>NC_082706.1:173146174-173793521 GCF_030144855.1 Hypanus sabinus
TGTTTCTGTGCCATGGTGCTCTATGACTATGATAAGAGGACTTTGCATAGTTTTATAATAGATGCAGATGACAAGAAGTTACAAACATTTGAAAAAAATACTTGTTGATTTCTAAAAGAAAAATAATATATTTATCAATTCATATCAGAATTAATATCATTGGTATATGTTGCGAAATTTGTTCTTATGTGGCAACAGTACATAACAATACACAATAAAGCACTGTACATAAATATTCACACACATAAAAGTTAAAATAAATAAGCAGTGTAAAAACAGAAAATAAGTAGTGAGCTCATGGGTTCCATGTCCTTTCAGATATCTTATGGCAGAGGGGAAGTAGCTGTTGCTCACTTGTAGAGTATGTACCTTCAGGTTCTTGTAACTCTTCCCTCATAGAAGAAGAGGGCATGCCCTGAGTGATGGGGGTCCTTAATAAAGAATGCCACCTTTTTGAGGCACCGTTCCTTGAAGACATCCTGGGGAGGCTAGTGCCCATGATGGAGATGACTGATTTCACAACTTCTTGCAGCTTATTTCGACCCTGTGCAATGGATTCACCTCTTCCCTCGTACCAGATGGCGAGGCAGCCCATTGGAATGCTCTCTATGTTACATCTATAGATATTTGCAATGTCCTTGGTGACATATAAAATCTCCTCAAACTCCTAATGAAATATAGCTGCTGTTGTGCCATCTTTGTAATTGCATCAATATGTTGTGCCCAGGAATTTTAAACTGTTCACCCTCACCATTTCTCATCCCTCTATGAGGACTGGTGTGTTTTCCATTGACTTACCCTTTCTGAAGTCCACAATTAGTTCTTTGGTCTGACTGCCGTTGAGTGCAAGCTGTGACACAATTCAACTAGCTGATACATTTCACTCCTGCATACTTTCTCATCGCCATCTGAAATTCTGCCAACAATGGTTATGTCTATAGCAAATTTATAGTGCAGAGAGAGTAGAGCAGAGGGCTAAGCACACATCTGAGAGGTGCGCCAGTGTTGATTATCAGCGAGGTGGAGATATTCTTTCCGATCCACACAGATTGTGGTCTTCCAGTGAGGAAGTTGAGGATCCAGTTGCACAGGGAGGTAGAGAGGCCCAGGTTTGGGAACTTTTTGATCAGACTTGTAGGAATGATTGTGCTAAATGCTGAGCTGTAGTCAACAAACAGCAGTCTGGCATAAGTGTATCTGAACAATTCAACTTCAGGCCAAATAAATGTCATAGCTGAATTACTCCTCATATCTCCAGCATCATGTAAAGCATTTGTACCCAGCAAAATGCATGATCAGCTGTGCACAAAAAAAAGTTGCATTTATGTAATTAAAAACCAAAAATCTGCAGATGCTGGGAATCTGAAATAAAAATAAAATGTTCTGTAAATATTCCAACAGTATCTATGGAAATAGAAATAAATTTCTGATGAAGGGATATCTATTTAAAACATTAATTTGTTTCTCAATTCACAAATGAATGCTTTGATTATTTTCTGTTTTAATCTCATTTACTTAGTTCTCAGCTTTGTAATATGAACTTAATGTGTAAAAACTAACAGCTTTCTTTGGGAGTTTATTTTACAAAATAAACTGCATAGCAAGGAAAAGCGTATTTTACTTTGTTTCACTAGAGATCTGTTAGTTTTGAACCTGTCTTCTGTACGTCTGTTCATGAGTTAAATGTGAACAACCAGTTCACACTCCCTCCATTGGAATATTCTGGCAATATTTTTTTGCCATTATTTTCCTGGATCATGTCTATCAATGTCTCTGTTTTCCCTTTGCCCTCATCTTTTCTCCAACGCAAAGAGGTTCGGCTTTGCAGGTATGATCCTAAGGTCATTTCAACAGATTTTTCTGAATCCTTTCTAATACATCAATATACTTGTGAAACCAAAGAATCCAAAAATGAACACTAAACACAAAATAAATCATTTTATAACTAGATCTACCAGATGCAACAGCATTGTGTGGAGGAAACACTGTTTGACAAACTGATAGTCACGTAGAGTCAAGCAGTACAGTACCAGGTCATTCAGCTCATTGACTCCATGCCAACATTACGTATCCAATTAAAACTTTTTACACTAATCCCATTTCATTCCCATTCACTCTCCCCATATTCAATTGCTTACCTATACATGCGAGGCAACTTGTATTGCCCAGTTAAACCAACAGATTCTCAGATCTGCAGTGTGGGAAGAAACCCGTGCAGTCCTAGGGAAAACATGCAAGTTCCACAGACAGTACAAATTTTGAAAGCTGCATAAAAGTGGTGACAGAAAGGATGCTGGACTGATAATGCAGATACAGTGCAGAATACAGGAGCAGAAGGCAGTTCCCCAATTTAATTCATGTTTATGACACACTAACACAACATATCTGCCTTCCTCTTTATTTTATAATTCTTTGAGTTAAAAAAATTAATTATGTCAGAATTAATACTATTAATCCAACCAACAATTTCAGTTCAATGTTCTATTTACCTTTATCATAGAGTCACAGAGACATGTCCTTGGGCCCATCATGTCTTTGTCAATGATCAAGTGTTCCTTTATACTAATCTCATGTACCAGTACTTGGCCTACAGCCTGCTAGGCATTGGTGATTCAGGTATTTGTCTGGATATTTCTTAAATGCTGTGAGAATACCTGCCTCTAGCACCCTCTTTCAGTGTAGAAGCATGTGCTTATTCAATATCACTGCAAAATCAGTTTGAAAAGGTTGAACATACTTGTTTTCTACCTGTTGGCTGAGAAACAATCATGATATTTTATTTAATAGTTGAAAAGCAATAATAAATTGTTTTGTGTTTTGCTATTTATCAGGCATAATGAGGTATGTGTAGATCATTCTCCCAGTTATTGACCAGTCATGTTTTAAGAAGGAACTATAGTCTAACAATTATGATTTAGATAAAGTACCAACCAACATAAGGGGACTTGATTTAGCACTTATTTTGGAGTCACAGAGAATGTACCTAAATACCTCCACAGAGAACGCTAAGGGTTGTGATTCCATAGCTGCCTGAGATCAACACCAGAGAAAGACCTTAGTTTGAATATTAACTGAAGCAAGTTGTGTAGGTAAAAGCAAACAGATTTTTCCCAACTCCAAGATAAAAATCTGGTTACTTGGCATCCTGTGGAAACCTTACTCCACAACACACATCACATTCCCCTGCCAAGATCCGTCTGGAAGTTAATGCAATTTACAATTTTGTCCATCAGCTGGGTATGCAGAATCTCAAAGCATCCTGCAGGACCAAGCTTGGGCCATCCACAACCCTGTAGACAATAAGAGATTAGTTCAGATCAGGTGATGCTGGATTGTTTTATATCATAAGAAAAATAATTAATGTTACTGAACTGAGTTGATAGAGAGATCCGGCAATATCACCTATACAATTCAAAAATGGCAAATTACAAGGAGAGAACACAGAACATCCATAATATAACCAAAGAGGAACAGGCCAAAGTTCATAGTTCAAAGTAAATTTATTAGCAAAGAACATGTACATCACCATGCATAATATGAAATGAAAACTCCTTGAAAGTGAGTCCATAGGGTGCGGGAACATTCCAATGATGAAATGAAGTTGAATGAAGTTACCCACTTTAGTTCAAGAGCCTGATGGATGAGGGGTAATAGCTAATCCTGAACCTGGTGGTGTGAGTCCTGAGGCTCCTGTACCTTCTTCCTGTTGACAGAAGTGAGAAGAGAGCATGTCCTGGTTGATTGTGCTCCCTAATGATGGATGCTGCTTTCCTGCGACAACATTTCGTGTAGATATGCTCAATAGTGGAGAGGTTTTTACCCATGATGCACTGGGCCTTATCCTGTACATTTTGTAGGATTCTCTGTTCAAGGGCATTGGTGTTTCCATACCAGCCTGTGATTCAGCCAGTCAATATGCTCTCCACTACACATCTATAGAAGTTTGTCAAAGTTTTAGATGTCATGCTGAATCTTCGCAAACTCCTAAGAAAGTAGAGGCTCTGCCAGTTTTTTCTTTGTAAGTGCACTTATGTACTGGGCACAAAACAGATCCTCTGAAATTATAACACTAAGGAATTTAAAGTTGTTGACCCTCTCCACCTATGAGTTATTGTTATGGCCAGATTTTCAGTCTTGCTCCTATGTGCTGATTTATCATCACCTTTGATTCTGCCTATGATAGTGATGTTTTCAGTAAACTTGAATATGGCATATGAGCTGTGCTTAGCCATGCGGTCATACATATAAAGTGAGTAGAGCAGGGGGCTGAGCACACAATCCTTGTGGTGCATCTATGCTGATGGAGATTGTGGAGGAGATGTTGTTGCCAATCCAAACTGACTGGGATCTGCAAGTGAGGAAATCAAGGACCCAATTGCACAAGTAAGTATTAAGGCCAAGTTCTTGAAGTTTATTGACTAGTTTTGAGTGGATGATGGTATTGAATGCTGAGCTGACATATGCAACTTCGGTATCCAGATGTTGCAAGGCTGAGTGAAGAGCCAATGAAATGGCATCTGCTGTGGACCTGTTTCTCAGGTAAGCAAGTTGGAGTGAAGCTCTCAAAACACTTCATCACAGTGGACATAAGTGCTGCTGGATGATAGTCATTGGGGCAGGTCACCACATTTATCTTGGGCACCGGTATAACAGAAGCCTGCTTGAAGCAGGTGGGTACCTCAGACTGTCAAAGCCAGAGTTTAAAGATCTCATTGAACACTCCAGCCACTTAATCAGCACAGGGTTTTAGTACTTCACAAGGTACTCCGTCTGGGCAGAATACTTTTCCTGGGTTCACCTTGTTGAAGGTTGCTTTGCCTTAGAGACTATCACAAGATTATCGGGAGCTGTGGGAGTTCTTGATGGTTCCTCCATGTTTTGATGGTCAAAGCCAACATTGAAGGCATTGAGCTCATATGGAATTGAAGTCCTGTTGTCACAAATGTATCTTGATTTAACTTTATAAGAGGTGATAGCATTCAACCCTGCCATGTCGAGCATCCTTCATTGATTCAAGTTTCGTCCAGAATTGCTACTTGCCCATGAGATGGCGGAGATACAATCTGGAGATCATGTCTGGGCCTCCTGTAACTTTCTTGGTTGCCAGACCTGATCTGGCCCTTAGTAAATTGTGGATCTCATGGTTCTTTCAGTGCTTCTGGTTGGGGAAGATGCTGAATGATTTTGTAAGGATACACTCGTTTACAACCGTTTTAATAAAGTCCATGACAACTATGGTGTATTCACTCAGATCCATAGATGAGTGCTTGAACACAGTCCAGACCACCAACCTGAAGCAATTCCATAGCCACTCCTCTGCCTCCTGTGACCACCTCTTTGATCTCCTAACCTCTGAAGCTTTGCTCTTTAGTCTCTGCCTGTACGCAGGGAGGAGAAAGACAGCCAGGTGATTCGATTTACTGAAAAGCGGTCTTGGGATGGAGTGGTAGACATTCTGTATCTTAGTAAAACAGTGATTGTAGTGTGTTGGAACCTCTGGTGTTACAAGTCATATGTCGATGGTAATTGGGTTGGGTCTTCTTCAAACAAGCCTAGTTAAAGTTCCCAATTATGATTTGGAATGCTTAGGGATGAACTGTTTCTTTTTTGGAGATGGCATCATGCAGTATCTCAGGCACTTTGTTATATTTGGCTGGTGGTGGTATGTAAACCATGATCAGGATTATGAAAGCGAACTCCTTCGGTAAACAGAATGGATGACATTTGACCCTTAGTCGTTCGCGGTCAGGGGAATGCAAGTTCAACAAAAGCGTCACATCGGAGCAACACCAAGAAATCCTTTTTCTGAGAAATGAATGGGACAAACTACAGCTTTGTACAGGATTGAAAAATGTCATTAGGCTAGGATGAGATCCACTCTGATTGCTTAAACTGATTTCCATGAAGGGTTTTACCTAGCCCTTTATGTGACCGTTGTGAAAAAGCTACAGGCCTTGAGTATATACAATCCCAAGATTTACTCCAGCTCCAAGGTCGTTATATAATATTGGAAGCTGCAGAAATAAATCATAACTGAAATCACTAATTGTGTTAGTTAAAGTGTTCTGTAGAACTTCTTAACTTTTGGAAAAAATGTTGACATCTTGAATCTTGAAACTGATGATATTGTAAAGTGCATTTAAATGTACCTATATCTAAGATATCAACATCAGATTTTTCTGAATCAATTGCCTCACATTGTGAGAATTTCCAGCACGTTCTATCTGTATATCAAATTTGTAATATTGATTTACATATACATTGAATTCTCTTGTACCTGATATAATCTGTACGAACTTATACCGTTATATGGACATTAATTTTAATTGTCTCTGTAGCCAACATTGTTGTAAGTTTCCAGCATGGACATTATTGGTTGATCTACCCCATGTGAAAAGCTTTCTCTTTTGACTAGTTATTCCCAAGAAGAGCTAGCATAATCATCACAGCTCTTAATTTTTAATGCCCAAATTTTGAAAAACATGTTTCAAATCTCAATCTGTATGGTGTAGTTTACAAGCACAGTATGAATGCATATAACTCTCTATACTGTATCCTTAAAGAAGTATTTTATTTCCTTAAGAATACACATTTATACTTTTTAAAAATTGGATGATTTGTCTTTATTTTATGCCTGCCTTTATTTTGTGAACTGTAGTTATTATCTGTTTTTTACACTAGCATGCATCTGATTTTAAAGTAAACTTTTGTCAACTTTTTCTAACGATGCAGTTTCCTTTCTTTGTCCTCTCCATAAATGCATCTTTGCCTAGAAATTTCAAACTCCTTCAGTAGTGCTGAATGCACTAGCTACTATACACAGCTCCTAAAAAGTTCTCTTGACTTCAATATATCAACCAGGAATGGATTTCTAGTCAATATGCTATAATGTCTGTTCTAGCATAAGGTTTAATCAAAACATTAAAGAGAAAAAGTGGCAGATAAAGTTCAAAGTACAAAGTAAAATTTATTATCAGAGTACATACAACCCTGAGATTCTTTATCCTGCAGGCACACTCAACATAATCTATAGAATAGTAACTACAAACAGCTTCAATGAAAGAGCAAGTAGAGCAAAGGAGGTAACAGACTGTGTAAATGCAAACATAAATAAATAGCAATGAATAAAGAGAGTATGAAATAACAAGATAGAGTCCTTAAAGTGAGATGAAGGGTCTTGGCCCAAAACGTCGACTGTACTCTTTTCCATGGATGCTGCCTGGCCTGCAGAGTTCCTCCAATATTTTGTGCACGTTGCTTGGATTTCCAGTATCTGCAGATTTTCTCATTTCTTAAAGTGAGATCACTGGTTGTGGGAGCATCTCAATAGCTGAGTGTAGTTGTACTCTTTTGTTAACTATATGTACAGATTATATCAGGTATACAATAATCAAATAAGTAGTGCAAAAAGAGAGGGAAAAATGCTCAGGTAGTGTTAATGGGTTCATTGTCCATTGCAAAGTCTGCTGGTGTAAGGGAAAAACCTGTTCCTGAAACATTGAGTGTATCACCTCAGGCTCCTGAACCTCCTTCTTGATGGTAGCAGTGAGAAAAAGGCACGTCCTGGATGATGGGCTCCTTAATGTGGATGCCGTCTTTCTGAGGCGTCGTCTTTTGAACATGTCCTCGATGCAGGGGAGGCCAGTGTCCATGATGAAGCTGGCTGAGTTTACAACTTTCTGCAGCTTTTTCCAATCCTGCACAATGTTCCCTCCATATCAGACGGTAATGCAAACAGTTAGAATGCTCTCCATGGTCCATCTGCAGATATTTGTGAGCGTCCTTTGTGACATACTAATTCTCTTCAAATTCCTAAGGAAATATAGTCGCTGTTGTGCCTTCTTTGCAATTGCATCAATAGGTTTGGCCCAGGATAGATCCTCAGAGATGTTGACACCCAGAAACTTGAAGCTGCTCACCCTTTCCAATTCTGATCCCTCTTCAAGGACTAGTGCATGTTTCCTCGACTTACACTTCCTGAAGTCCAGAATCAATTCCTTAGTCTAAACGACATTGAGTGTAAAGTTGTCACTGCAACACATTTCAACCAGCTAATCTATTTCACTCCTGCACGCCTTTGCCACCTGAAATTCTGCCATTTGTGCATTCTTCAGTTTTACCCAGGCTGATCGTGTCTGAGTGAAATCAAGAAATTGGACCAGTCACTTCCAATGCAGTTGACAATTTCTTGCTATCATTTGCACACTTAATCATGACTCTGTACATTTCACAACTGTTGCCATAACTCAGAAAAGTTGGATGGAACTGGAACCTTTGCTGAACTCTCACTAAGAACAAGCAGCACAATCATGCAGGGATCAGAAAAGACGAGTTATCTGAAGGGCTGATACAGTAAATGTCTTGTATATAGTTATCTGTCAGCCTCAGTTTTCAATAGTCCCGATTAAGAAAAAAAGTACATCAGTGGTGGTTCCTTCATTGGTCATAGCCTTCTTGTACAAATCAGGGCTGCACATTGCAATCACTGGCCCTTTAATTAGCCTGTACTTTGCAGAGACTTGGGCTCAGTTACAGCAGAGCAAGATCAAGGCAAACTATCATGTGAGGGATGTCCAGCCACACGGGTAGTGCTGTGCCCTACTTTCTTTTGTTTCCCCTCATCTCCATGACAGCCTTTACTGCAACTGCTCTGTGGCTGCCATGGGGAAACTACAGTTTTCCAGTAATCTTCACAGCAATGACATGGTAGTTACAAACTCATCATGTAGTTCCTGATGGCTCTCACTGAGAAATCCTGTCTGTCTTGGGTATTCAAGGAGCACATCTGCCTTATTTATGGCTTATACAGTATGTTCATTTGAAATCTACCACCTACTGATGTCATATTCCAATGTTAAAGCAAACAAATGTTACTGGCTCCGACATCAGTGATTTCTAAGATCAGTGACGTGACTGCCAAAAACCCAAGATGCCACTCTAAAACCAATTTGATGATCCTTCAGTACATTAAAAAAAACTTGTGTGGCAAGAATCACTGCTGGCTTTCACAGCAGCAGCTGATAAAACCAGTCTGCACAATGTTGCCCTCCCTTTCCAACTGACAACTGCATTAGGCTTAAAGTAGAGGAGGAGCAAGCCTAATATTGCTGGGTGCTGAAAACATCAACGCACTATTACAGCACTGTTAAATCTGTTTCCAATATCATTCCCCCACCAGCAGATCAGCTTCTTCTTTCAAAAGACCATTCAAAATAGACAGGCGGTTAACAGCCCTAACATCTTCTTAGTATGCTGAGAGGCTACAAAAAAGGAAAATCTGAATTTAGCAGTAGCAGTTCAAGGAAGCATTGTCAGGTCTCAAGTATCCCCCACAGAACTGCACTAAGGCTGGAACTAATCCTAGCACACCAGCTACCACTATATGAGAAAATCTGCAGACACTGGAAATCCAAGCAGCACAGTAGCATTGCAACTACTATAACTGGGAGCACATTGGATATCAAATCAGGACCGTAATGGTTTGCAGCAAAATAAATGTCAATGATGCATAAACTCTTCTCAGGCTTCTAGCCGGGTCCAGGTGTTAGTTTTAACAAGCATTTTGATGATGAGGTTTGCCATCTTAATCAAGAAATGATGCCTAGGCATGCCTTGTCCAATATACTCAACTCCCGTCGTCCATCCCTCCAGATGGGTTAGTTCTCCACCAATAAAGTTTCCACTGCCCCACCTTGTTTAAAATTCTTACTTAGAGTGAGACCTTCTTATTTCAATGCCTTCCTTCGCCAGGTGGTCCCAAAAGCAAAGTAGTTTTGCGCCAACAAAGTCAATCCTGTGGTCAAATACAAATGACCTTGCAACCAGAGCTAAAGGGTGCAAAATTTTGGATCCTGTTATTTCCAAAGTGGCTCCCAATGTACTGTAGGTATGCGTACTTGTGGAATTCATCTTGCGGAATATTAACAGAGTGCAAAACCAACTTGATACCAGCATTGCCATTTGAGCTCAACTGTCCAGTTAATGTCTTTGTTTAATCATGCACAGCTGAACATGCATTTAGCAGTAAGAAGGAACCCTACCCCAGATTCACCAGCACTTTTTAAAGGAGTCATTGACTCCTTTCAGATTAGCTGCTGATTAATATAGACTTGCTAATGTCATAATTACTCAAGTGTTTACTGTATTCTCAGTTCCTTAAAGATGCTGAAGTTTAAAGGATTGGTTTGGCAATTGAAGCGAGATTTAGTTCAGAATTGAAGAATACTGTGCAAATTAATAACTTATGGACATGAATGGACTAATTGACATTTTCATTATTGTACAGCATGAAAGATAAAGACAGTGTAGTCAACACAGTGGGAGGCATAAAAGAAGGAGTTCACATCTGCAACTAGATTCAAGGGTCAAAGTGATCTAAAACATCTATGACCAATTTATGAAGTGCCTGCTTTAAATCGGACACCTGCTGCAATCCTAGTATCATACAGTCTTCAAGGTGAGTGTGTCAAGCTTCTGCTTGAAGCTGTAATGGAATCTATGATGTCAGTCATTCTGTTAGGTTTGGTAGTGGGAAATACCCACTATTTTCAGGCAGAAAGGGATAGGCTCCTAATTCTCTTTTAACCCCTTCTCCATTATTGGTTCTGAACACCTCCATGCTCTTTGACATTGCAAACAGGTTTTATGATAGACCCTCACAATGTACCAAGCATTTCACTCTACATGACTTTTTCATTCTTCATCGAAGTACCAGTTGGAGTACTAACCAGCAGAATTCATAGGAGAACTTGCCTCCTGGAAGCAGCCATATTCTCTACTACCAGAGCTGCAGGCCATTCAAAACCTGCATATTGCTACATACAAATCCTATATTATTTCAATTTCTTTTGAATTATGAGAGACGTCCAAGCTAGTAGTTCCAAATGTGAAACTGGCAATGTTTCACCATTATTTTCTTATTCTTCCACCAGTGCTTAGGCAGACTGTAGTGCTTGGGGATCTAAAAAGGAAAGACTACAAGGGTAGGGTTGTAGGTTTGTGAGAAAGGGAGAACAATGAAGTAAAAGGTGACCACTACATCTATCTACAGCTAAATCAGAAGAAACTGTGTGTTCAGAAAGAAGTATATGAATTATTTTATTTTCTAACACTTCATTTTATCATATATTTCATTCAACACAGGAGGACTTTCAGCCTATCAAATTATGCTGACTTTCAGAGCATTCCTGTCAGTCCCACTACCCATCTTATTTCCTTCATTCTCAGCAATGGCCCAGCTAATGATAGCTGACATGTTCTGCTCTGTGGAAGTAAGATGATGCAGGCAATAGAGTCCTGTTCCACAGGGCTTGGCCTGACTCCTGCTGCGCTCCATCTATGAGGTAGTGGGAAGTATGGGCAATACAGTGTTGAGCTTTTAAGAATCTCTAAGAAACAGTCCATTAATTGCTGAGATATTAATGGTAGGTGAATGTTGATGGTGACTGTATCCAGGTTCAAGAATTGGATTTTTGGCACCTGCTATTAAAGTTATCCAGTTGCCTTATCTTTAAGGGCATATCCAGTGGGACTCCAGAATCCACCTTTCACTCCTTATTTAATATATCTTTCTATCTCGCTCACTAAGGCACTTGGTGCAGCAGCAGGAAATTCTGGAATTATGTCATCATATTACATTCTATATCAGAACGAGTTGCATTTTATCTCCATCACATCCTCCAGCCATTGTGCACAATCTGATTAAAAGGAATACAGGCAGCATGGGAAAACTTATGAAGCTAACCTCTCTCAATTTAGATCCCTGCTGAGATGTGTAGACTGCACTCTGCTGATCTCATGTCAATTAGCACGGAGTCAAAATCAAGCATATTAGCTAATTCTGAATTGCAATTTCCATCTCTGACTTTTAGGCTTATAAAATTTAGCTCTTAAAATTTCCCCCTGCAGCCTGACTATAAATGTGGAGTAATTTAAAGGGTATTAGGGCAAAATTAATTTATAAACAATTTTGTGGTGTTGCTATCTGTATGAAAATCAGCTGCTGCTATATATTTCCCATTAACCAGCAGAAAATTAAAGTTCAAAAGTTCAAAGTTGAAAGTAATTTTTTAATTCAAAATACATATATGTCACCACATACAACCCTGAGATTCTTATTTTTGCCGGCATTCACAGTAAATCCTAGAACCACAATGGAAACAATGAGAGGCCGCATCCAACAGGACAGTCAAACTACCAATTTGTATTTGCAAACTGTGCAAATACAAAAATAATAAATAAATAATAAATGTTGAGAACATGAGATAAAGAGCCCATGAAAATGCATCCATGGATTGTGGGAACAGTTCAGTGATGGGTCAAGTGAAGTTATCCCTTCTGGTTCAAGAGTATGATGATGTTTGAGGGGTAATAACTGTTCCTAAACTTGGTGGTGTGGGTTCTGAGGCACAAATTAAAGCAATTTGTCAAAACATAATGCTAAGAAAATCATTCTTACCTTATAGTAATTCCTTCAAATATTTAGCACTGTTATATTTCCATTCAGGCAGGTGAAATTTGAGAAAATTATTCACTTCTATCGCTTGCTGTCTTTTTTTAGTGCTTATTAGTTTGTAAAATTATCTTTCAAAATTCCTTAGTAATAATTGCCTCTTAATCAGATACATTAATTGGTGTTAACCTGTCAAAACTACTGAACACATGAGAGATGAGAAATAATTTTCCAAGTGAATCTGTTTCCTCCTACTTTTTCACTCACCAAGAACCTAACCTTTTCTACATATAGTCTGCATGTGTTTCAGTTGAAAAGCCCTTGTCCAAAACCGAATTCAGCCTAAAAATTCTTTTGACTTTCTTAATAACAAAAGCTGCATGGAAGTAGCAGTCCCACAAATCTTAAAGATGTTCCATTTTCAACAAACTGCAGATGAAATTTCAGCCCACTCATATTGACAAAATACTGTATATCCTGTCCATTTCTTAGTGATGTATTGTGGTACCATGCATGTATCATGCAGGGAATTATGTTCCATAATAGACCCAAAACTTTAACTACTTTGCTATTATATAAATTCCATGCTTGACTATTGAAAAGTGTGTCATCTGCAGTTGAAAATAATTCAGTGCAAGTTCTTTGTTTATGGATACCCTTTATCAGTTAAATTTTAAGATATGCAAGACTCAATGTTTTTATTTCAGTTTGGAAATATTTAATTGATATAATTAAATTTCAGAAGTCAGTAATGGAATTTTATTAAATTCAAATGTTCCCTAGAGGAAACTCAACAATCTCATGGATTACAAAACCACTCTCAGTAAAACCCGAATATTAGACCCATTCAATTGCCATTACTTCTTTAATTTTTTTTCCTTCCCTTGGTGTCCATTTTCTAAAAAAAGTAAAGAATCCTGTATAAATAAAGTTAAATAAAAGACACATTCTAATGGTAATTTAGATTGAGGTAGTATGCATACCATTCCAAGTTTCTAAAGGGGCCCATTTCAAGGGGCATTCGAAAAAGCCTGGAGCTCAACATCTTGTCTACTTTAAATCAAGCACAGTACTTACAGTGAATAAATTTAAACTCAGATGAATGTAGAAACGATAATACTCCTCAATTCTAATTTTGAAACTATTTTGTTTTCCCAACTTCTATTGGAAGTAATAAATAATTGTTCTCTTACTCCTATCAATGAAAATCTCTGATTTACCCTTTTATTTTAATTATTTGCTTGGAGGTCAATGATCAGTTTGTTATTTGAATTAATGCTACTAATGTGAAAATGGTCAATGGGAATCATTGTCCTGTACTGTAAAAGAACCTAAATATAACCATTCCATACAATAATTCACCTAATCTTTTATGTAGGTTTTCCTCTATGAGTCTTTTCATACAAACTAGATCCAAATGAAATGGTGTGTTTTCCAAAACCGTACCACCATGGCAGAATATGCATTATCAAGTGTTTTGCTAACTTGTTTCTTTCCTTTGCATCAATTGTATAAATAATATATTTACTTTAGTTATTAACATTGCCATTGTGTTCTGTTCTTTTTAAAGAGTGACTGAACTGCTTGCTTGGGAAAGCAAAGATCTTTCAATGGTTGGTGTGAGAAACACTGTAGAATGTTTGAGTTTCACTGATGTATTGCTGGAGCCAATATGCACATTTGTGCTTTCACTTTCCTAACCCTTCCCCCATCATCCCTATCTCAACAACAAACCCCACCCCCCAAACACACACAGCTGTGGAAGAACAACCATATTTGAAATGCATTTAAAAGGAATTAAATCAATCTGAAAAATAAGCTACTCTTCAAGTCTTGTTGCATATATTTTTTTCCAGTTTTAAGTCAATTGTAACAGGTAGAAACCTATTTTTTTCAGCACAGCACAAAATCTGTGGTCTGTTTCTGATTTACCTATTTCATGGGCATTTTAAATATCAGGCTCATTATAGGAATTATACCAGATGCCACAGGACAAACGATATCCCACTGAATATTACAGTTAAAATATTTGTTTTCTTAAATAGGTACATTATTTAAGAGAAGGAGTTATATCATTGTTAAATGAAATAAAAATCACAAATTATTTTGAAAATTCATTTAATCATGCTTTTTGGATAATGCATTGGTGATGTTATAAATTCACAGCCTGAAAGAATGATAGAAGCGCATTGGTCACAGAGCAGTCAGTGCGACACTATTACAGCTTGGGCATTCCAAAGTTCAGAGCTCAATTCTGGTGCTGCTCCATCTGGTGTATGTGGAATGCATGGGTTTTTTCCGGGAGCTCCAGTTTCCTCCCACAATCCAAAGGCACACTGGGTAGATTAGTCGGTCATTGTAAATTGTCCTAGGATTAGATTAGGATTAATTAGGTTTGCTGGGGGCTGCGGAGGTAGTGTGGCTCAAATGGCCATAGGGCCTATTCTGCTCTGGATCTCTAAATAAATAAACAGGCACGTTCAAAAGGAGCATGGATAATTGCTTAAAGAGTCAATATTTGCTGGGCTACAGAGATGCAGCTAAAAGTATAATTAACTGGATGGTTCTTACAAAAAGCAGAGATGGGTTTGAAGGGCCTGGTAGGTTCTTTGAAACACTAGCTATTACAGATAAATGTTGTAATAGGCAGGTAAGAAAGTTGCTGGATGGTTTCAAAAGACGACACCTGAAAGAGTTACTTCATGATAAGTGAGAAGAAACAAACAGGTAGAACCAAAAGGAGAGAGCATTGAAGAATCAACGACATCAAGAAGTACAAAATGAATTTGTCAATTATCCTTAAGAGAAGCTGTTGAGAAATACCAACAGATACTTGTGCAATTAAGTGACGTTCTTGGAAAAGGACCGAAGGAGATGAAGAGACAAGCAAAAGATACATCATGCAGCTCGCAAAGAAACAGTGGAAAGCATTTTAGGAGACAAAGTAAAAGAGCAATAATAAAGACTACTGAAGAGCCAAGGAGAGAAATAGAGTAACTTCCTTGAAAATATGGAAAGGGGCTGAAAGAGACCATCAGAACATTATAAGCAATCTGGCAAAAGGACTGAACAGCAAAATAACTATCAAAAACACTGATCAAATTCAGTTTACTAGTGTTAATATGTACTTTGGTAAGCACGATAATCTTTATGGGTTCCCTGTTAATGAAAAAAATAGACAAGAAACTACATCTTAATTAATCTCAAGCTGATAGAATGGCATACAGTTTGAGCTACTGCAGTTATAACAGATCTTAAAGTTTTCATGAGGTAGAGTTCCATAAGTCTCACAACCACATCCGTTGTTCAATGAACATTCACCTAAGCCAATCCTGCCAAACCTATAACTGAACCATCAACACATGTTTTTGTTGGCACACCAGAAGCTACTATAAAAAGCAATCAAACCACTTTATATGTATTTGTAAGCCCTCCTCTAAATCCTCGCTTGACTCTTATAGCTATGCAAGCTTTTATTTTAAGATAATCACTGAATTTATTATGATATATTTTTGACCACATGTGTCTGAAGGATTTCAAATACTCTCTCTTAAATTAGATATGATAGAAAAAACTAACATTATTGGTTTTGCAGCTTAAACTACAAAGTGAATAAAGCATGCTGTGCTTAATCTCAATTAGTGCAGGGCACAGTTGATATAACCAAAGAAATGAGAAAAAAAAACTATGTCCTACTCTCGATTAAGCATAGTTCAAATTTCTGATGAGTATCCAGTGGCCTGTGTTACCATTGTGCCCCAGATCTGAGCTGAATTTTGTAGCCTCTTGGGGTTGAATATCCTGCTGATCCCCGGCATTCAATAGATTGACATAAGGTTGGGCAATTGCATAAAGTAGTGCACTCCAACAAGGATTCATTGAACTGTGTCCTTCGGGGAAGATGAATGGAGGGAAAAAAAACAATGAAAGTGAAGACAATGTGTTACAGTTAACAGAACTCTTAACAAGCAAAGGTTTGCATATTTAACCAGAGGCTTCAGTTAGAATTAGTATGAATTTTCTGCTTGATAATGTTCTCCAGATTTCTCTGACATTCAAAAAATAATCTGAAGCATTTTCAGACCATTGTATTTGCTTCAATAGTAGCTACCACAGCCAAATAAACTAACACAGGTCAAAAGATCAAATTTGAAAATGAGATCACTAAATTTTCACAGCTTGATGGTTAAGTAATAAATAATGTGTTCCCATTCAGTCCCAACATTAAGTCTTTTATGTGGCCTTAAGGTACAATCTTTTGGCTGTGACTATTAAATGTAACCACAGTAACGGATACATTATTTCTTGGATTAGTGAACCACTAAAAATATTAAAGTAATAGACTAAATGGGGGTTTAGCATTGTCTGTTGATTGGTTGAAATTTTAGAAGTTCCAATGTCCTTTCGATGGAGTAAACATTAGTTATCTTTAGAAAGTAGATTGTCTCCAAATGGTAAGACCTATTAAATAACCTCAGCTATTTAGATGTAGGTAAACTACTGTCACCAAACTAACTCAAGTTTTAATACTATTTCACATCATTTATAATAGTAGAAATCACAGTTAATAGTGGTGTAAGAAGCACGTTTTAAAGGAAGTAAAGAAAAGTGAAATTTCAGCATCAATCATGACCTTTTCAAAATATCTCAATCACAAAGAAATAATACAAAAATGTTCAAAAGTTAAACTACATTAAAGAAAACAATGTTCAATAATTACTGAACAATGAACTGATGAGATAATTGAACAGTTTTACAATGTGCAATCACGCAAAGCTTCAAAAAATTAATAACTTTTACATTTTGGATTATATAGCTCTAAGTTAATTTAATTATTAACAATCCCTATCCTATACATTAAGTTTATAATACCTTATGCCTAATAAGGATTATCAGAGTCTCTATTTTGGAGATACTGGGTAACAACTTTCCAGTAATTTAATGCCATATATGTTCCAAATTACTACTAACTACTTATGTTAATGAGTTTAGAACTGGAACATAACACAGACATACTGGTTCAGAAAAAGAAACAAAACACTTTATTTCATTAAACATGCTTTACATAAAGTGTTTTTGAAATATTAAATAAAAATGTGGAAAGTAACATCAAAGCAAAGTAACAACATACTCTCATTTTCTAGTTAGTATGCTGGAAGTCATACAAACTGAAACTCCTGGACATTCTAGGTAAGTGATATTGTAAATAATTCCTACACTTCAGGCACCATTTCTCACCAGCTCAAAACTGCTGTTATCATTTCTTACAAGAGGATTCCCAGTCTTGAGTATGCTGCCCTTGTGACTGTTGTTTCCTATCTTCAACCTTCTTCCCTTTCCAAACCCTTTAAAATATTGTTTCTTTCAGATCCATGCACTTTTCAAAAACTCTTTACAGAATATTGTACATATTTGCACATACTGTATTTATTGGCAGACTAATTGTGGAGGCTTGATGATTCTCTATACAATAACTTCACAGTTCTAAACTTCTGGTGCAAAGATGAAGTTGTATATTTACTCTTGTGTTTTTGTTTCAAAGAAATCCACCACCTCCGGAATATAGCAAAATTACAAAGTCATTCAGTGTTAACATACAGGAAAATCACCAAGGGTAACTCTGGATGACTATATGAATGCATGCTGTTTTGAGTACCCTTGCTATACAATTTCTTGGAGATTTTGATTTCAATAGATAATAAACAAGCCGGATCTAATTTAACTGTATCACAATAGATATTGATTCACAATAAAAGGGAGAGGGTCCATCTGCCAGATGAATGGAGAACATGATCTCATTTGAACTAACAAGACTGTACACTGTTTTTCCTTGTATGCCTGACCCACAGCAGATGGAATTAAGATGTTTCCAACTGGACAATTGCGTGAAATAAAGCCAAAACTAAACTTAACTCAATTGATATCAAACTACTATGGTTTGACCCTAAGAGGAAAACAGCCCAGAAATTGATGGAAAATATTATGGAGTTCACAGTATGTATAATCAGTGTGTTAAAATACCTGTCAATTTGTGATGAGAAAGAGATGTACCATGAATTGTTCATAGCCATAAACTGTTGGATAATTTGCACCACTCTGCCTTTGTTTGGCATTCAAAAAGGAGAACTCACTGATAGCAGTGTCAAGGATTTGCTTGATTTTGCTGCAAATGAAATAATCTCAATGGAGCCACTTAGAACTGCTATTTCAAGTCATAAGGAACCTGTTAATGAGGTGTTTTATGACACTGACATAAACTTAATCTTAGAGCCGAGTTAAGGAACAATTAAAACTGAAGATTCTCACTGTAACAAGTAATAAATTGCTCCTAGAGTCTTTTTTCTTTACATTTCTGCCTTCCCTTTTTCTAATTTTTTATGCCAATCTTTGGTCCACTCTATCTACCTTGAAATTCCTCCTACACCCACATATCTATCACAATATTTTCAAAGTTGCTTTGCCCGTTCCTCTAGATGTACCCATCTTCAATCTCCAATAAATAGTTTTTATTAACAAATTATTAATTGCTTACAGATTTGGTGTATTTACATCTGGCATGCTCTGGCATGCCATACTGTATTCCTCAACAAAATCCTAATCTATTTGAAGTTCCATTTCCATCAGCACTACTTCCAATAAAACTTGCCCTTGACTCATTCAAACCTCTAACAACAGCCTAATATTTGGCTCTGCATATGCAAAGATACAACAGCTTCTGTTAATTTGTTTAACCAAATCTTCTTTATCTTCCTTCTTTGACCTTATACTAAGCAATAACTCCAATGCCTTCCTTCCCACCTATGTACCAGGATGGTCACATATTATCTAGGAGCACAGATTGGATTATGTGTAGCACAGATGGTTTAGCCACCCATCAGGTGGACCACACAAAGTTCAGAAAAGCCTAACACTCCTCTGCCAATAGTCAAGGCTGACCCCAGTAGGCAGAGATAACCTTGGCTCCCCTTTTCCACAATAATTCTCCAATTTTCCATTTCTGTTCACCTGAGAGTCAGAGAATAGGAAGAGTACATCTAAACAGATATAAGCACTCTGATACAGGAAAACACATTCATCACACCCATTCATTTTCAAATATCACTTCAAATCATTTGTGACCATTTTCTAGCAACTTTTTTCCTAAGTTGGAAGTGCAGTAAATGAGTGTCCACAGACAACATGACCACATCAGATCAATTAATTCTTGCTATTCAGTTCTGATACTGGGAAGTCATAGTTCTAATAAACCCAGTATTTTCAACCACCCCTAAAAACAAAGTTCTCTGCAGATCTGAATCTTGAGAAGTTGCTGAGCTGATTCCACTTAACATTTGATGCTCACACTTCAAATGATAATGGTTTATCACCCAAGCATATAAACGTCCATGCATTTATGCAGCAGTTGTAGATCTCTTCTTTCTAATCTTAGAAAAACTGCTTATCTATTTGCTCAACTTTAGCCACATCTAACAAAAAGCTGTCGCTATGTGAAATTACATTTCATTGCCAAATAATCTACATTGAAGATTCTATGATTGTTGCCTGAAATACATCATATATTCAAATTTTCTTGTTCTAAATGTAGATATTGATTCATTTAATAAAAATACCTATATGTCTTATCCTATGGAAAGCACTGTAAAGTTTTGCTTCTGAAGTTGTCCTAAGACTAAAGTTTTCAAAATTCAAAGTGACTCAGATGTAAGGCCTGATGTGAGAACAGTAAGATTGTGCACTAGACATGAAAGAAGACAAGGGTTCATGTTCCAGTTCCATTTGTCATGCAACTAATTCCTAGGAAGGTAGTACTGGAGTCTCAGGACCCACACCACTAAACTCAGGACCAGTTATTACCCCTCAAACATTAGGCTCTTGAAACAGAGGGGAAAACTTCACCCACCCCATCTCTGAATTGTTCCCACAACCTATGGACTCACTTTCAAGGTCTCTTCATTTCATATTCTCCATATTTTTTTCTTATTTATTTTTATTATTATTATTATTATTATTTATTTATTTTTATCTTTCATTTTGTATTTGCACAGTTTATTGTCTTTTGCAAATTGGCTGTTTGCCCTTCCTACTGGGTGCAGTCCTTTATTGATTCAATTGTGTTTCTTGTACTTACTGTGAATACTCATGAAAATGAATCTCAGGGTTGTATATGGTGACATATATGCACTTTGATAATAAATTTACATTGAACTTCTGAATCTTGGATCTTAAATCATCAACTGCATCATCAGCTTGGATGTCATGTTTGGATAAGAACATGAAGGGAATTTCACCTCCAGGTTGAACAAAATCTCCTGAATGCACCTGTGGTCCATCAGCTTCTTAGTAAGAGACAAAACCTCAGAGTGACCATGCAAATATAATGAAAATTCCTTACTAATACCATCAATCGGACAAACTCTTTATTGGCTATGTTAACCTCAGACACTTTGAGCCAGCATAGAATATTTTACCATGTCATTGATGTTAAATAAAAAGAAAGATAATCATACATATTTTACATTCAATGGCAAAGAGACAGCTACATTTGAAAATTGGCCACAAAGCTTTAATAAGCGTTGTGGCATTGATTTCCTTTATTACAATGTGACTTTCAGCATGACATCAAATATTCAGTGGCAAACAGAAAGAGTAAAGTGATCAAGCAGCTTGAACTGGCAAACAGAGTAAAGAGTTCTCACAGAGAACAAAACAGGAAGTAAGCAAGTAAGAGGCTCATAATAAACATTTACTCATTTTATAAATTACAATATAATAATTGTGACCTACATATGGGATTAAGCTGAAAGCTAAAATATCATGTGCAGATGTAAGAAATGAAGCTAGAATAAACTGGGATAACTTGAAAGATATTTGCAATTTATATGTGGAATAGATAGAATTGCACATCATGTTGATTTGAGCAGTTTTCTGGGGTCAAGAAGAATGTTTTAACAATAACTATAACTTAGCATGCCATTAGAAATTCACTCATGTTGCCATGTTTAACATTTTCAATGAGAATAGCTGTAAAAACTTGTCAAAGTTCCTGTCAAGAGAGCTGGTCATTGTTTTCAGGAAGCAGGGCATTGCACACACCCCTTTCTGGTATCAGCAGTGCTGAGGCTGTGATGGCGGACAGCTTCAAGTTCCTAGGAATAACATTACCAATTGCCTGTCATTGTTCAACCACACAGAGCATGACCAAGAAAGCACTGACTGCAGTGCCTCTACATCTTCAGAAGGCTAAAGAGATTTGGCATTGACTCAAACAAATTGTTATTGAGAAAGTGTTTTGATGCATCCTACCTGCATGTATTAAGGATTCATATGGCATCTACTCTGCCTGAAACCATAGGAAACTGCAGAGAATTGAGGTCGTAGCTCAGCACATCACAAAAACCGGTCTTTCCTCCATGGATTCTTGTCTACGCTTCCCAATTTGTTGGTAAAATGACCAACACCAACTTCTCCCACCCCAAATAGTCTCACTTTTCCCCCTTCCTTTTGGGATGAAGATACAAAAGCCTGAAAGCATATACCACCATAATTGAGGACAGCTTCAATTCCACTGTATGATAAGATTGACTGTTGACCTCACCATCTACTTCGTCATGGCCTTGAACCTATTGTCTTCTTGCACTGCACTTTCTCTGTAACTGTAACATTATATTCTGTATTCTGTTATTGCGTTCTCTTATACTATCATGATGTACTGACGTGCTGAAATAATATGTAAGGATACCATGCAAAACAAACTTCATTACTCTACCTCGATACACGTGACAATAATAAAAACTTTATGTCAATTCACCAATCAGTGATTCTATACTCTTTACATTTACAAAGGGTGTACAACTTGCCCTCAAAGGAGGAGACTATCACTGATAGCAAATTTTACATTCTACCTACAGAAGTTACTGTCTGTACAGAATTGTAGTGGCATTCAGGTCTGATAGTTTTGCTATCAATACAACTACAAAATCAGGGCCATTGCATAACTTTGGAACTGATTTACTAAGTGCTTTGTTCTTTATCTTATTTTCCACTTCTATAAACCTAATTGCTTTGTCCATCCTTAGCATTAATTAGGAGACATTTGATCACATGTTAACTTAAAATACAGTTATTTGAAGTGGGATTTAAATATAACACCCTTACAAAGTCTTGCAACAAGCCAATTTATTACCAGGCTTGGAATAACAATAGATTCAAATTTAAATTTTGCATCACATTTACTAATCTGGGAAAACAAACTACCTTCTATTCTGAAACTGTCCACTACCATAATAGGTTTTTTGCAACTAAATGCTTTGTCAAGTCCTAGGTTTGTGATATCACTGAATGAAAACTAAACATAACTCAGTGAAGCACCACTGCGGGTGTCAGAAATACATTCATGGCTATGAATCATTGATAAAGAGACTTCACTAAGTAGCATTATTGAGAGCATAAAACATTCTAAACATTAATTGCATTAAAAACAAGTAATTTCTTCAAAAGTCTGAATGAAATCTATTTAAAAACTGAAATTTGCTTTTACATTGCTTTCTGCAATTTTCAACTTCAGCTAAATTTTTATATTAAGGTAAATGTCAAAGAGCATGATAAATATCAAACGGTATCAAAGAATATTGAGCTAATTTGATGTATGCTCTTAACGCACAAGATTTGAAATTCTCGGGGTGCTATTTTTACCTGCCTTCTATACACCCCTGGCAGGCAGGTAAAATAGTGACAAATTTTCCTTCAGTCCTGATTCCATCCACAGAAATCTTAAAGTCCTTTCTGATACATTTACTTTACCATTTTCAAGTTGATTGAGTACAGAAACAGCTGTGACTTCTTCAGGAGGCTGGATTAGCTGAAGAAAAATAATCTCCCCGCATTAACCGACTTATTTCCCTTGTGGGCCAAGTTCCTCCACATGTCACAAGAGAAATTAAGGCATAACTATAAAATAGTGAAGGACCAACTCAACCCAATTTTTATGGTCAGGCAACTTCTCCCCCATCCCTGTTGGGTCAGGATATCAACAGATGATAAGTCATCAAGGCAGATACGTTTACTCAGACCCACGTTGCTACTTCCTGGAGGGACTGACCCCTTCCAAGTAAACATTCCCATCAGGAATTAATATTACTGTCAATATGTGAAAATTGTATTATCTGAAGACCAAAGTTATACAGAAAGGTTAGAATTTTCATATATTTTTTCCACACCCAAGCCTGACTCCATAAACACCATTAAATGTACAGGATGTATGAATGTTTTTAGGAAATACCAATATAATCAACTGATTGCCTGATCTGATAGTGGAAATAAAATATTATCTATATTTGTACATCTTTTCGGGAAATGCCAATATAATCAACTTATTCTGCTTATTCCACTTATTCTGATGGTGGAAATAAAGTACTGTCTTAATGAAATGATTCTGGTTTAGTCATGACCTCCCTTTGCTCTGCCCTTAAGGCAGTGAAGACCCACTTACCGACCCTTACCAATCTTTATCAATGTACCTCAGAAGGCTTCCTACCTGGAAGCATAATGGATTGATATGGCAATTGCTCTGGCTGTGACTGCTAAAAACTGCAGAGCTGTTGATACAGCTAGAAGGGGCCATGAGAAGGCTTTAGCAAGCAAGATTAAGGAAAACCGCAAGGCATTCTACAAGTATGTGAAGAGCAAGAGGTGAGCCATGTGAGAATAGGACGAATTAGGTGCGATTGTGGAAACATGCGCATGGAGTTGGAGGAGGTTCTTAATGAATACTTTGCTTCAGTATTCACCAGGGAAAAGGACCTTGGCAATTGTGGGGATGACTTACAGTGGATTGAAATGCTTGAGCATATAGACATTAAGAAAGAGGATGTGCTGGAGCTTTTGAAAAGCATTAAGTTAGATAAATCGCTGGGACTGGATGAGATATACCCCAGGCTACTGTGGGAAATGAGGGATGAGACTGCTGTGCCTCTGGCAATGATCTTTGTATCTTCAATAGAGACAAGAGAAGTACCAGAGGCTTGGGCGGTTGCAAATGATGTTCCCTTGTTCATGAAAGGGAGTAGAGATAACCCAGGAAATTATAGACCAGTGAGTCTTACTTCAGTGGTGGGCAAGTTGTTGGAGAAGATCCTGACAGGCAGGATTTATGAGCATTTGAAGAGACATAATCTGATTAGGGATAGTCAGCATGGCTTTGTCAAGGGCAGGTCGTGCCTTATGAGCCTGATTGAATTCTTTGAGAAAGTAACAAAGCAAATTGATGAGGGTAGAGTAGTGGATGTACTGTACATGTATTTCAGTAAGGCATTTGATACAACTTCCCATGCAAGACTCATTCAGAAAATAAGGAGGCATGGGATCCAAGGAGACCTTGCTTAGTGGATCCAGAAGTGGCTTGCCCACAGAAGGCAAAGGATGGTTGTAGATGGTTCATGTTCTGCATGGAGGTCGGTGACCAGTAGTGTTCCACAGGGATCTGTTCTGCGACCCCTCCTGTTTGTGATTTTTATAAATGACCTGGATGGATGAAGTAGTAGAAGGGTGAGTTACTAAGTTTGCTGATGACACAAAGGTTGGGGGTGTTATGGATAGTCTGAAGGGTTGTCATAGGTTACAGCGGGACACCGCTAGGATGGAAAACTGGGCTGAGAAGTGGCAGATGGAGTTCAACGCAGGAAAATGTGAAGTGGTTCATTTTGGTAGGGTTAAATTTGAGGACAGAATATAGCATTAATGGTAAGAATCTCAGCATTGTGAAGGATTGGAGGAATCTTGGGGTCCATGTCCATTGCACACTCAAAGCTGCTGTGCAGGTTGACAGTATAGTTAAGGTGGCACGTGGTGTGTTGGAATTCATTAATCATGGAATTGAGCTCAAGAGCCGTGAGGTAACATTACAACTATATAAAACTTTGGTCAGACTCCACTTGGAGTACTGTGTTCAGTTCTGGTCACCTCACTATGGGAAGGATGTGGATACTATAGAAAATGTGCAGAGGAGATTTATGTTGCCTCCATTGGAGGGTGTGCCTTATGGGAGAAGACTGAGTCATCTTGGCCTTTTCTCCTTGGAGTGATGGAGGATGAGAGGTGACCTGATAGAGGCATATAAGATGTTGAGAGGCATTGATAGTGTAAATAACAAAAGGCTTTTTTCCCCAGAGCTGAAATTGCTAACATGAGGGGCATAGTTTTAAGGTACTTGGAGTTGGTACAGAGGAGATGTCAGGGGTAAGCTTTTCACAGAGAGTGGTGGGTACATGGAATGCACTGCCAGCAATGGTGGTGGAGGTCACCCTGCAAAAACTCATTTCCAGGAGGTAGCGCCATCAATTTGCGGGAGACTCCGGGGAGAGCTGGGATGTCTGCAACAGAGTGGCTCCTTAGCAGCTAGCCAGCTACTTCAAATGACGTTAGCTATGCTAATGAACAAATGACGCCTGTTAAACTCACCTCTCCCTCTCCCGCTCTCCCAAAAATCAATTTCCGGGATATTGTATATCATTTGCGGGTGTCAGGGAGCCGCTATCAATTTGTGGGAGACTCCCAGAACTTCCGGGAGAGGTGGGATGTCTGCAATAGGGTCTTTTAAGAGACTCTTAGGAAGGTACATGGAGCTTACAAAACTAGAGGGCTATGCAGTAGGGTAATTCTAGGCAGTTTCTAGAATAGGTTACATGATTGGCACAACATTGTGGGCTGAAGGGCCTGCAATGTGCTGTAGACTTTTTTATGTCCAGCTCAGCACATCATGGAAACCAGCCTGCCCTCTATGGACTTGTCTATACTTCTTACTGCCTCAGTAAAGCTGCCATCATAATTGAAGACCCCG
Organism: Hypanus sabinus; assembly: GCF_030144855.1. Classification (NCBI taxonomy): domain Eukaryota; kingdom Metazoa; phylum Chordata; class Chondrichthyes; order Myliobatiformes; family Dasyatidae; genus Hypanus; species Hypanus sabinus. The sequence continues at coordinate 173,172,460 of NC_082706.1, forward strand.
CCCAACCCCGACAATTTCTCTTCTCCTCCTTCCATTACGCAGAACATGCAAAAACCTGAAAACAGGGACCACCAAGCTCAAGGACAGCTTCTACCTTGCTGTAATAAGACTATTAAATTGGTCCCTAGTACAATATGGTGGACTCTTTTCTTCACAATCTACTACATAATGATCTTCTACTTTACTGTTTACCTGCACTGCACTTTACCTGTAGCTGTTATACTTTATTCTGCATTGTTATTGTTTTACCGTATTCTACCTCAATGCATCGTGTAATGATTTGATCTCCGTGAACAGACAAGCTTTCACTTTGCCTCCATTCACGTGACAGTAACAAACTAATAATGCTAATAACCAGTGAGATCGGATACAACACCCTTCAACATATATTTCTCTTTCTGTTTGGTATTGTCAATGAGTCACATTGTCCATTGAGTTACAAGGGAGAGATAAAGTTAAAGCTGCATTGAGATCCAATATTCCTTTCAGTAACAGGGTTAGAATTGGGAGATAATACGGATGTAAGTTTAGAATATGACTGAAAAATAGATTTAGGATAAGGGTCAGTTTTAGTATTGCTGTATTATGTCAAGACATGCCTTGTAGATGTACAGTGAACAATTTAAAATCCACTATCGACCTTCTTTAAAAATTACACATATTCATTTTAAAATGTTATCATCTGTAGCCCTGAGTTCTCAAAGGCTATTTTCAATCATGAGTGATGAAATGCTTTGAGAGGTTGGTCATGACTAGACTGAACTCCTGCCTCAGCAAGGGCCTGGACCCACTGCAATTTGCCTATCGCCACAAATAGGTCAATGGCAGAAGCAATCTCAATGGATCTCCACACGGCTTTAGACCACCTAGACAGCACAAACACTTGTGTTAAGATGCTGTTTATTACTGACTATAGCTCAGCATTTAATTCCAACATTCCCACAATCCTGATTGAGGATTTGCAGAACCTGGGCCTCTATACCTCCCTCTGCAATTGGATCCTCAACTTCCTAACTGGAAGACCACAATTTGTGCAAATTGGTGATAACATACCCTCCTCGCTGATGATCAACACTGGTGCACCTCAGGGGTATGTGATTAGCCCACTGCTCTACTCTCTATATACCCATGACTGTGTGGCTATGCAAAGCTCAAATACCATCTGTAAATTTGCTGACGATACAACCATTGTTGGTAGAACCTCAGGTGATGACGAGAGGGTGTACAGGAGTGAGATATGCCAACTAGGGAAGTGGCGCTGCAGCAACAACCTGGCACTCAACATCAGTAAGATGAAAGAGCTAGTTGTGGACTTCAGGAAGGGTAAGACGAAGGACCATATACCAATCCTCACAGAGGGATCGGAAGTGGAGGGAGTGAGCAGTTTCAAGTTCCTCGGTGTCAAGATCTCTGAGGATTTAACCTGGTCCCAACATATCAATATAGTTATAAAGAAGGTAAGACAGCCGCTATACTTTATGAGGAATTTGAAGAGTTTTGGTGTGTCAACAAATACACTCAAAAACTTCTATATTTGTACCATGGAGAGCATTCTGACAGGCTGCATCACTGTCTGGTATGGAGGGGCTTCTGCACAGGACCAAAAGAAGCTGCAGAGGGTTGTAAATTTAGTCAGTTTCATCTTGGGTACTAGTCTACAAAGTACCCAGGACATCTTCAGGGAGCAGTGTCTCAGAAAGGCAGCATCCATTATTAAGGACCTCCAGCACCCAGGGCATGCCCTTTTCTCACTGATACTATCAGGTAGGAGGTACAGAAGCCTGAAGGCACACACTCAGTGATTCAGGAACAGCTTCTTCCCCTCCGTCATCCAATTCCTAAATGGACACTGAATCTTTGGACACTACCTCACTTTTTTAATATACTGTTTTTCTGTTTTTGCACTTTTTAAAAAATCTATTCAATATATGTAATTGATTTACTTGTTTATTTATCACCATTATTATTTTTTTTATTTTTTTTCTCTCTCTGCTAGATTATATATTGCATTGAACTGCTGCTGCTAAGTTAACAAATTTCATGTCACATGCCAGTGATAATAAACCTGATTCTGATTCACTGTGTAGTCAGAACTTACCTAACCCATATTTCAAAGCTTTCACTTATAGTGTAGTCTGTAATCCAACAATGAAACTAAACAATATAGTTTAATTTCAATACAGCAGCAAAATGAATATTCACCAAAACTGTTAAATACCTGTAGAAAATTAAAAAGTTTTGCAAAGTACCTGGCCATAGATCAGAAAGAGTCTGCAACAGATTACAAACACAGGAGATTCTGCAGATGCTGGGAAATCTTATGCAACACACACAAGATGCTGGTGGAATTCAGCAAGTTGGGCTGCTTCTTATCCTGGCTTCTGCCCGCTTCCTTTCCAGTCCTGATGACGGGTCTTGACCCAAACTGTTAACTGTTTGTTTCTTTCCATAAATGCCACCTGACTTGTTGAGCTCCTCCAGCATTTTGTGTGTGTTGTACCAGAATGTTTGCCTGAATCAACAGCAGCAAATAATGCAGATGCTATCACCAAGTACAAATGCAAAGCAAATGACGGCAACATATTCAAGACTATATGCTCCTTATCTTGATTGGCTGAATACCAACTTATTTTTTTAATTTAACAAATACTTAGATACAGTTAATATTTAACTTATTTTCAGCATTGTTATATACAGATGTGTAGATATGGACCTCACCAGTAACAAAGTTCAGTGAGTGTTGGCAATGCTGGATTACATATATGATATGCAATTAAAATGCCCTTCCAGATTCTTATGAGGCTGTCAATCAAGAGAAAAGCAGTTCTTACAGCTCCCAATGAACCATATACACTAACCACTCAACAGGAACTTAAATAGCAACAGACTTTGTTACCAGCAATGGAAAACTTATCCTGATAAGCTTTATTAGCATAATATTTCTTTTTAAATGCCATTATGTTAGAAATATTTTAAATATTGAAATTTTATAATAATATGTCAGTTCTGTTTAATTTTCCTTATTCTGAATAAATGCTGGAATGAGTTTATTGTAATTCAATACTGTATTTTAGATCAGAAATGTAAGTTGTAAAAAGATAAAAGTCTTCAAAAATACAAAAATCATGAAAATTTTATCAATATTTGTCATGATTTATTTACAAATATTACAAGATTCATGCTTTTTCTTTGCAAATGAGAACTCTATAATCTGCTATGTATTGTCATTCTATCGTTATTTTCCACTCTGATTGCAACATATCCTGACTCTTAATTCTTGATAGAGGTGAATACTAAAGAACACTTGCCATATTTAGCAAAATATTTCCGTGTAATTCTGCCTAGATGACAAAACTAAAATAGGAGAATTAACTCCAAACTGGGCCAATGTTCACACAGTGCATTTATTTTGGTTGAAATAGCTGAAGTGTCACAATACACTCCTTTTGTAACCTTCTGAAAATCATTAATAAGATGGACTAGGTGGTTCATAGCAAGTGGCTGATTTTACCTTTAGGCACTTAAAGTTCTCATTCTCCACTAAACAGTAAAGATTCATACTTTTCACAAATACTGGCTATTTTATAGGTACTTAAGTAACCAATTTAAAAGGCTTCATATAGCTCTACTTATATTAATTTCCTCTGTTGGGGACAGCATACTGGTAAAGAATAGAACATACATTTATCTCATTGGCAGTCAAACAACTGTTACAAAAGGATCAATGATCTTAAACAAGTCACCAGCATTCTTAAGAAACAACTGTTTATTCATGATAGCAATTTATGAGGCATAGCTTCATTATTTTCTTCATGTTATACTGAAATTACTAAGCTCCCAAAGAGATCTTTGTATTACTTCTAGTAGTCTCTGATACTGACCTCTCATCAAAGTAACAGAAAGCAAAGTATTGCAGTTTATCTGAACAAGACTGAACTTATCTTTAATGGGCCACAGTAAAAATGCAACTAATATTACCTGAAGCACCTTCTATGTTATTTTCATCTCTGTTTCTGCCAATGTCTTATGCATCAATCCATGAAATTTCTCCTTTAAACCTTAAGAGAAGATCCTAAATCTTGCAATGTTAGTGTGGTATTTTCACCAGTGTAGTTACTTGGTCTTCAATTCTAGTAGAAATGCTGTTCAATGGCAGCTGAGTATCTTTACAATGAAATTAAAAAGAGCCTGAGTTTACTATATAATTTTCAAATGTTCAGCTTCTGCATCAGAGTTGCTCTGAACCAAGAAAACCTTCACAGGTGCCTATTTCAGATATTGATCCTCAATGGAGCCCAAAACATCAACACAAGCAGTATGTCATGAACTCTGCCAGGAGTACAAAGAAATTTCCCTCCTAAATCAAAAAGTTAGTTTATAATTGTCATTATCCAAAAATTACGCACTGTTTACAGAAATAAAATCTTTAAATGTTGCCTTAAAGTTTATTTCTCAGTACATGTTTTCGAACAATGCAACCTGCAAGCTTTTTGTAAGACAACAAAAACTTCTGCTGTTGGAGTTCATATTTTACCATGTTTCATATTGGAAATAGCTGTTTGACCAGTTATGTCATGCTCCACAGTGACACACACACACACACACACACACACACTACAGTGTCCCTGTATTTCTTAGAAAGTAGTTATTTAAAGGTACTTGTTGATCAGCTTATTTTGTTAAATAGTTGGGTCAGAAAATACACAAGTACAGCCATCATCCTTAATTAAGTACAAGTGACATGATCTTAAAAAATCTGTCTCCCTTCATATCATGTTTTCTAAATGAGGTGAGCACAGATGCATCTTACTGTAATAGTAGCGACAAGTACACACTAATGAGTGTCACATATGGAGCATGGCACTGCTGATCAAACTACTACTGCTACTACAACATGGACTGGAAAACATGAACTCCAACAGTGGACAATTCTGCTTTCTCGGCGAGAAGCCTGCAGGGTGCATTGTTCTGTTTGAAAACACATACTGAGAATTAAATTTTGATGTACTCAACTAAATTAAAATAACAGCAATCTTTATAAATATCATTGTCAATTGAACCCAGCAACATTTGCAGCTCGTGGATTCCTAAAATGTAGTTTATATATATATATTACAATTAAATACTGAATATTTTGAAATTCAGTGCTGCCATATGGTCAAAATGTTTCTGTTGTTGAGTTTTTTTTTCAGATTGTTCCTAGTTTGCATTTTGCATTAGCAATTCTTTCTTTTGTCGGTTCCTTTGTCTGCGCAAAATTGGCTGCATTCCAGATTCAAAGTAGACCTATTCATTTGCTGACCATATAACCAGTGCCATTCTAGTTCACATCAGCCTGAGAGCTAAGCTCCACAGAGAATAAAAGGCTCGTTTCACCACTGACGAATGGTGTATATATTTTGCTCTGTTAAAAAAGGTAATACCATGTCTGAAGCTAACAATATAACTTATAATTTCGCATTCAGGAGCAGGCAGCTGCCAAAATACTCATCACCTAAAAACTTCAATAGCTGTCAAAGCAGCCCTCACACTAAAAACTATCATCATCATCCGAAGTGTGACCTATTAATTTAATAATGCATGTCAACTGTAGAAGGTTCAGGAAATAGAGAACAGATTTGGATATTGCACCCCTTAAACGCAAATCATTGCATTTAGGAAATTTGACTGCAAAGCACACTACCCCTGAGGAACAAACAAGATGAACTTACTCTCGCATTGAGTTAGATTTCTACCACTGCCATTGAAAGAAAACTTGAGAGTGAACTTAACTGATTTAAACAACAGTTACATAATATTCACCTTACATCTAGTCTTCCCCAAGAAGTCGCTGGGGATTTCTTTAAAAGTTTTAATAGAGTTTGGTTACTCTTGAACTTACAATGTTATGAAGACCATTGAAACAGAATGGGCATGTTGTCAAAGTTTGATCTTTATACATTTTTGATATATGACATGTTTGAGAACAACATTTCGATTATGAATTTCCAACCTGGCTCCACTGACCCCTTAGTTAATGGTAGGGGTCCACTGCATAAAAAAGGTTAGGGACTCTTGATTTAGATGAGCAACATTACTGAGAATGGGTTAACAATAAAATAAACTTACTGTGAGAATTTAAATATACATCTATAAACAGTAAAATGAAATTCATAATTGAAGCAATTCTTAAATAATACAAATACAATTTTATTGTATTGTTTTAGCAAAATATTGCATTTTTGCAAATTTTAATGACTTGAAGATTCATAGCTTAATAAATTTTAAGATAATATTTTTGTTGGATTTCCTCCTTTTCAAGTTTTCAATAATTGCTGCTTTAGAAGTTGTTCTTGGCTTCTGTATGCTTGGAACTCAACAAAATGATGTCAGAAATACTTAGGTTTCTGGGGTGGTAATATGTTATTTAGAACTAGATTAGTTTGTTAAGTGTTCTGAGGGTCACTTTGGGCCTGACCTCTTCTGTGTGTATCAGTCAGGCAATGATGTATCATTAACGCATAGCAGCTGTATCCCAATTGATGCCATGAGCATAACAGCTTTTTATAGCCATCAAGGGAGTGTAGATTGGGTTCTTTTATTAACCACTAAATCTGATTTTTACATTATATGACCTGTAGTTTTCTAAGTAGTCAGTTAGTTCAGATGTTAATTTTTTTTAAAGTCAATACGTGCTGATACTATACTATTACTGAACCATCTTCTATAGTTATTTGCCATATTTTGCAACAAGTTACAGGCTATTTAAAATACTAAAAATAAATGGCTTCTTACATGGTAAAGAGCGACCCTGAGCAATTCACAATAGCTACTAATGATATATGGTTGACTGGAGAAAACTGCAGCCTGCACCATTTACTCAGAAAGGTCAATTTTTGCTCAGAATACTCAAAAGCTCACAAAGAAAATGATAATTTTATGAAAATAAATTGAATAAATCACCAGTCCTATATGAAACAGTGATTAAATTTGATTACAATTTCCAGGAAAGATAATACATTGGCAAGTTAACAATTGTTTGCTCATAACCAGGAAGGCGATAAATTTTAAGAAGCGTAGTAAGTGAAAAATAATGGGCTATGTGTAACAGGTAACAGTTCTGTTGATCATCTTGATAAATACCACAGCACAACAATGAACATAGCACTCAACACCTTCCCATTTTTCAGTAAATTATTTTGTGGAACAATTCATTAATTTATGAATTATATACTTTAGTAATTCAAGTGAAGGCTCAGATAATATTAAAGATAATTGTACAGAAAAGAAAGGATACTTGCAAATGAATTACAATGCTGTAATCCATTCCTGGGGTTCAGGTAACACCATAAACCCTGAGGCATTTTATAAATGTAATATTATACATTTGAGACTAGAAAGCAGTCTCAAATACGTAGAGTTGTCGCTTTCACTTCTTAAAACACTGGTACTTCTCACAAACAATAATAGTTCAGTGTCTTTTTCATCGTAGAATTCAATGTTAAATTCCAAGAATTTTACAAAAACAAAGTTTAATTTACTTGATGTGCATCATTTGCCAGATGTGGCCAAATGTTCTTTCAAAGCTGTAGGTAAATCAGTTATAATCTTTCAAAAGGCAAGAAAATAAGAGTTCTGAAAATATGTTTGTTGTATGCTGATATAAATGTACAGAAAATGCTTAAGTGCTTTTAACTCACCTTTTATTCAGTTACTTGTTTTGGCAGCATTCGTGCTACCAAAACCTAATGCTACACTTATCCTCGATTCACTAAATTTCCCATAGAAAAATTTGTGAAAATTTAGTTTTCATTATTACAAAATATCCTGCTTAAAAATCTCTACCGCTATTAGTATCACCAGAGATATTCAGAAAAATACTCTATGTGCCGAAAATTAGCAAAGAAATTTAATTGGTAAGAATTTGTGAAATGAAACTTGATGGTATCAGATGTTAAAACTTGCAGTAAGCCACTTTATGATTGCATTTTAATATATTCATTATTGCCCCATGGTCTAAAATTAAGTAGAAATTATTACAATCCACACATTGATATTCATAAGTTGATGTTCATATAACAGTAAACATTAATGTTTAAAATAAATATCAGCTGCTTGTGTGTAGTTCTACTCTTTAGAACAGGAACAAGTAGATTTGGTTTGTTCTGCTTCTGTTTGGCAATAGTCACAGACCATGCATATACCTAACTAGAGATATCTGTTCAAGTCCTACATTCAGCTCCTGCAAGACTATCCCATGTTGAATTGTACCCTGACCTAAATACAACATCGTAGTATTAAGTTTCGTCTGTTTACTCAAGAAATATCTCACACATTTGGTATTAACAGCTTTGTTTGAATTGCCCTCCTCAGTAACCACGCTGATACGCTTAGAGCACTTTCCAGCAGTAGATTTTATACAGCACCAAACTATCTTCAACTAATCCAACCTCCCATTACAAGCAAGTACGTTATCAACGCAAGTAAACTGACACCATAATAGTTGATTCATTTTAATTGCACTCTGTCCGTCATCTAAAAAAAACTGTCAACTGAATCCAAAGCACATTTGAAAGTACAACCACTTGCTATGATGTAGACAACATCGGGACAGATCACTAGTCGGAAACATTTAGTCTACTCTTACTGTAGGTGCAAAGACTACATGTAGAAAAATAATTACTGAGAAAGCTGTACTCCCTGCCTAGCGATTTTAAAAAAATTTTGAAAACTATGTCTGTGTTCTAACAGTGCAAAGACATGCGAATTATCGAACCTATTCAGTCACAGTTTCTGAGACAATGAAAGGAAATGAGTCGGAACTAGTTTATTCAGATCAGTGCAGTTTTACTACCATGCCACCCAGTACTGTAAACATCCTACGATTTAAAAACTGTGGGGTGGCTGCAAAAAGCGAGGGAACTGTACATGGTTTCTCTCTAACATCCCGGCCTCAGCTTTCACTTACATGCAATACAATGCGCTTCGAAACTCATCAGTACCACCTTATTGTCCCCAGCCAAAAGAGCCAAGTGCCTACATAACACCACTGCATCTCAGCCTTGCATTAGGCGGACTGCAGGTTTTGCACAAACTCCAGAAACATTCAAACAGACACAAGAGTAACAATGCATTAAATAAAGAACCAAAGTCAGTCACCTTATTGCAATAGTATGGATCTAAGCAGGGTGAAGGTCCCAGGCAGGGAGTATCAGCAGAGATGTTAGCTGGAGCAGTCTGGAGATAAAACCTCACGTCCATTTCAAGGAAATTTGCAGTGTACACATCAAGCAGCTCCCCTTTTTTTTCTGGATTGTTCGTGAGCGCACAGAAAGAAAGAGTGAGAGTGAGAGGGAGGGAGAGAGAGAGAGACAGGCAGACAGAGAGAAAAAGAGAAGAAGCAAGAGAGGGAGGAGAGGCACCTTCCCTGCCTCACATCCGTTTGTGGTCTGCAGTGAGAGAACTCTCCAAAATAAAGCTGAGCAGCAGCCCCGTAGTTTTCTGCTTCCAAAAGAAACCGCTTTGCGGTCCGGTGGTACTTGAAAGAAAATAATATATTTTTTTAAAAAATCAAGTCAGTGAAATAGCTTCTTTCCACGAGTTGGAGGAGGTGCCTGACTTTTCTCCCTCTCCCTCACCTTAGGAAAGGAGACTGTGTAGTTTTGGTCAGCCTTTAGCTGCTCCAGTGTGACACGGAGAGCAGAGCGCGAGCGGCGCCAGCCTGCACACAAAGGGAAAGGCTCGGGCCGCAGCAGCGCGCAGCGGCCGCCAGGGGGCGCACACACTGCCCCGGGCTGACAGAGCCACAGTCAGCACAGCTCACCGGCACAAAGCCGCACGTTATCCCGCCTGACAAATGGTTTGTTTTGATGTTCATAAAATGAACCATTAAACAATATGCCATCACTGTCATTCCAGGCATTATTAAAATGTCTTACCGCATCCCCCCACCCTAAGCCTCAGACAAAAATAAACTAATTCATTATTCTTTGCCATAACAAGATTCTACACTCTCACATTCTGTGGCAAGCTTAGCAGCAAGTAGTGGCGATGGAAACGTTACTGATTCTCAATTAGTTATTCTTTCGCAAGTTTACTGATTCCTTGTGATCGCATAAGTAATAATAATTTTTTTGTCCCTTAATTTACCCAGGTCTGAATAAATAGTTGAGTATTAATTGCACAACTAAGTAAAGGTTACAGAAAGTTTACCAGGATCACATTGCAGAATTTGGGCAGCACAATATCACAGCTAGCAGAACTGCTGCCTCACACCTCTAGAGAGCTGATTTAATCCAAACACCAATGCTGTCTGTGTGGAGTTTGAATGTGCTCCCTGTCATCATACAGATTTCCCTTCTGCTTCACCATTTCCTTCCTCCCACATCCCAAATATGTGTGGATTTATAGGTTAATTGGCCACTGTAAATTGCCCCTGGTTGGATGGTCATAGAATCATAGAGTGGTAGAGTGAAGACGAAGTTGTCAGCAAACATGGAGAGAGTAAATGGGAGGGATTAGCGTAAATTTATATTTGTTGGTCAGTGCAGACTTGGTGAACCGCAGGTCCTGTTTCTGTGCTGTGACCCCCCCCCCCCACTCTAATTTATCACTGAGTCAGCAAAACACATTCACTATTTACACATGGCATTTTTATGAGCCCTGTGTCACCGGCAGCCAGACAGAAAAGGCTCCTTTCGTTCCCACTCTTTGCTGCCTGCCAATCAGTCACTGCTTTATCCCTGCTAGAATCTTTACTCTAATACCATAGGCACATAGCTTGTTAAGCAGCCTCATGTGTGGCACCTTGTCAAAGGCCTTCTGAAGTCTACAATATGCACCAACAACCAATTCTCCTTTGTCTATCCTGCTTGTTACTTCTTCAAAGAATTCCAACAGATTTGTCAGGCAAGATTTGCCCTTGAGGAAACCATGCTGACTATGGCCTATTTTATCATGAGACCTCATCCTTAGAAATTGCCTCCAACATCTTCCCAATCACTGAGGTCAGACTAACTAGTCTATAGTTCCCTTTCTCCTGAACTCTCCCTTCTTGAAGAGTGGAGTGACATTTGCAATATTTCTATCTTCTGGAACCATTCCATAATCTAGTGATTCTTGAAAGATCATTAGTAATGCCTCCACAATCTCTTCAACCACCTCTTTCAGAACCCTGGTGTGTACACCATCTGGTCCAGGTGACTTAACTACCTTCAGATCTTTCAGTTTCCCAAGAAGCTTCTCTCTAGAAATAGTAATTTGGCAAACTTCATGACCTCTGATACCTGTAATTTCCACCATGCTGTGTCTTCCACTGTGAAGACTGATGCAAATTTCTTATTCCGTTTGTCCGCTATTTCCTTGTCCTGGTTACTACCTCTCCAGAGATCCAATATCCATTCTCGCTTCTCCTTTACATTTCGTGCATTTGAAGAAACTAGTGGTATCCTCTTTAATATCATTGGCTAGTTTTCTTTTGTAGTCCATCCTTACCTTCTTAATGACTTCTTTAGTAAACACAAAGTACACTGCAGATGCTGTGGTCAAATTAAGACGTACAAAAAAGCTGGATGAACTCGAGTCAAAACGTTGACTGCATCTTTCAATGGATGCTGCCTGACCTGCTGAGTTCATCCAGCTTTTTTGTACATCTTAATGACTTCTTTAGTTACCTTTTGTTGGTTTTTAAATGCTCCCAATCCTCAAACTTCCCAGATGTTTTTGCTTTATTATAGAAATATAGAAACATATAATGCTTACAGTACAATATGGGCCCTTCAGCCCACAAAGCTATGTTGTACATGTCCTTACTTGAGAAATTACCCAGCGTTACCCATAGCCCTCTATTTTCCTGAGCTCCATATACCTGTCCAGGAGTCTCTTAAAAGACCCTATTGTATCCACCTCCACCACCATCGCCAGCAGCCCATTCCATGCTCTCACTGCTCTCTGCGTAAAAATCTTACCCCTGAAATTTCCTCTGTACCTACTTCCAAGCACCTTAAACCATTTCTGCCCTGGGAAAAAGCCTCTGACGATCCACGCAATCAATGCCTCTCAACATCTTATACACATCTAACAGGTCACCTCTCATTCTTTATCACTCTAAGGAAAAAGGGCTGAGTTCACTCAACCTATTCTCTTAAGGCATGTTCCCCAATCCAGGAAACATCCTTGCACCCTTTCTATGATTTCTACATCCTTGCTATAGTGAGGCAACCAGAACTGAGCACAGTACTCCAAGTGGGGTCTGACTAGGGTCCTATATAGCTGTAACATTACCTCTTGGCTCCTCAACTCAATCCCACGATTAATGAACTCCAATGCACCGTATGTTTTCTGAAACTCATAGAGTCAACCTACGCAGCAGCCTTGAGTATCCAAGATCCCTCTGATCCTCCACACTGCCAAGAGTCTTACCATTTATGCTGTATTCTGCCATCATACTTGACGTACCAAGATGAACCACTTCACACTTACCTGGGTTGAACTCTACCTGCCTCTTCTCAGCCCATTTTTGTGTCCTATCAATGTCCCACTGTAACCTCTGGCAGCCCTCCACACTATCCACAACACCTCCAGTCTTTGAGTCATCAGCGAATTTACTAACCCATCCCTCCACTTCTTCATTCATGTCATTTATAAAAGTCATGAAGAGTAGGGGTCCCAGAACAGATTCCTGGGGCACACCATTGGTCACCAACCTCCATGCAGAATCTGACCCATCTGCAACCACTCTTTGCCTTCTGTGAGCAAGCCAGTCCTGGATCCAGAAAGCAATGTCTCCTTGGATCCCATGCCTCCTTACATTCTCAATAAGCCTTGCATGGGGTACCTTGTCAAATGCCTTGCTGAAATCCATATACACAACATCTATGGCTCTACCTTCATCAATGTGTTTAGTCACATCCTCAAAAAATTCTATCAGGCTTGTAAGGCATGATCTGCCTTTCACAAAGCCATGCTGACTATTCCTAATCATATTATGCCTCTCCAAATGTTCATAAGTCCTGCCTCTCAGGATCTTCTCCATCAACTTACCAACCACTGAAGTAAGACTCACTGACCTATAACTTTCTGGGCTATCCCTACTCCCTTTCTTGAATAATGGAACACATCTGCAACCCTCCAATCCTCCGGAACCTCTCCTGTCCCCATTGATGATGCAATGATCATTGCCAGAGACTCAGCAATCTCCTCCCTCACTTTCCACTGTAGCTTGGGGTACATCTCATCCGGTCCTGATGACTTATCCAACTTGATGCTTTCCAAATGCTCCAGCACATCCTCTTTCTTAATATCTGCATGTTCAAGCTTTTCGGTCTGCTGTAAGTCATTCCTACAATCACCAAGATCCTTTTCCATAGTGAATACTGAAAGCAAAGTACTCATTAAATACCTCTGCTATCTCCTCTGGTTTCATACACACTTTTCCATAGTCACACTTGATTGGTCCTATTCTCTCAGGTCTTATCCTCTTGCTCTTAATGTACTTGTAGAATTCCTTGGGGTTTTCCTTAATCGTGTCCGCGAAGGCCTTCTCGTGGCCCCTTCTGCTCTCCTAATTTCCTTCTTGAGCTCCTTCCTGCTAACCTTATAATCTTCTAGCTCTCAATCATGACCTAACTTTTTGAACCTTTCATAAACTCTTCTTTTCTTCTTGACTAGATTTACAACAGCCTTTGTACACCACAGTTCCTGTGCCCTACCATCCTTTCCCTGGAACGCACCTATGGAGTACTCCACGCAAATATCCCCTGAGTATTGGCAACATTTTTTCCATATGTTTCCCTGAGAATATCTAATTCTAACTTATGCTTCCAAGTTCCTGCCTGATAGCCTCATATTTCCCCGTACTCCAATGAAACGCTTTCCTAACTTGTCTGTTCCTGTCCTATCACTCTCCAATGCTATGGTAAAGTAGGTAGAGTTGTGATCACTATCTCCAAAATGCTCTCCCACTGAGAAGGTTCATTTCCCAATACCAGATAAAGTACAGCCTCTCCTCTTGTAGGCTTATCTACATATTATGTCAAGAAATCTTCAAGAACACACCTATCAAACTCTACCCCATCTAAACCACTCACTCTAGGGAGATGCCAATCGATATTTGGGAAATTAAAACCTTCCGCCACGACAACCCTGTTATTACTACACCTTTCCAGAATCTGTCTCCCTATCTGCTCCTCGATATCCCTGTTACTATTGGGTGGTCCATAAAAAACACCCAGTGAAGTTATTGACTCCTTCCTGTTCCTAACCTCCACCCACAAAGACTCTGTAGACAATCCCTCCATGGCGTCCACCTTTACTGCAGCCATGACACTATCTCTGATCAGTAGTGCCATGCCCCCACCTCTTTTGCCTCCCTCCCAGTCCTTTCTGAAACATCTAAAACCCTGCACATGAAGTAACCATTCCTGTCCCTGAGCCATCCAAGTCTCTGTAATAACCACCACATCGCATATCCAAGTACTGATCCACACTCTAAGCTCATCTGCTTTGTTCATAATACTTCTTGCATTAAAATAGACAAATCTCAAACCAGCGGCCTGAGCGCATCCCTTCTCTATCACCTGCCTATCCTCCCTCACAAACTGTCTGCAAACTTTCTCTATTGGTGAGCCAACTGCCTCTTCCTTCATCCCTTCAGTTTGGTTCCCACCTCCCAGCAAACCTAGTGTAAACTTTCCCCAATAGCCTTAGCAGACCTCCCCACCTGGATATTCGTCCCCCTGGGATTCTAATGTAACCCATTCTTTCTATACAGGTCACACCTGCCCCAAAAGAGGTCCCAATGATTCAGAAATCTGAATCTCTGCTTCCTGCTGCAATTCCCTCAGCCACACATTTATGCTCTACCTCACTCTATTCCTATACTCACTGTCATGTGGCACAGGCAGTAATCCCAAGATAACTACCTTTGTGCTCAACTTCCTTCCCAACTCCCTGTAGTCTGCTTTCAAGACCTCCTCCCTTTTCCTGCCTATGTCGTTGGTACCAATATGTACCACGACCTCTGGCTGTTCTCCTTCCCACTTCAGGATATCTTGGATGAGAACAGAAACATCCCGGACCCTGGCACCTGGGAGGTAAACTAGCATCTGTGTTTCTTTCCTGTATCCACCGAATCACCTGTCTGGCCCCCTCACTACAGTTCCCTATCACTGCTGCCACCCTCTTCCTTTCCCTACCCTTCTGAGCCACTGGGCCAGACACTGTGCCAGAGGTGCAGCCGCTGTTGCTTCCCCCAGGTAGTCTGTCCCCCCCAACAGTACTCAAGCAGGAGTACTTATTGTCAAGGGTTATAGCCACAGGAGTGCTCTCTAGCCTCTTTCTCCTGCCCTTCCATCTTCTGGCTATTACTCACTTATCTGACTCCCCAGGCCCCGGTGTGACCACCTGACTATAACTTCTCTCTATCACCTCCTCACTCTCCCTAACATGGCCTCTAAGGAGCTGCAGCTCAACACATCTGGCACAGATGTGGCCGTCCAGAAGGCTGGGAGTCTCCTGGACCTCCCACATCTGCCACCAAGCACAGAATGCTGGTCTCACACACATACTTCCTGTCTGTACTCTACTCCAGCAACTTACCTTGCCTCGACCCATTAACACTGAAGCCTCATTGAGCCAAAGCCTTCCTATTCTGTCTCCCTCTACCCATCGCCCACTCCTCTGATGCCCGCTCTATAAGGTGTCTCCTTTTATACTCTTCTCGCTGTTCTCACTGATTGATGTCCACGCGCTTGCACAGTTGTGTCCCGATCAACCCGCTGAAGAAATAACCATCTCCCTTTAAATTTTTCTCGCTTTTAAACTCTTCTCGCTGTTCTCACTAGCTGATGTCCTCACGCTTGCGTAGTCGTGCCCTGATCAAACTGCTGAAGAAATAACCTCTCTTTGCCCTCTCTTTGGCTCTTCTGTTGGCTTTAACATTTCTTGTTAGCCACAGTTGTGTCAACTTGCCTTTAGAGTATTTCTTCCTCTTTGGGATGCATATATCCTGTGCCTTCTAAATTGCTTCCAGAAGTTCCAACCATTGCTTCTCTGCCGTCATCCCTGCCAGTGTTGTTCTCCAGTCAATTCTGGCCAACTCCTCTCTCATGCCTCTGTGATTCTCTTTACTCCACTGTAATATTGATACATCTGACTTTAGATTCTCCTTCACAAACTTCAGGGTGAATTCGATCATATTATGATTACACTTCCCTTAGGGTTCTTTTACTGTAAATTCTCTAATCATTTCTAGTTCATTGCACCACACCCAATCCAGAATAGCTGATCCCCTGGTGGACTCAACCATGAGTTGCTCTAAAAAGCCACCTTGTAGACGTTGTATTGGTATTGAAATCCCCATGATAATTGTAACTTTGCCCTTTTGGCGTGCATTTTTTAGTTCCCATTGTAATTTGCAGGACACATTCTTACTACTGTTTGGGGGACTGTATACAAATCCCATCAGTGTCTTTTTATCCCTACAGTTCCTCACCTCTCTATCCGCAATGATTCAACACCTTCTGCCCCTATATCAGCTCTTTCTAAAAAGTTTATTTCATTTTTTTACTAATGGAGCAATGCTGCCCCTTTGCTTTTCTGCCTGTCCCTTTGATACAATGTGTATCCTTGGACATTAAGTTCCCAGCTGTAATCTTCTTTCATCCATGATTCAGTGATACCTACATCATATTTGCCAATCTGTAACCATGCTACAAGTTCATCTACCTTATTCCATATACTGTGCACATTTAAATATAACATCTTCAGTCCTGCTTTCACCCTTTTTGATGTTGTCTGCCTTTTACGTTGCAACTTATCCTGTTGACTGCAATTTCGCCTTATCAAAACCTTCTCCTCAGTACACATTCCCTCTGTTTGTAAACCAGCTACCTCATCTTCAAGCCTATCATCTGCCTTTCCTATGACACTTCTTGTATATCCAGCTGGGGACGTTAGTTGAAACCTTGTTAATCTTTTCATTACCAATTTTTTCTGATGTCTTACCAACATTTGCCTCCATAATCTCTCCATGAATTGTTCTGGCACTCTGGTTTTCATTCCCTGTTGCTGTAGATTAAACTCCACCATGCAGCATTAATAAAATTTCCCTCTAGGATATTAGTCCCCCTCTAGTTCAGGTTCAAGCTGTCCCTTCCACACAGGTCCCACCTTCCCTGCATAAGAGCCCAATGATCCAAAATTTTATGCACTCCTCCCTACATCAACTCCTTAGCCATGTATTAAACTGTATAATCTCCCTAGTTCTGGCCTATTAACATGTGGCACTGGGAGCAATCCTGATATCACAACCCTGGAGGTCCTGCCCTTTAACTTAGCACCGAACTCCCTGAACTCCCTAAGCAGAACCTCGTCACTCGTCCTTTCTGTGTCATCGGTAACTCCATGGACCATGACCACTGGCTGTTCACCCTCCCACTTAAGAATACTGAGGACTCTATCCGAGATGCCCTAGGCCCTGGTATCTGGGACGCAGGGGAGTGGGGATGATTGGAAGAATTGGATCAGCCCATGATTGAATGGTGGAGCAGACTCAATGGGCCGAATAGTCTATTTCTGCTCCCATATTGGGGATCACAAGTGGAAAGAGTGAGTAATTTCAAGTTCTTGTTTGTCACGATCTATGATGATCTAACCTGGTCCCAGCATATTGATGCAGCTGTAAAGACCGCAAGTCAGCAGCTGTATTTCATTAGGCGTTTGAAGAGATTTGGTTTATCACCTAAAACACTCAAAAACTTCTATAGATGTACCATTGTGAGCATTCTGACAAGCTGCATCACTGGCTGGTACGGAGGGTGTGGGGTGGTGTGGTGGTGGGGGGGGGGGGTCTATTGCTCATGACCGCAAGAAGCAACAGAAAGTTGTAAAATTAGTCAGCTCCATCTTGGTTACTAGCCTCCGTAGTATTCAAGACCTCTTCAAGGAGCAGTGCCTTAGAAAGGCAGCGTCCATTATTAAGGACCCCCATCACCCAGGCCCTCTTCTCATTGTTACCATCAGGTAGGAGATACAGAATGCTGAAGACACATACTCAGTGACTCAGAAACAGCTTCTTACTCCTCCACCATCCGATTCCTGAATGAATATTGAACCCATGAATACTACCTCACTGTTTTTATATATTATTTCTGTTTTGCACTATATTTAATCTACAGTAACTATTTAATATACACATTTGTACTTATTGTAATTGATTTACCTTTTTTTCTTTCTATATTATCATGTATTGCATTGTGCTGCTGTTAATAAACCTGATTCTGATTCTGATTCATTCATGCCCTTCACTGAATTATTGCCAATTTAACATAAAATTTATCATAATTTTGGACTGGTGATTTGTTCAGTTAAGTTCATCATTGTGGGTTGAGGTAAGAAGAATTTGCCAAGTCAAGCTTACTGTGACTCCTTTTCAATGTGTAGACTTTGATTGAACAGCAACATGCTTCTTTTTCTCAGTTAAACATTTATGTGTGAAGCCTCTCACTATAGACACTCAAACACATAATCCAGGCTGACATTTCAGTACAATACCTTGGGACACAGATGATGCTTTTTGACTGATGAATTAAACTGTGGCTTCTTCTGCCTTATCATTTGGTCATAAAACACAATGTGGCATGTTTCAGAGATAAATTCAATTTTGAAGATAAGTTCTGGAGATATCTGGCACAAAAAATGTCTCTCAGTGAACACCACCCTAAAGCAAGTTATGGGATCCTTCTGTGTTCACATTAATTTCTGAATCTCCTTCATGATAACAATATTTATGCTGCATAAAATACTTTGTAAGCTGTGAAACCTGCAAAGTGTCTTGAAGTTAGGAGTGCTTCTTTTCCTTCGATTGCATAAGAGATAAAATCACTCCAACACTACTAGTCCAAAGCATGTTTACAATCTGAGACTGTTATTGATCAGCATTTACTTCAGTTAAATATATAGAGAATTAACTGTTATATCTTGTAACTTCAAAACATTAAACTACTTCAAAGACCTGTGAGTCCAAAATGTGTGTGTAACTTTGTGTTTATTTTAAGTGAGGCATGCACTTATCATGTGGTAGCATGAAGAAGCATGCAGTTCATGTATTTGTACAAATAACCCATAATGAATTACTTGAAGAACAAGAATCAACCAATATACATACAAGATTACTCAAATACAACTGAAATATTATATACACAACACTCCTCCCTACTTAGCTATAAACTCCAACTCAATGTAGAAGGCATCTCAACTATATACACAGTATATGATATAATATAACTACTATACACAGACTTACGGAGCAGAGTAAATTTTAAATTGTCCCATTCACTCCTAAAGGTTTAAACACTGTGGAATATTTCGTACTCTTGTGGAATAAGGTCTTTCCTCACAAGGGGGAATCATTCTGTTGACTCTGTGACAGCTGGAGATGGACTGATAGTGTAACCATCTTTCTTCTTCCTTTTTCTTCTAGTTTGTGCATCATGATCTTGGGAAGGTACATTTAGTTAATTGGAATAGTCTCTTATTAATCCTTCTATTGCGCCCTTTCTGATGTGATCTCTTCTCTCAGTTTCCTCACCCACACCATCATAACATCATAAGATATAGAGGCAGATTTAGGACATTTGGCCCACAAAGTCTGCTCTGCCATTTCATCATTGCTGATCCATTTTTCCTCTCAGTCTCAATAATCTCCTGCATTCTCCCCATATCCCTTCATGCCCGGACTATTAAAGAATCTAACAACCTCTCCATTAAATATACATAAAGACTTGGCCTCCATAGCCACCTGTAGCAACATGTCGTACAGATTCACTCTCTGGCAAAAGAAATTCCTTCTCATCTCTATTCTAAAATGACATCCCTCTATTTTGAAACTGTGTCCTCTGGTCTCAAACTCTCTTACCAAAGGAAACATCCTCTCCACATCCACTCTATCAAAGCCTTTCACCATTCGATAGGTTTCAATGAGGTCTTCATATAACAAACTGTTCATTCCTGGAATCATTGTTGTGAACCTCCTTTGAACACTGTCCAGGGTCTGCACATCATTACCCAGATAAGGATCCCAAAACTGCTCACAATACACCAAGTGAGGCCTCACCAGTGCTTTATAAGTCCTCAACCTTACATCCTTGATTTTATATTCTAGTCCTCTTGAAATGAATGCTAACATTACATTTGTCTTCCTTACCACAGACTCAACCTGCAAATTAACCCTCAGGGAATCCTGTGCAAGGACTCCCAAGTCTCTTTGTGCATCAGTGTTTTGAATGTTCTCTCCATTTAGAAAACAATCTACCTTATTATTTCTTCTACCAAAGTGCATGACCATACACTTCCTGACACTGTATTCCATCTGCCATTTCTTTGTGCAATCTCCTAATCTGTTTCAGTCCTTCTGATGCCCCTCTACCTCCTCAAAACTACCTGCCTCTCTACCTATTTTCATATCATCTGCAAATTTGGCCACAAAGCTATCAATTCCATCATCCAAATCATTAACATATAACATAAGAAGCAGTGGTCCCACTGCAAATGCCTGTGGAGCAGCACTAGTTACTGGCAGCCAACCAGAAAAGGCTCCATTTATTCACAGATTTTGCCTCCTGCTAATCAGCTACTGCTTTATCCATGCTAGAATCTTTTCAGTAATATATACCATGGGCCCATAGCTTGTTAAGCAGCTCCTAGTGTGGCATCTTGTCAAAGGCCTTCTGAAAATCCAAGTACACAACATCAACTGATTCTCCTGTGTCAATCCTGCTTGTTATTTTTTCAAAGAATTCCAACGGATTTGTCAGGCAAGATCTTCCCTTGAGGAAACCTTGTTGACTATGGCTTGATTTATCATGTGCCTCACAGTACTGTGAGACTTCATCCTTAAAAATTGACTCCAACATCTTCCCAATCACTGACGACAGTCTAACTGGCCTATAATTTCTTTTTTTTTCTGACTCTGTCCCTTCTTGAAGAGTGGGATGATATTTGCAATTTTCTGTCTTCTAGAACCATTCCAGAATCTAGTGATACTTGAAAGATCATTACTAATGCCTCTACAATTTCTTCAGCCACCCTGGGGTGTAGACCATCTGGTCCAGGTGACTTATCTACCTTCAGACCTTTCAGTTTCCCAAGAACCTTCTGCCTAGTAATGGCAACTTCACACACTTCTGAGCCCTGACACTCTGGAACTCCAGTCGTACTGTTAGTGTCTGCCACAGTGAAGACCGATGAAAAATACTTATTTGTTCTTCTGCCATTCCCTTGTCTCCCATTACTACCTCTCCAGCATCATTTTCAAGTGGTCGGATATCCGCTCTCACCTCATTTACATTTTATGGATTTGAAGAAGCCTTAGGTATGCTGTATAATATTGCTGGATAGCTTACTTTCTTAGTCCATCTTTTTCTTCTTAGAGACTTTTTTAGTTGCCTTCTGTTGGTTTTTAAACATTTCCCAATCCTCTAACATCACACCAATTTTTGCTCTATTATATGCACTCTCTTTGGCTTTTATGTTGGCTTTAGCTTCTCTTGTCAGCCACAATTGTGTCATTTTGCCTTTTGAGTACTTCTTCCTCTTTCGGATGTATATATCTTGTGCCTTCTGAATTGCTTCCAGAAATTCCAGCCATTGCTCTCTGCCATCATCCCTGCCAGTGTTCTTTTCCAGTCAATTTTAGCCAACTCCTCACTCAAGCCTCTGTAATTCCCTTTAGTACACTGTAATAGTGATATATGTCTTTAGCTTTTTCTCAAATTTCATCTGTCTTTAGCTTCTCCTTCTCAAATTTGAGGTTGAATTCGATCACATTATGATCACTATCCCCTAAGGGATCTTTTACCTTAAGCTCTCTAATGAATTCCAGTTCATTTCACCACACCCAATCCAAAATAGTTGATCCCTTAGTGAGCTCAATAATGGGCTGCTCCAAAAAGTCATCCCACAGGCATTCTAGAAACTCCTCCTCTTGGAATCTAGCACCAAATTGATTTCCCAATCTCCCTGCATATTGAAATCCCCCATTGACTTGTATCTGATGAATCCTGTGGTTTTGCATCACCATTTACTTCTTTCTTTTTGGCCTTCCATTCATCCAGCTGGGCTTTGGTCTTTGCATCTTCTTTGACAAACAGCTTTTAGTCTCCCACTTGAACTTCATGCAATAACCTTAATGCATGCAGAATAGATTCTGGGTCTTTATACTCACAAAAGGCAAATGCTTGCAACTTTCCTAAAGTTCCCGGAACTCTGTTCCAAGTCGCATTTCAACTGCCTGATTGACATATCAAAAGGTTTCTCAGAGAGGTTGACTACAAAA
Source organism: Hypanus sabinus (assembly GCF_030144855.1). Taxonomy (NCBI): domain Eukaryota; kingdom Metazoa; phylum Chordata; class Chondrichthyes; order Myliobatiformes; family Dasyatidae; genus Hypanus; species Hypanus sabinus. The sequence goes on from NC_082706.1 coordinate 173,194,772, forward strand.
ACTGTTTCATCAGTTTTATACTTCCCCTGAGCAGCTAGTCCTTCCCTGCTCCTATATGCTTCCTAACTAGAGGCACAGAGGTTGGGACCAACATCAGCATATGGGCAATGGTTCATGGTGTTCGGCATGGATACAGCTATATCATCATCCAATACCTGTCTTAATTCGCTTTCAGTTGGCTTCTTACAGTGAATGTTGCATGCAGATGGTGGAAGGATCTCCAATCAAGTTGTAGTTGTAGCCACTCACATCCCTACATTGCTGGTCCTCATGTTTTTACCACATACAACTTCAATGTGGCTTGTTGGTTGTGTATTTCATTCCCATAGCAGTTATCTTTTCTTCAGTATAACTTCTGAGCAAGATACCTGCAGGCTTCAGTTTAGTCTCTTTAAAATGTCTTTGAAACTCATTTTGTGGAATGACTGAAACAGCTGAACCAGAGTCCAATTCCATTTTAATTAATTTGTCGTTCACTTCTTGTGTAAGCTGTATTGCTTGTCTATTATTAGTTTTCATATTGTGAATCTCAAGGCCACACAATCTGTATCATTCTCCTCATTATCAGATTGTTCATCAGCACCATGCAGATTGCTATCTTTTTGAAACTGCAACTTGACTCTTTATCATTTTCTTTTCTCTGTGCAGACCATTTATTTTTGTCTCCCTGACATACTCCTAGTATATGACAAACAAGAGAAAATCAGCAGCTGCTGATAATCCAAGCGACACACACAAAATGCTACAGGAACTCAGTGGGCCAGGCAGCATCTATGGAAAAGCGTAAACTGTCAATGTTTCGGGCTGAGACCGTTCATCAGGATGAGATTCCACAAATTAAAGGATCTCTGGCTGTATCATTAAGCCCATTACAGAATTGACAATTTCAGACAGTCTCTTCAATTCAGTCACACACGCTAAAATGGACTCCCTTTCTTTTTGATTCCGCTTATGAAACCAAAAACATTCTGCAATCAACAATGACCTTGGTGCTTTTTGTTCCTGCATTACTTTTACAATACCAGTAAAGTTCAATTCTGATGGTTTGGTTGGACCTGTTAAATTTCAAAGCAAACTGAATGCCTTTAAACGCAATGCACTTAACAAAATTGGTACTCGCTTTTCATTGGCTATTGCATTTGCTCCAAAGTACCGTTCCAATAGTTCAAAATACACCCAGTAATCACACTTTATCAACCCTGAATTCTTCCATTTATGGCCTTTTTTAAAAACTCAATCATGTCTTCCCTTCTGAAGAACACATGTGCTCTGTTTCCCAATTCCTAGCTGCGTTTTTTTTAGTTCGTATGTCTCGCTGGGCTTGAAGGGGGTCAATAGTTGTTTCAGGTTTGTTTTAAAAAAAACCTCATCGCCAATGCTACGTTTCGTAATTTCAAAACATTAAGGAAGACACGGGAGTCCAAAATGCAGTGGTAACTTTGTCTTAACTTTAAGCGAGGCACACACATATCACGTGGTAACGCAATAACAGATGCAATTCATATATTTGTACATATAGCGCATAATGAGTTATTTAAAGAACATTTATTTAATCAAGAGTTATTTAATCAACCAATATATACAAGATTACTCAAATACAACTGAAATATTAAGTACACACCATTAACTATTTCCAGTCTGCACTGATACATACATTCAACTTTAGTTCCTTATTTGCTTGTTTTACTTACTTCATCAGCATTTCCATGTACATGATGTCATGCAGTGTTGAAGAAGCATGAATAAGAATTAACATTTATATTGCACTTTTCCTCAGGGCATCCCAAAGTGGTACACCAATGACAAAATCTTTCTGAAAAGCTATCACCATATGGCAGATAAACTTGGCAGCCAATTTGAGCTCGGCAAGACTCATTAACAGCAAAGCAATGAAATACTGGTTAACTTGCTTTGATCTTCGGAACTTCGGTTTAGTGTCTCAACCAAAAGAAAACACACCTTTGGCAATATTATCTTTTATCATGAACTCCTGGCTTAATTTATGACATTGAGTTTAGAATCAGGAAACTTTGGGTTTAGAAATAACCTATAATTGAGCACTTATACCTTAATATTAAAGAATATAGTCCTTGACGTTATTACTGTTGAAGTTTTTGGCAAATTTTTAACTTAAATGGCTGCTTCTATTTTGTTATTTTTTATTGGTTTTCATAGTTCTTAGAGCAGCAAAGCATATATTTGACTCAACTGGTACTTATGTTTGCTCATGGTCCTCTGAAGATGCGAGTGACCCTCCTTCAGTTAACCCTAATCATCTGTTATTCCTTTCTCCTTTAATCTTCATCTTAAAACTTCTTTGCTTGTGTCCTCAAGTTCCTGTGGAGTGAGTTCAACAATCTGAACAATCCTTGAATGAAAAAGTTTCTCCTAATTTCTCCATTGGATATATTGGTGACTACTTTTTACTTATAAGCATCCATTTCTCTCTCTGGAAGAGAGAACTTCAACTTTATTATCATCTCAAAAGACTTCCATCAGATCTCTGCATTTTCCATGTTCCCCAATTAGATAAGAGAGATCATTCAACCCATGAAGTCTATGTTAATCTCAGAGTAAACTTATCAATTCCATGCCTCACACTCATCTCTGTAACCCATCCTCTCATCACGTGCCCATGTCCATTAACAACTCTTTGATTCTTTACCCATTCCATGTTGCTAATGGGTAACTTACAGTAGTCGTTTACATAACAACAAAGTTCAAAATTCAAAGTAAATTTATTATTGAAGTATATATATGTCAGCCTATATAACCCAAAGATTAATTTTCTTGCTGGCATACTTAGTAAATGCAAGAAACACAATAGAGACATTGAAAGATCACACCCAAAAGCACGGATAAACACCCAATGTGTAAAGGACGACAAACTGAGTAAATACCGAAGAACAAAGAAATAATAATTGAAGTGAAGTTGAGTGAAGGTATCCACTTTGGTTCAACAGCCTGGTGGTTGAGGGGTAATAGTGTGAGTCCTGGGGCTCCTGCACCTTACTCCTGATGTCAGCAGGAAGAAGAGAGTCCGGCCTGGGTAGTGGGGTCTCTGATGATGGATGCTGCTTTCCTGTGACATTATTCCATGCAGATGTGCTCAGTGGTGGGGAGGGCTTTACCCATGATGGGCTGGACCGTATCTACTACTTTTTGTAGGATTTTCTGTTCAAGGGAATTGGTGTTTCCATACCTGGATGTGATGCAACAAGTCAATATACTCTCTACTACACATCTATCGCAGTTTGTCGAAGTTTTAGATGTCATGCCGAGTTTTCACAAACCTCTAAGGAAGTAGAAGCACTGCCGTGCTTTCTTCATAATGGCACTAACATACCAGGCCAAGGACAGATCCTTTGAAATGATAACACCGAGGTTTTTAAAGTTGCTGACCCTCTCCATTTTTGAATCCCCAAAAAGGATTGGCTCATGGACCTTCAGTTTCCTCCTGGTGAAGTCAATAATTAGTTCCTTGGTCAAGCTGATACTGATTGAGATGTTGTTGTAGTGGCTCCTCTCAGCCAATTTGTCATTCTTCCTCCTAAATGCTGTCTCATCACCTCCTTTGATTCAGCTAATGGCAGCAGTGTCATCAGCAAACTTCAATCTGGCATCGGAGCTCTGTTTAGCCACACAGTCATAATTGAAAGGTGAGTAGAGTAGGGGGCTAAGCATACTATCCGGTGGTGCACCTGTGCTGATGGAGATTCTGGAGGCAATCTGAACTGTCTGGGGTCTGCAAGTGAGGAAATAATGCATTGAATACAAATCAAATCAAATTCAAGTTTAATAATCATTCAATCATACATAAATACAGCCAAATGAAACAGCATTTTCTCTATTGCACTAGAAGGTATTGAGGCCAAGGTCTTGAAGTTTATTGATTAGTTTTAACGGATTGATAGTATTGAACGCTCAGCTGTCGATAATGAGCATCCTGATGTATGCACCTTGGCTGTCTGGAGGTCCCAGGGTTCAGTGAGGAGCTGTTGTTCTGGCAGGCAAGTTGGAGTGGATCCAAGTCACTTCTCAAGCAGGTGTTGATGCATTTCATCACCAACCTCTCAAAATGAGGTGGGAGGTGGAATCAGATGTACGTCAACTCTGGCAGGGTCTGCAGGCCATTACTTCCTTCAAAGTGAAACCTAACATCATGAATGACTGTGATGCTTCACTCCCTGATGAGCTCAATGCTTTTTATGCATGCTCTGGAAGAGAGAATAAAACTACAGCTATGATGATCCTTTGCAGGGCCTGGTGACCCTGTGATCCCTGATAGCTGTCTTTCAAGAGAGTGAACCCTCGCACGGTGACAGGCCCCAGTGGAGTACCAGGTAGGGCTCTAAAAACCTGTGCTAACCAACTGGCAGGGATTTTCAAAGACATTTTCACTCTCTTAATGCTACAGTCAGAAGCTCCCACCTACTTCAAAAGGGCAACAATTATAACACTGCCCAAGAAGAGCAGTGTGATCTGCCTTAACCACTAATGTACAGTAGCAGTCACATCTACACTGATGAAGTACTTTGAGAGGTCGACTATGGCTAGAATTAACCCCTGTGTCAGCAAGGACCTGGACCCACTACAATTTGCCTAGTGCCATTTGTCAGTGGATGTGATCTCATTGGCTCTTCATGCAGCCTTGGATAATCTGTATCAAGATGCTGTTTTTTGACAACAGCTCATCGTTTAACACAATCATTCCTACAATTCTGATAGAAAAGCTCAAAAACCTGGACCTCTGTAACTCCCTCCGCAACTGCTTCCTCAGCTTCCTAACCAGAAGACCACAGTCTGTGCGGTTTGGTGATAACATATCTTCCTCGCTGACGATCAACTCTGGTGCACCTCAGGGGTGTGTGCTTAGCCCACTGCTCTACTGTCTGTATCCACATGACTGTGTGGCTATGCAAAGCTCAAATACCATCTATAAATTTGCTGATGATACAACTATTGTTGGCAGAGTTTCAGATGGTGACGAGAGGGTGTACAGGTGCAAGATATATCAGCTAGTCCAGTGGTGTCACAGCAACAACCTTGCACCCAACATGTAAGACCAACGAACTGATTATGGATTTCAGAAATGGTAGGATGAGGGAACACACACCGGCCCTCATAAAGGGATCAGCAGTGGAAAGAGTGAGCATTTTCAAGTCCCAGGTGTCAATATCTCTGAAAATTTATAGTGGGCCCAACATATTGACACAACTACAAATAAGACACGATAGTGGGCTATGTTTCATTAGGAATTTGAGGGGATTTGGTATGTCACCAAAAGCACTCACAAATTTCTACAGGTGTACCATGGAAAGCATTCTAACTGGGTACATCACTGTCTGGTATGGGTGGCTACAGCACAGGATTGAAAGAAGCTGCAGAAAGTTGAAAACGTAGTCAGCTCCATCGTGGGCTCTAGCCTCCATAGCATCCAGAACATCTTCAAGGAGCAATGTCTTGAAAAGGTGGCATCCATCATTAAGGATCCCCATCACCCATGACACGCCCACTTCTCATAGCTACCATCAAGAAGGAGGTACAGAATCCTGAAGGCACACATTCAGTGATTCAGGAACAGCTTCCCTCTGCTCTCTGATTTATGAATGGACATTGAACCCATGAAAAGTACCTCAGTACTTTTTTATTTTTATTTTTGCAACACTTATTTAATTAAACTATATATATTTACTGTAATTTACTTTACTCTCTATTACTATGTATTGCATTGTGGTGCTGCTGCAAAGACAACGTATTTCACGACTTATTAAACCTGATTCTGAAACACTTCATCAATTGAGATATGGTGGGAATCTGGAGCACTTGTGTGAATCCACATGGTCACAAGGTGAATATGTAAACTCCGCCTACTGGATGGCACTGTAGATTAAGATTAAATCTGGGTCACTGCAGGTTTAAAACTGCTGCGCTGTCTATAGCACCACTATGCCAAATGCGGGGTCATGGAAAAGTATCACTAAGGCTGGCTCTACATGATCCTCTGAATTCACTCAGGACAAGCAAAACAATCTCAGTTTCCCCTTCTATTTTGAGGCCCGAGTTACAATTAGTGACTTGTGCTGGTCGGCTATGTCACTTACATGCTCCCAAAATAGACCCTCTACTCTAAGCTCTGTCATGGAAGAAGATTATCAGGTGGGCATAGGAAAAGACTGAAAATGTGCTCAAATTCTCTTTAGTGAAATGCAACATCTTGGTTGTATGTATGTACAGTCAGATGACGATAAACTTGAAGTTGACTTGACTTGACTTTCACCCTTTTAATTTGTTTACATAATTCTGCCAAACTGCATACATAATTTAGAAACTGATTATATATGAGAATTGATGCACATTCAAGTTACTGGCAGCAGTGAGTCTGAGTTACTGTTGCTAAATTTAATATAATCAAAGGTTTAAAAAAATCTGCTGGAAGCACTCAATAGACTCAATGGCTCAGGCAGCACCTGTGAAGGCAAAAAGATGGTCAATGCTTTTGGTCACCATTCTGAATCAGGACTGATAGTGTCCTGGAAGGGAGCCAATATATAGACCTGAAAGGGAGGGGTGAGATAGTATTTTATAGGTGGAAGTATAAGAAACAACAACAAAAATTAGGCAGATGGAGCCAGATGTGTGAGGGGAAGGGGAGGGTAGAGAAAGTGTGCTAGCTAATAGGTAGATCCAACGAACGAGGGAAGATAGGCAGACCAAGCCAATTGGGTGAAGATAAACCAAAAGAAAAGATAGATTCATGGGTGATGGGCAGATAGAACTAAGATGCAGAGGGTGATGTCTGGAAAATGAGGAAGGGGATGGAGGGATGGAAAAGATGGACAAAGGGTGAGAGACCTAAGATGGACTGGTGGCATTAGGAGAGGAATACAGGGCAACATTTTACTTGAAATTGATATTCAAAATACCACCATCTATAGGTTACTCAAGTGGAATATGAAGTTTATTTTTATTTAGATATAATATTATAAGCATGGATAATGCATTCACAAAAATTGCCTGCCTGGCACTATAGTCAGTTGTTTCATTTTTGTGTGCTCCATTCAAGTGTCACAATCTGTTGCCATGCACTAACTAGACATTATATATCACACTTTTAATTGCCTTACATTTCATATCCTTCAAACAGCAACAACCCATATAACATGTAGCTGCAAATGTAGCAAAAATCAAGTTGTGTCAATTTCAAAGTATTTTCAATGTGCTTCCTTTCCACAAATATCTTAGCATCAAGTAATATTAATAACATGTGCATAATATACAATAATAAAGTTAAGTGTACCTATAAAGTTATATTTCTCTCTCTCAGTGGCTTCAATTAAAACTTTTACCCTGCTGTTCCAATCTCTTTCAGAGGTATGAAATCGCACTTGCTATTTAGATTGATCATTCTCTCAGTTGAGGGGATTATCCTCTACACCCACGCCCATGTTTTCCAGGATTCTGTACTCTGCAGACAATGTGCACAATGCACAAGCATGCATAGTTCCCTGCAACAGGGAATATTTAAATGTACACTTTCCATCAATTTTAATGGATGGAAATATGTCAGAGTGAAGTTTTCATAAAATTGACTTCAAAATTCTTCATATTCCACTGGGTAAGGGAAATACATCTATTTATATTCTATACCCTAAAAAGCCCAGGATTTGAGTAAGTATTCCTCCTGAAGTTACCATTCCATCAACTGAACAGAGTTATGAAATATACACTTCTTTCCAAATCCCCTGATGCTATAGCCTGAGAATGTGCTGCGTGCAAAAATCCGAACATGATGCTTTCGTGAAGCACAGCTTTTCTCAGACTGTAAGAGTAATTATACAATTGCTTTCCTTTCTTTAAGTTATTTCAAAATGAACTGGACCGTAAATTGCAGAATGTGTTTGAGGAAATGTTTGACAGAGATACTTACAGAGTGCTAATTTTTAAATGATAAATGCTGAATCGGGAAAGAAAAGGATATAGGGAAAGATCTATATTTCTCAACCAAAGAATTCATAAGGCTTTACTTGTTCATTTGGGACATGCCAACTTTTCACAGCTACCATCAGGCAGGAGGTACAGAAGTATGAAATCCCAAACCACCGAATTCAAAACAGCTACTTTGTAGGGTAATGTAATCAGTGACATATGTCACATATTGTTCATAACAGAAACTGCTCTACATAATTCACAAACAAAGTCATTGAGTTATTATGTTCACTTTGAGAGATGGTGTCTGACATAATGACATTAGTGTAAGGTGACTGCTTTTGGAAAAGGGCTGCAGCTTTTGTTAAGCACACAAAATGACTTTTGCATATTTTATTCACAAAACCCTACACTGGTGACCCCATCGTTCACGAAAGATTCCAGAGTTATTCAACGAGGTGTCAACCAACGCAGTTGCTTTGAATCTGCCAGAGTTTTATGAGAAATCACCATGGACAATATCAAATGTTACTACATCGAAGCATCACTAAATAGTTCCACTGCAGAAAGAGTGGTGAGTCAGAGCACTCCAAACAGTCGCTCTCCTAACCCACCCTGGGTGATGCTAGGTGAGTACTAATGGACCACATGTTTTCTCTCTTAGGCAATCACCATCCTTGTTTTATTTTAAAGGAACTCTTTATGCAACAAATGCGTAATCAAATTTGCACAGCTCTTGTTAATATGCTTGTGAAGGACTATAGGGAGCTTGCTAAAATGGCTGATAATCCATGTTCAGCCAGGGAGAGGTGCATCGTTCCTAATAACTTCTGAAAAGTTCTGTCAGGATAGTCTCCAGAAGACTCAGACCTGTGGCTCGGAACCAAATAACGCAGGTCTATGTTTTTACCATGCACATTTCAGCACAAGCACCAAGAAGTGCCAGCCATCATGAAACTTCGACAGTGCCAGAACCTTGGGACATCGGAGGTTTGTGAACGCTGTGGGCTCCAGTTGCCAGGGTCATCTTTTTTCATTGCAGACAATCTTTCAGGGTGACGCTTCCCGTGTGACATGGGCACTCAAGCGAGTGAATCACCCATTATTGTAAGTTGGAGAGTGTGGGACCCTCACTGGAGGCCGCTAACAGCAGCAGCATCCTGACTTATGGGACATGGCAAGTAACATTCTGCTTCAGTGGATGACACTACATATGGGACTTTGTCTTGGCTATAATTGCTAGACCTCTGTTCGGCACAGATTTCCTGTGCGCCAAAGGACTGTCAATAGATCTTACGAATTGCTGGCTTGTGGATGCAAAGGTAGTTGGGTCATTACTCAGTCTAGCGCAGGCACCATCACATGTGAACTCAGTCACCTGCTGGGTGAGTTCCCAAACCTCACCAGGCCCAAGTTTTTCACTACAGTCACAAAGCAAGGGGTCAAGCGCCACATTTCCACAGCTGGTTCACGGGCCCACGACCATGTGCATAGACTGGACTCAGAAGGCTGAGTTTGCTAGCATGGAAAAGTTCAGCATTGTACACATATCTAGTAGCTCCTGGGCTTCACCCCTCCACATTGTCCACGAGCCCAATGGTGGTTGTCGTTCACGCCCAATTGTTGCCCGTCCCACATATTCAAGACTTTTTGGCATAGCCATCAGTTGCCTGTGTGCACTGAGGATGTTTCCCGCTTGGCCTATTTGATTTACTGTGTATGCCATTTGGGCTGAAACAATGCAGCACAGACTTTTCTGTGACTAATGAACTCCTGTGAGAAAAGACTTAAGTTTTCTTTTTGCTTACCCGGACAACGTACTTGTTGCCAGCAATCTGAGCAATTATCCTGATTTTTTTGAAGGCTTAAATCAACCGCAGGCAAAGGGAAAAACCATGAGGTGGTGACAAAAATGGTACAGTGGGACCACATTCCAGATAAAACAACCCAAGATTTTGTGCCTATTCATTTCCCACCCATGCAAAACTGAAGTCCTTACATATACTTAAGGCAGAGGTTGATAGATTAGTTAGGGCATGAGGGGATATTGGGAGAAGGTAAGAGATTGGGATTGAGAAGAAAATGGATCAGTCATGATGAAATGGTGGAGCAGTGGGCCAAATGGCCTAATTCTGCTTCTCCAGCTTATGGTCATATGAATGCAATGCTCCCAACACTCCTCTAACGTTGCCAATGCTGGATGACCAACTTTGTGTCCTCTTATGTTAACCCAGTAAACCATTGCAAGCTTCAACCTGTGTAGGTGTCAAGGGCCTTTATCCATGTCCAAGACAGATTTGATTAAAGCAGTATACATTTGTTTAAGTGACCTCCTAATTGTACCACAGTCACACCCAACTAAGCACCTGAGCACATTAAGGGATTTTTTACAATTCTCTGGAATTTTATTCACATGCACCTTCCATGTCAGCCTTGTGTCCAACAAACATACCTGGAAACTTTACCGCTGACACTTGTTTAAGAGATTTACCATATAACTTGAGATCAATTGTAGGCCTATAGCTCCTTTTAGGGAAAAAATAACCTGAGCTCTTACAACAGAAAATTTAAACTGCCTCCGACGTCCCCATTCCTCTACTTCATTAATGGCAGCCTGTATTTTCATAACTATATAATTTATATTCCTGCCTCTCTTCCACACTGCACCATCATCAACATATCATGATTTGGAAATGTCTGAGCCCCTGTGTCACTTCCCCGTGTAGTCACATTCCCTATCTCATGCTCCCTAGAGAATGTTGTTCCCACCCTAACTCGTATCTTCCTAAAAAAATCCTGTTGAATATTCTACCATCTATTCCCATCTTCTCAAGTTTAAGCAGCATCTCTTGAGTCCACATATCATAAGCTTTCTCTACATCAAAGAATACTGCTGCAACTGATTCTTTATTAACCTGTGCCTTACAAATATCAGATTCCAAACTCAACACCGAGTCCATGGTCATTCTCTCTTTAACAAATCCTGATTGGTATAAGACCATAAGACATAGGAGCAGATTTAGGCCATTCAGCCCATTGAGTATACAAATAATTTTCCACTACTTATCTCAAGTTACTTAGCTACCAATTATCATTAATTAGATTTAGGTTATACATCCACACACAACTCTGTACTTGGAAACTATTCTGGGAATCAATTAGAAGATGATCTAAAAACTCGCTTATAGGGATTTTTTTTCTTTGCAATTCATCCATACTTTAAATATTCATACAATTCCTTTCAATTATTGTGGTTTAAGCTCTCCAGCACATTTAGCCTTGCTAGAAAAATCAAGCAACATTTCATGAAAATAACAAAGGCTAGATTATTTTATTCCCTTTAATTTTTTAAAAAATTATAAATGGCAACAAAACATCCAGCTTTAAACATAACCAAACATTACCTGACATCTAGCTTAAGTAAACCTTCAGGCCACCTACAATCAGATTTACTTAGGTTAATCTTCTGTTGGTATAGCTTATATTTCTACTTTCCCAGTATGTTCTGATTTCTAGCGACAAGGGTGATTGATAAGTTCATGGCCTAGGGTAGAAGGAGAGGAGTTATACAGCTCTCTTTACATGCATATGCAGGTCAACTCTTTGAGTGATTTTGCAGAAAGTTTGAAGTTAATAACTCATCAGTTAATAACTCATTAGGGGTGATTGATAAGTTTGTGGCCTAAGGTAGGAGATGAGTTATTAACTTCAAACTGTCTGCATAATCACTCAAAGAGTTGACCTGCATGGATGAACTTATAAATCACCCATCTGTGGACACTTTCTGAAGGTCCAAGATCCGTATGCTCCACGACCACTGGACTAAGTGTGTAAATGTAGGAGGGGACTATGTTGAAAAATAAGTGTGCTAGAATAGTGAGGGATAAAATTGGCCCCTTAGAGAATCAGAGTGGTCAGCTATGTGTGGAGCCGAAGGAGATGGGAGAGATTTTGAACATTTTCTTCTCTTCGGTATTCACTAAGGAGAAGGGTATTGAATTGTGTAAGGTGTGGGAAACAAGTAAGGAAGTTATGGAACCTATGACAATTAAAGAGGTGGAAGTACTGGCGCTTTTAAGAAATTTAAAAGTGGATAAATCTCCAGATCCTGACAGGATATTCCCCAGGACCTTGAGGGAAGTTTGTGTAGAAATAGCAGGAGCTCTGACGGAGATCTTTAAGATGTCATTAGAAGCAGGGATTGTGCCGGAGGATTGGCGTATTGCTCATGTGGTTCCATTGTTTAAAAAGGGTTCTAGAAGTAAGCCTAGCAATTATAGACCTGTCAGTTTGACATCAGTGGTGGGTAAATTAATGGAAAGTATTCTTAGAGATAGTATTAATAATTATCTGGATAGACAGGATCTGATTAGGAGTAGCCAGCATGGATTTGTGCGTGGAAGGTCATGTTTGACAAACCTTATTGAATTTTTTGAAGAATTTACGAGGAATGTTGACGAGGGTAAGGCAGTGGATGTAGTCTATATGGGCTTCAGCAAAGCCTTTGACAAAGTTCCACATGGAAGGTTAGTTAAGAAGGTTCAGTCGCTAGGTATTAATGCTGGAGTAATAAAATGGATTCAACAGTGGCTAGATGGGAGATGCCAGAGAGTAGTGGTGGATAATTGTTTATCGGGATGGAGGCCGGTGACTAGCGGGGTGCCTCAGGGATCTGTTTTGGGCCCAATGTTGTTTGTAATTTACATAAATGATCTGGATGATGGGGTGGTAAATTGGATTAGTAAGTATGCCGATGATACTAAGGTAGGAGGTGTTGTGGATAATGAGGTGGGTTTTCAAAGCTTGCAGGGAGATTTATGCCAGTTAGAAGAATGGGCTGAACGTTGGCGCAGATGGAGTTTAATGCTGAGAAGTGTGAGGTTCTACATTTTGGCAGGAATAATCCAAATAGAACATACAGGGTAAATGGTAGGGCATTGAGGAATGCAGAGGAACGGAGAGATCTAGGAATAACAGTGCATAGTTCCCTGAAGGTGGAGTCTCATGTAGATAGGGTGGTGAAGAAGGCTTTTGGAACGCTGGCCTTTATAAATCAAAGCATTGAGTACAGAAGTTGGGATGTAATGTTAAAATTGTACAAGGCATTGGTAAGGCCAAATTTGGAATATTGTGTGCAGTTCTGGTCACTGAATTATAGGAAAGATATCAATAAATTAGAGAGAGTGCAGAGACGATTTACTAGGATGTTACCTGGGTTTCAGCACTTCAGTTACAGAGAAAGGTTGAACAAGTTAGGTCTCTATTCATTGGAGCGTAGAAGGTTGAGGGGGGATTTGATCGAGGTATTTAAAATTTTGAGAGGGATAGATAGAGTTGACGTGAATAGGCTGTTTCCATTGAGAGTAGGGGAGATTTAAACGAGAGGACATGATTTGAGAGTTAGGGGGCAGAAGTTTAAGGGAAACATGAGGGGGTATTTCTTTACTCAGAGAGTGATAGCTGTGTGGAATGAGCTTCCTGTAGAAGTAGTAGAGGCCAGTTCAGTTGTGTCATTTAAGGTAAAATTGGATAGGTAAATGGACAGGAAAGGAGTGGAGGGTTATGGGCTGAGTGCAAGTAGGTGGGATTAGGTGAGATTAAGAGTTCGGCACGGACTAGGAGGGCTGAGATGGCCTGTTTCCGTGCTGTGATTGTTATATGATTATATGGTTTTCTAAAATTGACTCCTTCTGCCTTAGGTCACAAACATATCAATCACGCCTGGTATTACATCAACATGTTCTTTTTGAGGACGCAACAAGTTTAAGTTAACAGAAGTAGAATTCACCAAGGATGCTCCTCAACATACCTAAGAGGCCTAAACTGCGAATGCAACAGACATGAGGCATTTCTTCTATTCCCAGCAATCAGGTTGCAGGTTTGCACTTTTGTACAAGAGAACCTGCTGAAAAATGCCTTCACGCAAACAAATGTTTCCTTAGCATACACTGAGCCTCTAACACCAACATATACTCACTCTCCCTTTCTACACATTTCTGCTCTTACCATCTGAGAGAATATTGAAACCCAGCAAAAAAAAATGCCCAGGACTATTGTGCATTTTCTAAAACACACCATTGGAGAATAAGCAGTATACAGCCCTTTCTTAACAAAACATAAATGCAGCATCTAAAAGTTGAGAGTCCTTTGTGGCCCTGATAACAGGCGTCAAACACAATATCTACTTAATGCTGCTTAAGCAACTTCCATGTATTCATATTTAAAGTCTACTCTTTATATGATATTTATAAAATTTATTTGTATTACATTATAATTGGATGAACAAAGGCAAATAGTTCACCTCGTGACCCCATTAAACTAGTGTAATAATGGACAATAACAATTTATATAGTAATCTGTTCTCTGCCAACCAGCAGGGCTCATGGTTCCTTTAGGAGCTCAGCTAGTGTCATTGTTTTGATCATTGGCAGATGTCATTTTGGTTGATTTCTGTAAGAGCAAGATGTGCAGACATCAGGCTTGAAGAAAATAAAACATTTTTCTTAGAGAATGAAACTCAGCCTCCAGCTTTTTATGTCTCTTAAGATATAAAATCAAGCTGGTCAGCATCTTACTTTCACAGATGGTGCTTCAGATGAGATGCTAGCTACCCACACAGGCCTGATAAGACCCCGACATTTAGATCGGTTTGAGTTGGGTTGTGCTGTGCTGTACCAGTTTAACTCAGGACTTCGCACAGACCAGTTTGATTTGGCATCCCTTGATCAGAGAGCTAATGAAAGCATTGGCACAGTGGGAGGGATATTACTGGGTACTGGCTACAAGGCAGATTTACAGTCAGTGGCAGGGAGTGAAAGGTGTGGAAAGGGAACATTGGTTGGGATTTGGGTGAACTTTTCCAGGTTTTGCCGTGAAGTTTCCCTCAGTACCATGGAGATGATGGCCACTTAGAAAGGATGGGGGAAGGGCTGCGGGCCTGATTCACCTTCTCAGGTCTGCTCCAAAATCGGTCTCAGGGCACGATAGATTGAAAATTCCTCAGATTAGGCTCCTTGGATCGGTTGCATTCAGGTCATCTTTGGCTGGGATTCATTTTTACAATAACCCTTGAGCCTTTTCTGAGTGATTAAATATAAATGAACTTGAAAAGAAGTAGCCCATAAACATGGCTTTGGTCAGATTTGGATTTTTGCTGTTGGGAAGCGTGGCCACTGATTTTGTCCAAATTTAGGGAATTGATGTTCTGCTAATTCTCCCCTGATTTTTCAGGAAATGGCAAATGACTATGAATCTTGCACCACTGTAGAGACAAATGATAAAACAAAAAGAAAAAGATGTGTATGTAAGGTTTAGGAAGCTGAAGTCTTGCAAGACCTTCGATGAATATAAAAGAAGTATGAAATAACTTAGACAGAGAATCGTGGGGGGGCGGTTGCTAAATGTGGCCATGAAATGTCTTTATAAGTAGGATTAAAGTGAATCCACCTGAATTTTCTACATTCTTTCTATATCCAGTCAGGGCTGGAATAGGATGATAGTACTGATGCAGTGAGCAGGGTTTCAGATTTATAGATCATTGGGATGTCTTCTGGGGAAGGTATAACCTGTATAAAAAGGATGAGTTACTTCAGAAGCTGAGGGGCACCATCCTTGTGGGCAGGTTAGCTAGAGCTGTTGGGGAAGGTTTAAGCTAATTTGGCTTGGGGGATGGGAACCAGAGTTGGGGAGGGGGCTGAAGAGGGTGTATCTGAAATACAATAGATGTAGTATGTATTGAGACTGTAAGGAAAATCAGACAGATGATAAAGCAAAATTGCAGTCAGTGGGAGAGATTGCAGTGTAACATGGGAGCAAAATCAAAAAGGGTGATAAGTACAGCACTGAAGGTATTATATTTGAATGCACATAATGTATGGAATGAGGTAGATGATCTTGTAGCAGAGTTGGTAGGAATGACATTATGGGCATCACTGAGGCATCGCTGGAAAAAGAACATGGTTGAGATCTTAATGTCCAGGGATACACATTGTATTAGAAGGACGGGCAGGTAGGCAGAGGAGCTGAGGCAGCTTTCTCACTAAAAAAAGAAACTGAATCCTTAGAAAGAGGTGACATAGGATTGGAAGATGTATCTAGAATCCTTGTGGGTAGAGTTAAGAAACTGCAAGGATCAAAAGACCCTGATGGGAGATATATACAGACCATCAAATGGTAGCAAACATGTGGGATATAAATTACAACAGGATATTGAAAAGACATGTAAAAAGGGAAATGTTAGAATAGTCATGTTACAATAGTTACGGATAGACTGGGGAAATCAGATTGGTTCTGGATCCCAAGAGAGGGAATTTGTAGAATGTCTAGAAGATTGCTTTTTCGAGCAGATTGAGATTGAGCCCACTCAGGGAAAGGCAATTCTGGATTAAGTGTTTTGTAATAAACCAGATTTGATTGGAGAGCTTAAGGTAAAAGAGCCCTTCAGAAGCAGTGATCATTATATGATAGAATTCACCCTGCAGCTTGTGATGGAGAGGATATAATCATATGTATCAGCATTCCAGTGGAGTAAAGGGAATTACAAAGGCAAGAGGGAGCAGCGGGCAAAAGCTGATTGGAGGGGGACGCTATCCGGAATGATGGCAGAACAGTAATGGCTGGAGTTTCTGGGAGCAATTTTGAAGGTGCAGGATAGATGCATCCCCACAAAGAAGTAGTATTCTAAAGGCAGGATGACACAATTGTAACTGGCAAGAGAAGTTGAAGCCAACATGAAAGCAAAAGGGAAGGCACACAATGGAGCAAAAATAAGTAAGAAGTTAGAGGATTGGGAAGATTTAAATATCAAAAGAATGCAACTAAAAAGCCACAAGGAGAAAAAAGATGAAATATTAAGGTAAACTGGTCAATGATATAACATAGGATTCCAGGGTTTTTTCAGATATATAAAGAGTAAGAGAAAATGAGCGTGGATATGGAACCACTGAAAACAATGCTGGAGAGGTAGTGACGTGGGACAAAGAAATGGTGGACATACTTAATAAGTATTTTGTGTATGTCTTCAATTATGAGACACTTGCAGAATGCCAGATACTTGACAGTGACAGGGGCAGAACTGACTGACGTTTCTGTTACTAAGAGAAGGTGCTTGGGCAGCTATTTTGGATGATGGCCTTCTGCAACATCAAATTTTGCATTGAATAGTTCTAACAAGCTACCAAAGTAGAATGGATTATCAACTATTGCCTAGGAATAGTTCCGTGCTGTGTGTGGAGTTAGAACAATATTGCAGGTCATTTTAATACTGTTTGTGATTGCCACAGAAAACCTCAGTCATGTGGTTCACAGAATGGCGGTAACAGGCTTCTGCTCCACCTTCTTTACTGAAGTGTTGCAAGCACTTTCATTCCTCTACATGCAGCACAACAGCTGCAATCTTTGCAGACAGTTCTTAAAGGGACTCTGCGCAATGCTAACTGTACCCCAGTCACAGGGAAGATTCTGGGAAATGGATGGTTGACAAGAGAGTGTGTTTCCATGGGTCAGAGGACTCTCATAAGCTGGTAGTGAACAGAATTCACAGGAGGCATATTCCTGTGTAGTTTGATGGGGATTTCCTAGAACAATAGCCATACGCACCGGCTGAAAGTTGCTTCAGAAGTCTTTGTAAAGATATAAGAGCAGTCTACAAACATCTACATTTTGGGAAATGTTGCAAATGTCCCATCCTGCTCTGCCTACTCCTGTGGATGAAGTCTTCTCTCACCCCCATAAGTATGGAGCTCGGTTATCTTCCTTGTCATTTTGATGCCAGTGGTGAATGTGTCTAAAAACAGGAGAAACCCGGGATAGTTAACTACTGCCCTATCTCGCTATTATCAGCAGACTGACAGAAAATGTCACAGGCTTTCTGTAAGGTATCACTTTGTGCTGTGTGTGTGTGGTCTGGAGGAACATTGTTTCATTTTGTTGTATGTGTGTACAGTCATATGATAATAAACTTGACTAGGCCTGACTTACTCATCACTAACATGGTGACTAATATCCAGACATGGACTAATGAAAATAAAGTCAAGGGCAGTGAATAGTAAACCCTTCAAAGATTGGAGTTATACTTTACACTTGAGAAAATTTGTTGGAGGATAATTACACCAATCTCACATCATCCCCATCAGAATTCCTCAGAAAAGCGACGTGTGCCTAACCATCTTCATCAATTATCTTTTTAGCATTATAAATTTAAGCCAATGCAGTTCTCTAGGGTGCTGGTTTTCTAAAATTCACAAATTCAGTAATTCTGAATTCTCCTATGAGACATAAACTTGCAGCACCTACTGTTGGGATCTTGTATGTTTCAATAAAATCACTTCTCACTCTTCTAAATCCCTTGAGCATATGTCTATTCAGTGAACCTTTATTCTTAATGCAATAGTTTCATACCAGAATTATCCTCATCAAAGACCTCTTAACTGCCTTCATTATAAGTATATCCTTCTTTCAGGGTTATGAATATTGTACACAGTATGCCAAATGGATACAAACCAGCCATTTGGTGGTACCAAACTGCTGTATTCTCTCTGTGAGTTTGAGTCTGTGGCCTCCGTCAGTCAGAGTTGTGTCTTAGTTGTCTAGATGTGCAAGCCAGGGCAGTTCGATATGGAGAGTAAGCTGTTGCCCATGTAGCAAGCTTCCCCTCTCCATGCAACTGAGGAACCCAAAGGAACGGCAGAAACCAATACAGTTTGGTACCAGCAGCATCACAGGAGTTGCCAGTCTTTAATACAATTTAAAATTGTACATAGAGCTTATATGTCTAAAGATAAGCTTGCTCGATTTTACTCTTACATTAACCCTCAATGTGACAGGTGTCATCTAGAAGTGGCTTCATTGACCCACATGTTTTGGTCATGTCCCACTTTACATAACTATTGGAAGGACATATTTGTTACCATTTCTTCAATTTGGAATATCGATTTACAACCTCACTTTATTACTGCAATTTTTGGTATACCAAATGAGGATGGTATTCAGTTTTCCCCTTCAATCAGACGAATGATTGCTTTTGTAACATTAATGGCCAGAAGGTCTATATTACAAAACTGGAAAGAAGTAAATCCTCCTATCACGTCTCAGTGGCTTTCTCAAACTATTTCATATCTAAGTTTGGAAAAAATTAGAAGCACTATTTTTGACTCATCAGTCAAATTTGAGGAAATTTGGGGACCATTTATTCGGCATTTTCATATGAATTAATCTGACCTTTTCCAGACCTTCTTTCTGCTTATTCTTGTTCAGTTATGGAGTTCCGGAGTTTTTTTCTGACACTATCACATACTTATAAAATGTTACTATTGCCCATGTTAGTTTAGTCTAGTGTTTTTTTTTTTATCAACATACATTTTCTTTCACTTATTTTCAATTTTTTTTTCTTTTTTGACAATTATTTTTGTTTTCTTTTCATATATAGTTATATAGACTTGATTGATTAATGTACTTGTTTCTGTTGATGTTTTAATAGGATATTATTATCTTATTACCAATGTAATTTCAAGTCTATTGTATTCATAACCTATTCATTATTATGTTATGTTTTTTTATATATATGAAACAATAAAAAGATTAAAAAAGAAAGGAGTTGCCAGTCAACATTGAACTCAATGTAGGACTGCCTCAGGGACTCCAGCTCCGGATATTTCCCTCCGGGTTTACTCCCAGAGCCTTCTCTATGAGTGGGTATAGCCACAATGCAGTGGAGGTTTGAGATCAGAGTTTTCCTTCTCCCAGATGAGCTGCCAACCACAGCTGACAAGCCCCATCTACCTGAAAACTATTGCACTGAAAGCCATCAGTTGCCTTCCTGATGCAAAGTTGCTGTCTCAGGTGTGACTCTGATAAAATTAATCTGACAGCATCAGTGACAAAGTCGTAGAGTCATAGAGCACTGCAGAACAGAAATAGGCCCTTCAGCCCATCTAGCCCATGCCAAACTAATAATCTGTCTAGCACCATCAATCTCCAACTGGACATTACATCTCCATATCCTATCCATCAATGTACCTTTCCAAATATCTCTTAAATGTTGAATTTGAGCCCACTACCATCACTTCCACAGGCGGCTTATTTCACACTCTCATAACCTTCCGACTGAAAATATTCTTCCTCATGCTCCCTTTAAACATTCCACCAATCACCCTTAACCCATGACCTCTAGCTCTAGTCTCGCCCAACCTCAGTGGAAAAAGCTTGATTGTATTTGCCCTATCTATAGCCCTCATAATTTTGTATACTTCTATCAGACCTCCTCCCATTCTTATATGCCCTAGGAAATAAAGTCCTAACCTACTGGTATTCAACTTTCACTATAATTCAGATCCTCAAGCCCTGGCAATGTCTTTGTACATTTTCTCTGCATTCTTTCTATCTAATTGACAGATTTCCTAAAGGTAAGTGACCAAAACTGCACACAATACTCCAAATTAGGTCTCACTAATGTCTTATACAATTTAAATATAACAGCCTAACTCCAGTACTCAGTACATTGAATTATGAAGGCCAGATTTCTCTGTTCTATCACACTCCTCAGTGTACTATCCCTCACCATGTAAGTCCTACCCTGGTTTGTCCTCCCAAAATGCAACACCTGTCTGCATTAAATTCCATCTGCCATTTTTCAGCCCATGTTTCCAGCTGGTCCAGTTCCCACTGCAAACTTTGATAGTTTTCATCGCTGTCCACTATACCCCCAGTCTTGGTGTCACCTACAAATTTTTTGATCCAGTTTACCACATTATCATTCAGATCATTGATATAGATGACAAACAACCACGGACCCAGCACCAATCCCTACAACACACCACTAGTTACAAGCCTCCAGTAAGAGATGCAATCTTCTACTACTATTCTTTGGTTCTTCTTCAAAATTAACGTCTAATCTAATTTACTACATCATCTTGAATGCCAAGTGACTAAACCTTCTTGATCAACCTCCCATGTGGGACCTTTTCAAAGGTCTTACTAAATTCCCTATAGACAACATACACTGTCTTGCCTTCACTAACTTTACTGGTAACATCCTTGAAAAACTCTCTAAGATTGGTTAGACATGACCTACCACATGTTGACTCTATTCAATCTACCTCTGTGTATTCAAATAATTAAATACATATACAGTCCCTTAGAACACCTTCCAATAACTATCTAACTACTGATATCAGGCTCATAATTTCAGCCTTATTCTTAGAGTCTTTCTTAAACAAAGGAACTACATTTGTTATCCTCCAGTCCTCTGGTACCTCTCTTGCCACTAAGGATGATTTAAATATCTCTGATAAGGACCCTTGTAATCTCTGCACTTCCCTTGACAGGGTCTGAAAGAACACCTTCTCTGGCCCTGGGGACTTATTCTCCCTAAATCTCCTCAAGGCATCAAACATCTCCTCCTCTGTCATCTGTACAGGGCCCATGATCTCACTGCTGTTTTGCCTCACTTCTATAGAAACTGTGCTTATCTCCCAAGTAAATACAGATGCACAAAAATCCATTTAAGATGTCCTCATCTCTTACCCCTCCATAAAAATTGGTCCTCTGATCTTCCAGGGGATCAATTTCTTCTCTTGTTATCCTTTCACTCTTAATATATCTGTAAAAGCCCTTGGAATTCTTTCCCCCTTGTCTGCCAGAGCAACCTTATGTCTTCTTTTAGCACTGGTGATTTCCTTCTTAAGTTTTCTCTTACATTTTTTAATACTCCAATGCACTTCCTTCTTTTCTCCTGACTTTGTATGTGGGCTTAGCACCATCTTTCTCCACAACCACTCTGCTATCTGCTCTGGAACTCAGGTTTGCATCCTCCTGTAATTCCAGTTTAAACCCCTCTCCTCCACCAACAAACCACCCTGCAAGGATATTAATTCCCCTCCAGTTTAGGTGAAAATCATCTCTTCTGGAAGAGAGCCCAAAGATCCAAAAATCTGAAGCCCTCCCTCCTGCACCACCTCGTTAGCTAACTGTTAAAGTGTATTATCATCCTATTTCTCACCTCGCTAGCACATTGCACTGGTAGCAAACTTGAGGTCACAACACTGGAGGTTCTATCCTTAGCACCTAACACCCTGATCTGTCCTCTTCCACACCCCAATGGCTTTAAGCTCGCAGGAGGTTCTGGTGGATTCTGGCACAGCAGAATCTGTGTGTGCAGGTTGGACTCCTGACCAAACCTAACTCTTACCCCTTCTGCATCACAGCCACTGGCGGACACCCCTTGGGATCTAGGATGGTTAGAGCATGCACACAGCATGTGTGCAATCGTATCAGAGAACATCACGAGTCCATCCAACTCCTACCTATCGACTGCCCTCACCTTGCATTACCCCTGGTTCTCCACTCACTTTGAGTGGTCATCTGGTTCACTGGTGGGTTGGGGATCCACCTGCCTGCAACTTCAGTTAACTTTACCTAGTGAATCCATGCAGAAGGAAACCCTCAACGTCAGCAAACTCCCAAAGGAATACTATGACTCAGCTATCACCTTCAGCAAAAGGGAAGCTAGCACCCTTTCACCTCACATGACTCCCTGATCTGCCTCCTTCCAGGCACCACCTCTCCCCGAGATTGTCTATTCTCCCTCTCCCGCTTGAGAGCCAGACCATGAATGACTGAAGCAGCACAGCATGACTTCATTTGGCTATCCCATTCCCAGCTGGGCCTGCAAGAGGACCACAACCTTGTCATAGAATTTGGAGGCTTACATGCCTCAATGACCCAGAGAGCTATGTTGAGTGGATTCAGGCCTTTTGTGCTTTGACTCTTGGGAGGGTCATCCACGCCAGACAGGTCAAAGGGTAGAGACCAGACTAAGAGTGGTCCACCGGTCCTCCAGTTCTGAGGTTCAGCTCAGGGCTAACAACACTTAAGAACTAATTAACCTCTCCCCTCGATGAATAGTGCATTTGAAACACTCCAGGGGGCTCAGATTTTCACCAAACTGGTTCTATGGACTGTGTCCAACCCGCTCCACATCTGCCAAAGGGATGAGTAGAAGATGGCGTTCATAATACCCACTGGCTACGACGAATGTATGGTGATATCTTTCAGACTTTCCAACAGTCCACTCATTTTCCAAGCCTTCAGTAATCAGGTTCTCTGAGTGACATGCTACACAGGTATTTGTTCGTCTGCCTCAACCACATCCTCATCTTCTCCAAGGACCCCCAAGACCACATCTTCACGTCTGTTCATTCCTTCTGCGTCTTCTTGAAAACCTACTGCACTGCAAGTTAGAGAAGTGCCACCTCTATAATCCAGTCAGTTTCTTCTTAGGTTACATCCTTACAGCCCCAGGCAAAACAATGGACCAAGAGAGATTGCCTACCATCATTGAATTGCCTTAACTGTGCTTCCTCAAATAACTACACTTCTTGAGTTTCTTGAACTTCTACTGCCAACAGCCAAGTTGTCAGTCTTGTCACATTCCTCTCCTAGTCACCTACCTCAAGGATAACCTGGAAGGCTACCACAGACTATGCTTTCAAGGAATTCATGAGACGCTTCACCATCACTCTCATTCACTGCTATTCGAACCCCACTGGACATTTTGTGGTAGTAGTGGACACATCTGACTTGGGCACCAGGGCCATCCTCTCTCAACAAGGATCAGATGGGAAGACAAACCCTTGTGCCTTCTTCTCATGCAAGTGCAACTCTACACAGCACCATTATGGAGGAGGAGTCTGGGAGTTACTCACCATTGTATGTGCCTTGGAGGAATGGAGTCATTGACAGATAGGAAACAGAGAACTTCCTGATCTGGATTGACCACCAGGATTTCATATCCATACAACAGACCCCCTGTCAGGTTCACCGGGCCCTCTTCTTTGAGCAATTTCACTTTACCATCTCCTACTGACTTAGCTCCAAGAATGTGAAGGCTAATGCCCTGTCACAACATTTTGACTGAGCTGAAATGGATGTCGACCCTCAGCCCATCATTCCATCCTCACAGTTCCTCACCCCAGTTGTCTGGGATCTTGAGAACCAGATTCACTACACCGACACATGAGTCTGCTCCAGCTGACACAACTGACAATCTCCTCTAAAGGCCCTAACAGAAAGAAAGAAAGAAAGAAAGAGAAAATAACTAAAATGTTACAATATATGTGATTGAGCACAGTATTTCTGGAAATACATTCATCCAGATAAGTGAAGTGTGCTCCATAACACTCCAGAATGCTTCATAGTTGAGAATTGAAGAGCCGAGTTACTTGTTGCAGAATACCCAAAGTCCAACTTGCTTGTGTAGCAAGTTAATTTAGTTAGTTAGTGAAATTAACATTGACAGTGAGCCCATAACAATTTTGATGATGGAGGATTCAGTGAATGATAAAGAAATGCTTGACAATTTTAATTGAAGATGGTCATTGCTTGGCTTTCTTTGTTTTTTTTTCACGTATAAGCCGAAGCATGAAAGGTCTTTAGGTCTTGGTATAAGTGGGCATGAACTGACACATTATCTGTGCTGTTATGAATAGAACAAAACCTGCAATAATCAATAGGCATTCCCACATCTGATCTTATCGTGGTAAGAGTGTAATGTGTAGAAAATTGTTCACATTAAGCCATTTGAGCTCGCTGTATCAGAGACATTCCCTTTGTTCGTCGGGCTCTCTCTCTCTCTCACTTTCTTCACTACTGCAAACTAACTTGTTTTTTTCTCTTTACTAGTCCTGACAAAGAGTCACAAACCTGAAATGTTAACAGTTTCACCTTCCACAGATACCGACAGACCTGAAGGGAGCTTCCAGCAATTCTTTCTTTTGTTTTGGATTTCTAGCATCTGCATCAACAGAAAAATTCATCATTGTGAAGTGTGCGAGACATTGCTGGATGACTATTTTTCTAGACTTTTGAGTAAAATTTTAAGAGCTTTTTGATATCATACTATGTCGAGTGTTGTTTTAATGTCTAAGAGAAAATTTCACACATCACCCCTGGAATTTAGCACTTTTGATCAACTTTGGCTAAAGACATATAGGAGTTTTGGAGCCAAATTATCCTGGCCAGCAGGTATGCTGGTGCTATTTAGAAGGATTTATATGAGTTTGGCAGGGGGGTAAGAACCAGAGCACCAGGTCAGAAAGTGGAAGGATGACAGGAAGGTAAATGTCACAGTCAGTAAAAGCAAAGTAATCGATATAATAGGTCATCGTCATGGCTATCCCTCAAGGTTGAGGATGATGGTCTTTGTTCTGTTAACCTATTTATGGGCTCTCAAGTGGCTTATGAGACCAATCTTGGCTTTGAAAGTTCTTCGGCATTCAGGACAGGTAGTTCCAGATGGCAGATCGGGCTTTGGTTGTTGCTGCCTCTTTTTTCATTTTCTTCTCTTTTCTTCTAATTCTGCACACCTGTTGGCTTCGAAAGTTGCTGTTCCTTCTCGGATGATGGCTTGCCAGAGTTTCCTGTCCTTGGCATTGGTTTCCCAATTGTTGATGTCGATGTTACATTTCTTCATGTTGGCTTTTAAGATGTCTTTGAATCTCTTCTGTTGTCCGCCTCTTTTACATTTGCCTTCTTTAAGCTGGGAGTAGAAGATTTGTTTCAGCAGACGTTCGTCTTTCATCCAAACAACATGACCACTCCACCTTAGTTGGTTCTTGATGACATAGGCTTCAATACTTGTTGTTTTTGCTTCATTTAGCACGCTGACGTTAGTTCTTCTATCGTCCCAGCTGATAATTAAGATGTTTCGAAGACAGTGTTGATGGAACTTTTCAAGGGCCTTCAGATGTTGTTGGTATGTTGTCCAGGTTTCTGATGCATACGGAGCGTTGGGATTACCACTGCTTTGTACACTAACATTTTGGTGTCTGTTCGGATGTCATGATCATGAAAGACTCTTGTTTGGAGACATCCAAAAGCACATTTAAGACAATGTTGGATCTCATCATTAAGGTCGACATTGGAGGAGAGGTGACTTCCAAGATACGGAAAGTGGTCCATGTTTTCCAGGGTTATTTTGCCAAGTTGAATTGATGGTTCTATCCAATTTGTCTCTGTTAGTGATGGTGGTAGATGATCTGAGTCTTCTTGGAATTGATGGTAAGTCCAAGTTTCATGTATGCTTGGTTGAAGGCAATCAGAATCTATTGAAGGTGGTTTTCTGAAAGAGCTGCAACACTGTTATCATCTGCATATTGGAACTCAATGAGGGAACTCGTAGATGTCTTGTTTTTGGACTTCAGATGGGCAAGATTGAAAAGTCTGCCATCTGTTCTGTAGACAATTTCGATTCCTGGGGGTAGGTCGTCCTTGATAATGTGGATGATTGTCGCAATGAAGATGGTGAATAAAGTTGGAGTAATCACATATCCCTGTTTTACTCCTGATCTAACCTGAAAAGGCTCACAGTTACTATTGCTGACCATGACTGTGGCAAGCATGCCATTGTGGAGGAATCTCAGGATTCGAATGTATTTTTCAGGGCATCCATAGGTGGATAGGACATCCCATAGGAGTTCCCTTGATACCGAGTCAAAGGCTTTGGTGAGGTCGATGAATGCCATGTACAAAGGTTGAAGTTGTTCACGATATTTTTCTTGTAGTTGTTGCATTGTTAAGATCATGTCGATTGCTCCACGTGACGGTCCAAAACTGGCTTGTGTCACCGGAAGAATCTTCTCGGCTAAAGGTTTGAGCCTGTTGTTCATGATGCAGGTGAGGATCTTTCCTGCTGTTGCTAACAGGGAAATTCCACGATAGTTCCCACATTCGGATCGATCGCCTTTCCTTTTGAAGATGCTAACGATTGCTGAGTCTCTAAAGTCTGCTGGCACGTCTTCATTTATCCAGATCTTGATGAGAAGTTGATGCAGTTGACAATGAAGCAGGTTACCTCCAATTTTGTAGACCTCGGCTGGTATTCCATCGAGTCCAGTGGCCTTGTTGTTTTTCAAGGTTTTGATGGCTTCCTTGACTTCTTCAAGTGTTGGTATTTTGCTTAGGGAGTCGTCAATGGGCTGTTTTGGAATGTTGTTAATCACATTCCTGTCAAATGAGACAGTTTGATTTAGAAGATCTTCAAAGTGCTCCCTCCATCTAGAATTGATGTTAGCATTGCTCTTCAGGATGGTTGAACCATCTTTGCTTTTGAGAGGGTTTTGATAGTTTGAAGTGTATGTATTTTAATGCTTGGAGTATTATGGGTAAAGACAATGAACTTAGAGCATGGATCAGTAGATGGAACTATGATGTTGTGGCCATTACGGAGAATTGGCCAAGAGAGGGACAGGAATGGCTGCTTAATATCCCAGGGTTTCGATGTTCTAGAAAAGATAGAGAGAGAGGAAAAAGCGGTGGGGGAGTTGCTCTACTAATCAGGAACAATATCACAGCTGCACTCAGAGGAACATAATGGAAGGTTTGCCCATTAAGTTTATATAGGTAGAACTCAAAAATATGAACAGTGCAATCACTCTGATGGGATTGTACTATGGACCTCCCAATAGCCACTAGGACACTGAGGAACAGATATGCAGGCAGATCAAGGAAAGGTCTACAAACAATAAGGTTGTTGTCATGGGGGCTTCAACTTTGCTAATATAAACTGGGATCTTCTGCATCCAAGAGGTTTAGATGGGGGAGGGTTTTTTGGAGCAACCAGAAGGGTTTCTTAAATTAATAAGCAGACAGTCCAACAAGCGGAGGGGCTGTACTGGATTTGGTAATGAGCCTGGCCAGGTGACTGACCTCTCTGAGGGTGAACAGTTAGGAAGAATGATCACAAACCCTTGAGTTTTTAGATAGCTATAGACTAGAATAAAGATGGACCTTGTAGGAGAGTATTGAATTGGAACAGAGCAAATTATGAGAGCTTTAGGAAGGATTTAGGGAGAGTAAGTTGGGAAAAGCTGTTTTGGGCAAGTCCACATCTGACATGCAGAGGAAGGAGAGACAAGGATGACAAAGTAAGAGAACCTTGGATGTAGAGAGAGGTGGTGAATTTAGCCAAGAAGTAAAAGGAAGCTGGAATCAAACAGAGCCCTTGAAGATTATAGAGAAGCCAGAAAAGAAGAGAATTCAGAAAGCTAGGAGGGGCCATGAAAAGTCCTTAGCAAGTAGGGTTAAGAAGAATCCCAAGGCATTTTATACATACTTCAAGAAGAAGGAGATAACTATGGAGAGGATAGGACTATTCAAGGATAAAGAGGGGATATTAGAGGATAGGGAGATCAGTACCAAGTGTATTGATTTACAAGGGCATTTCAAAGTAAAAGAGAAGGTAGTGTTGGTTCTCCTAAAGAGCATTAAGGTGGATAGTTCCCAGGCCTGATAGGATATACCTCAGGTTATTGAGAGAGGCAAGAGATGGGATTGCTGGGTCTTTGACCAATATCTTCATGTCCTCTCAAGCCACAGGTGAGGTCTCGGAGGACTAGCAAGTAGCTAACATTGTTCCATTATTCAAGAAGGGAGGTAGGGATAATCTTGGAAATTACAGACTGGTGAATCACACATCAGTAGCAGGGAAATTTCTGGAAAGACTTCTTAGGGATAGGATGTATGAGCATTTGGAAAACCATGGCCTAAGTAGAGAGAGCCAGCATGGCTTTTTGTGGGGCAAGTCATGTCTTATTAACTTGATTAAATTCTTCAATGAAGTGACAAGGGTGACTGATGAAGGTAAAGCTATGGATGTTGTCTACATGGATTTTCATAAGGCGTTTTCTTCATGGGAGGCCCATTCAGAAGATTAAGATGCATGGGATCCATAGTGAATTGGCTATTTGGATTCTGAACTGGCTTACAGACACAGGGTAGTAGTGGAAGGCACTTATTCTAGCTCGAGTCTGTCCTTAGTGGTATTCCGCAGAGATCTGCAGTAGGACCTCTGCTGTTTGCGATGTACATAAACGACCTGGATGAAAATGTAGAAGGCTGTGTTAGTAAATTTGCTGATGATACAAAGGTTGGTGGTAGATGACTGGCAAAGAATACAGCAGGATATAGATCATTTGCAGATATGGGTGTTGAAATGGCAGATGGAGTTTAACTTGGCCAGCTATGAAGAGTTGCACCTTGATAGGTCAAATTAAAGGGACAGTATACAGTTTAAGGGCAAGACCCCTTAATGGTGCTGATGAGCAGTTCAACTTTACAGCTCCCTGAAAGAGACTACACAGGTTGATAGGATGGTAAAGGTTACATATGGCATGCTTGCCTTTGTTAGTCGAAGCATTGAGTTCAAAAGTCAGGAAGTTATGCTGCAGCTTTATAAATCTCTAGTTAGGCTGCATCTGAACTATTGCAAACACTTCTGGTCGCCCAATTATCTCAAAAGGATGCTGAGGCTCTGAAGAGGTTTATCACAATGTCGCCTGGATTAGAGAGCATGAACTAGAACAAGAGGTTGAATAAACTTGGGTTGTTTTCTCTGGAGTGCTGGAGGGTGAGCAGAGATTTGACAGAGGTTGATAAGATTATAAGAGGCACGGATAGAAAGGCTGTATCTTTTTCCGTGGGCTGAAATATCTAATAACAGAAGACATGCATTTAAAGTGAGAGGGAGTAATTTCAAAGGAGATGTGAGGGGCACAGAGTGGGGGGTACCTGGAATGTGCTACCTGAGGTGGTTATAGAGGCAGAAACATTAGACATTTCTAAGAAACATTTAGATGGACACATGAATGTGAGGAATATGGAAGGATACGGGCATTGTGTACACAGAAGAGATTAGTTTGATTAGCTATTTGATTACCAATTTAATTGGTTCAGCACAACATGGTGGGCCTAAGGGCCCGTTGCTGTTCTATGTAAACACAAACCAGACAGGTTATTGCCAAGAAGCTGACATTCAATGGCACTATTGACAATTTAGCATCTATCACAATTCTGGTGACTGACAGTGAACGTACAGGTTGGATTTTCCCCACTTTCTGTAGTCAGGACATACCTAGGCAGTCTTCCACATTGTTTGCAGATGCCAGTGTTGTTGTTCAAGTCAAGTCACTTTTTATTGTCATTTGGACCTCAACTGCTGATACAGTACTCAGTAGAAACGAGGCAACGTCTTTCAGGACCATGGTGCTACATGAAACAATACAAAAACTACACTGAACTGTGTAAAACAACACAGAAAAAAAGACTACATTAGACTACAGACCTACCCAGGACTGCATAAAGTGCACAAAACAGTGCAGGTATTACAATAAATAATAAACAAGACAATAGGCACAGTAGAGGGCAGTAAGTTGGTGTCAGTCCAGACTCTGGGTATTGAAGAGTCTGATAGCTTAGGGGAAGAAACTGTTACACAGTCTGGTCGTGAGAGCCCGAATGCTTTGGTGCCTTTTCCCAGATGGCAGGAGGGAGAAGAGTTTATATGAGGGGTGCATGGGGTCCTTCATAATGCTGTTCGCTTTGCGGATGCAGCGTCTGGTGTAAATGCTTGTTATAGCAGGAAGAGAGACCCCAATGATCTTCTCAGTTGACCTTACTATCCGCTGCAGGGTCTTGTGATCCGAGATGGTACAATTTCCAAACCAGGCAGTGATGCAGCTGCTCAGGATGCTCTCAATACAACCCTTGTAGAATGTGATGAGGATAGGGGTGTCGGAGATGGTCTTTCTTCAGCCTTTGCAGAAAGTAGAGATACTGCTGGGCTTTCTTTGCTATGGAGCTGGAGTTGAGGGATCAGGTGAGATTCTCCACCAGGTGAACACCAAGAAATTTGGTGCTCTTAACGATCTCTACTGAGGAGCCGTTGATGTTCAGCAGGGAGTGGTTGCTCCGTACCCTCTGGAAGTCAACAACCATCTCTTTTGTTTTGTTCACATTCAGAGACAGGTTGTTGGCTCTGCACCAGTCCGTTAGCCACTGCACCTCCTCTTTGTATATTGACTTGTCGTTCTTGCTGATGAGACCCACCACGGTCGTGTCATCGGCGAACTTGATGATGTGGTTCGAGCTGTGTGTTGCAGAACAGTCATGGATCATCAGAGTGAACAACAATGGACTGAGCACACAGCCCTGGGGGGCCCCGTGCTCAGTGTGATGGTGTTGCCTTGGAACAGATTGGCTAAGGATGTGGTTGATTCAGGATGACAAGTCTTCAACACCTGAGAGAGAATTCTGGCTGGGCTCATAGTCTTTACTGTTTTCAGCACCTCCAGTCTTGAATAACATCATTTGCTGAATCATATTTTTTCTGAAGATTGTCTTCTTTGATGGTGTGGACTTCAGGAGGAAGATGTGAAAGATTATCCAGTTAAAACTGTGCCACCAGTTCTGACAACTTTATTTTGGTCAAACAGAAGACACAATGAGGTCCGTGTAAAGGAATTTAGTTTGCTGACTGAACAGTTTAATTCTACAGTTATGACTATGCTAGGCTGTGATCCAGACACTACACCTTCCCTTTAACATGCTTTGAAAAAGTGCCTATCCAAATGCTAATTACCACCAATGAGTTCATAGTATATCACTAAATCGTTTTTGAATCTAACAACACATACCAGAGGATTATAGACTCAAGTTACAATTTTATTAACTATAACAACATGCAGCATAAAAAGAAAATGCACAGGTACTATGATGAGAATGTCCCCGCTGGGTTAATTACCCTTTGAGAGTATGCTTTCTGATTTATAGTCTGTAAATTATCAACTGCATTTCTAGACAAATTCCTCCGCTGCCCATTCCAGTATAAACTTCTGATTAGCTAATTCACACTCTTTCCAGATCTTGTTTTTTCAGAACTTCACTCATTTCTCAATTCTGAAAATTAGGTCAGTACTTAATTTTCTTGTACATTTCTCTTAACTAATTGATTTGATACAAAATCAAACAACATGTCATGTAACTTTTGGATTAACAATTCATAAAACACCACATAAAAATAGGTCACATATTTCACGCAGAAATGGATTATTGATTCACTTTCCTGAGGTGTAAGGAATTGTAATTATGGGTCAAATTTGTAATTAAATCAATATCTTTAGAAAGGCATATAGCAGATCTTTGTTGTGCAGATGTCTTACAATTTAAATTAATAGTATAATCTGCAAATTAAATTATTGACCAGCCTGAGAGCAAAGTCCTCATCAAATAGTATGGTTTTAAAGAACACAACAAAGACTTTGTCAGGAGACAACATTTAGAAACTATTGTCTTGCTTAAGTAATAATGTTAATAATTAGTCAAGATTCTATGTTATTTCATGGTTACAAAATATTGTTGCTAAGTGATGTTTGTATAAAACACAACAATCACTAGGTTTGATTTTAAAGTTTATAGGTTAGTTTACTGATTTTATAGATTGTTTTCTTATCTGATTTACCTGATTAACATCACTCTGTACAGGAAATTAGAAATAAATGATTGTTGGGTGTAAATTATAAACAGAAGAGAGAGCAGCATGCATGTTCAAGTTGACCCTTGGGGAAAATGTGCTCATGCCTGTTAAATTTCATAGATCCTAAGGTCTGGACCCCACAGCATCATCAATACAACTATAGGAGATAAACCTCTTCCATTTTCAAGAACTTGACATTCTTGGGCTAATTAATGTTCACCGAATTTGTCCTAAGGTTATAGTGATTTGCATATTATGCTATAGTTAATTCTAACAAATCTGCTCCTCCCAGCCTGATAAATGTGACTGAATAACAATGTTTAGAATTAGTTCTATTTTGCATTTAATTTATTTTATTCTGTTTAAATGACAGATTGCTTTTTTGTGCATATGACTACTTTAATTGGAAACTATTGAAAACTACTTGAAATGAAATCTACATGCTTTGCAGCCTCTTACAAGATGCCGCAATGTCTGGATTCATTTAGTTAATAAAAACTAAGTTTCTCCTAATCATTATTTAAGGATTTTCTAAGTAATTTTCAGAAGAATACACATATTTAAAGGAAAGAATTTTTTTAAGTATCAGCACAGCAACAAGATTGCTGTTTCCATAATACTTCTATTTTGTGGACGGTATTAAAAACAAATGGTGCTTATCTCTCGACATGAATTTTTAAATCTAGAAGAGGAAAGGCCTGCTGTCCACACCATGGGATCTTACTGCTCTTTAATTTTCTTTAATTTGTGAAGTGAATAACAAAATACTCATAATACAATTAGTGGATAATCAGGCTTGTAATTATGATAATTGCTGAAGACTTGCATCAATCCTCCTGCAAAGTGATAGGATTTCAGGGGAGCTATTAAAATGAGTGAGAGAGAGAGCGCAAGCGAGGATAAATTGATGAATGGCTTAGTTCGGCTTATATTATTGGACAATTTCTTACAATGGCTCCTCAATGCAAAAAGCCTCAAGGGGTGACAAAGAAAGTGAGGTTTGTGAACCAGTGAACAAATATGTCTGATCTGTTCTTGTCATGTAAGCAGCACTGATAAACATCATTATTTACTGTAATAAGCTTCATAATACATAGATTTTGCAAGGATTGTATGTAGAAACTGAAGCAGTAGTGAGTAATTGTATGAACAGGTTTCATTAATCTGTGGCCTCTTGTGAACAACAGCAAGACATTTGTTCAAACATTAACAGATACCGCAGGGAGAATAAGTAAGGAAGACAAACTAATAGAGATTAAGCACTCAATTGGAGCAGTGCTGATGGAAAGGATTTAGTTTCATCTGGTTAAAGACCTGTTTTAGCTGGGTGGTGGTTACAGTACAGGTGTAATAATACATGCTGCAAATTTGATATGTGAATCGTGTAACATTCATCTGCAATGATTGAAATAAGACAGTTGCATTTTCAATAGGCAAAGAAACTGCATTCATCTTGAAAGGTCACAGGAAGCTGATGAGAAATGGCAGACACAGAGTCTGCTCTATTCATAATGTAATCAACCCTGCTTAAAAGGGCAACATCTGCCTGATGTGGGTTTTTGAACCCTCTTCTGCTGCCTCTAATTTAATACAATTTGGGCAGAAAGATTGTTCAGTGGAACAGTTTTGTACTTCAGAATGCCAATGATGTTGATGAATTTGACAGTCATGCTTGATCTCCAACTTTTTTTGTACATGAGCTTTGTTATACATTTTCCCTTTGATTACTTCATTAGAATTGTGAGGAGCAGCATTGTAAACATAAATAACAAAACAAAACTCTTATTACTCTTCAAATATTCTAGGAGTTAGCAAAAAAAATCAAATTCAATGGAAACTGATGTTGGCCAGATTTTTTTTTAAAAATGTGTTCTTATACTGGGACACATGATTGCATATATGTATGAGAAATTATTCACCAAGCATGAATAATTCAGGTCCCAAATGCTCTCTCAGATGCTTTTTAACAGAGAAAGGAATTTCTTCTTTTTTGATGTTGTGTGAAAATCTCTCAGGTCCTTCTGTAGAAAAAAAAATCCAAAATTATAACATGGATTTCATATGTAATCAAAATATAAAGTCACCTCTCATGACATGTGTCATTCTTAGCTGTGTTTAAATTAGAATATCACAGTTTCAATTTGTACCTCACAGGCTGATGGTTGAGTGAAATAAGGAAAATCTGGTCAGCTAATAATTCACATTTCCTGAAATCCTTATTTGCTACTATTATCAATCAGAATTAGGCAGCTGACAACATGAAAACTAAAACCCAGAATCATTTAATTACTTCACATCATTTTTTCCAATGTTGCATTCTGACCGAACCTACTAGAAGACTCAAGATTTAATTATGATGAATTAATTAAAATAGCAGAAGGTCCTGCACTAAGTTTAATTGGGAAGATATAATCTTCTTTCTGGCACTAAGGGTTCAAATTCCATTTCAGTCCAGGAGTTAATCAGTTCATCAGAACTGTCACTGGGGATGACTAGTAGATAGAAGTGGACCACATTGTTCGCAATGGCCCATGGGAAGTTGCAGCCGAACAGAGAAAGAGGCAGGAAGTTGGTTCTGAATTAGAAAGCTGGCAAAAATTGGAGACGAATTGATTGAGTAACATAATATTAAGCACAAATACATTTTCTTTCCATTGATAATTTTTACTTCATAACCCAAATAGGTTATAAGTTAAAAAAAGAATGATATATTCTTTCTGTAAAATAATTTACTCTAAAATGTGAAATTTCCTGCATCTCTTGGAGCTCAGTCTTTGTAAGCAAGGACCTTATTTGTTTAGTTATTTGTTTATTTGTTTTGCTTATTTGTTTAGTGTTAGAGAGTACTCTGGAATTAAGAGACTAAAGCAGGTATTAATTCAAACAAGAACTAGCCTTTAGTTCTTAATGTGGACTGTAAATTGCGAGGAGTAAATTGAAGGCCAATGTCAAGCAGGCTTTAGATGATCTGAGCGATGGGATCAACATGCACGAAACAGCACACCTAACACCTTCACCATCGTTTTGGGAGATCTTAACCAGAGCAGTCTGAAAAAAATCACTAAACAACTACTGCCAACAGATCACTTGCAATACCAGCAGAAACAACACACTGGACCATCGTTACACCACCATCAAGAATGCCTACTGTGCTATTCCATGCCCTCACTTCAGGAAGTCTAATCACCTAGCTGTACTTCTACTGCCTAAATATAGGCAGAGACTGAAGACTGCAGTGTCAGCAGTGAGGACCAAGATGGTTTGGAAGCACAGGAGTGCCGACAGGACTGCTTTGAATTGGTGGACTGGACTATATCCAGGGATTCATCTTTGAACCAAGATGAGTATGCTGCAGTTGTTACTGACTTCATTATAACCTGTGTGGATGAGTGTGTGTCTACAAAGATTTACTGTATATTCCCAAAACAAAAACCATGGATGAAACAGGAGGTACCTCGTCTGCTGAAGGCTAGATCTGTGGCATTCAAATCCAGCGACCCAGGCCTGTACCAGAAAACCAGGTATGATTTACAGAGGGCTATTTCAAGGGCAAAGAGACAATTTCGAATGAGCTTGGAAGTGACATCGGATGCACGGCAACTCTGGAAGGGCCTGCAAGACATTACTTCCTACAAAGCAAAACCCAATAGCATGAATGACAGCGATGCTTCACTACCAGGTGAACTCAATCCTTCTATACACGCTTTGAAAGGGAGAACACAACTACAGCTGTGAAGATCCCTACTGCACATGATGACCCTGTGATCTCCGTCTCAGAGGCTGATACTAGGCGGTCTTTAAAGAGATTGAACCCTCGCAAGGTGGAAGGTCTCAATAGAGTACCTGGTTAGGCTCTGAAAACCTGTGCCAACCAACTAGCAGGAGTATTCAGTGACATTTTCAACCTCTCACTGCTATGGGCATAAGTTCCCACTTGCTTCAAGAAGGCAACAATTATACCAGTGCCCAAGGAGAATAATGTGGGCTGCCTTAATGACTATTGCCCGGAGGCACTCACATTAACAGTGATGAAATCCTTTGACAGGTTGGTCATGACTAGACTGAACTCCTGCCTCAGCGAGGACCTCTACCCATTGCAATTTGCCTGTTGTCACAATAGGTCAACAGCAGACACAATCTCAATGGCTCTACACGCAGCTTTAGACCTCATGGACAACACAAACACCTACGTCAGGATGCTGTTCATCGACTATAGCTCAGCATTTAATACCATCATTCCCACAATGCTGATTGAGAAGTTGCAGAACCTGGTCCTCTGTACCTCCATCTGCAATTGAATCCCTGACTTCCTAACCAGAAGAGCACAATCTGCACAGATTGGTGATAACATATCCTCTTCGCTGACAATCAACACTAGCACACCTCAGGGATGTGTGCTTAGACCACTGCTCTACTCTCTGAATACACGTGACTGTTTGGCTCAGCATAACTCAAATATCATCTATAAATTTGCTGATGATACAACCATTGTTGGTATAAACTCAGGTGGTGACGAGAGGGTGCCCAGAGTGAGATGTGCCAACTAGTGGAGTGGTGTCGCAGCAACAACCTGGCACTCAAAATCAGTAAGAGAAAAGAGCTAATTGTGGACTTCAGGAAGGGCAAGACGAAGGAGCACATACCAATCCTCATTGAGGGATCAGAAGTGGAGAGAGTGAACAGCTTCAAGTTCCTGAGTGTCAAGATCTCTGAGGATTTAACCTGGTTCCAACATATCAATGCAGCTGTAAATAAGGCAGGACAACAGCTATACTTTATTAGGAGGTTTGAAGAGATTTGGCATTCTGACGGGCTGCATCACTGTCTGGTATGAAGGGGCTACTGCACAGGACCGAAAGAAGCTGCAGAGGGTTGTAAATCTAGTCAGCTCCATCTTGGGTACTAGCCAAAAAAGTATCCAGGACATCTTCAGGGAGCGGTGTCTCAGAAACACTGTACAGTATTTCAATTTTTGCATGTTTTTTAAAAAATCTATTCAATATACGTAATTGATTTACATGTTTATTATTATTATTTATTATTCTTTTTCTCTGCTAGATTATGTAGTGCATTGAACTGCTGCTGCTAAGTTAACAAATTCCGTGTCATATGCCAGTGATAATAAACTTGATTCCGATTCTGAAGTTAAAAGCACTCCTTTGCACTGTCAATGAAGCACAGGCTGGCCCAGAGCCAAAAGATTACATATTTCAGAGGAGGTTCACAAAAGTGATTCCAGGATTGAATAGCTTGTCAGATGAAGAGTGTTTGATGACTCTGGGCCTGTATGCATTAAAATTCAGAAGAATGAGGGGTGACCAAATTGAAACCTATTGAATGGTGAAAGCCTTTGATAGAATGAATGTGAAGAGGAGGTTTCCTATGGTGGGAGAGTCTAAGACCAGGGGACACAGCCTCAGAATAGAGGGGTAGACTTTAAGAATGGAAATCAAGAGGAATTTCTTTAGGCAGAGAATGGTAAATCTGTGGAATTCTTTGCCATAGGCAGCTGTGGAGACCAAGTCTTTATGTGTGTGTATATAAGAGGCATGCAATCCAAGGAGACCTTGCTTTGTGGATCCAGAAATGGCTTGCCCACGGAAGGCAATGGGTAGTTATAGATGGTTCGTATTCTGCATGGAGGTCGGTGACCAGTGATGTCCCACAGGGATCTGTTCTGGGACCCCTCCTGATTGTGATTTTTATAAATGACCTGGATGAACAAATAGAAGGGTAGGTTACTAAGTTTGCTGATGGCACAAAAGTTGGAAGTGTTGTGGATAGTCTGGAGTGTTGTTAGAGGTTACAACTGGACATTGATAAGATGCAGAACTGGGCTGAGAAGTGGCAGATGGAGTTCAACCCAGATAAGTGTAAGTGGTTCATTTTGAAGATCAAATTTGATGACAGAATATAATATTAATGGTAAGATTCTTGGCAGTGTGGAGGATCTTGGGGTTCATACCCATAGGACACTCAAAGCTGCAGCGCAGGTTGACAGTGTTGTTAAGAAGGTGTATGGTGTGTTGGCATTCATCAACCATGGGATTGAGTTCAAGAGCCATGAGATAATGTTACAGCTAAATAAGACCTTGGTCAGACCCCACTTGGAGTACTGTGTTCAGTTCTGGTCACTTCACTACAGGAAGGAAGTGGATAATATAGAAAGGGTGCAGAGGAGATTTACAAGGAAGTTGCCTGGATTGGAGAGAATGCCTTATGAGAATAGATTGAATGAACTTGGCCTTTTCTCCTTGGAGCGACGGAGGATGAGCGGTGACCTGGTAGAGGTGTATAAGATGATGAGAAGCATTGATCATGTGGATAGTCAGAGGTTTTTCCCAGGGCTGAAATGTCTAACATGAAGGAGCATAGTTTTAAGGTGCTTGGAAGTAAGTGCCCAGGGAATGTCAGAGGTATGCTTTTCACACAGAGTGGTGGGTGCATGAAATACAGAGATGGTGGTAGAAGCGGATACAACAGGGTCTTTTAAGAGACTCGTCATAGGTACATGGATCTTCTAAAAATAGAGGGCTATGTGGTAGGGTAATTCCGGGCAGTTTCCAGAGTAGGTTATGTGGTTGGCACAACATTGTAGGCCAAAGGGGCCTGTAATATTCTGTAGATTTCTATTTTCAATGTTCTATGTATATTTAAGGCAGAAATTGATTGGTCAGGGCATGAAGGGATATGGGGAGAAAGCAGGAGATTGGGGTTGAGAGGAAAATTGGATCAGCCATGATGAAATGCTGGATCATACTCGAAAGGCTGAATGGCCCAATTCTCATCCTATAACTTATGGTCTTATCTTGTATGGATCAGTTAAATGTTATAACAATGGGGCTGTACTAATTGCTTTGCATCATCTATGGGTTTTATGGAATTTGCACCATTGTAACATTGTAAACATTGTTCAGATTCAAGGAAGTTTGCAATTAGTTTATTTCGGCAAAGGTATTTGAGAGGTGTCTACCACTCTAGGTAGATATACAACTCAAAGGAAGCATTGACAACACAAAATATTAAAGTAAATGATGCTTTTGTAACCATTGAAATTGCATTGAGTCACCTACTGTCACCTTTGATCGTAAGGGTATAAGAACATGATATACCTTTGGGTTTGTGAGCCTCTACTGAGATTGTCTCCAGAATGATACCTGTTTGTTCTGCAGAACAAAGTCTTCTCTATTGCCAGCGTCAGTGTCTCCGGTGACTTCAATCACAGTCAAAGCATTTGGGGGCTTGTCCAGGTTAAGTTTGTGGCCCATTGCATGGCTGGCGGATTTAGCAGTCTAAGGGGGCGGGGTGGGTGAGTATTTCTATGAGTGGCACCCATGCTTAGATCTGTTGAAGATCATGGGATCACAAAGTATCAAAGAACACACGGACAGCTGAAATGGTAGATAGAAAATTTTGTGGTGTGTGTGCATGGATCCACACAAGGGGGCCAGCAAAATGATATGTCAGTGGACACAGCGTTGTCAGAATCAACAACTGATCTACACTTGCCCACGGCTGGAGGCAATTTACATTACCAGGGCAGGAAGTGAAGCAATAAGGGCAGAGAGAAGATTGCCTCGTATTTGAGAGGGAGTGCAGCTTTCTGTAGCTTTTTGGGTGTGTCCAAACAAATGGGGTGTTGTCTTAGGGTTAGACACTGTAAGTAAGGCTGATGTTATCATAGACTCAGGAAAGGAAGACGTAGCATGGACAAGAGAGACAGCAAAACATGTGTGACCCACAGAGCAGACAACATGGCCAACAGAGAAATAGCAGCCCCAATCATGGAGGAGAGAGAGGTCAATATGTCAGAAGGTCCCAAGGATAGGGGCTGAACACCATCAAGAATGGTTAGAAGAAGCTGTGCAGCTGCCTGCATGGGCAATTGAAGTAAAGAGGGAAGATAAGGAGTAGAAGGATAATGAGGGAGCAGACCATGGGGCAAAGAGAGCAACAGAAGAACACAAGGAGGACACAAATCGAAGGCGTAGAGTAAGGAACTACGAGAGCTAAATTAGTAAGAAAAAATGGAAATATGAAGGACCATTGTAACCAGGTCCTCCCACAGCTGGGTGATCAGTCTTGGTGGGGGAGCTGCCTGAAAAAGCTAGGTTCACTCCTAGGTGGATAGGACCACAGGTGGTGTTTCTGACAAGTGACACCAGTGAGGCAGCCAGTGGAATCAGAATCAGGTTTATTATCACTGGCAAGTGTTGTGAAATTTGTTAACTTAGCAGCAGCAGTTCCATGCCGTACGTAATACAGAATAAATAAATTAATAGATAAATTACAGTATTTGTATATTGAATAGATTAAAAATTGTGCAAAAAACCGAAATAACACATATTGACAAAATTGAGGTAGTGTCCAAGGGTTCAATGTCCATTTAGGAACCGGATGGCAGAGGGGAAGAAGCTGTTCCTGAATCACTGAGTGTGTGCCTTCAGGCTTCTGTACCTCCTACCTGATGGTAACAGTGAGAAAAGGGCATGCCCTGGGTGCTGGAAGTCCTTAATAATGGGCACTGCCTTTCTGAGACTCTTCTCCTTGAAGATGTCCTGGGTACTTTGTAGGCTAGTACCCAAGATGGAGCTGACTAGATTTACAACCTTCTGCAGCTTCTTTCGGTCCTGTGCAGTAGCCCCTCCATACCAGACAGTGATGCAGCCTGTCAGAATGCTCTCCACGGTACAACTATAGAAGCACTGGACTCCGGTTAAACTGTATGACTCACCCTCGACAACAGTACAAGGGATCAAGCTTACCCAGTAACAGTGCCATTACAGAGAAACTAAGCAATGGACAATAGCCTGCTACATCACAACTGACAAATCCTGTTGGAAGAAGGCCTGCGGATCAAAACAAAAAGAAGCGTGAATGGAGAGGACACCTAGAGCATTCAGCAAGCTGATAAGTGACTGTACTTTGTAAAGAAGGGGGATTCTGGAAGGATTAGTTATATAGAGCAGGATTGAAATATATAGGGAAATAGATGGGAAGGGATCTGAGTTACAGCGGAGACATCAATTTCCACATTCTTGATGGCAAGGTAGACCAACAGAGAGGAGAAATTACTCACAGTGTCTGAAGGCAACCACACCTGCCTGCTGGGAGCGGACACAAATGAGCTGGGCCAGTGATCAGATGGACAATCCAGATGAGGGTGCCTCCAAGGTGAAGTTCCTTGCAGCCTTTTAAACAGAGAACACCCCAAACCCTCCAGAAGATCTATCAAAGGGACTGGGAGACTTGTCAGATTATTCTGACAAACCCCTGTCAAGGCATGGAATGTGAACTGTTGCCTGTGAACATGAAATAAAATTACCTTGAGTGCGTTGGCACGTGGCCAAGTGGTTAAGGCTTTTGGGCTGACGATCTGAAGGTCGTTAGTTCAAGCCTCAGCCAAGGCAGTGTGTGTGTGTCCTTGAGCAAGGCACTTAACCACATGTTGCTCTTGGTGGTTGGTACAGTATGGACAAGACAAGGCAATGCTGTGCCCCTGCCACAGAGAAACAGCCACTCCAGATAAGATAAGAAAAAAAACTTTATTTATTTATCCCTAAGGAAATTAATGTTCCAAGGTTGTTCAGTCAGAAATATTTACTTTTAAAATACAAATTGTAATTATTAAGGTACAAAAAAATACAAAATGTGCATTAAAAAGTAATGATGCAAAATACAGACGTGCAATGAAACCATATACTTACATACTTAAGGAGGAGTTGTAGAGTCTTATAACCACAGGGAGAAAGGATCTCTTGTGTTGTTCAGTGGTGCTGCTCGGTGGAATCAGTCTGTTGCGAAAGGTACTCCTCTGTTTGTCCAGTGTGTCATGGAGGGGGTGAGCGGGATTGTCCATAATGCTCCATAGCTTCTGCAGTATCCACCTCTCAGACACAACCAGCAGGGAATTCTGTTCCACCCCCAGAACAGAACCAGCCTTCCTGATGTGCTTTTCGAGTTTTAGCTATCAGATATTGAAGGGGTGAATATCAGGATATGTAAACCACAAATAGCCAGGAGGGAAGGAGGTAGCAAGTTACATGTTAAAATGGTATCCAAGAAGAGGATGGGATCAAATTTCTGGACTGTTTTACTGCCATCTCTGCTTAGCCTTGTAGATCGCCAGTTACAGTTTGCAGTGCAGATGCAGATGCACATAGGGACGTGAAAAGTTGGTAGTTGGAGAAGGGATCTGAAGTGAAGAATATTTTTGCTGCCTTGCCTAATTAGACCCTCCTTAAAGTTTGACCTTCTTGGGACAGATTTCGGTCCACAGGTCAAGAGGAGAGTATATTAGGGAGTATTCTGAAGTTAAGTGAATATAGCAGGTATTAATTCCAAAGAAGAGCCAGTATTCAGTTCTTATTGTGGATTGTAAATTGCAAGCAGTAAATTGAAGTTAAAAGTACTGTCTGTGAAGTACAGGCTGGCAATATGAGATTATATATGTATCAGCCAAATTTTAAGACAATGAGATTGTTTTAATTGCCTTGCATCAACTATGGGGTTAAGGCATTTGCACCATTGTAACGTTGCATAGGTTCAGGGAAATGTGTAATTAGTTTGTGTCAGCAAAGGTATTTGCAAGGTGTTTCCCTCTGCAGCAATGTAATTCAAAGGAAGCAAGGTATTGTCACTGTAACCATTGAAAGTACATTGAATCGCCGGCTGTTAGCATTGATCTTAAGTGTATAACAACATGATGTATTTTGAGTTTGGGAGACTCTACCACAAGTGTCTCCATAAGAATGCCTGCTTGTTGAGATTAATAAAGATACTTATATCACCAGCTTCGGTGTTTCTCCAGTGAATTCAATCACCATCACAAAAGTTAGTTTGGGAGAAAGATACCAAATACTTGAAGTGGTTTTATGGTGATTTCCATTGGTAACTTTAATTGATCTGTGAAATATGTTTATCCTAACAGCAAGGTTTTATTGACTTGCAGATAATTACATTATACAGAAACTAACATCACAGAAAAGTTACCGGAATATTGTATACTCTGTAATGTTTCAACATTATTTTACTGTGCACTTGTTGGCATTTTAATTCATATTGGATTTGGATTTGTTAATACTATATTATTCTAATGCAAGTATATTCTAAGTATGAACTCGTTTCACTTAGGAAGTTACTATGTGGTCCATAGGTTTCTACAATTCATTTTCAGCTTTTGTTTCTCATATTTTTCAGACCTGAAAAACACGTGCCTGAAATATAAATCACCTCGATGGGTATTATATGGTCAGAATATTTTTTTAAATT
The DNA here is from genome assembly GCF_030144855.1 of Hypanus sabinus. Lineage (NCBI taxonomy): Eukaryota > Metazoa > Chordata > Chondrichthyes > Myliobatiformes > Dasyatidae > Hypanus > Hypanus sabinus. Next base: position 173,238,276 of record NC_082706.1, read on the forward strand.
AGCATAATGGTTTAAAATATATAAACTTGGACATTCCATATTCCTCTGAATGTAAAACAAGAACTATATTTTTTTCACAGTTTAACAACCTGAAAATGAAATGAGTAGTATTGAAATTTCATTGGCAAAAATGTTACGCTTTCAACTTCACAGCATAGTCGTAACAATAATCCTTTATATTTTCTTAAAGCAGTTAAGAAAATAATCCAAATAAACTTGGGAGAGTTTAAACTAGTTTTGCAGAGGGCTGGGAACTGAAGCCCCAGGTTAGTAAGGGAAGCACTGGACCAAAAAGTCGATATCAGGGCAAGTATTGAAAGGTAAAATTGAAGTAACAGTTATGATGGGTCGGATAGTTTGAAGTGTGTATATTTTAATGCCAGAAGTATTATGGATAAAGATGATGAACTTAGAGCATAGATAAGTATACAGAACTATGATGTTGCAGCCATTATTGAAACTTCTGAAGTTTTAGAAAAGATAGAGGAGGAGGTAAAAGTGGGGGTGGGGGGAGTTAGTTGCACTATTAATCAGGGGCAACATCACAGCTGCACTTAGAGGAGACATAATGGAGGGATCAGACACAGGGTCCATTTGGGAGGAATTCAGGAAGAGGAAGGGTGCAATCACACTGATGGGTTTATTTTACTGACCCCTTTATAGCCACCAGGATATTGAGGAACAAATATGTAGTCAGATTAAGGAAATATGTAAAATTAATAAGGTTGTTGTCATGGGAGATTTTAACTTCCCTAATATAACCTGGGACCTCCTTAGTGTATGAGACAGAATTTGTTAAATGTATCCAGGAAGGTTTCTTAAATCAATATGTGGATGGTCCATTGAGAGGAGAGGCTGTACTGGATCTGGGTAATGAACGTGGCTAGGGGACTGAACTTTCAGTGGGTGAACAGATTGGGAACAGTGGCCACAACTTCTTAACCATTAGGTTAGTTCTCAATAAGTATGGGTATGGTCCTTGCAGGAAAGTCTTAAGTTGGAGTAGAGCAAATTATGAGGGCATTAGGTAGGAATCTAAGAAGCATTAATTGTGAGCACCTCTTCTCTGGCAAGTCCACATCAGACATGTGGAAGGTATTCAAAGATCAATTCTACAGAATACAGGATGGGTATGTTCCTGTTAGAAGGAAGGACTGGGATGGAAAGATAAGAGAAATTTGGATGTCTAGAGAGGTGAAGAAAAAGGAAAAGTATGCAAAGCTTCAGAAGTTAGGATCAAATGAAGCACCCGAAAAGTATAAAGAAGTCAGAAAAGAATGAAAGGGAAATAGGAACACTAGGAGGCGCCATGAGAAGTCCTTGGCAAGTAGGATTAAGGTGAATCCCAAGACATTCTATACACACATCAAGAGCAGGATGATAACTTGGGAGAGGGTGGGACCACTCAAGGATAAATGAGGGAACATTTGCTTGGATGTTGAGGATGTGAGTGAGGTACTTAATGAGTACTTTGCTTCAGTATTTACCAAGGAAAAGGAAATGGAGAACCAGGGGATCAGTGCTGAGTGTATAAATACGTTAGGGCATTTAGAGGGCAAGCAGGAGAAAGTGTTGGACCTCCTAATGAGTATCGAGGTGAATAAATCCCCAGGACCTGATGGAATTTACCCCAGAGGCAGGAGATGAGATTGCTGTGCCCTTGACCAGTATTCTTTGTGTCCTCTCATGGGTGAGGTTTTGGAAGACTGTCAAGTGGCTAATGTTGTACCTCTATTTAAGAAGGGAGCAAGGGAAAATCCTGGGAACTATCGACAGTTGAGTCTCACGTCAACTGTAGGGAAATTGCTGGAGAAAATTCTTAGGGATTGGATATATGAGCATTTGGAAACCCATGACCTAATTAAGGAGAACCACCTTGGCTTTGTGCATGACAGGTTATGCCTTACCAACATGATTTATTTTTTGACAAGGTGACGAGAGAGATTGATGAAGGTAGGGGCAGTGGATGCTGTCTACATAGATTTTTGTAAGGCATTTAACAAAGTCCCTCATGGGAGGCTAATCCAGAAGATTCAGATGCCTGGGGTCTGTGGCGACTTGGCTGTTTGGATTGAGAACTGGCTTGTGCATAGAAGACGGTAGTGCTTGAAGTGACTTACTCAAGGTTGAGGTCTGTAATTAGTAGAGTTCCACAGAGATCTGAGCTCAGACCACTGCTGTTTGTGATGCATATAGATTACCTGGATGAAAAAGTAGATGAGTGGGTTCATAAGTTTGTGGGCAATACCTGGATTGGTAGAGTTGTGGATAGTGTAGAAGATTGGCAAAGGATACAGCACAATATAGATCATTTGCAGATGTGGGCTGAGAAACGGCAAATGGAGTTTAATCCAGATAAACGTGAGGTGTTACAGCTCGGTAGGGCAAATGTAAGGAGACAGTAGGACAATATCGTTAACAGTATTACTGAGCAGAGAGTCTTGGGATTCAAGTTCATAGCTCCTTGAAAGTGGCTACACAGATTGATACGGTGATTAAGAAGGCTTACGGAACACTTGCTTTAATTAGTCGAGGCACTGAGTTCAAAAGTCAGGAGTTTATGTTGCAACCTTATAAAACTCTGGTTAGGCCTTATCTGGAGTTTTGCATTGAGTTCTGGTCACCCTACTATAGGAAGGACATTGAGGCTTTGGAGAGGTGCCAAAGAGGTTTATTAGGATGCTGCCTGTTTTAGAGCCATCAGCTATCATGAGAGGCTGGAAAAACTTGGGTTGTTTTCTTTGGAGCACTGGAGGCTAAGAAGAGATCTGACAGAGCTTTATAAGATTATGAGAGGTATATATAGAGTAGACAGAGTGTATCTGCTTCCCAGGGTTGAAATGTCTAATGCCAGAGGGCATGGATTGAATGTTAAGAAAGGTTGGTTCAGGGGGACATGAGGGGTAAGTTTTTTACTTAGAGAGTTGTGGATGCCTGGAATGCACTGCCTGGTACAATGGTAGAGGCAAATACATAAGAGGCTTTTAAGAGGTGTTTGGATAGGCACATGGATGTAAGGAAACTGGGGGGATATGGACATGGTATGGGTAGGAAGGATTACTGTTCCAGCGTACTTGATTTACTTTTTAGCAGGTTCAGCACAGCATTCTGGGCTGAATGGCCTGTTCTTGTGCTGTACTGTTTTATGTTCTAATAATTACTAGTTCAGGTGTGCCGTACCTATTTTAAGAGAACAAAAATAGTTACAGAGTGAACTGCACGCTATTAACATCTTGATGGACAGTTGGAAACCTGAAGAAGGCTGAATGATTGAAAAAAATCAATGAGATATATTATTACTTTTTAAATTGGGTTCTTTCAGATTTCTTGCTTTGTGGCTGCCTGTAAGCAAACACATCTCAAGGTTGTATAATTCACACATTTTTTGATAATAAATGTACTTCTGGTTAAGCTGGCACTACCTAATACGTGCAACATCTCACTGCCAGTTAAAAAGTTAAGAAATCCAACTAAAAACATCACTAAGAAGACATTTTTCTGAGGTAAATTGTGGTAAATGATCACCGCAAACAGTGAGGCGAGTTTGGGGGATGAGCCGGGATGGTGTGTTGCAGATGGAATGAGCCGTTTGGAAAGGAGGTTGAGGCAGAGTTCTGATACCCCTACAGCTGGCCCGGGAGTGAGGTTGGATCACTCTGGGCACTGCAAGGAGTAGTCAGAGCCAGGGAAGAGGAGTTCAAACACCTGTACAGCCGGCCCAGATGCGGGGCTGGATTACTCTGGGTGCCAAGCTCATTTGAAGAGTTTGAGGGCAGCAAATTCTGGGCCCGGGCCGAGTCGCTGGGCAGCATGGTCTAGACCACCCCCCCACCCCCCCAAGCCCTTCACAACTGCGAGGTATTATCCACTATTTAGACAATATAAATGCCAGCCCAGATTGGAAGCGAGAGCAGATTTCACTCACTCTCTGTGAGGTTCTCTCCTCTCTCCAGGGCACTGGAGTCTTTCGCTACAGTGGTTCCCAGGTACAATGTGAGGTATGGTCTGTTGTTTGGTCAATTTAAGAGCTGGCCCAGATAGACTGAAAAGCCAGGATGTCAGGATCTGAGGCAAGAATCAATTTTGGTCACCTTCCATGATGGTCACTCCTCTTTCCATGGTGCTGAGACTATGAAGACTGACCTGGCTGCTAAGCTATGTGCCTGCTAAAATGATGAACTGATAACCGAGCCTTTGGGCTTTCTCCAGGATGAGGACTCAAGTTTGTTCAGAATGTTGTTATTTGCTTCATTTGCCTGATTTACCCCTGATTTGTGTGTTGTTTCCCCCATTCTCTTGCACATCAGGGGTTGGTCTTTTTTTTCTTTAATTGGGGTCTTTTGGATTTCTTGCTTTTTAGTTACCTGTAAGGAAACACATCTCAAGATTCAAGTACATCCATTTCAAAGAACACAAAGATTATACAACCTTGAAATTTATTTGCTCACAGGTGGCCGCAAAACAAGAAACCTGAAAGATCCTAATTTTAAAAAATAAAAATAAAAGACCAACACCCAATGCACAGCAGAAAAGGGAAAAACACAAATCATGCAAATAATTGAAGCGAACAACAGCATTCCAAATAAAGGTTGTACAATTTATACATTATTTGATAATAAATTAACTTTGAGTATTGAACTTGGGATCTTTGAAATAGTAGCAGCAGAAGACTACAGATACAGGAAAGTATACCTGTACATCCCCATACAATAATGACAGATATTTAATAGCTAGCAAAATTAAGTTAAATTATTCAGCTTGTAGCTACATACCTTCCTGAGAGCCACTTACAGTCCTTACAGATGTGCTTTTAGGCCATTAAGAGCAATCGTAAATAATGTAAAAGTCTCAGTTGTAGTAGATTCAAGAATGAATTTTAAAGCTATTTTCTTAAATTGTCATTTACCAAATAGTGACAGGTAGGAGACACAAAGGGTACAACTATGTTTTCTTGCAGAACTTATCCACCTTGGAAAGAGGGTTGATTAATTTATAGTAACACATACAAAGTGCTGGAGGAACTCAGCATGTTGGGCAGCATCTATGGAAAGGAATAAACTGTCAGCTTTCAGGCCGAGGCCTTTCATCAGGACCTGACGAAGAGTTTTTGCTCAGAATGTCAACTCTTTATTCCTTTCCATAGATGTTGCTGGATCTGCTGAGTTCCTCCAGCATTTATTATGTGTTGCTTTGAATTGTAAGCATCTGCAGAATCCCTCGTGTTTCTGATTAATTTATATTTTTCTTCATCACTCTCCTCACCCACCAAACACACCCAAGCAAGTGGGTTATTGGTGCCTTGTATCATGATTTTATACCTATTTGATTTTAAATTTACATGCTGGTTTCAAAAGTTGCACATCCCTAAGCTGGGAAGCAATCTATTGTGAGGAGGACTATAAATTAAGATTATAAATTGGAGAGTTAAATCTAAGAGGAAGTTTAATGTGAATATGTATGACAGTGCAATTTGAAAAGAGTAATAAGTGATTTTATACACCAATGATAAATGCAAAGAAGTAATAGTGAAACAAGGATATATATTTAAAAACCTGAGGTTATAATAATAATATTTTAATTGGTCAGAAAGCAAATATAAGAAATTCAAGCTTACACCATATAGATAGTCTGGGCACAGTCCGAACATTGTATCTGTGTTGGGTACCTATTGGAAACAAACCAGGAACGTAAAATGGTAAAATGGTAAAAGATTTTGCAAAGATGATAGAAAACATGGAATTCAAAAACTTTTGAGGAGATCTATGACTGCTTGCATTTACAGAGTGATTTTAACATAGCCAAGCACTGAGAGCTCCACATCGATGCTATTATGCAAAATCTGACAGCATGTCACATAAGGTTAAGTAGAGCAAATTAAATGGGAGTTAAAAAAGTGCAAACTACAAACACTAGGGATCAGAATCAGAATCAGAATTAATATCACCAGCATATGTTGTGAAATGTATCAACTTAACAGCAATGAGGTAGTATTCATGGGTTCAATGTCCATTTAGGAATTGGATGGCAGAGGGGAAGAAGATATTCCTGAATTGCTGAGTGTGTGCCTTCAGGTTTCTGTACCTCCTGCCTGGTGTAACAGTGAGAAAAGGGCATACAATGGGTGCTGGGGGTCCTTAACAATGGACATCACCTTTCTGAGGCACCGCTCCTTGAAGATGTCCTGGATGCTATGGAGGCTCACACCCAAGATGGAGCTGAGTAACTTTACAACTTTCTGGAGCTTCTTGCAATTCTGTGCAGTAGCACTCGCGTCCCACACCCCACCACCACATACCAGACAGTGATGCAGCCTGTCAGAATACTCTCCACGGTGCATCTATAAAGGTTTTCAAGTGTATTAGATGACAAATCAGACCTTCTCAAGCTCCTAAAGAAATACAGCTGCTGTCTTGCCTTCTTTATATTGGGAGCAAGTTAGATCCTCAGAGATTTTGACACCCAGGAACTTGAAATTGCTCACTCTCTCCACTTCTGATCCCTCGATGAGGATTGGTTCATGTTTCTTTGTCTTACCTTTTCTGCAGTCTAGAATCAGCTCTTAGGTCTTACTGATGTTGAGCACAAGGTTGTTGCTGTGGCATCACTGAACTAACTAGTCTATTTCTGGTGCACAATCAATAACTCTCGGAGACGTGAGTCGAGATAGGCTTTTATTAGCTGGAAGAAAGCACCGTCAGCAGCAAGAGCCCACCACACAACATCCTGGAGACTGAGGGAGGAGCAGTGCCCTCCAATCGCCTTTATACAGGGGTCTGTGGGAGGAGCCACAGGAGCAGACAGTGGGGGGGGGGGGGGGGGCGTGTCCAGACAGGCATATGTAGCTCACCACAATCTCACTCCTGCATGCTTTCTTGTCTCTGTCTGCGATTCTGCCAGCAATGTTTATGTCATCAGCAAATTTATAGATGGCACTTGAGCTCTGCCAAGCCACACAGTCATTGGTATGAAGATACACATGCTTAAAAATTAAGAGCCGACTCAAGAGAATGGAGATGCTGAACGTGAAGCAACAAACAATCAACTAAAGGTACTCAGCAGGGCAGGCAACAGCTGTGGGGGTGGGGTGGAGGTATTGTCAACGTTTCAGTTCAAAATCTTGCAGTAGTCTGGATGCAGGGTTCCAACCTGAAATACTGACCACCAATTTTCCCATTCCACCCCCCACCCTCATAGATGCTGCTGAACCCACAGAGTTCTTTAGCAGATTCTTTGTTGCCTAGAAATTGAATCAGCTCACACATTTGTTATGCACAAATTGTATATACAATCCACTATACTCATGTTAGATCTTGATAGCTACCATTACTAGGTCAATTAGCAACCACTGGGAAATTATTGGTATTTCTAAGTGTGATTTACTTCTGCTTAGCATCAGACACACATCTAATGACATCATCTAGTATGTAGTACCTTATTCCTGTGATTAGTGACAGAAATGGAACTTCAAAGATGTGACCTATGGTCCGGGTTTTGCTATCACAGAAATGTGAATTAAAGGATCCCCAATGTTCCATTAATGTGTTCCTCTCTGTATCTGCCATCCCCAGTTATCATTGCTCGACATAGTTAAAATGTAATTCTTGGTGTTGGCAGCCTCCCTATGGAATGCACAGAGGAGATACGTAGTGTAATCTCTACCAGATTTATAAACCCATAGTTTGCCAATGGGTCTTGGAGTGAGTGCAGAGGGGATGGTGGTCAGAGTCACAGAAAATATGTCCTTCCTTGCCTGTTTTCCTTCACTCCATGGCAGTATTTTCTGCAGATTCTCCAGGGCTGCCATTGGAGAGGGTTCATTCAGGATCTGACTCTCTTCTGATAGTTTATTGTGACTATGATGTGACAACTGGGTTTGGAGGACCTGAGTTGAAAGGGAAGATTGAATAGGTTAGGACTTTATTCCTTGGAGCGTAAAAGATAGAGTGGAGATTTGATAGAGATGTACAAAATTATGAGGGATCAAATTAGGATAAATTCAAGCAGGCTTTTTCTACTGAGGATGTGGGGACTTCAACCAGAGGTCATGGGTTAAAGGTAAAAGGTGAAATCTTTAAGGGGAATGTGAGGGGAAACTTCTTCACTCTGAGGGTCATGAAAGTGTGGAACTAGCTGTCGGCACAAATGATGTATGTGAGCTCAATTTCAACGTTTAAGAGACGTTTGGATAGGTACATGGATGGTAAGGGTAGGTTGGGCTATGGTCCCAGTGAAGATTAATGGGAGAAGGCAGTTAAATAGTTCAGCATACACGAGATGGGCCGAAGGCCCTATTTCTTTGCTGTGCTTTTCTATCACTGACTGCAAGCTTTCCAGGCAGTTGTCAAGAACCACCCGGTAATGTTTTATGCATAAATCTAGTTGACTTAGGCAATGTTTTATGCATAAATCTAGTTTCTTTCTGTCATTTTATTTACAATTTCCTGATTTTTGTATTATGTGGTTATCCAACTGCTTCTCAATACCAAGCATCTTCTGTGTACCAAAAATGTGTGAACTCTAAGTCTGTGCAAAGTTACAGTATCTATTTCTGGAGGAGGGGAGGGGGGAACAGGGGCTCTAATCTGCTACTTTGTATGTTAGAAATGTCTGTGGACACATTCTTCTACCTGTCATCTTCTCAATCACTTGCAAGCTTGTTTTATTTTTTTTTCATTACATTTTTATTTGCTAGGGAACTATTGCCTAAATGTTTAGACAGCTAAGATAGGCGCTTTGGCTTTTCTGTCAGAGGATGTAATTAAAGCCCCAGTTCAGAGACTCAAGCACAACAAATCTTGAATGACATTCCATGACATTCCATCACATTATCAAGGGAATGCTCCAACATCAGAGATACAGCCTTTTGGTTGACTCCTTAATTTAAGGCCTGGAGCATACTAAACTGCTTTTGTGGATGTTAATAAATTTTGATGTGACCTTCCCCCCAAAGTTCCTGCCTGAAGTTTTAAGAAACTCTTAAGATTGCCACGTGGTTGATAAGAAAATGGAAGGAAGGTTAGATTGATTATAGAATGGGTTAATGGATTAGCTCTCCATCAGAGGCTGAAGGACCTATACTGTGCTGTGAGGCTTTATGTTCTATGTTAAGTGCTAAAGAAAATTAGATGTTAGTAAGGCTTACCTTGTGCCTATTGTTGCTGACTTGGGAACAAGGATATTTAACTTCATCCAATGGTTATTCCATGCTTAAATGCACCCATCAAATAACTGTATGGTCTAATTCATTCAATATTCTTTCTAACAAAGTATTTCATTAATAGTAATGACAGATTATTTAAGTGAACAGCAGTTAAATTTTGCACCTGCCAATACTATGTTTGAAATTGTATTAGCTACCTATCAGGACGGAAGGAGACATAAGTGTAAAAAAAGAGGGGTGAGGTAGCTAGAGGCAAGTTGCAGGGTGTATTGGGATGAAGTCAGGAGATGCTAATGGTCAACCAGAGCTAGAAGTCAACAGGACTGGTTGTGGATGGAATGTGCTATTGAAATGGAGCTGCCTTTCAGTTTGGAAGTGGATTTGAGCCCATTGTTTTAAAGTACTGAAGAAGGATTGTTGGCTCTGTGCAATCACTCAGGTGATTCACTGAAACATTTATGCCTACAAACTGGATTGCACATATTCCTGCTACGCTAAAACATGTAGTGCTAATGGCCAATCTGGTCCCTAGCAAACAAAAACTGCAAACTTGGCCAAAATCCAATTTAAAATGATGTTAGGGCAGTTTACACCCTGAACAAGTACTAAGAAAAATGGTATATCACTGATTCTCAGCAGATCTCACCCAATTTAATCTCCAACACATGGCAATGCAGGAACAAGAGAAGAGAATCAGGCCTTAAAGCTGAACTCCCTATGGCAACTGCACAGCAATAACACACGAATTGACTGGTGTGGAAGAAAGAAAGGGTGCAGGGAACAGGGGGACAACTCTGACATTCAACTAAAAGGGCGGGGAAGTCCATGTCAACAAGCAACGTTCCAAGCGGAAGATCCAGAGTGACAGGTGAACTAGGAGAGCAGCAAGGCTCTCAAAGAAAACCTATTGGCTGAAGATGATGAAATGCATAAAGAAATTTCACATCTTAGCAAGCTATATCAGAGTGATTGGTATTTGACTTTCTACACTTTCAAGATGGATATTTTCACAGAAGATGTATTTTATGTGGGAGTCTAAGCATGTGTGCACTCTTCTACATGAAATCTTGGTGAAGAGATTTTGAAGCTCATTCCTGAGATCAGCTTTTCTGCAGATTATGCACTTGGACCCAGAAATCCATTTACATCTTGCTGCTCTTCAGTCTCTCGCCATTTAAATTTTTCTTGTCAAAGTAGATAAATTCACATTTTCCAAGATGATACTCCATCATCAGACTTAAAGACCGTCTTTTGTTAAGAGTGATTCTATACAATCTAAACAATGAAAGCCTAAATTTAGTCCCACTACTATTGAGAAATTTAGCCAAAAGAAACAATAGAAAGTCATGCTCAAGGTCAGCCTCAAGCATGGAGGCATCAGTATCAATTACTGGGAATGACAAGATGCCAACTGCTCCTTAGTGAATGCCTGTAAGAGACTAGACAACTTGATGGTAAGCTGACCCTCACCGTCTAGGCCATGTCTCCTTCTCATTACTGCCATCAGGGAGGAGCACAAGAGCTCAAAGACCCACACTCATCATTTTAGAAACAGCTTCTGCCCCTCCACCATCAGATTTCTGAACAGAAGATGAACTCACGAACACTATCTTACTTTTGCTCTCTTTTTGCACTATTTATTTATTATATATTGCTGTAATTTGCTATGTATAGCACTGTGCTGCTGCCACAAAACAGCACGTTTTGCAACATATGCAACTGATAAGCCAAATACTGATTCTCTGATTCACCCTAGGAAATAATTTATGCCTGTCAATCCCATCCCATCATACCTGATTATCCTAAACACTTCAATTGGATCAATTAAATTAATGGTGGTTTAGTAAGAGGGAGAGGGCAACAAATCCCAATCCATTGAATAAACCCATACCCCCTCTACTGAAGAATGTGTGTACTCAGGTTTGGTTTTGTTCATTACCTGAAGATCCACTAAGCCTGACAGAAGTTCTCCTTGATTCTGAGAGACCGTTGCTGCTGAATCATAACTTCACTCTTAAACAAATGTTTTCCTCCTTCAGACTTGTTCACAAGTAATACAATTACAGGCATATCAAAGTCAAAAGTCAAGATAAAATTTATTATCAGAGTACATCCATGTCACCACATTCAACCCTATGATACTTTTTCTGTGGGCACAGTTTGCAAGTCTATAGAACAGTCATTGTAAACAGGATCAATGAACAATAAACTGTGCAAACGCAGATATAAATAAATAGCAATAAATAACAAGCATGAAGTAACAAGATAAAAGACTCCTTAAATGAGTGTAGTTGCCCCTTTTTGTTCAAGAGCCTGATAGTTGAGGGGTAGTAACTTTTCTTGAATCTGGTGGTGCGAGTCCTGAGGCACTTATACCTTCTACCTGATGGTAGCAGTGAGAAAAGAATGTGACCTGGGTGGTGAGGATCTTTGATGATGGATGCTACTTTTCTATGGCAACGTTTCACATAGATATGCTGAATGGTTGGGAGGGTTTTACCCATGACGTATTGGGCCAAATCCAGTACATTTTGTAGGATTTTCCATTCAAAGACAATGGTGTTCCCATACCAGGCCGTAATCTAGCTAGTCAGCACACTTTCCACCACACATCTACAGAAGTTTGACAAAGTTTTTGATGACATGCCATATCACTGTAGACTCTTGAGGAAGTAGAGGTGCTGGCATGCTTTCTGCACTATTATATTTATATGATGGTCCAGGTCAGCTTCTCTGAGATAGTGACACCCAGGAATTTAAAGTTACTGAACTTCTCCACCTCTGACCCTCCAATAGTTACTGGCTCATGGACTTCTGGTTTCCCTCTCCTGGTCTATGATCAGTTCCTTGGTTTTGCCAACGTTGAGTGAGAGGTTGTTGTTATTACACCACTTAGCCAAATTTTCACTTTCCCTCCTGTATGCTGATTCATCACTAACTTTGATACGGACCGCAATAGTGGTGTCATAAGCAAACTTGTACATTGTGTTGGAGCTGTACTTAGCCACACTGTCATAGGTGTAAAGCAAGTAGAGCAGGAGACTAAGTAGATTTCTCCACAGTGCTCCTGTGCTGATGGAAATTGTGGAATGGACACTCTTGCCAATCCAGCTGACTGGGGTCTACACGTGAGGAAATCCAGGATCCAGTTGCACATGGGGCCATTGAGGTTCAGGTCTTGGAGTTTACTGATTAGTTTTGAGGAGATGATGGTGTTAAATGCTGAGTTGTAATCGATAAAGGGCATTCTGATGTTTGCATCTTTGCTGTCTGGATGTTCCAGAATTGTGTGAAGAGCCAACAAGATAACATCTGCTCTATACCTGTTGTCTTGACAGGCAAATGGGATCAGATCCAGCACCATATGCTTCAACACCAACTTGTCAAAACACTTCATCACTGTGGATGCAAGTGTCACTGGGCAATAGTCATTTACCACTTGCTTCTTGTGACTGAACCCTCCTTAAAGCAGATGGGCACTGCACACTGCTGGAGCTATAGGTTGAAGACATCTGTGAATACACCAGCCAATTGGTCAACACAGGACTTCAGTACTTGGCCAGGTACTCTGTCTAGACTGGATGCTTTCCTTGAATTCACTCTCTTGAAGGCAGCCCAGCCCACACATCATCTTCGGAGACTGAGACTAAAGGATCATCAGGTGACATGGGGGTGCGTGATGGTTTCTCCTTATAGAAGGCACTAAGCTCATCTGGAAGCAAAGCTCTGCTGTCCACTCTGTCGCAAGAATTAACTTTGTTGGAGGTTATGGCATTCAAACCCTTCACAGCTGTTGAGCATCCCTTGTTGATTCCAGTCTAGTCCAGAATTTCCACTTCGCTCGTGAGGTGGCTTTCCTGAGATCATACCTGCACTTCTTGTAGCATTCCTCATCTCCGGACTTGAATGCCTCTGATCTGGCTCTCAGCAGGTTCTGGATTTCATTGTTCACCCGGTGAAAAACCCAAACGATTTTGTGGGGACATGCTCATCCACAGCTGTTTTAAAAAAGTCTGTAATGACCCTGGTGTAGTCATTCAGGTCCTCAGATGACTTCTTGAACACGGCCCAGTCCACTTTCTCAAGGCAATCCTGTAAGTATTCCTCTGCCTCCTGTGCCCACCTCTTAGATGTCTTGATCTCCGGAGCCTTGCTCTTTGGGCTCTGTCTGTACGTAGGTAGTACAGCCAAATGATCCAACTTGTTAAGATGTGGTCTCAGGAATGAACGATAGGCATTTCTTATCATAGTGTAGCAGCAGTCTAATGTGTTGGGACCTCTGGTGAAACAGGTTACGTGATGGTGATAACTGGGCAGGGTTTTCTTCAAATAGGCCTGGTTAAAGTCACCAACTAAATTTGAAATGCTTCAATGGCAAGGGTAAAGTTAGAAAAGGAAACAGATTGGTTCAATTTTTCAAGATTGCTGGCAAGGGCAACCTTTGCTATCCATCCCACACAGATCAAGCAGATTATTATAAGCTTTCAATAGCCTTCCCAGAATTATGATTGTAAGTACACCTTGCCCTTTTCTATACTAGTTTTTAAAATTTGATGTGCATCATCAGCGGTTTCACATTCAGTTCTGGGGTCACGCTGATATCTTCCCTAGGTAATCTAGAAGGTAAGTTAAACAAAGAGTATTTTTGAGCTGTCAGAATACTTCTGTGGCTTGCATCATCCGCTAACAGTGAAATTGTGCAGATGGGCCTAATATATGTTGGGAGGTTACTAAAAATTATGGTAACATTGGGTTCAAGTAAAGTTCTCACTCATTCACCATCTTAGTGTTATAGCAATGATATTGAAAATTTCATACACCACTGTTTAACTTGGGTCATTACCTGCACACTTGTATACAGTACTGTACAAAAGTTTTAGACACACACACACACACACACACATATATATATATATAGCAAGGGTGCCCAAGCAGTTTGCCTAGTATTGTAAATTACCTGATTATTTAATTCAAATGTTACCACACTGATTAAGAACCTAACCTGTGCTATTATGTAATTTTAACGCTGATGGTAGGCCCTACTATTTGGAACACTGAGCTATATATAAAATATCTTTTCATTGTTGTGAAAATTCTATACTGGGTGTTTTATTGTCAGCTTATTGCATTTCAGAAATCCTTTAATTAAAATTTAACCAGGCTTTAGTCACTATGAAAAATATTAGTTTACTGTCTCTCAATTTGTTCTAGATGAAAAAGTTTACTGCAGTTTATCAGATTATCTGTAATCAATACCATCTAAGGAATAGTTCCAAGTGAGTTTTTATCAGTAAACTTGTTAAGGGTTCTGTTTCTAGTTCTGAGTAGAAAAAAAAAACATAGGTCAGAACTAATTCAATTTCCACAAATCAGCATCAATAAGATTTAATTTCAAGCAAAGTACATGCCTTTTAATAGAAGAGCACTAGCATATGTCCTTAAAGGCACTAAAGAACATAGAAAAGCATGGGACACTTTGACTCATAATGCCTCTGTTGAATACAATTCCAAATTAAACAAAGCTACTTCTGCCTGCACATAAGACCATAAGATATAGGAGCAGAATTAGGCCATTTGGCCTATTGAATCAGCTCTGGCATTTCATCATGGCTGATCCATTTTCCCTCTCAGCCCTAATCTCCTGCCTTCTCCTTGTATCCCTTCATGCCCTGATTAACCATAAATCTATCACATCTGCCTTAAATTTACCCAATGACTCCACAGCCACCTGTGGCAACAAAATCCTCGGATTCATGACTCTCTGGCTATAGAAATTCCTCCTAATCTCTGTTCTAAGTGGACGGCCCTCTATTCTGAGGCTGCGTCCGTTGGTCTTAGATTCCCCCACCATAGGAAATACCCTCTCCACATCCACCCTATTGAAACCTTTCACCATTCGACAAGTTTCAGTTAGGTCAGCCCTTACTTTTCTGAATTCCAGTGAGTAGAGGTTCGGTGTCATCAAACACTCCTCACTGAATCCTGGAATCGTTTTTATGTAACTCCTTTGAACCTGCTCCAATGTCAGCACATCCTTTATTCGATAAGACGCCCAAAACTGCTCACAGTACTACACATGAGGACTCACCAGTGCTTTATAAAGCCTCAACAGTATGTCCTTGCTTTTATATTCTAGTCCTCTCAAAATGAATGCCAATGCTGCACTTGCCTTCCTCACCACAGTTTCAATTGCTTTCTGGTAGTCAAAAAGCTAAGAAATCTGACTAAAAACATCACAAAAATACTTTTTCTGAGGTAATGTTAAATTATCGCCTCAAACAGAGAAGAGGTGAATGAAGGCAAGGTGAATCAAGGGATCAGCCAAGATGATGTGTTGTATAATTGTTGCGGATGGAGTTCCAATTACCATACAACTGGCCCAGGACTGATGTAGGGTTGCTCTAGGCAACAAGCTGATTTGAAGAGCTTGAGTACGGCTTTGGGCTAGGCAACAAAACCTGGGCCCAGAGTGAGTCCTTGGGCAGCATACTCTAGGCCCAGAGCCTAGTTTGAGGTATAATACATCAGACACCCCACCCTGCAACAACTCATTTCAGGGAGGTAACACCACCACCCCGCCCCCAGCAACCCCATATTTCCACAACCCCCCGCCCCCATCCGGTCGACCTCCAAAGGTGTATGTATATAGGACATTTGATTATGAAAGAGCACAAGTTATTTGATCACATATTGAAACTATTTACACACACACACACACATTCTTTGTTGAGTATTTTGTTGGCAGTCTCAATGCTAATATCTAAATGTTAATGCAAATAGCTTTCCTATTTCTTTTGAAAACTTTCCTTGTACTGTGATGTGGCTTGCTTGGCAGATTTGAGCATTTTGCCAGGAGTCTCAACCTCATAGCAGTCTGTGTCAAAAGAATTTGTTCATTTTGCAAGACATCAGATTCACAAGTGTTTTGTGAGACAGCTGACTTCTGAATTAGACAATAGACAATAGGTGCAGAAGTAGACCATTCGGCCCTTCAAGCCTGCACTGTCATTCTGAGATCATGGCTGATCATCTACTATCAATACCTGGTTCCTGCCTTGTCCCCATATCCCTTGATTCCCCTATCCATAAGATACCTATCTAGCTCCTTCTTGAAAGCATCCAGAGAATTGGCCTCCACTGCCTTCCAAGGCAGTGCATTCCACACCCCCACAACTGTCTGGGAGAAGAATTCTGTCTTAATGTGACGCACCATGCTGAATGCCCTTTCTACTTCACAATTAGAATTTGGCAGCACCAAAAGCTGGCAGAGCTCTTTGAATCTCAACTGCCCTGTGCTCACAGATTTTACTTTGGACAGCTTCCCCCAGAGATCATCAACTTTTAGAATTTGGCACCAGTCCTTCAAGATTAGTTGAGACATAATCCAGAGCTTCCAAATATGTAATTGCATTATATTATATTTTCATGGAGTCATTGTTTTATTCTATTACAACTTTAAGCAAGTCTACAGGGAGTTTGGCCTCATCAAGTAGGACATCAATAGAGTAGCTCCTTAGCAGCTGGCCAGCTAGTTCAAATAATATTAGCTATGCTAATGAATGAATGACACCTGTTAAACTCACCTCAACATGTCTTTTACATTTTAACCCACCATGGGCAATGGAAAAGTCACTGTTGCAAACAGTGCAGTGAGCAACACTGTCATTATTTTTAACCTCTATTAGGCAGGAGTACACTTTAGTGTAGTCTTGAGTGAAGTACGTTTTATAATTTCTTTTTCTGGAACATTCTGCCATGGCGCTGCAGGACACTAAACTGAACTGAAGGACAATGAAAGAGAGTGAGAGTGAGAGGTCGACTGTAAAGCCCGCCCACAGAGAAAGCTGATAGGACTACCTAGCACAAAGAGAGACCAATCAGGATGCTCTGTCTGTCACCCTCTTGCTACGTCTGTCATTCTCTCTCTCTCTCGCTCCCCCTCTCACTCGCTCGCTCGCCCTCAAAAATATCAGTTTCCGGGATATTGTAAATAATTTGTGGGCATCAGGGAACCACTATCAACAAGCAAGAGACTCCCGGAACTTCCGGGAGAGGTGGGATATCTGAATATGCTGTTTAATCGATATAAATGCTGGCCAGATTGGAGGCGTGAGCTGATTTCACTCACTGTCCATGATGTTCTCTCCTCTCTCCCGCACACAGAGCCTTTCACTTTTCTGTCATTTGGTCAATTTAAATGCCAGCCCAGATAGACAGCAAAGATGGTGTGTGGAGATCCTGGACGAGATCTGATTTCACTCATTTTCTGCAATAGTCTCTCCTCTCTCTCCTCTCTCTCCATGAAGACTGCCCTGGTTGTTGTACTGATATGATAAACAGATAAGCAAGGCTTTGGGCCCACTCCAGACTGTTTTCGGGTTCAGTTGTGAGGACTCAATTTTTGGTCTGGATTGTTGTTGGATTTTTGGTTTTCAATTGTTTACATGACTTGTGCTTTTTATTCTTGTGTATATTGGATATTGGTCTTTTATTTTCATTTTTTTTCTTTAATTGGGTTCTGTCAGATTTCTTGCTTCGTGGCTACTTGTGAACAAACACACCTCAAGATTGTATAATATATGCATTCTTTGATAATAATTGTACTTTGAATTTCCAACCACTGAGTCAACTTGCAAATTAGCCTTCAGGGAATCCTGCACAAGGACTGCCAAGTCCCTTTGCACCTCAGATTTTAAAATTAACTCTCCATTTGGAAATAGTCTACCCATCTATTTCTTCTACCAATGAGCATGACCACACACTTCTTGACACTGTACTCCATCTGTCACTTCTTTGCCCATTCTCCTAATCTGTCTAAATCCTTTTGTAGCCTCTCTACTTCCACAAAATTACCTGCCCCTCCATCTACCTACATATTATCTGCAAACTTGGCTATAATGCCATCAATTCCAACACTTAAATCATTGACATATAATGTAAAAAAGGAACGGTCCTAACACACATAGTGGCACACCAATGCCCACTGGCAGCCATCCAGAAAAGACTCTTTTATTCAAGTTCTTTGTCTCCTACCAATCAGCCAATGCTCTACCCATGCTAGCATCTTTCCTATAATACCATGGACTCTTACACTGTTGAGCAGCTTCATGCATGGCAATTTATAAAAAGCCTTCTGAAAATCCAAATACTCCAGTTCTCCTTTGTCTATCCTGCTTGTTATTGCTTTAAAGAATTCCAACAGATTTGTTAGGCATGATTTTCCCTTGAGGAAACCGTGCTGACTATGACCTATTTTATCACGTGCCTCCATATACCCCAAGGCCTCATCCTTAACAATCAACTCCAACATCTTCCCAACCACTGATGCCAGACTAACTGGCACATATAGTTTCCAGTTCTCTGATTCTGCCCCTTCTTGAAGGTGGAGTGATATTTGAAATTCTCCCATCTTCCGGAATCATTCCAGAATCTAGTGATACTTGAAAGATCATTACTAATGCCTCTACACTTTCTTCAACCACCTCTTTCAGAACCCTTTGGTCCACACCATCTGGTCCAGGTGACTTATCGACCTTCAGACCTTTTAGTTTCTCAAGAATCTTCTGCCTAGTAATGGCAACTTCGCACACTTCTGAGCCCCGACATTCTTGAATTTGCAGCATACTGTTAGTGTCTTCTACAGTGAAGACTGATGCAAAATACTTACTCAGTCCATCTGCCATTTACTTGTCCCCCAATACTACCTTTCCAGCAACATTTTGCTGCAGTCCAAAATTTACTCTCGCCTTGCTTTTACGATTTATATATCTGAAGAACCTCCAGTATTATCTTTAATATTATCGACTAGCTTACCTTTGCATTCCATCTTTTCCTTCTGTATGACTTTTTTTAGTTGCTTTCTGTTGGATTTTAAAACCTTTCCGATCATCTAACATACATATTTTTATCTGACCCCTTATGGGTGGTGTGTATGTGTATATTTTCCCCTGTCTCGGGTCCTCTACCAGAGGCCTGTGACTTGAGGGTTTGGTGCAGTATCCTTGCTATTCCTAGTAGTGTGCTTTTCTGGATTGCGATCTCAGATATTGTTCCCGGGATTTGTTGGAGCCACTCTCCCAGTCCAGGTGTCACAGCTCCAAGTGCTCCTGTTACCATTGGGATTACTCTGGCTTTAACCTTCCACATCCTTTCTACCTGCTCTTTCAAGCCCTGGTGTTTCTCCAGCTTCTCATGTTCTTTCTTCCTGATGTTGCTGTCATTCGGGATTGCCATTACTATTGCTTCCTTCTGTTCCTTGTCCAGTATTACTGTATCTGGTTGGTTGGCCAGTACCGGCTTATCAGTCTGTATTTGGAAGTCTCACAGGGTCTTAGCTCTGTCATTCTCCACTACCTTCTTGGGTGTTTCCTATTTGAACTTGGGAGTGTCCAATCCATACTCAGTGCAAATATTCCTGTGCACAATTCCTGTGCCATTCAATGTATGCTGCCCTCCCTGCACCTTGCACCCTGCTGCTATGTGCTGGATGGTTTCAGCAGATTCCTTTTACAGTCTGCATCTTGGGTCTTGTCTGGTGTGATAGACCCCTGCTTCTATTGCTCTTGTGCACAGTCCCTGTTTTTGTGCAGCCATGAGCAGCTCCTCTGTGCTGTCCCTAGGCCCTGCCATTTCCAGCCATTGGTAGAAATTTCTTCTGTCAGCCACCTCTGATATCTGGCGATGGGACATGCTGTGCAATGGTTTGTCCTGTCATAGCCTCTTTTCTATATATATATATGATACACCATCAATAACTCTTGGAGACGTGAGGCGAGATATAGGCTTTTATTGGCTGCAAGAAAGAACAAGCAGCAAGTGACCACTACACGGCATCCTGGAGACTGAGGCCGGGGCGGAGTCCCCAATCGCCTTTATACCGGGGTCTGTGGGAGGAGCCATGGTCAGTGGGAGGAGCCACAGGAGCAGTCAGCGGTGGGGGGGGTGTCCAGACAGGTATATGTAGTTTACCACATTCACCCCCCCCCCTTTGTTTTAAAAGAGAGTCCCCATGGGGTGAAGTTTCTCACAAGTATATTTACAGGTTAAGTCTATCAGGTGGTCAAATCTGTCGCTGCAATCTACGTAGCACCGGCTGTGATTGCACAGGTGCCAGTGGTGATTGCTCCGGAGTTGGTGGTCATGCTGGTTCCGGCCTGACTGGAGGTGTCAGCCCACTAGGTGTCAGTGATCTCTCATGTGCGTGCGAGGCGCCTGGTATATGCGTGTGCGAGACGCCCGGTATGGGAGTGTCGTGAGGAGTCTGTGTAGGGCTCGGTGTGCGGGGTGTCACCTCAGGTACAGGGTTCATAGTTACCGTGGAGTGTTCGGGGTAGTGGTCTGCTGCTCCTGCAGGCGCCAGGTCGCGGGCGGAGACCATGTCCTCCCGCCCATCAGGTAAGACCACGTAGGCGTACTGGGGGTACGCATGAAGAAGTTGAACCCTCTCGAACAGCGGGGAGTATTTATTGCTCCTCACATGTTTCCGGAGCAGCACTGGCTCTGGGGATGTCAGCCAAGCCGGTAGGGTGGTCCCAGTGGCAGACTTCCTGGGAAAAGAGAATAGGCGCTCGTGAAGGGTGGCATTGGTGGACATACATAACAGGGAGTGGATAGAGTGGAGTGCCTCGGGGAGGACCTACTGCCATCGAGAGACTGGCAACCCTTTTGACTTAAGGGCTAAAAGTGTGGCCTTCCACACTGTGGCGTTCTCCCTCTCCACCTGTCCATTTCCCCGGGGATTATAGCTCGTGGTCCTACTAGTAGCAATGCCCCTAGCCAGCAGGTACTGGCGCAGCTCGTCACTCATAAAGGAGGACCCTCTATCACTGTGGATATAGCAGGGATATCTGAACAGAGTGAAGAGCTGGAACAGGTTGGAACAGCTGGAACAGAGCTGGAACGGACGTGGAAGTGGTATTGGGGCAGGGGATGGCAAAGGGGAACCGCGAGTACTCGTCGATAATATTAAGAAACTAGACATTGCGGTCAGTGGCCCTTAAAGTCAACACTCAGTCGCTCAAAGGGGTGGGTGGCCTTGATAAGTTGTGCCTTTTCAGGACGGTAGAAGTGCAGTTTGCACTCAGCACAGACTTGGCAGTCCCTGGTCATCATCCTGATTTCCTCAAGGGAGTAAGGCAGGTTCCGGGCTTTCACGAAATTGTAAAATTTCCCTGGAGGGCATATAGCTGGTCGAGCTGTGCGCTGGCACATGCTCCCTGGGATAGGGCATCAGGGGGCTCATTGAGCCTTCCAGGCCGATACAGGATATCATAGTTGTAGGTGGAGAGTTCTATTCTCCACTGCAAAATTTTATCATTTTTGATTTTGCCCCACTGTTGGTTGCTGAACATGAACGCATCTGAGCGCTGGTCGGTCAACAAGGTGAACCTTTTGCCTATGAGATAGTGCCTCCAGTGTCTAATAGCTTCCACTATGGCCTGGGCTTCTTTCTCCACCGCAGAGTGCCGAATTTCAGGACCTTGAAGGGTACGAGAAAAGAATGCTACTGGCCTGCCTGCCTGATTGAGGGTAGCAGCCAGCGCGAAATCGGAGGCTTCACTCTCTACTTGGAAGGGAATAGTCTCGTCCACCACATGCATCGTTGCTTTGGCAATGTCCCCTTTAATGCGGCTGAAGGCCGCGCGGGCCTCGGCAGAGAGGGGAAATGTGGTAGACTTGACCAGGGGGCGGGCCTTATCTGTGGAATGGGGGACCCATTGGGTGTAATAGGAAAAGAAGCCCAGGCACCGTCTGAGGGCTTCGAGGGTGGTGGGAAGAGGGAGTTCTAACAGGGGGCACATACGGTCGGGATCAGGGCCAATGACCCTGTTTTCCACAACATACCCAAGGATAGCGAGTCGGGTGGTTCCGAACACACACTTGTCCCTGTTATAAGTAAGGTTCAGGGCTTTGGCCACTTGGAAAAATCATTGGAGGTTGGCGTTGTGATCCGGCCAGTCGTGACCACAGATGGTGATGTTATCCAGATAGGGAAATGTGGCTTTCAGTTGGGACTGGTCCACCATCCGGTCCATTTCCCTCTGGAAGACAGAGACACCATTTGTGACACCGAAGGGGACGCTCAGGAAATGATAGAGCCTGCCGCCCACCTCGAAGGCGGTGTAGGGTCGGACCTCTGGGCGGATGGGGAGCTGGTGATATGTGGATTTCAGATCTATTGTCGAGTACACCTTGTACTGAGCTATCTGGTTGACCATATCCGTGATGCGGGGTAGGGGGTACACGTCAAACTGCGTGAACCTATTGATGGGCTGGCTATAGTCCACGACCATCCTATTTTTCTGCCCGGTCCGAAAAACAACCACCTGGGCCCTCCAAGGATTTGTGCTTGGCTCAATGATCCCCTCCCTGAGCAGCTGCTGCACCTCTGACTGAATGAAGGCCCTGTCCCCCGCGCTGTACCTCCTGCTTTTAGTTGTGTGGTCAGTAGCGGGGTATATGACGAAGTCCCACAAAACTGAGGATTCCTGACAGTGAGTGGTGGGAGGGTCCCATCATATGCCATAGTCACACTTTCGAGGTGGCTCTGGAAGTCCAGCCCCAATAGCACAGGCACGCACAGTTGAGGCATGACCAGTAGCGCAAGGTTCCAATATTCTGTGCCCTGCACCACCAATGTCACTATACAACCCACCTGGATGTTTGTGGAATGTGACCCAGAAGCCATGGTGACCCTCTGGCTTACTGGCCGTGTCACGAGGCCACAGCGTTGCACCGTATCCGAGTCAATAAAACTCTCAGTGCTGCCCGTGTCATACAGGCAGCTAGTCCTGTGCCCCTCCACCAGGATGTCCATCATTGACCTTGCAAGCTGGTGTGGAACGCTTTGGTCGAGGGTTACGGAGACCAGAGTTGAACTGTCGTCTTGGTGTCCGGTAAGCACCAGTGGGTCAGGGGCGGGGTGAGGTGGCGCCGACAAAGATGGCTGCCCCTATGCCTCGCATGAGGCGGGCAGGCAAGATGGCGGCAACCAAGATGGCGGCCCCCATGCCTCACACGCAGCACTGCCCGACCCCACTCGTGGTTCAGACTTACAGACATTGGCGAAATGGCCCTTCTTCCCGCAGCTGGAGCAGGTCGCTCCTTGGGCCGGGCAGCATTTTCGGGGGTGCTTTTCGAGTCCGCAGAAGTAACACTGCGCAGACTTGTGACTGGCAGCAGCTGTGGTCGGTTTCGGGGAGTTCGTGGACTCACGACTGGCAGTGGCGGCGGTGAATTCACTCGTGGGTGGCGGGGTCTGCAGTGTCCGCAGTACCGGCGGGGGATCGCGCGGCTGGACAGCGTCAGCATTGTGCAGAGCAGCCTCCAGCGTGTCGGCCGTCTCGATCGCCAAGCGTAAGGTAAGATCGGCATTTTCCAGCAGCCGCTGGCGCACGTACACTGACCTGACCCGTAACGAAGGTTCTCTTACCAGCAGCTCCACATGTCGTTCCGCTGTCAGACCTTTGCAGTCGCAAGTTCGCACGAGTGTTTGTAGGGCTCGGAGAAACTCGGCGCTCGACTCGCCGGGTCGCTGTCGCCGCGTCGCTAATCGATGTCTTGCGTAGATGTCTTGTGTTCACCGGCCGCAGGTACTGTCTTTTGAGGGTGTCCAGTGCCCCTTGGTAGGTCGGCAGGTCCCTGATAAGGGAGAATACTTTCGGACTTACTCTAGATAGTAATATTTTGTACATTGTGGCAGACTCAGTCACTGGAATCTGTTCCAAGTGTGATTGGAAGCATGCAAGCCAGAGTTCAAAGGCAAGAGCTGCTTCTGAGTCTTGAGGATCAAGGTCTAATTTTTCCGGACGTAAAATGCTTTCCATGTTTTAAAACTTCCAGCCAATAAAATCGATGCACTGTAGCGGTGTGCTACACGTAGCACTGAAATAACAACACGGAGTCGGTAAACTGCAGTTAAAAAAAGATTTTATTCGGACTTCACGGCCTCGCTTTAAAGCCTCCCTGATCCCGCCTCCCCGGGCGCGGATGCTGTAGGGGGCACGTATTCACAGTCCTGGCCCGCGCATGGATGCTGTAGGGGGCACGTATTCACAATTCCACGCGGGCTTTTCCCTTTGTTGGTGAAGCAGACCTGGCGCCCTTTTGGGACTGGCCTTTATGCCGTCGCGCTGGCTATTTGTGAGTCGGTTCGAGTGCGCTAGGAAGTGGGTCCATCAATAACTCTTGGAGACATAAGGCAAGATATAGGCTTTTATTGGCTGGAAGAAAGAACAAGCAGCAATTGACCACCACATCCTGCATCCTGGAGACTGAGGCCGGGGTGGAGTCCCCAATCGCCTTTATACCAGGGTCTGTGGGAGGAGCCACAGGAGCAGTCAGCAGGGGGGGGGGGGGTGTGTCCAGACAGGTATATGTAGTTCACCACAGTATATAAAACATACTCTCCACATTTACTCTATCAATGCCTTTCAATATCTGGTAGGTTTCAATGTGATCCCTCCCACATTCTTCTAGATCCAGTGAGTGCAGCCCCAGAGCCATCATACCCTTCTCATCTGTTAACTCTTTCATACCTGGAATCATTCTCATGAACCTCTTCAATGCCAGCAGATCTTTTCTTAGATAAGGGGACCAAAACAGGTCACAATACTTCCAAGTGAGTTCTGATCATTTCCCTATAGAGCCACAGCATTACATACTTGATTTTATTTTCTAGTCCTCTCTAAATGAACTTTAACATTGCATTTGCCTTCCTTACCATCGACTTATCCTACAAGTTAAACTTTAGGGAGTCCTGCACGAGGACTCCCAAGTCCCTTTGTACCTCTGATTTTTTTTAGATTTTCCCTCCATTCAGAAAGTAGTCTACGCCTTTATTCCTCTATCAAAGTGCATGAGCTTACACTTCCTTAAGCTATATTCTATCTGCCATTTTGTTCATTCTCCTAATAGAAGTCTTTCTGCAAACTTGCTGTTTCCTCAACACTATCTGGCCCCCCACCTATCTTTACAATGTTCTCGATACTGGCTATAAAGCCATTGGATCCATCATCTAAATTATTGACACATAGCATGAAAATTAGTGGTTCCAACACCAACTCCTGTGTAACACCATTAGTGTGCCACCGTCAGCCAACCAGAAAAGGCAGCGTTTATTCCCACTCTTTGCCTCCTGCCAGTCAGCCAATCTTCTATCCATGCAGGTGTCTTTCCTGCAAAACCATGGGCTCTTGACTTGTCAAGCAGCCTCATGTGTGGCATCTTTTAGGGCCCTTCACATCTTTCTGCAACAAAGATCCAGCCAGTTGACCTTCTAAGGTGTTCATCTGCCTTGCTGATATTGATTTTACACTCAACAACGTCTCTTTAGATTCCTCCCACTTTCTACAAATCAAAAGTGTCGGCAGGAAAATTCACAAGGGTTCTAGCTACAACTGACTTTTCGTTGGCTATATGGAACAGTAGGTTTACACTAGCAACTCCCCCACCCCCAGCTTTCTACACCAATACAATAATGACTGTATTGGTTCGGCCTCCTAAACTCACGGGGAACTCACCAATTTTATCCAGTTCTGATGAAGAGTCCCAACCTGAAATGTAGACTTTTATTTTTTTGTCTCCGTGAATGTTGTTTAACTCACTAAGATCCTCCAGCAGTTTGTTGTGTGCTTCAGGTATCAGTATCTCCATAGGTTAAAATTATGCAGACAGGATTTTAGACAAACTCATCCAATGATGTTTCAAAGACAGCAAGCAGGAAATTAAACAGACTGCTGGTAGTTTGATTATAGACAGAACTTCAATTTGTTTGAATCAACAAAAGAATTGAAATAAAATGAGCTTAAGTTGCATGAAAATGCGGAGATATGTCTAGACACTGAGATGTAGGTGAGATTTCTCATCAGGTGCCGCTGGTACATTTCTATAAACAACAAGTAGCTTGACAAGGACATTAAACTACATTAATAAGATTTCCTCCTTTTGAGCAGAATTCAGTCAACAGACTCTAAAACTGAGCACTCAATTTTTGATGTAAGTACTGGATATAAGTCTAATATACAATAATAGGTGTGCATACACTTTCTACGAACAATGTGGTGTGATATTGTTGCATCAATCATCATTGTGGGCTGAGATGTTAGTTGCCATTAATAGAAAATGTTTGGCTAGTTCTTTCCTGTTTACTTGACTTACTAAATGGCTATATGGAGAACAACCAACTGCACCAAATGTGGCTTAGATGCTTTGAGTCCGTATCCTTTGAAAAGTTGTATCATGTGAACATTTGTCCTCCTTGAGTATATTATTATACTGGATTGAAGTTATGAAGCTGGCTGGAATTGAATGTATGGTTGCAGAAGCAGAGTAAACAAAACTTCTATCACTCTCTGTATGTTTTATTAATTTAATAATGCACCTTATTATTTATCGTAAATGGCCAGATATCCTTTGATATGTTAGAAAGGGATTTGATGTGCCTTTGCATGCTACATTGCAATGAGTTTAGGGTATTATGGTTGAGGAAAGCAAGGCTGACCAAGTTGGGGGAGAAAGAGAAATGGATTCTCAGAGGAAAACAGGAATGCAGGCACAGGGCAGAAATGGGTGTCATGATAGTGTAGCAGTGAGCGCATCACTTCACAGTGCCAGTGACCGGGGTTCCATTGCTGCCGCTGTATGTAAGAGTTTGTATGTTCTCGCCATCGCTGTGTGGGTTTTCTGTGGGTGATCCAGTTTCATCCCCAATTCCAAATATCATACGGGTTAGTAGGTTAATTGGTTAACATGGCATGTAATTGGGCAGCGTAGGCTTGTATTGAAGGGGCTGTTATTGTGCTGTACTCCTGAATTAAAAATTAAATTAAAAAATAACCATATGGTGGTGAGCTAGAGAAGTATGCAAGGTCAGAAGAATTGCTTCGCAAGTTGGGTGATCTTCTTCAGAGCAAACAATATTGGACCAGAGAGCAGGAAGGGAGTGACCGTATTAATAAACACGTGATTCAACATGCATTTTGGTTAAATGTTCTGCATTGCAAGTAAACCACTACTTCTTTTGATGTATCTATTAGCTGAGAGGTGGCACAACAACATCACACTCAATGTCAGCAAGACCAATGAGCTGCTTATTGACTTCAAGAGGAGGAAACCAGAGGTCCATGAGCCAGTCCTCGATGGAGGATCAGAGATGGAGACAGTCAGCAACTTTAAGTTCCTCAGTGTTATCATTTTGGAGATCCTGTCCTGGGCCCAACACCAAAGTACAATTATGAAGAAAGCACGGCAGCACCTCTACTTCCTTAGGTGATTGCAAAGATTTGGCATGACAGCTAAATCTTTGACAAACTTTTATGGATGTGTGTTGGAGAGTATATTGACTGGATGTATCACAGTCTGCTATGGAAACACCAATGCCCTTGAATGGAAAATCTTACAAAAAGTAATGGATATAGCCCAGTCCATCACAAGTAAAACTCTTCCAAACACTGAGCACAACTACATAGAGTGTTGTCACAAGAAGGCAGCATCCATCATCAGGGACCCCCACCACTGAAAAAAGGTATAGGAGCCTCAGGACTCACATCACCAAGTTCAGGAACAATTATTACCCCTCAAAACCATCTGGCTCTTAAAGCAAAAGGGATAACTTCATTTAACTTCCCTTGCCCTATCACTGAAATGTTTCCATAACCTATGGACTTGCTTTCAAGGACTCTTCATCTCATGTAGTTGATATTTATTGCTTTTTTATTTACTTATTTATTATTATTTATTTTTGCATTTTCACCGTTTGTTTTCATTTGCACACTGGTTGAATGCCCAAGTTGGGGTGGTGTTTCATTGATACTATTATGGATTTACTGAGTATGCCTGCAAGAAAATGGATCTCAGGGTCATATATGGGGACATATATGTACTTTGATAATAAACCTGCTTTGACCTTTGTTGGGGCAACATGCAAGTGTGAAAGTGTCAAACTGGTGGGGAGAATGTGATCTTAGACAGTTTTTGTTCAGGATTATTGAAAGACATGATGTCTCTCAGTTGATAAGTTTTAGGTGAGAGTGAAGAACCAAAACTGATTTTAACACTTTATTCTTCCATCCATTTACATGGAATCTCAATTAAGGCAGCTTTATGCATTAAGAAAAGTGGTGCCAAAAAAACCGAAACAGTTTATCCATGCCATTATGGGATACAGTAACTGATCTATATTGGAAGTGCAGCATATTAAAACTATTCTGTTGATAAATTAAATAAATAGGCAAATTTTTTAAAGTAAACAGTCCCTGGAGAATGAAAAAAGTGATATTACAACAGCACAAAGTGATGTGATATGCCAGTGTAAAGAACAATGATACAGACAGAGTCAGGAACATATGGCATGCTGACAAATCTTGTGCCAAGTAAAATGAAAGATGTCTTGTTTAAACATGTTGTGCAGAAACTGTAAGATTACTTTAATCCAAAGCAGTTAAAAATAGCTGAGAGCTATCAATCAGGGACAAAGATCCAGAATCAACAGGAAATAGAAAGTGAGTACATTGTTTCATCATCGAATTTAAGCCTTTTCCACCTTTTTAGATTTGTTATGCTCTTGTCTGAGACTGACTAAATGGTCCAACACAGACCCAAAACCAGTAATGATTTATCATTACTTCAACTGCAATCTCAAACTCAATCTCAATCTCAATCTCAACACGTTTAGGGTGTTGCCACTGCAATACACCTTCAACATACTTTAGCATCAGTGGAGTTTATCTACAGGATGAGCTGGAAACTGTTTAATCTTCACTGCAGAACCAAGATCCCCTTGACTTCTGTCATGAACAGTTTGCAGATAATAATGTCCTCACTGTTCGGGACATGTAATAAACTAAATGTGTGAATGAGCCAAGAGCTCACTACACAAGACACAACCAACCCCCCACCACCACCACCACTGAATATCAAATACAGTGAGTCCCAAGCAAAGGTGGATTACTTTCCATATGTTATGAGCAATTATCACTTAGGAAAGGTATGCATTGATGATGACAAAGTTCACTATGGTCTCTAATGAGGCAGCAGAGTTTTTTGTCATCAGAAGAGTGTTAAGACCAAGACCACAATCATCAACCTGGTCAGTGAGACCACAGTAATCCCTACCCTCTTATATGCTTCAGTTATGGACAACCAACAGTGGAAACCTCAAGGAGATGCAGAATTAACATCAACGCATTATCCACAAAATATTATTAATCAACTGACAATACAGGCAAACCATTATTTTTGTTCCCTCCCAGACCAACATTGCCAGCGTGAAGACTCCGATCATCTTCAAGCAGATCCAGTAAATCAAACACTACAAAGTGAAATGCTGGTGAGATCAATTCAGTCAATTATTACATTTGCAATGACTATCAGTCAGTTGATCAGTTTAGAACCACCAAGTGTTTCATTTATCAAAAGAAAATTTTCATTTTAAACACCTAAATAAAGATAATTCAGTGACAATTTCAGACTATAACAAAGAGGACTTCACAGTCTAGAAGTTCATTCAGACTGAAAGAACTGAAATTGTATGAAATCTATTTCACAAGCAACAACTTCAGCACAGGACCAGAAATTGAAGCAATGTTTTTTTAACAACTAAAGCTGACATATTAGATAACACTGCTGCAGACTGTTCAATAATGAATTAAGCATTTACTCTAGTAATTCAGCAGATACCCATCAATGGAACACATGATAAAACTATTATCATAGTTGGAGATCAGGTAAATAGAGCTTGTCAGCCTGGGAAGGCAGTCCACCTAAGAGGGAAAACTCTGATTTCAAACCTCCACTGTCTTGAGGCCATACCCACTCATGGGAAAGGCTTTGGGAGTAAACCCTGAGGACAAATCCAGAGCTGGAGTCCCTAAGGCAGTCCGACATTGTCTTCAACCTCACTCTGGCAACTCCTGCGACGACACTGGTGCCAAGTTGTATTGGCCCTTGCCCTTCCTTTGGACAGCAATGGTGGTGTGGAGAGGGGACACTAGCTGCATGGGCAACAACTGGTCTTCCATACAACCTTGCCCAGGCCTGTGCCCTGGGGAAGACTTCCCAGGTGCAGATCCATGGTCTCGCGAGACTAACGGATCCCATATATAGTTGGAGATGTTTTACAAATGTTGGTCAAATGGAGTATTCATTACAACAAAATGGTGGGAAGTAGAATTGCTTGACATTACAGGAAATGGTGAACTATAGCCAACCTTATTTGACAAGAATGTCTGAGATATCTCAGAACAGAGTTATCAATGCTGAAAATATTCCTTCAAATTGTTGGTAAAAATAAAATGAAAACAAATGTTGGTAGAAAATGAGATCAAATCCTCAGAAAGAGGTGACATAGAATCAGAAGTTGTAGAATTGTTGTGGGTAGAACTAAGAAACCGCTAGGGTAAAAAGACCCCGATGGTAGTTATATACAGGCCTCCAAAGAGTAGCCAGGATGTGGGCTACAAATTAAAGTGGAAGATGGAAAAGGGATATCAAAAGATTAATATTATGGTAGTCATGGGGAATTTCAATATGCAGGTAGATTTGGAAAATCATGTTGTTGCTGGATCCCAAGAGAGGGAATTTGTAGAGTGTCTACAAGATGGCTTTTTAGAGCAGCTCGTGGTTGAGGCCACTAAGGGATCAGCTATTCTGGATTGAGTATTGTGCAATGAAACAGAACTGATTAAAGAGCTTCAGAAAAGAAACCCTTAAGGAACAGTGAACAAAATATAATAGAATTCACCCTGAAGTTTGATAGGAAGAAGCTAATGATAGATGTATCAATACTACAGTGGAATAAAGGGAATTACAGAGGGAAGAGAGAGAAGCTGGCTGATATTGATTAGAAGGGCACACTAGCAGGGATGATGGCAGAACAGCAATGGCTGGAGTTTTGGGAGCTATTCTGAACATGAAGGAAAAATATATTTAAAGAAGAAGAAAAAAATATACTCCAAAAGCAGGATAACACAACCATGGCAGGCAAGGGAAGGAAAAACCAACATTAAATCCAAAGAGAGTGCATATAATAGAGGAAAAAATAGTGGGAAGTTAGATGAATGGGAAACTTAAAAAAAAACCTACATAGAAACATAGAAAATAGGTGCAAGAGTACGCCATTCAGCCCTTCAAGCCTGCACCACCATTCAGTATGATCATGGCTGATCATCCAACTCAGAACCCTGTACCTGCTTTCTCTCCATACCCCCGATCCCTTTGGCCACAAGGCCCATATCTAACCCCCTCTCAAATATAGCCAATGAACTGGCCTCAACTGTTTCCTGTGGCAGAGAATTCCACAGATTCACCACTCTCTGTGTGAAGAAGTTTCTCCTCATCTCGGTCCTAAAAGGCTTGCCCTTTATCCTTAAACTGTGACCCCTCGTTCTGGACTTCCCCAACATCGGGGACAATCTTCCTGCAGCTAGCCTGTCCAATCCCTTTAGAATTTTATACGTTTCAATAAGATCCCACCTCAATCTTCTAAATTCCAGCGAGTATAAGCCTAGTCAATTCAATCTTTCTTCATATGAAAGTCCTGCCATCCCAGGAATCAATCTGGTGAACCTTTTTTGTACTCCCTCTATGGCAAGAATGTCTTTCCTCAGATTAGGGGACCAAAACTGCACACAATACTCCAGGTGTGGTCTCACCAAGAAGGTAATTAAAAAAGCCATAAAAAAAAAGTAAGATAAGTTTGCCAATAGAATTAAAATGGATACCAAAAGTTTCAGCAGACATTCAAGGAGCAATAAGAATAGTGAGCTACTGGAAAATGATGCTGGAGAGGTAGTAATGGAGGACAAAAAAATGGTGGGCAAACTGAATAAGTAGTAGAATAAGTAGTAGAATAAGCAGCAGCCTTCACTGTAGAAGACGCTAGTAGTATGCCGGTAGTTCGAGATTGACAGGGCAGAAGTGAGTGAAGTTGCTATTGATAGGGAGAAAGAACTGAGGAAACAGAAAGGTCTGAAGGTAGATAAATCACCTGGACCAGATAGTCAACACCCTAGAGCTCTGAAAGAAGTAGCTGAAAAGATTGGGAAGGCATTAGTAGTGATTTTTTTTTAAGAATCTGTAAATTCTGTCACGATTCCAAAAGGCTGGAAAATTGCACGTGTCACTCCATTCTTCAAGAAGGGAGAGAGGCAGAAGAAAGGAAATTATAGGCCAGTTCGCCTGACTTCAGTGATTGGGAAGATGTTGCAGTCTATTGTTGAGGATGTAGTTTCGGAGTACTTGGTGGCACATGATAAAATTGGCCAAAGTCAGCATGGTGTCCTCAGGGGAAACTTTTGCCTGACAAATCTATAGGAACTCTTTAAAGTAATAACAAGCAGGCTAGACAAAAGAGAATCAATGGTAGTAGTGGACTTGGCTGTTTGGAAGCCCTTTAACAAGATGCTGCACATGAGGCTACTTAACAAGTTAAGAGCCCATGGTATTACAGTAAAGATTTTAGTGTGGATAGAACATTGGCTGATTGGCATGAGGCAAAGAATAGAAATAAAGGAAGCCTTTCTTTTTTGGCTGTTGGTGGGTAGTGGTGTCTGTGTTCGGACCAATTCTTTTTGCGTTATATGTCAATGACTTGGATGATGGAATTGATGCATTATTTACAAAGTTTGCAGACGACAGAAAGCTGGGTGGAGGGGCAGATAGTTTTGAGGAAAGTGGGAGGCTAAAGAAGGGGTGGATGGAATACAGTGCCAGGAAGTGTATGGTCATGCACTTTAGTAGAAGAAACTTAAGGGTTGACTAATTTCAAAATGGAGAGAAAATACAAAAATCTGAGGTGCAGAGGGACTTGGGAGTCCTTGTACAGGATTCCCTGAAGTTTAATTTGCAGGTTGAGTCTGTGGTGAGTAAGGCAAAGGCAATTGCAAGAGGACTAGAATATAAAAGCAAGGATGTAATGCTGATTCTTTATAATGCACCAGTAAGGCCTTACTTGGAGCATTGTGTACACCTTTGGGCCCTTTATCTAAGAAATGGTGTGCTGACATTGGCTAGGGTCCAGAGGAAGTTTACAAGAATGATTCTGGGAATTAACAGGTTATCATATGACGAGCAATTAATGACTTTCGGCATTTACTCATTGGAATTTAAAAGAATAAGTGGGGATCACATTGAAGACTATCAAATGTTTAAATGCCTACATCAAAGGGATGTGGAGAGGATGTTTACTAAGGTGGGTGATGCACCATCAATAACTCACTCTGAGATGTGAAGGTGAGATATCGGCTTTTATTGACTGGAAGAAGGAACAAGCAGTGAGTGACCACCATACTACATCCTGGAGACTGAGAGGCCGGGCTCAGGCCTTGATCGCCTTTATACCGGGGTCTGTGGGAGGAGCCACAGGAGCAGTCAGCAGGGGGCATGTCCAGACAGGTATATGTAGTTCACCACAGTGATACTAAGACCAGAGGATGTACCCTCAGAATAGAGGGATGTCCACTTAGAACAGAAATGAGGAGGAATTTCCTCAGCCAGAGAGCAGTTAATTATTGGAATTCATTGCCACAGTTGGCTGTGGAGGCCAAGTAATTGGGTATATTCAGCAGAGTTTGCTACACTGGTGGTAGACAAGGAACAATATATTCTAATTGTTTACAGGTCATCTGTATATAGAGTGAGCTACATCAAAAATGTATCATAAAATTAGAGCAACACACACAAAATACTGGAGGAACTCAGCAGGCCAGGCAGCATCTATGGAAAAAAGTACGGTTGACATTTCAGGCTGAGACCCCTCCTGGTCGTCTGAACTGCTGAGTTCCTCCAGTATTTTGTGTGTGTTGCTTGGAATTCCAGCATCTGCAGATCCCCTATTGTTTGTCATAAAATGAGAGCTCTCTTCTGCCCACACACCATTGAATAACAACAAAAATAACGAAACCTAAACAACAACACATAC
The DNA here is from genome assembly GCF_030144855.1 of Hypanus sabinus. NCBI lineage: Eukaryota > Metazoa > Chordata > Chondrichthyes > Myliobatiformes > Dasyatidae > Hypanus > Hypanus sabinus. The sequence continues at coordinate 173,272,352 of NC_082706.1, forward strand.
AAAGGACTTCTGACAAAGGGTCTCGGCTCGAAATGTCGACTGTATTTCTTCTTTTAGATGCTGCTTGGCCTGCTGCGTTCCACCAGCATTTTGTGTGTGTTTCTGATTTTCTTAGCACTTTTCAGGAAATTACAAATGTTGTTATCTGGGTTCAAATGATTGGATAGGCTGGGTTTAATTTTCCTGTAGTGAAGTAGGTTGAGATGTGACACTATAGAGGTATAGAATAGATAGGATAGATAGCCACTGTCAGTTTCCCATTGTAGAGGTGACTAAATCTAAATGGTACAGGTTTAAGGTGAGAGGGAGGATGTTTATAGGGGATCTGAAGGGAAAATTTTCACTCAAAGCGTAGTTAGCACCTGAAGTGAGCTGCCAGGAAAGATTCCATCTCTTTACTTTCATCAGAGATTAAGGACTTCAGGATACTGTTCATTGCCTATAGCTCAGCATTTAATACATCGTTCCCACAATACTGATTGCGAAGTTACAGAACCTGGGCCTCTGTACCTCCCTCTGCAATTGGATCTGAAATAGGCCGAAGTCAGCATGGTTTTCAAAGGGGAACTGTTGCCTGACAAATCTGTGGAAATGCTTTGAAGGAATAACAAGTAGGATTGACACAGGGGAGGGAGTCAGTGGATGGTGCTTACTTGGATTTTTAGAAGGGTTTTATGGTCTTAAGGGCTTTGACAAGGTGCCACACATGAAACTGCTTAACAAGATAAGAGCCCATGGTATTGCAAGAAAGCTGCTAGCACGGATAGACGATCTGTTGATTGCTAAGGAGCCAAGAGTAGGTATAAAGGGGGCCTATTCTGATTGGCTGCTGGTCTTCGGTGATGTTCCATAGGAGAGGATATTGGGATTGCTTCTATTCAAGTTATATGCCAATGATTTAGATGATGGAATTGATGGCTTTGATGCCAAGTTTGCAGATGATACAAAGATAGGTGGAGGGGCATGTACTGTTGATGAAGCAGGGAATCTGCAGAAGGACTTAGACAGATTGTGAGAAATCAGCAAAGAAGGTGAAGATAGAATATAGCTTACGGAAGTGAATGATCATGCACTTTGGTAGAAGGAGTAAAGGCACAGACAATTTTCAAAACTGGGAGAAAATTCAAAATTCGGTGGTGTAAAGCTAATTGGGAGTACTTGTGCAAGATTCTCTAAAGGTTAACTTGCAGGTTGAGATGATGGTAAGAAAGGCGGAATCTTAATGAAACCTATTGAATATTGAGAGGCCTCAATGGAGAGAATATTTCTTATAGTGGGGGAATCCAGGACCGGAGGGCACAGCCTCAGAATGGAGGGACATCCATTTAAAGCAGATGAGAAGGAATTTCATTAGCCAGAGCATGGCAGATCTGTGGAATTCATTGCCACAGATGGATTTGGAGGCCAGGTTATTGAATATCGGAGGTTCATGGCTTGTGTGTTAGTCAGCATGTCAAAGGTTTTGGGGAGGAGGCAGGAGGATTGGGTTGAAAGAGATAACAAATCAGCCAGGTTGGAATAATGGAGCAGACTCACAGTGCTGAGTGCCCTAGTTCTGCCCTATGTCTTATGGTCTTGTGGAAAGAAACCAAGTTAAATAACCCATTTTCTTATACTGCACATCTTGAGCAGCAACATCCCACTTCTACAGACAGAACATTTTTGCAGAGCTTGTCTGAAAAGCTGCTCTATACACAATACTTTGTTTTTAATTCAAACTGTTTGCTGCTTGTCATTTACTTTTTCTTAACTGAAGACTGGCTCTCATTTACGACCAGAAGATAAACAATTTAGTTGGAAGTTTACTTACAACTGTTTGATCTCGACAAGTAGCAGCTGCTGTGTTTAGAAAGGGAGCCTGACAAAATGTGAGATGCCCTGACCCAGGAAGTGATTATCCATCACACGGGTTGCCATGCTGTTCTTGGGTACCATGCATTTTTTGAAGCAGGTGAGAACCTGAAACTGCAGAAAGAAAGAGGTTGAATATCTCCATAAATACTCCAGTCAACTGGTCTGCTCACAAGAACTAAAGGAATAGAAAGTGTTCCAGAGCATAAGGAAAAGCTTAAGCATCTTATTTTTAAAGTGGTAATTCACATAGTTATCCTCCCGCTGATATTGCAGGAAGAATGGAGCAGGAGGGCAGCACAACTTCTCAGAGGAGGTCAAAGGTTACATACTCATGCAACTTGTGTGGTATTGGTCTTAGTTAAGGAGGGAGATTAATGCTGTTCAGAGGAGTTTCCTAGAAGTATACCTCAAAATGGTGGGCTGTCTTTAAAAAAAAAGTTGGACAGGTAAGGCTTGAAACAACCAGAGTTGAGAAGAGTGAGTGAGAAAAAGGATAATGACAACACATGTGAGATCTTGACATGGCTAAATTTGCAGAGGACTCTTTCACTTGCAGAGAATCCGTAAATAAGGATCAACATTTAAAATAAGAAGCCAGCATCTGAGACAGAGCCAAGGTAATATATTTTTTTCTCTCTCAGAGATTGTGGGTCTTTGGAATTTTCCCCCTCAAAGGACAGCAGAAATGTGTTTTAAGGCAGAGGTAGATAGATACTTGATAAGGAACTGGGTGAATGTTTACTGTGGGTGTATGAGGATGTGGAGATGAGGGTGTAAAACAAATCATTCATGTCCTTATTAAATATTGAAACTGGTTAGAGAAACTGATTGGCCTAATTCTCCTCTTAATATAGATGTTCCTGTGCATTGTCCATTGGTTGTTCTACTGTAGTCAGTTATTTTACCGGATGGTTTGAGATTTTGCTGGGTTAGTCAATAGGACTAATGCAGCTTAATTGTGTTCTGATACTTTCACTAGAATGTAGAATTATCATTTGTTCAGCCATTCTCTTGTCATGTGCAGCTTTCTGTTCCTGAATTTCACAAAATTAAGATGTGGAAACACACCATATACTCTCCCTGTCAAGTTAATTCCAGATGTTATGGTTCCTTCCACATGGCTAAAAGTCAACCTTACAATTTCAAAATAAATATCCCACCTGAGTAAGTAATTCTTCAGAATTATATTGACTCTGACAAAGTATAGAAGTATCACCAGCCTTAATACTGTTTGTAAACTCCATTATGGTATGTACATAAATCTTGTTTCATGAAGTTAAGTCTTGTAACACAATTACAGCACAATGAGAAATACAAAACGGAAGGATGACTTCAAAAGCTGGATTTTCATTAATAAAAACAACAAAGTTTATTAACCAGTAAAACAGAAATTTTTAACTAATAGCAGATTTGGGCACAAGAAAGATGGAAGGAGATAATTTAAGTAATTTGATTTAGAATAAAGGAACAAAGGTACATGACTACAAAATAAGATTAGAACAATAGGCAGAGGAACATTTTCACAGACCTAGAAAACCGAAACACTGTGCAAATTTATGCCCTATTTCCTTCATTAAAACAGTGACTGCAGGTTAAAAATAAAAAATTGGTTTAAAATAACATGGCATGCCTTAGAGTGCTAAAATGTTCATATAAATTCAAGTCTTTCTTTCTTTTTCACTCCTACAGTCAGTGATTGCATTGAAGGTAGAAGGAAAAGGGTGGGAAGTCAGATGGACATATTTGGTAACTTATGTGAAGGTTAAATGCAAACATTGTCTAGTTGGTCTGAAAAGACCATAAGGTCATAAGATATTGGAGCAGTATTAGGTCATACAGCCCAACAAGTCATCTCCACTATTCCATCTTGGCTGATTCAATACTGCTCTCAACCCCATTCTTTGCCATACACTTCACTACACTATATTCCATCTGCCACTTCTTTGCCCGTTCTCCCAATCTGTCTAAGTCCTTTGTGGGCTCCCTGCTTCCTCAACACTGCCTGCCCCTCCACTTAACTTTGTATTGTCCACAAAATTGGCCTGAAAGCCATCAATTCTGTCATTCAAATCATTGACATACAGCATAACGTGAAAAGAAGCGGTTACAGCACCACCCCCTGTGGAACACCACTAGTCAGTGACAGCCATCCAGAAAAGGCACTCATTATTCCCATTCTTTGCTTCCTGCCTGTCACTATTTATGTTGCTATCTTTCCTATAATAGCAGAGGCTCTTAACTTGTTAATCAGCCTCACGTACAGCACATTGCCAACGGCAATCTGAAAATCTAGCTACACAACATCCACCAATTCTCCTTTGTCCATACTGCTTGTTATTTCCTCAAAGATTCCAACAGATCTGTTCTGCAAGATTTCCCCTTAAGGAAACCATGCTGACTTTGGCCTATTTTATCATGTGCTTCCAAGTACCCCAAAACCTCATAATTAATAATGGACTCCTACAATATCCTAACCACTGAAGTCAAGCTAACTAGCCTATAATTTCCTTTCTTTTGCCTCCCCCCCCTTTCTTGAAGTGTAGAATGAAATTTGCAATTTTCCAGTCCTCTAGAACTACTCCAGAATCTTGTGAAAGATCGTAACAAATACCTTCACCATCTCTTTAGCTACCTCTTTCAGAAACCTTGTGTGTAGATTATCTGATCCAAGTGACTTAACTACATTCAGAGCCTTCAGCTTCCCAAGCACCTTCTCCTTAGTAATAGCAAATACATTCACTTCTGCTCCCTGACACTCTCAAATACCTGACATAATGCTAGTGTTTTCCACAGTGAATATTGATGCAAAATGCTTATTAAGTTCATCTGCTGTTTCTTTCTCCCCCATTACTATCACTCTGCCATTATTTTTCCAGCGGCCTGATATACACTCTCACCTCTCTTTCACTTTTTATATATCTGATAAAACTATTGGTATTCTCTTTTATATTATTGGCTGGCTTACCTTCATATCTCATCTTTTTTTCTTCTTATAGCTTTTGATGTTGCCTTCTTTGGTTTTTAAAAGCTTCCCAATCCACTAACTTCCCACTAATTTTTGCTCTATTATATGCCCCCTCTCTTGCTTTTATGCTGTGTTTGACTTCTATTTTCAGGCACAGTTGCCTCATACTGCCTTTAGAATACCTCTTCATTTTTAGGATGTATCTATCCTGCAGCTTTCGTATTGCTCCCTGAAAGCCCACCATTGCTGTTCTGTGGCTATCTCTGCTAGTGTCCACTTCCATCAACTTTGGACAGCTCCTCTTTCATGCCTCTAAAATTCCCTTTACTCCACTGTAATGCTGATACATCTGATTTTATCTTCCTTTCTCAACCTGCAGGATGAATTCAATCATATTATGATCATTGTCTCCTAAGGGTTCCTTTACCTTATTCTACCTCACCAAAAACTCACTACTGCATTTCACTTTATTTGAACTCATTGATAGGTCATGTAAACAGTCATCCTGGCCTTTCAAAAAGAAGTTGAATAGACATGTGGGGAAATAATGTACAGGATTAAGAAGGACTGGGGCTGACCAGAATGCTCTGTAGAGAGACTCATGAACTCAATGGACCAGACTGCTTTCCCTTGCTCTGAAATAGTTCTAACAACATCTTTGCATTATGTCCTGATGCATCTATGTGGAGTTGCAACGAGAGTTTTATTTTCTCTGATATTTTTTGCATCGGCATGTAAGAGACTGTATTATTCTAAAGGTTAAAGTTTTATCATCCTCATAACAATAGCAAGTTGACACCATTTGCACTCGGATGCAAATACATTTTTGCATTAAATATGCAAAGCGTGTTTTGGTTTTAATTAGATAGTGTTTTGTGAATTAAGCATTAAGCTTCTCTACCCTAAGTAAATCAATTAAACTAATGATTATGTAGCAAAGCCGATTAATTAAGTCCAGTCATGGTTTTGTATCATTTTTAAGCACTAAATATTTATAATTAATGCATATTTAACCCAGCTTTAATACATGATCTCATTAAAACCTCCTCTCTGTATTTTTCTTAAGGCATTCTGACATCTGCAGAGATGTAGTCCTTTGAATAAAAACGGTCTTCCCTTTTGCTAATAAATTGATAAACTAAAATAATGAACTTTCATGTTGTAGAACACTGCTGACACTTTGGTGGGATTTTGAGTGCCAATGTTCAATCAGAAATAGAGTCTGACTCATCACTAAAGGTCAAATTGCTCATTTCCTGAAGGTAAGTAGTTTCATCTGAATGATTATATCTAAATGTTCCAGTGAATAGAACTAACGGTAGTAAATAAGAAGAGGAAATAATAAACTGTGTGGTAGAATTTGGGTAACAACTAAGAAAGTGATGTATTTTTCATTGGAATACACCTAATGGCTATGTAAAAGATAGTTCTGGTATCTGGAACTTACCAAGTGATGCTATCTTGGTGCTGAATTAAGGTCAGCTCTAACCTATTTTAAATAAATAGGTGAACTCCACTCTTGAGATAATAGGATAAGAAACCTGATTTACTGGCCTGAAATTATGCAGTTAGATGCCACCCTTTAGAGCTATTAATTTCCGCTGGGAAATTCCTGGGATTGGGAAATTTCTCCGATTTTTCAAATAACAGTGGGGATCAATGTACTGGAGACACAGATGGAGAATATGTTCACATGGCAAACAACTGTCAAAGACATAAATGTAGGAAATAAGAACAAGAGTAGCTTTCTGTTCCCTTGTGATGATAGCATCATTCAGCAAGATTGTAGCCTGCATTGTTTTCCTGTCCTTTCCCTATATGCATTGATTCTAAGAGTATCCAAAAATGAATCCATCTCTGTTTTGAATTAAATCAATGGCTGAACCTCCAGAGGCTACTGAGGTGAAGAATTCCAAAGGCGCACACCTACCGAGTTAAGAGATTTCTCTTCAAATCAGTCCACATATTATTTTGAGTGTGGGCTTCTCAGTTATTTTACAAAATTCACAAAACACTATGTAATTAAAACCAAAACATGCTTTGCATATTTAATGCCAAAATGTATTTGCATCCAAGAGCAAATGGCATCTGATCTTGGATGCAAATACATCATGTTCATCCTAATAGATACTGTGTCAAGTCCTCCGTGTGCTATATGTACTGGAGGAAAGTCTCCTCTCAATGTCATAAACATGGTAGAAAAGAAACTAACTTACTCAACCTTTCCTTACACTACAGACCTTACATCTCAGAAAATGGTGTGGTTAATCTTCATTGCATTCCCTCAGAGTCATGGATCACTACAGCACAGAAACAAGCCTTTCAGCCCACCTTATCTGTGATGAATTATTAATTTACCTAGTCCCATTGACCTGCACCTGGATGATAGCCATCCATATCCCTATCAAAATTTCCCTTAAATGTTGAAATCAAACCCACATTCACCACTTGCATTGGCAGCTTGATCCATACTCTCACCATCCTTTTATTCAAGTTCCACTTAAGCATGTCACTTTTCATCTTTCACCCTTAACCCATGGCTTCAACTTCTAGTCTCATGCAACCTTAGTGGAAAAAGCCTGCTTACATTTACCCTATCTATATCCCTCATAATTTAGTATGCCACTATCAAATCTCCCCTCATTCTCTGACACTCTAAGTCCTAACCTATTCAACTGTTCCCTTATTCTTAGATCTTCAAGTCCTGAAAACATCCTTGTAGAGTTTCCTCGGACTCTTTCAATTTTATTTACATCGATCCTATAGGTGAATAAAACTGCACACAATACTCCAAATTAGACTTCATCTATTTCTTATACAATTTCAACATAACATCCCAGCTCCTGAGCTCAATACATTGATATATGAAGGCCAACATGCCAAAAGCTTTCTTTATAACCCTATGTACTTGTGACACCAGTTTCAAAAAATTATAGATCTGTACTTCCAGATGCCTCTGTTTGACATGTGAGTCTTACCCTGATTTGTTCTCCAAAAATGCGATACCTCACACTGGTCTGCATTCAATTGCATCCACCATTTTTCAGCCCATTTTTCTAGCTGGTCCAGATATTGTCTCAAGCTTTGATAGTCTCCTTGCTATCCATGATGTCTCCAATTTTGGTGTCATCCACAAATTTGCCACATTATTATTCAGATCATTGATCCAGATGACAAACAACATTCCATCTTGAATGCCAGGTGACTGAACCTTCTTGAACGGCCTCCCATGCAGGACCTTGTCAAAGGCCTTGTTAAAGTCCATGAAGACAACATGCACTGTCCTGCTTTCATCAACTCTGCCAGTAACTTCCTTGAAAAGCTCCATTATATTGGTTAGACATGACCAATCATGCAAAAAGCCATGTTGACAATACCCAATCATTCCCTGTCTATCCAAATACTTTTATATCTGGTCCCTTAGACAACTTCCAATAACTTACCCATTACTGATATCATGCTCACTGGCCTCTAAGGCAAGTATATTTTTTTTTTCAGTAAGGAAACCAAAAATAGAAATAATGAGGTCAACGTAATGTCTGCCTCCCTACCTGGCTGCTACACCTGTATGTTAAATTTCAATGACACAAAGACACTCAGGATCTTCAGTAAATTAACATCTCCCAATCTTTAGACTAGTTAAAGGCAAGAAATTTTCTTTCCTGATGATAATAGTGAGCCATATGGATTTTTTTTTACAACAAACTGCTATTTCTATGGTTATCTTCAGTGATGCTAGTTATTTTTGAATTCTAGATTGATTTCATTTTATTTAAGTTATCATGCTGCAGTGGTGGAATTTGATCAACTCTGGATCAAGAATCCACAGCTTTGGATGTAAACTACTATATGGCAAGAAACTTGATAAACATGGATGATTGCAAGCTCTATTAAGTTGATACTTTTGTTTAAATTTCTGTGGGTTTATTATGTTGTTGATTGAAATTTAAACCACCTATTTAAAATATTCAACATTATTGAGTCTTTAAACATGCAGATTACCATAAATATTATTCAACTACTAATACATTTAGTAGGTGGTGATAAATGTGAAAGGGCATCAAAGTCGAATTTATTGTCATATTGTCAAATGCGCAAGTACATATATTCAGTGAAAAGAAAAACTTACTTTCAGAGGTTATGTAAGAATAATTTACAACAAACAAATTAAACATAATTTATACACAATATTTACAAGACAACACGATTAGAACAAAATCAGCAAAGCCCATTTTAGTGCAAAATGGTCAAAGTTGTCACAGTTTAGCTAAACTATAGTGATTAAGGTTTTGCCATTTGGTTCAAGAAACAAGTGGTTGAAGGAAAGCACCTGGTTGTGTTACAACTTCAAGCTTCTCTACTTTCTACTCAAAGGTAGTTGCAAAAAAGATGGCATTGCCTGGAAGTTTGGCATCTCTGATGATAAATACTGCTCTCCTGAGGCAGCACCTCCTATAGATTCTACCAGTGGTGGGAAGGGATTTGTTCATTATGTACAAGGCAGAGTTCACTACTCTCTTCAGCTTTTTATGTTCCTGCACATTCAATTTGCCGTACCAGTCCACGATACAACTATCCAGGATAATTTCAAAGGTACATCTGTTGGAGTTTATTAGTGTGTTTAAATAAAAAGCTGAATCTCCTTACCTTCCTGAGAAAGTACGGATGCTGGCATGCTCTCCTTATGACACAATTTAAGAAGGACAATATTTGCACTTCGTGGAGCAGACTTTATGGGCCAAATTGGCAATTATTAAAATACAGCAACTTGTTTTTCTTTAAAAGAAGATGTATCCTAGAAATCTTAGATAGTTAAAAGATCGTTTAAGAATGTCAAGTAGCCAGTAGAATCCAAATCCAGTAGACAGAATTGAACTCTACTCAACCTGCTGCCTAGGCTTGCTCAGCTCCAAAGCTTGACTGGGCTGGATGGGGAGGCAGAATGAGCTGATTCTTCACCACTGGCAATCAAGTGAGGAGGCAGATAAAGGCCTCACATGAAGGAGCTCTGAGGCCCACCTGCAGGTCAACCAGAAACAGCTTTTGACTGACAGCAAGGCTAGAGGCAGCATTACTCTTCTAGTGCAGTCAAGGCCTTGAAAGTCTTTGCAAACGATTCTGCTATTGAGGCATTTAATGTCTGCTAACATTGCTTTCAAAATTTTAATATTTTATAAAGGCAAATTAATTAAAACTCTGATAACCAAATACAAACAGTAAAATATACTAGATTAAAACTAATTTGACTTAACTTTATGCTCTAGCTTTCCACGTCAAATGAGCAGGCCCCGATACTGTGCCTTGACAGCCTGGTGGTAGATTGCAGAACTTTGTGTAACACTGGATATCACAGCAGGATCGGTTTCTGTTGATGGTTTTGTTGAGCTGACATCGAGAGGGCAGCTATTACTCGTCTTGTACTTATGGTGTGTCCACTTAAATCCAAGATTTACTTACCTGGTGGTGACTGAACAGTTGCGAGTCCCTGCTGAACTTTGTAGGTGACAATCTCAGGCAGAACTTGTTCACATTGAAAACAAATCATACTTCAGTTAAACTCTATTTTAATGGAATTTTTGTGCTTGTATGAATGACCAAAATCTGACAAGTGATATCAATACTTACTGTTACTGTGCGTGAAGGACACAGTTGAACACAAGATCAAATCAGCTTCATAGAAATCCACTCCCAAAATTCAGTTCTAACGAATATCTCTTTCATTGCATTATTATATAACCAATATAAATATTATAAGTATTTATAAGTAATAATAATAATTAATCAGTATTTTTCCTTGCAGGCCCTTGTTTTTCTCTGCAGTTTTTTACCCCAGTGCAATTTGGAATATAGGAACATGTTGCAAGATATCAACTCTCTGTTGTAGAGGAAAGCAGAATTTCTGTAAAATTCACCCATGGCCTGTATTTCTATCTTGGTGGGTGGTAACAGTTTCCTGTGTTTGTGAATATGCTTACAGAGATTAGACTAGCAGAACGTTCCAGCAATTTTCATAACTGATAGGTTTGAAATGTTAAGTGTTGCTTAATATGCATTAAGCCATTATAAATATAAAATTATCTAAATGGTTTATTTGACTATTGTAAAAGTAATCATGCATTTGATTCATTCTAAAATATCTGAACAATGATCATTGGAATTACTTTGAAAATAACATTATACAAATTAACATTAGGCACATTTACTGAATTTAGTACTAATTAAACTGTTTGCACAAGTAATTAGGCTTTGTAAATATTAGAAACAGGTGCTCAGCTTCAGAGAGATCTGATTCCTAATTGCATGTGCTCAAAACGGTATCAAAAATGAAAATAACAATGTTAATGATAATAATCAATATACGTATAATTACCCTGGTGAAATGTCACCTAGTCAGGACCGTGTAACAACATGAAGTGGCGTCCTGCCAGCCTGGATATGTACAGAGCAAGTGTTCCACACATCATTCTCCATGGCTAAATTACTAAATCCCTTCAGAATCTTGCATTCTTTAAACATGCACTTTACATTTGGAAGAAGATCTATGATATCCATTCAGCTCTGTTAGTTTGTAAAGGGGAAGGCTTATCTAACTCTAAAATTCCTCAGTTTACCAGCACATTTTCAATGCTATCAAAAAATCCCTCATGGCTGAATAACAGTGAAACATTCAAATCTTTGGAAAGTCTCAGATCAGCTAGGATGTTGATTATTTTTTAATAATGCTCTTTCAATCTAATTGCTTAATGACACAATAGTCATTTAGCAACTCAGAATATGCAAACTAATTGACTTCCGTGCCATCAGAAAATCACACATGTGGGGCGTGAAGTGTACCTGCAGGGAGCTAAATGAAGTGCAGGAGTCAATTCTACAATTTGAGACACTGGGACAACAGGCTGCACTAATAAACCCGTGGAAGTACTCAGCTGAGGAAGCAGGTCCAGTGCCAAACTTCTCTGCCCTCCAAAATTCTACTCTTCTACTTTTACCGAGCTAAACTGCTTCCATCCACTTTTTTTGTGTAAAATCAATACTTCATGCAAGATTAGCAAGGCTCACATTTATTTGTATAAGCTTCCTCCTATTTTCTTTTCAGATTTTTTGGAATGCAAGCAATAGAAGCTATATGGATGCAGTAACTGAGGACGCTTTTTTAATAATCACAATGGTTTTGTAGGGTAATGCTTTCTTGCTTATTTTTCAAGTTTCTATTTTTCATCATTCTGAAATAATTGTTAATATCCTAATAATGGTGTATTAGTCTGTTGAACAGCACTTTCAAAATGCAGTGAAGGCAGCAAGAAAGAGGGGCTGAGTACCATTAAAGCTTATCTGGCTGAAGGGCACTGAAATGCTGTTGGAAAGAAACCGATCTGCAGTGGGTGGTAACAGAACCAACACAGGGAAAAGTTCCAAATATAGGAAAGAGCAAAATATTCCTTGATATTTAGAAAAGTTTTTCTACTTTGGATAGAGGTATTTTTCAGGACTCTTTTTCCAGTCCTGATGAAGGGTCTCGGTGAGAAACGTTGACTGTACTCTTTTCCATAGATGCTGCCTGGCCTGCTGAGTTCCTCCAGCATTTTGTGTGTGCTGTGATGTTTTAGTTTTAATTGTATTCTTCTTTTAAAAAGGTACTTCTTAACAGTGTGAAGAATTAAGACCTTTTTTTTATTAAGATGCAACTTTGAAGCCTAACTTCTAAATTACAGTCTGGTTTAAATTAATTGAGCTGAAAAAAAAATGTTTTGCTTTAATTGGGCTACAGTAAAAAATATTGCTTTTATTTCATATATTCTAATTAAAATGAACATTATTGTTTAGTATTAATATGAATGTTCACTGAAATATAGCTTAACTTTATTATTACAAGCATAAAACCTGGCATTTCATATTGACTTATTCTACACACAAAGACAGGTTTTGTTGAGTAAGAACAGGCCATATTAGATTGTGAAAAAAGAAAAATAACTAAATAAAAGAATGAGTTAAGGGAAATAAATTCCATTCCTTTCAATGTTATGAGTCAAAGAATTTATTTATTTTAATAATAGCGTAAATTTGCACTGTGAGAAAACTTCTGTGAATTTCCACCTTGTTTTTCTTGAATATATGACAATCAATTTTCTTCCGTTTTCTTTAGTATTTTACAGTAACTGAAGAAAGCTAAAGGTACACAATGAGAATAACATGCTACAATCTACTGAGCATATTTATAAGCATGCACTCTTTGTTCTCTGAGTCTATTGTTCCTTTAGTTTATACACACTCAGTGGTCACTTTATTAGGTACACCTGTACACCTGCTCATTAATGCAAATATTTAATTAGTCAATTATGTTGCAGCAGCTCAATACATTAAAAGCATGCAAATATGGTCGAGGTTCAGTTGTTGTTCAGACAAAACATCGAAAGGGGGAAGAAATGTGATCCAATGCATATGACCACGGATGATTGTTAGAGCCAGATGGGGTAGCTTGAGAAATTAGAAACTGTTGATATTGTCAGATTTTCATGCATAACAATCTCTCAAGTTTACAGAGAATGGTGCAAAAAGCAAGCACAGGTAGTTCTGTGGGCAAAAATGCCTTGTTAATGAGAGAGGATGGTGGAGAATGGGCTGACTTGTTCAAACTGCTAGGAAGGCAACCGTAATTCAAATAACCATGCATTACAATGGTGGTGTGCAGATAAGCATCTCTGAATGTAAAAGATTCAAAGTACATTTATTCTCAAAGTGTGTATGCATTATACAACCCTGAGATTTGTCTTCCCCACTGACACACAACCACAAAATTAAAAAAAAACACCATGGAACCCATTCAAAGAATAAGCACCAACCCACCCTCCACCCCACAAAATGCAATGAAAAATAAATTGCAATAAGGGCAACAAAAAAGAAAATGAGTGAAAAGAAAGAATGTAACAGAATATAAATACAAAAATAGAAAGAGTCCAGGCATATTCAGTTCAGCTCAGTTCATTATGTAAAGGCCACTCTGCTTCAAAATTGCCTTCAATAACAATGAAAAAAGGAGTGACCTCAAACCAGAAACACATCATCTTGTGAGTCCAATCCACAAACGGCACCAATTAAGCCATGCCCAAGATCCAGGACTCTGGCACCATCCTCCAACAGCATTGAAGGAGAGCGAGCCATTCAAATGCAAGGACTTGCCTTTGGGAGCAGTGAGCGAGAGGGAGAGAGAGAGGAAGTGTCATGTACCGACAGCTTCCTCCAGCGGCAGCTCCCGCTCACCCTCTGCACTTGCCTCGATGATTTCAATCTTCATTGGCCCTTTAACTGGTGAGATCAGTGAAAAATGGAGTCAGTCATGGGTTCCCGCCCTGTCTCCAGGTTTCTTGGTCTCAAGGCTGCACGCTTCACTTGAAACACCCTTGGAGACAGCAAAGTGCCAACTTGCTCAATCAGCCTGAAAGCACACCACCAAAGTGTCAATCACAAGCTCCAACAGTAGCAGAACGACATTTGAAAGTAAAACAAGTGAAAGAAGTAGTTTTGTGACCCGTCTGGAGGACATCACCCTTTGTCAAGTTGTTCACTGGCACCGCCCTCTTTACGCCAAACCTTGAAGTGGTAGGACCTCAGCAGCGGAAGGCCACACTAGATTCTTTAGATGTACCTAATAAGGTGGCCACTGAGTGTAAACGTGCACCAGTAGTAGGATGTGGTAGCTATAGAGAGAATACAGAAGAGAATAGCAAAATGTTGCCTGAAAGAGAAGGCAGTAATTATAATGAAAGATTGGACAGATTGGGTTTATGCCAGCTGGTACACACATAATGCCAAAGGAACTCAGCAGGTCAGGCAACGTCTTTGGAAAAGGGTACAGTTGACATTTCAGGCCAAGACCCTTCATAAGGACTCTCTTGTCATAGATGCTGCCTGACATGTGGAGTTCCTCCAGCATTTTGTGTGTGTTGCTCGGGCTTCCAGCATCTGCACATTCCTTCTTGTTTGTGATTATACCAACTGGAAAATAGGAGCAAAGTCTAACCTTTTAGAGGTTTATAAAAGGATGAATAGTATTGTGGGGACAGACATGATCATGGGTCTTTTTCAAAGGCAAGAGAGTGTAGGACTAGAGGGCACAGGCTTAAGTTAAATTTACTGGCGATATGAAGGGTATGTTTTTCATACAAAGAGTGAGTGGTTATTTGGAGCAAACTGCCAGAAGAGGAGTTACTGTAATTACAATGGTACAAAGGTTTTTGGACAGATGCCTAGATGGGAAAGGGTCTGAGGGATATGGGCTTAATGATGACAACTGAGATTAATGTAGATAGGCATCACAATGGACACAGATGAGGTAGACTGAAAGGGCACACTTCAGAGCTGAAGACTTGAATGATCTTATAATTGAATCCGACTTAAAATTACATAAGAAATTCTATAAAGTTTGCAATGGTGTGAATTGGGTGAGAGTCGCTATCTCTGGATATGAGGTTATCACATAGGTAAGATGAGGTAAATTCTCCCTCTCCAAAGAGACAATAGAGAATTGGTTTTCTATGGAACTCACGCTTAATAAAATATACCAATCGGAAGGCGAGTCTTTCCATGGTCAATAAAATCCACAAAAAGATTGACAAGACGTGGGAGCCACAGAAGTCTCAACAGTCCTTGGTGCCCCATGGCTTTGCAAAAGATTTGATAAGAAAGGGTGACTGGTAACATTCCCCTTAACCACTTTCACCATTGACAAATGTGTAAAATGACAGTAGCATTTTGATCATGGAACAGGATTCTTTTCAAGGTTGTAAGCTTCATAATTGTTTATTTATTGTAATGGTTGACAAATTATTATTTCCCCCTACAACAGAGGGCTTGAAGAGTTGATCTTCAATCCATTAATGGCCACTGTGAGACCATGTGTTTGGGTACAGTTGGATCCATTATTCATGAGGTCCAAAAAGAAATGGTGTGCATGAAATGTAGAAGTCGGCAGTTGATCAGGTGGGGGTGTGTTTCATCTTGGCTGGAATAAATAATCATACAAGATTTTACCAGGCAGATGCCTGTTGGGAAATTATAAAATTCTCAGAAGCCTGATGATTTAGTATCCATGGTGGAAAGCGCTTCATGGGATCCACAGGTACATTTATGTCAAGCATCAAAATTAACATGGTCATTTGTGACAAGAACTCCGACAAAAATTACATAAATAAATATGCATCTGATTATGTATCCAATTGATATTGACATTTGCCACGTAAAGGGATGTGGCGATTGAACTTTGATGATCTTAACTTGGACGGTATTACACCATGATGCATACCTCAAGACATATCAATAAATTTAACCAAAAGAGAACTGCCAGATTGGCGTAAGTTTGAGATGTAAAGGGCTACAGGCAAAGCACTACAACAGAACTGGTTGAATATTCTGGGACGGGATTAGTGAGATCTTTGTTGAAGCAGAGCTAGACTCATATGGATCTCATAAAGGGGTATGAAGTTGTATTTTAGATGTACGAACAAGGTAGCCAACTGAATGTAAATAGTGCTGAGTGTGTCGCACTGTTGGAAGAATACAGGCGTTGGTTTGCTTGTCATTTCAGTTGATTTGGAAGACATTGTGGTGAGAACACTGAGCCAATTTTCTAGTGCCTTGCATTGTAGGTAGTCTGGGGCTCAGAGGTAGATAAGAGGACATAAATCAGTGCCACCCAATAGACAATAAGTTTTATTTATTGTGAGGCAATAATTACTATTAAATTACTATTAAATCAGCCTTCGTGTTGCTATTATTGGGCAATGAATTAATAAAACCTGAGATTTCTGATGCATATTCCTTCCCACTTGGTCATTAGTGCGAGAATAATATAGCATTTTGAAACAAACACATCACTATGTTTTGGGATGAATCCATTGGAACATATAAATCTTTTTTCTATGCACTGTACCTATGCTTAATGGTGAATATAGATGACATAAATTCCAGTCTGCAACAGCTCAAAATTAACTTTCCCGTTGTAGTTATGATATACTGTATAATAATTAAGGCCTTTTTGCTAATATGTGCCAGATTGATTTGAAGTGATGGTGTGTGTTACTTACAGATAGCAAAACATTTCTTTCATTATTACTCAGGGAAGAGAATTCAGAGGTAAAAACAGGCTGTATAAAAAGCTACCCAAGGCCAAAAGAATATTGTTATGTGAGATTCATTTTATCACTTCTAAAGCAACAGAGCCCATTTAAAATACTCTACTATTCGCAGTCACCAAGGTTAATTAATGTTTCAAAACTATGAGATTACATTTTTAAAATCTGGAAATGAAAGAGGCTATACCTTTGTTATAAAACATGTTTAAGTATTATTAAGCGCAGATTTATGAGATGCACGTGACTGACATATTTGAAATTGTAGTAGAAAAATATGCAAATTAAAGGCGAGCAATAATTCATCATCATGGTGAAGAATCTGACACTGCCTGTCACGAGGGATGTTAATGCAGACGTGTTCTTTCCATCGCCTTCCAATGAATGGATAGGAATTAATTTACATACATATATCAGGCAAATGATATTAAGCTAATTCAAAACTATTATTTTGAGCTATGTGAGACAAATAAAATATTTTTTTCTCCACACGAAAGATATATATCTATGGTTTGCAACAGGGTTTTGCATATGTAAGATCCAACATAGATTTGAAGTGTTGAATACATTTATAACCACTCGAGAGCAAGATTTCCCCTAAGATTCTATTTTCTGTTACCTAGCCTGTTGGCAATCGGTGTGTTTTTAAATTCACAGATTTGATTTGATTTAAGAATCAATTTCATTTCTACCAATGTAATTGTCTACTAGAATTTATAAAATAATAAAACAGTAAAACATTTTATACTGGAATTGAAACTTCTCTGAGATATTAGGCATTACAGATTTATTCTAGAAGACAGATTAAGCTGTGCGTTCATTATTTTGTGAAAAAAGATTATTCATAATGTGTTTGAGTTCTTTCAGTATTTTTTCTGAGAAATAACAAATACTTGTAGTCCTGTATTAAGCCCACACTAGCCATTAGTTGGGATAGTTTCTTTATATGAATTTCTTAAGTAAGATGCCCCCTTGGCCAAATAATACCCTGGGTAATCTGAGCATTGATGGTATATGTTGATCTAATACCTCCTGTTGCCAAAATGTGGATCATATTGTATGCTAACAAAATTCCATCCCTACATGTGACAAGCACTGTAGAAGTCATCAGTGACTTTCATTTACAGATTTTTAAATATTTACAATTGTAGGTTTCAAACTTGACTATTAAACACATTACACATGATATAAATACTTGCTAGTAAATTATTTTAAACAACAGTCTCAGTGAAATTTGGTGGAATTATTAGCATACAGGGATAGATTTCAGTAATGAGTTTTTGCACAATTATACACTAAACATGCTCATCTTCAAAGGCAGTGAAGAATGTGTGTAATGCACAAATTATACAATTAAGGTATGAAATATGAGTGAAAAAATGTTTTATTTCAGGCCATGCAACGAATAATGGATAGCAGCAATGCTGGAAGACTTAATGAGATACATATAGAATTATAGATGGTTAGAAATTGCAATTTGTGAAGAATGCAGGCAACACAATAAACTATGAGTAGGAAGCACGAGAGGTTCTTTGATGGCAGATAAATCTTAAGATTAAACTGCAGCCTTTTTGCCCGATATCTGCCATCTACTTTATAATATAGTGCAGTGTCAATAAAACAAAAACAATGCTAATGATTATTGCTAAAAATAAAAACAAAATTATCTTGACAATATGCAAGAAGCCTAATGGTAACATCAATGAGCTGTCAAATTCATCACACTTCGTTGTAAACAACTCAACAAAATTAAAATAATTGTCTGAATTATAGAACAATATGGCAATCATCATGCTCAATAAGTAGTAACACTGTAAAGATGCTCTCCTAATATGGTTTCTGCTTTCTGGTGTGCCGCAGCTCATACTATTCCAAAATGTTTGAAGGTCAGCGTTTTTCTTCCATGTGTCATTTTACTTTTCATTTTAGGTTGTAAAGTGCTTTGAGGTTAAAGCTTTTTCTCTTTATTCAACTGTTCAACTGTTAAGAAGTTTTGCAGTCCACTTGCAAAGCTCTGTTTTCCGGAACTTTGTTTCTCAGAAATGCTGATCATGGGCTTATTGCTTCCATTAGTGTTAATGGTCCTAAGTGAGGCAACAAAGCCATGGGCAATCTGTAGGAAGAGTGCAACAGATATACTACTGAATCAGAATCAGATTTATTATCACCGGCAAGTGACATGAAATTTGTTAACCTAACAGCAGCAGTTCAATGCAATACATGATATGATACAGAAGAAAAAATAATAATAAAAAATAAATAAGTAAATCTTATTCCGTATACTTTATACCATATACATATATTGAATAGATTAAAATATCGTGCAAAAAACAGAAATACTACATATTGAAGAAAAAAGTGAGGTAGTGTCCAAGGGTTCAATGTCCATTTAGGAATCGGGTGGCAGAGGTGAAGGAGCTGTACCTGAATCACTGAGTGTGTGCCTTCAGGCTTCTGTACCTCCTACCTGATGGTAACAGTGAGAAAAGGGCATGCCCTGGGTGCTGGAGGTCCTTAATAATGGATGCTGCCTTTCTGAGACACCACTCCTTGAAGATGTCCTGGGTACTTTGTAGGCTAGTGCCCAAGATGGAGCTGACTAAATTTACAACCCTCTGCAGCCTTTTCAGTCCTGTGCAGTAGCCTCTCCAGACTAGACAGTGATGCAGCATGAGAATGCTCTCCACGGTACATTTTTTGAAGTTTATGAATATATTTGTTGACATGCCAAATCTCTTCAAACTCCTAATAAAGTATAGCTGCTGTTTTGCCCTCTTTGTATCTGCATCGATATGTTGGGACAAGGTTAGATCTTTAGAGATCTTGACACTCAGGAACTTGAATCTGCTTACTCCCTCCACTTCTGATCCCTCTATGAGGATTGGTATGTGTTCCTTCGTCTTACCCTTCCTGAGGTCCACAATTAGCTCTTTTATCTTACTGATGTTGAGTGCCAGGTTGTTGCTGTGGCACCACTCCACGAGTTGGCATATCTCACTCCTGTATGCCCTCTTGTCACCACCTGTGATTCTGCCTACAATGGTTGTATCATCAGCAAATTTATAGATGCTATTTGTGCTATGCCTAGCCACACAGTCATGGGTATATAGAGCGTAGAGTAGTGGGCTAAGCACACACCCATGAGATGTGTCAGTATTGATTGTCAGCAAGGAGGATACGTTATCACCAATCGCACAGATTGTAAGGATTGGTGATAACACAGTAAGGATACCCACTTAAACTTCAACAAGATGCATTGTGTATCATCACTGCTTTACCCAAGGAGATATAATTTCTCTGTGGCATTTTTTGGAGCATGACTCAGAGTTCAGTACCACCGTTTGTACTGCAGCGCCTTTACCAATACATATCTTTATATTTTGGTTACTATTGAACTGCTTCTGGGATGTCAGCAACATTTTCAAAATGCTCTATTAATGTTATTACTATACTGTTTAGGAAGAGACACTAAATAAATAAGAACACAAGAAGTCGAAACAGACTAGGTCCTTGAGTTTGCTCTATAATTCAGCAAGGTCAAGCGACATTGCACTTTCTTGCCATGATCCATGAGTCTTCCATTGTCCAAAAATTTGTAATGATTCAGCATCCACACTTCTTTTGGACTGAAATCCCAAAAATTCTCAACCCTTGGGAAAAAGAATTCCTCACTTTCTGATATCCTTTTATCTTGAGACTACGGACCCTGTTCTATGTTCTCCCACATAAGGAAACATTCTCACTACAATTACCCTGTCAGGCATCCTCGGTATCTTATGTTTAAATAAGATCACCTCTCGTTCTTCTAAGTGCCAGAGATTGTTGTTCCAATTACTGATTTTATCCTCATAAAACAATCCTTCCACCCAAGGAATCAATCTAGTAAGACTCTATCCGCTGCCTCTAGGGGAAATATAACCTTCCCTAAATAGCTTTGCAGCATTCATTATTTTTATTGAAGGAAATCTCCAAATTTGCCTGACTGCCACCCAATGGAAAGACAAGATTACCTGGCTATCCACAGATTTATGATATCATAGGCTGTGGACAGGCACTCTGTATCTGAAGGTACGTCTGATATTGAAATGGAAGGATTTAAGTTGACTTGATTTTTAACTGCTTCATGATCACAGTTAGTGAATCATGGGTGTCACTGCTTGATTTCTTGACCGCTGCAATGATTTTTCAGTCTTTAATATCCAGCCTGTTCCATATAAACCGTCACAGCTTCTTGAGGAAAGTTAGCTCATTGTACTAGTGCAAACCTCACATTCTGTTATAAAGAGAGCCATTCATGAACAAGCCAGTGTTTCCTCACTGGTTTGCTTTATTCAGATCTGAAGCTTTCTTCTTGCACAACTCGGTTCTGAAAGCCAGGAAAATAATCCAAGCCAATCATAATGACATATTTGCATAAGAAAGAGTTTAATAATCCTGATTAGATCATCAAATTTACTCTTTTAAAGCCATATTCTTGAGGTAATTCTCCTTGTACGTCTGCTCACAGTTGCCCAAAATCTTTTTGCTTTCCAATGGATAGAAGGTTCAGTGCTTAAAAGCTGGGGTCTTTCCCATTTCTCCTGCACAGATTTTGGCTACATTTCAAACACACACTCTCTTAAACGCAGATTGCTTTTAAGTCATATAAGGAAGAAAATAATTACTGATCTCTTTCCTGAAGTATGTGAGTGAATAGCATATTGATTGCACGAAAGTGTTGATAATTCACTTATATTATTTTGGTTAACTAATCACTCAAATTTAAGGTTTTCCATTGGTTCATATGATTGAGCACAATTCAGAACAGTGGCTCATTGTGAGAATAAAAATGCACACAAAGCAGTTTTTTCCCTTCTTATATTACGGCATATAAATTCAACCAGTTCTACGGAAATGAACTACAACAAAATGCTGTTTTCTGTATATTACATTGAACAAGTGCAAATATCACAAGCTGTAATTTCTAGCCTCATGACATTTATTTTTTGTTTAATTGGAGAAGACCACTGATGACATTTAAACCCCTTTGGAATGATATGATCAGTATATATGGTTGATTGGAGACCAGTTTGTTTAATGTTTTCTGACAACAAAGGCCAACATGAAATAAAATCTTAAACGTTGGAGAAAGGGCATTTATATTTGTGAGAGCTGCTAAAGCATTAAGCTAATAATAAACTAAAAGTATAGCAATGCCATAATAACAAAAACATTCAATTAAAATGTTTTAAGCATTGTAAAAGACCACTGGCCAGAACAAGTTATTGAAAATTACATTTTGCAGAGTTTATTGTATTAGTCATTTTTTTGCAGTGATATCTTTTACTGTGAGGACAAAAAAGGAATTTGAAACAGTAGGGTAGGGATTCATGTTCTATAAGTTACATTCAGAAACATTTTTATTACCTTTTATTAGCTTTCATTGGTTTGGGCTTATTGACTATTGCTTGTTGTTTTGGGAAAATGATGTAAGCTTCCTCAATGATTTCTGCCACTCTTGTAGTAACAGCACTCCTAAAGTGACATGTGTCAGAAAACAGTTGGACTTTGACCCAGCAATAATCATTATATGTTTTGTTTTGAAGTTCCCTGCAGGTGATGATGCCAATGATGTTTCCGTGAGACAGTATGGTTTTTGTCCTTTATAAAAATGTTAAGCGGCTGGGAGTTATGTCTATATAACTTGCTGCAATTGTCATCAGGAGATATGCAGCCCTTTAGTTATATCCAGAATTATTTGAACACGTCTAGCTTGATTCTCAACTCTGTTAACAATCTTGTTGCATACTCTAACGCAATTCTCTATCAGGCCAATTTTGACTTGCATGTGTCAATTTTATTAGTTGTGCTTCCAAATTGCAAATACCCATAACTGCATCACACATAATGCATGTCATTGCTTCGCAAAAGTGGTTTTCTATTCATGTAGTTTATGTCTAAAATGGATAAATCCATGTCCTTTTTCTGACATACTTGTATGATCATGAAACATCTTTAAACTCTCCATTTGATTATTTGATTCCATTCTGTTTACTGACAGAGTCTTTTCATCTTGTGCCTGAAAGACCTGTTGGCTTTCTGCAGGGGCTTATTACTTTTCTTCAACGTGTTGAGCAATGCTTTCAGTGCTGCGTCAGAAAATTAGGGGCCCTGTTTCCATTTGTGTCCTGCTGTCTTTTCCAGCAAAGTGGCTCTGAAATGAGGTCCTGCATTCACTGCACTGATAGTGCAGCCATATTCCACATCTTCTTTAAAGCTTGTGGGCTGACTTTGATCAACCCAAGCTGGTGGTAGCCAATCGCAAAATGGATGTACCGTGGTGACCATTTTGAGGCAGTCAACAAATGCACTCGGTACTGATTTGTCATGGAGTTTATAAATATCAGGATTATAAGTGAGCATTACCAGTTTTGTGCATCCTTTTGCAGATTGAATAGGATTGGACAATTAAGTATTAGGATCCGTGTGCAAGGCTAGCTCTGTCCCCTCTTCCCACTTTATCATTTAATGCGCACTTGCAAGGCAGGACCTTACTGTCATTAGAATTTGGAAAACTATGACTTGATCAAAGTTTCAACATATTAAGGAGAACTGATAGAATAATTGACAGGGAACTGATAGACTGGTAACATAGGGGACATCACTTAAAGATTACACTCAAGCTTTTCTGAACGTAGTTAGAAACCTTATACACAGAAAGATGGAAGAAGGTTTGTAAGTTCCCTGCTAAGGCAAATTATTAAGTTTAAAACTGAACCTGATTGGCCATTGTTAACGAAGGAAATTTCCTTAACACCATATATAATGAAATTAGGTTACAGTTCAGTCAATGCTCTCAAGTGGTTCACCTGGTTAAAATATCAGCTCTCTTTTCTATGTTTCTAGGTTTTTATTATTAAAAAATTAATGAGAAAGGTATCCAAAAGTTCCAACATGCAATAGTTTATTGAAGTACCTTAAATAACTGTGCCTACTGAAACTTGCAAGTGGTATGCTGTAATTTAGTGAGAATAGCATTAAAATGAAGCAAAATGTAGAATTTTATATCACTGCCACTGATTTCTCCAATAAGACTGGAATCCAATTACTTGAGAAATTCTGTATTATTACTACCAATAAGTCCTCTTTGTCTGCAGTGTGTTTCGGAAACTGCAGCACAGGATCTATGTCAAAGGGCTTCTGAATAACAATGGAGCTCATTTTGCTCGAACTTAGTGGCAATTCATGAAATAACTGACAAAAGGAATAACTAAACTTAAAATATTTCCTTTACTGTTTATTTTTCTAACTTTACTTCAGGATGGATTAGAATCTGTGTTTTATAATGGATCTCGTGAAAGACTTCCTCATTTTATATGTTTTTTTTAATTTGTGAAGTAGGAACATGATCAAGTGACATCGAACCTATTCTATTTTATGTTTTACAAATTTAACAAACTTGTCTTTAAGCAGCAGATTGGTACCATAGAGATGGTGGCCTCTGAGATTATGGAGTTGAGACATGCACAGACGGAGAGATTGGTAATCGTGAAAGTTGTTGGGAGTCTGGTAACAACCTGCATGGTAAGGCAGCCTTACATATGTCAGATAGGCATTCCTGGGTACACATTCACGAAATGTATTAAGTAGCTTTCAAAAGCACAGGTGCAAAATGATTTCAAAATTCACCTGAGAGTTTCAACACTCTGTCATAGATTGCTGACAGTTTTATCTTCACATCCTTCACAGTAAAGTGAAGGATGATACATGTACCTGTGTGAGATATTTAATAGAGTATCGCAACACGGTTACATAGGAGATCAGCATTAAAAATGCTACTGATACTGCAGGTCAGAAATAAAACAGAAAATTAGAGAACATCGCAGTGTGTCAAGCAGCATCTGTGGAAAGAGAAATAATTAGCATTTCAGATCAGAGATATTTCATCAGAATTATACAGCATATAGTTGCTGGCGTCCATGTTAAAAGTATGAAAATGTTCTTTGTGTGTC
The DNA here is from genome assembly GCF_030144855.1 of Hypanus sabinus. NCBI lineage: Eukaryota > Metazoa > Chordata > Chondrichthyes > Myliobatiformes > Dasyatidae > Hypanus > Hypanus sabinus. The sequence continues at coordinate 173,297,287 of NC_082706.1, forward strand.
TAAATCCAATTGACTAAATCCTATTGTATCTTAATGTGGTGGCATCTGTCTTTCATTAAGCCACATTTGCCTGCATATGTGCCAGACTCCAAGACTTACTGAGATTTAAATGGCAAAAAATGAGGAAAGGTCATTGAATTCATTTGAATTATTTAATCTTTCAGGTTTGAAATTCTGTTTTACTTTACTGAAGTTTTCGGTGATTGGAACTGTTGACTCCTCTTATCAAAGTTCATTCTCATAGGTCAACCTTGAGTAATATTCATTTACAACACTATGCCAACAAATTTGAAACTTCATACTTTATAAAGAAGAAAATTACTGCAACTGCATTAAAAAAGTACAGAAAAGACTAGCTAAACCCCTGACTTCCTCAGTGTTCATTTCATAACCATGAAAGACTAACATTGTCATAGAGTAATACACGACAGAAACAGGCCCTTTGGTCTTAACAGTCCATGCCGATCACAACGTACTCCCTGCTAGTCCCTTTTGCTTGCAAAATTTCCAAGTCCCACATCTCCATATACCTATTCAAGTGCTTCTTATTCGGTATGTTGTACCCTCCCTGATCACTTCCTCTGGCAGCTCATTCCAAAGATGCACTACCCTTTCAGGCCTCTTTGAAATCTCTCTCCTTTTATCTTGTTTCTGTGCCCTTTAGCTTTGGGCTCCCCAACACCAGGGAAAAGGCTTTGACCGACTACTTTATCCACACCTCTCATAATTCTGTAAACTTCTGTGAGGCCACTCCTCATTCTCCTGCACACCAGAGAATAAAAATCCAGTGTGGCCAACTTCTCCTCACAACTGGGGCACCCCAGTTCTGATAGCATCATTGTAAAGCTCTTATGCACCTTCTCCAACTTGACAATATCTTTCCTGTAATAGGGTGACCAAAACTATAGGCAATACTACAAGTGCTGCCTCACCATTGTCTGAGATAACTGCAACATGATGTCCCCATTGCTCTGACTGATGAGGGAAAGCATGCTCAATGCCTTCATCAGCGCCCTCGCCATTTATGCAGCCACTCTCAGTGACCTGTCCACTTGCACTCCCAGTTCTCTGTTTCACAATACCCATCAGTGCTCTGCCATTCACTGTATATGTCCTACTGCATAAGTATGGCCGTCCAAAGAGCATCACCTTACACTTATCCAGACTGAAATCTATCTGCTGATCTTCAGCCTTTCTCCCTAACTGATCAAGATCTCTTTGTAATTCATTATAAACTGCAACATTAAAATTTGCAAAACAAACTTTTGAATTTCATTGTAAAATGCATTAGATCTTCAAATAATTACCTGAGAAAACTACAATTCAGGAACATCATTTTTGTTAGGTGTATAGAACCTGCTGGGCAGTAAATTTAGCTTAGATTGTTATTAAAATTCAGAACACACGTAACGAGATGTAACATTTTTATAGCAAATTAGAACAACAGCTGCTGAATGTTTTTACTGATTTTGCTTGATTATGGTAGAGAAAATTCCAAAATCAAGCAGATTGTGGAAGAGTGATAAAACACTGCATCTTCAGAATTCTATACAATTGCTCCGCACTAACATACTGTATATATGAACAAGCTTTTAGGAGACTGATGGATGGATTTGCTGGCTGCCTAGGATCTGAAGGCATCTTCTGTCTTGGGGTAATTTCAGTTCATGGCCACACTTCTGACTTGCAAACTTTTTGGTTCGCCAACAGTTCATAGGAACAAAGCTGCCATAACCAGTAAAATCCAGGCCATTCTGAACTCTTTCAAATACTTTGTTGATATTTAATTTGAAACTTCTTTCCACAGTGGCTTTCTAATCACCAATACCGATTTAACATTTTATTTGTTGAGTTAATATACCTGCATGGACTGCACTATTAGTTCCACAGGCTTACAATGTTTAAAAGTATAAAATCTGCCTGAATAAAATGTAAATATAACATGATTGAATGAGTTCCATTCAACAGGCGGTGTGATGTTTAGGGTCCCCAGTGTACGCAGGCCGTGTTTCTTTATAGAAAGTTACCAGTGTACCTTTAAGTGCATTCTGGAACATACATTGTGATAATAATAAACAAAATCAACATGAAAATTAGTGATGTGACTGTTACCTCCACCAGAGTTTCTCAGATGGCTCAAATAAACTCCTTAATGAGGGATCTCTGGTTGTCTTTAGATCAGAATCAGAATCAGGTTTAGAATCACCGGCACGTGTCGTGAAATTTGTTAACTTTGTGGCAGCAGTACAATGCGTGATTAATATAGAAAATAAATAAATTAATTGCTTACAGTAAGCATATATATTATATAGTTAAATTAAAAATAGTGCAAAAGCAGAAATAATAAGTAGTGAGGTAGTGTTCATGGGTTTTAGGAATTGGATGGCAGAGGGGAAGAAGCTGTTCCTGCATCGCTGAGTGTGTGCCTTCAGGCTTCTGTACCTCCTTCCTGACGGTAGCAATGAGAAGAGGGCACACCTTGGGTGGTGGGTGTCCTTAATAATCGATGCCGCCTTTCTGAGAAACTGCTCCTTGAAGATGTCTTGGATACTTCAAAGGCTAGTATCCAGGATGGAGCTAACTCATTTTACAACTTTCTGTAGCTTCTTTCAACCCTTTGCAGTAGCCCACTCCTCCCCATTACCAGACAGTGCTGCAGCCAGTCAGAATGCTCTCCATGGTACACTTGTAGAAGCTTTCAAGTGCCTTAGGTGACAAACCAAATCTCCTCAAACTCCGAATGAAATATAGCTGATAACAGCATTTCTCAGCTGAATCAACAGACTTAAAAGGATTGCAAAGTTTTATTTTCCTCACATCATGTAATAGTATTACAGCACAGTTCATCATGCTGGCAAATATGTTTACAGAGATAAAACATGATTAAATATTACCAATATTGAAAGTTTGATTAGATTTTTAAATAAATCAAACAAACATGAAATTATTTTCCAAATGTAGCAGAGCAGAAATGATTTGGGTTCTATAAAATTTTAAACTAAATTTGTTCTTTTTGCATATGAAAATATTGAATATATTATCTTATTTTTCCAATCCATGAAGTATAATGTTGAAAAATTTATATTACAATTCAAAGATCAAAATAAATGGTATTATCAAAGTACATATACAGTATGTACTGAATATGTACATAAACATCACCTTGAGATTAATTTTCTTGCAGACATTTGCAGGAAAAATAAAGAAATACAATGCAGTCTGTGAAAAGCCATAAGTAAAGACTGACAAACAATGTGCAAAAGATGACAAACTATGCTAACAAAAACCGTTCTGTATTTAATATTTCAATAGTATTTGAGTAATCATGTGTAGATATATTGTTTGATTAAGCATTTTTGTTCATTTAAATAATTCAATACAGGTTATATGTAAAAATATGTTAATTGCTTATGTCATCATGCTGCCACATGATACATGCGTGCCTCGCTTAAAGTGAACTCGAAGTTATGCCCGCAATTTTGGATTCCTGTCTTCGTTTGAATTACTTTGATTTTTTGAAGTTACCATGCTTAACACAAAAGGAATAATAATACTGAGAACACAAGTTGTAAAGAGTCTTGTAGGTCGTAGAATAAGTTCAGAGAGCTGGTGTGTGAAATTATCCATTCTGGTTTAAGACCCTAATGGTTGTAGTATAAAACCTGTTCCTGAACCTGGTGTTGTTGGACTAAAGGCTTCTGTATTCCAACCCAATGGTAGTAGTGATAAGGCAGCATAGCCTGAATGGTGGAGGTCTTGATGACGGATGCTGCTTTTTTGTGGTAGCGTTCCATGTAAATCTACTCAGTGGTGGAGAGGACTTTGCCTGTGATGGACTGGGCTGTATCCAGAACTTTCTGTAATCTTTGCTTTTCCTGGGCATTGGTGTTTCCATACCATGCCATGATGCAACTGGTTGGGTACTCTCGACTGTGCATCTATAGAAGTTTGTCCAAGTTCGTGGTGACGTACAGAATCTTCTTAAATGTCTAGGAAGTTACAGGAGGCACTGCTGTGTCTTCATTGTGATTGTCCCAGGCCAGAATATGTTAATGGTAAGGAATGTAATGCTTCTAACCTCTAACCCTCAAACAAGGACTGACACACAGGCCTTCAGCTTCTTCCCCCTTTTGTCAATAATCAGCTCCTTGGTTTTACTGATATTGAGTGAGACGTTTTTGCTATGGCACCACTCAACCAGATTTTCAGTTCCCTGCTATATGCCAATTTGGCACCACCTTTGATTAGGCCAACAACAGCAGTGTCATTGGGAAATTTAAATATGTCATTGGAGCTATACTTTGCCCCACAATCATACATGCGAAGTGAGTAAAGCAGGGGGCTAAGCACACAGCCTTGCAATGCACCAGTGCTAATGATGAGTGTCGAGGAGATGTTGTTGCCAATCTGAACTAACTGGAGTCTGCCAGTTGCAGAGGGATGTCTCAAGGCCCAGGTCTTGTATCTGAGCCATAGTCAATGAAGACCATCCTGACACATGCATCTTCATTAGCCAGGTGTTCCAGAGCAGAGTGAAATGGCATTTGCTGTTGAACTTTTTTAACAGAAGGCAAATTGAAGATCACTCCTCGAGCAGACGTTAATATTCTTCATGACCAGTCTCTCGAAGCACTTCCTCACAGTGGATGTAAGTGCTACTGGATGATGGCCATTGAGGCAGGTGACCGCATTCTTTCTGAGCATGGTATGATTGATGCCCGCTTGAAACAGATGGGTATCCCAGACTGCTGAAGCAAGAAGTTGAAGATGTCCATAAACATGCTGATCGGCACAGGTCTTCTGTGCTCAACCAATATTCAAACAGATAATCAAATAATAAAACAAATAACAGATAGCAAATAATCAAACAGATGGTTACACCATCTGGATCAGATCCTTTCCATTGCTTCATCCTCCTGAAAGAGGCTCTTTCATTGGCCTCAGAGAGTTCACAGGGTCTTCGATAGCTACGGATTTTCTTGAAGGTGGTTCCATGTTCTATCCATCATGTGAGCATAAAAGGCATCGAGCTCATTTAGGAGTGAAATTGCAATCCCACAAATGTTGCTTGGTTTTGCTTTGTGGAAGAGGATGGAATTCAAGCCCTTCTTATGTACGATTGTTAACAGCATGACTTAAATTCAGTCAGAGTTATATTTGCTACTAATTCCAACAAAGAAACTAGAGTACATAAGAGAGATACACCAGTAAAATGCTAACAAAATAATTATGACATTGTATTATGTTAGCAAACAAAAAGGGGGTGTTTTGACCTTTTGGAAAAGTAAATTTTCTTCCTTCATGACATCTGAGCGTACACGTCTGCATACATACAGTATTGTGCAAAAGCCTGGGGCACAAATATATAGCCATGGGGCCTAAGACTTTTGCACTGTACTGAATTTATCAAGGTGGAGCAAAAACCGAGTTTGTAAATCTAGTGGGAGCCAAGGATATTGGGAGTGGTGAGGGTGGAGCGCTGCAGGAGGTGTGTGGGACATGTGGTAGAGAAGGAGAGCCAGTGGTGGGGAGTTAGAGCAGGTAAAGACACAACAATCCCTGAGACACCAGACAAGGTTATTTGATTCCAAACTATTGGTTTATTGATCACTACAGAATGTCTTTTTGGTGCTTCCTGCTTCCTCCCCTTTACCTAGCCCTTTTCCCTACCATGATTCCCCTCCCCCTACCCCTTTCCCACTCTCAGTCCACAATGGAGACCCATATCAGAATCAGGTTTATCATCACTCAATATGTCATAATTTTTTTGTGGCACCATTATAGTGCAATACATAAAATTACTACAGTACAACGTCAAAGACTTGGGCACCTTAGCTAAATATATGTGCCTAAGACTTTTGCACGGTACTGTCATTCTTACAAACCAAATAATAGAATCAGAATCAGGTTATTATCACCGGCATGTGTCATAAAATTTGTTATCTTTGCAGCAGCAGTTCAATGCAATACATAAAATAGAAGAAGAAAAAATAATAATACTAAATAAATAAATCAATTACAGTACACTATATGTATATTGAATAGACTAAAATCATACAAAAAACAGAAATAATATATATTAAAAAAGTGAGGTAGTGTTCACGTGTTCAATGTCCATTTAGGAATTAGATGGCAGAGGGGAAGAAGCTGCTCCTGAATTGCTGAGTGTGTGTCTTTAGGCTTCTATATCTCTTATCTAGTGGTAACATTGAGGAAAGGGCATGCCTTGCGTGCTGGAGGTCCTTAATAATGGACACTGCCTTTCAGAGACACTGCTCCCTGAAGATGTCCTGGGTACTTTGTAGGCAAGTACCCAAGATGGAGCTGACTAAATTTACAACCCTCTGCAGCTTCTTTCAGTCCTGTGCAGTAGTCCCCGCCATAACAGACAGTGATACAGCCTCTCAGAATGCTCTCCACGGTACTTGGTAATAGTTGCCAAATATTAAAACAGGAACACACATTAAGTTCTGAAAGCATCATGACACCTTTTTGCTTGGAGATGAACAACTATCAACTATATCCAGCACGGTACTGAGTAAATTTTATATATTACTAACTTCTGCTGCATAAGTCAGCAAAGTGATCATTAATTAACAAAATCTTTAAGTAAGATTGGGAATCTCCTCTCTCTAATAGAGTGTCTGATCTTCTCCCTGAATAATGATCTTCTTCTGACCCAACCATCTCAGAAACTGCTATCTTCAGAACAACTTCTTAATTCAATCTAATTATCTAAAGGCAATCTGGGATCTTGTTCAGACTTTGAGATCTGTAGTAATCCAGTAAAATTTTCCTGCATTTGGTTTGCATGTTGGTGAGTAATTGATCGATTTCCCAAAATGACCAGATATTGTCCTGTACTGTTCTCAAGCACAGCAAAAATCTACTATGGTCCAAAATTGATGTCATGACTTCATTTCCAGGTATGAAATTCCTGGTTCTAGCTTTTACCATGGCATTCCTTCACATTTAATTCTTTATTCTGTACTTTGCTTTTCAGATTAGCAATGCTAGTGTCATGGTTCCAGTGGGCTGTTCCCCTTTAATGCTCCTTTCTCCCTGATTATTCCCTAATCTCAGTCATTAGGTATCCAAAATTGCTGCCAGTTTACTTAATTACAGTACACCTGGTTTCCATCAGAGACTGTGAAATATGTACAATGGCATCACTATTACAGGTTGCCAGGTTGTTGGTCTATTCTCGTGTACTACTTTGTTCCCTTGTCCGATTGGAACCGTTAGTTCTAAGTTCAGCTCTGGTTTCAAGATAGTCCCTGTAAATCCCGTCTCCTTGTCAAGATTCCTCCGGTTTCCTGTTCTACATTCAGGTCTACACCAGCATCCCCAACTCAGTTGACGTGCCGGTGTCCTGCACTTGGGTTCATCCCAGTCACAGCAACAGTCTCATACCAGCAACAGCTAGTATCAAACATTGACTTCAATTTCTTTATCTGCAGGAACCTGCTCAATTGTCATCTGAATTGTAATGCTGTAACCAAACTGGAACTGAGTTAACTTGACCTAAATGTTGGCTCCTGTCATTCTCTTGATTCCTGTTTTGAATCTCTGATCAGCTCTCTCTGCTGATACATTAGAAGAAAGATGAAACAGTCCACATAATTTGCCATGTTCCTTTGTTTCATAAATCCTCTTCTGAAGCACCTTCTTTTGCCTGATAGTGAAGTAATCCATGAACACCAAATCTTTGGACATTTTGAGTGCATTCTTTTAATGTCTTTCTTTCATTTAGTTTGCTCAACTTCACACTTATTCATACAAGCTGGGGTGCTGTAGACTTCTAAACCACACATGATACCATTCTGACCTGAATCTGCTTTGGGACAACAACGTTTTTTGCAGCTTGTTGCCTATGTACACACTGACATGGAACAACTGGTTTTCATTGTGTTAGTCCAACTGTTTGGGCAATTTTCAGTGCATTGTGCAAGGTCAGGTTCACTGTATTTGAATCTGATAATCATTCTCAATACACCAACTTGTCTCATGTTTCTGGTAATGTGTGTTATCGTAATTACAGACATGTATGGAGATGAGGAGAAATTTCTTTAACCGGAGAGCGGTCAATCTGTGGAATTCATTGCCACAGGTGGTTGTGGAGGCCAAATCTTTGGGTATATATAAGGCAGAGGTTGATAGATTCTTGATTAGTTGGGGTGTATAGGGATATGGGGAGAAGGCAGGAGACTGGGACTAAGAAGAAAAATGGATCAGCCTTGATGAAATGGCAGAGCAGACTCGATGGGCCAAAATGGTCTAATTCTGCTCTAAATATCTTATGGTCTTACAGTAATAACATCAATTCTACTGCAAGCTCAGTAACTATTTCATTAGTTTTTCTTAACTGTGTATCAAATTAAACTATTGTACCATCTCACTTGGCTTTGGGTCAAAGAGATTCTTCAATAAATCCACCAGTTGCTGAATATTTATGTGTTTTTCTTGGCTCAGTATGTTTTGCATGAAAGTGGTGACACCTGCCACACTAATTAGGTTAGACCTCTGTTTGTGTTCATGATTAATACTGTTTACAGCGTATAAATTTGACAATATTTATCCCATCTCAGGTGTTTGAGAATCAAGTGCTGCAACTGAACCTGTTCTTAAGGCCATTTCCTTTTCCTTAAGTTTTTAAACAGCTTTTAAAACCATTCTTTCCCTGCCAAATGTTATTCGAATAAAAATGTTTTTCTTCGGTACCACAAAGCCTTAGGAATAACCCCATTCTCTTTGCTAACATGTTTTGTCTTAACATACAAAAGGCCATAGAGACAGAGGTTTTTCTCTTTCGGGAAAGTATTTACTTCTTTTACATCTGTTGTGAGTTCCTGTCTGTAAACACAATCCTTCCAGAGGCCTGCCAAAATGGTGACTACCAAAGATCAAAACAATGATGCAGAATAAGCCTGCAGAGCAGAACAACTACTGTATGTACAGTATATATAATTTTTTCTTTTATATCATACTACACTGCAGTGACATTAGCAGTGGACCAATTGATTCACAGAGAGAGCAAGCTCTTCACAGGTCAGGGAGAAAAGTTTATAAAAGGGGTGTTTCGCAGGGCTTGGCTCAATAGCAGCGGACCAATTGATCTGCGATTCATTAGTAGGAGGAAATAAAAGTAAAGCAGGGTCAAAGCAGAGTGGCCATTGTGTGAGGGGACCAGTGTAGGAGTGAAAACTTGAGGCTTTGATGAGGAAGCACTGGTAAGTAGCAAGTAAGGCTTTTGTAGTGCTTGAATAAAAAGTTACTAACTACAGATAATTAAATAAAGGGATGATGCAGGATGAGGTGATGTGCTGTCGCTGCATGATGTGGGAGCTGGTGGACCCCATTGTGGTTCCTGGAGACAACATCTGCAGCAAGTGCTGGCTGCTCGAGGAACTCAGGCTTAAAGTTAATGACCTGGAATCTGAGCTTCAAACACTGCGGCACATCAGGGAGGGGGAGAGTTACCTGGATTCTCCGTTTCAGGAGGCAGTCACCCCCATTAGATTAAATGCCTCAAATTCAGAGAGGTGGGTAGTGGGATCCAAGAGACAGTGCTGAAGGAGCCTCAGCCCCTGATCTTGTCCAACAGGTCTAAGATATTTGCTCCCTTTGTGGACGAGAGTGGGGGCTGTAGGAAGAATGAGCAACTGAACTGTTGCATTGTACTTCAGGGAGCCATTTGAGGGGGGGGGGAAGAAGAGAAATGTAGTGGTATTTGGGGATAGTATAGTCAGGGGAATTGTCAGAGTTCTCTGTTGCGAGGTTAGAGAACCTGAAGGCTGTGTTGCTTGCCTGGTGCCCGGATTTGGAACATCTTATCTGACCTGCAGAGGAACTTGCAGTGGGAGAAGGAAAATCCATTTTTTTGAGTACCAACAACATAAGTAGAACAAGGAATAAGGTTCTGCTGAGGGAATTTGAGGAGCAAGGGACTAAATTAAAAAGCAGAACCAAAAAGATAGTTATCTCTAGATTATTACCTCAGCCACGTGCAAATTGGCATGGGATCAAAAAGTTTAGAGTGTTAATTCCATGGCACAAGAATTGGTGTGGGAGAAGTGGGTTTGAATTCATGGGAAATTGGCACCAGTATTGGGGAAGGAGGGAGCTGCACAATGGGACAAGCTCTACCTGATCCGTGATGGGACCTGGATCCCAGTGAATCGCATAACTAGGACATAAACTAAATAGTAGGGGGTTGGGTTCAACAGATTGGAGAGTATGGATAAAGTAAAGAAGAAAGGTGTGGATAAAGATAAAGAAACACAAAAGATAAAAAAGAGAAAAGTAAGAGTGGAATAAAGAAAAGTCAAGTGCAAAAGAGTAAAAGATTACAAGATTTTAAAAGCACAATGAGTGTAAGGGCACTTTATTTGAATGCCCGTAGTATTCGAAGCAAGGTCAGAGAACTTGTGGCTCAAATCATTATGAAGGGGTAAGATTTAGTGGTCATTACAGAGACATAGTTGCAGGGTGGACAGGATTGGGAATTAAATATCCAAGGATATCAGGTAATATGGAAGGATAGATAAGAAGGTAAGGGAGGTGGCTTAGCACTCTTAATTAAAGATGAGATCAGGGCAATAGTGAGAGACAATCTAAGATCTAAGGAGCATATCATTGAATCCATCTGGGTAGACTTTAGGAATAGTAAAAGGAAAAAAATACTGGTAGGAGTTGTCTATCAGCCTCTGAATAATAACATTATAGGGGCACAAGCAATAAACAGAGAAATAACTAAAACATGTAACAATGGAACAGCAGTTATCATGGGGGACTTCAACTTGCATATAGATTGGATGAATCAGGTTGGTCAAGGTAGTCTTGAGGAGGAATTCATAGAAAGTATTTGTGATGGCTTTCTTGAACAGCATGTGACTGAACCTACAAGAGAACATGCTATCTTAGATCTGATCTTGTGCAATGACAGAGGTAAAATTAGTGATCTTGTAGTTAGGGATCCTGTTGGAAAGAGTGATCACAGTATGATTGAATTTCTCGTATAAATAATGGGTGCAGTAGTTCAATCTAAAACCGGTGTATTATGCCTCAGCAATGGAGACTACAATAGGATGAGGGAGGATTTGGCTAGTGTAGACTGGAAACACAGATATGTGGTGGGACAGTTGAGGAACAGTGGAAGACTTTCAAAGGGATTTTTCACAATGCTCAACAAAAGTGTATTCCAATTAAAAGCAAGGACAGTAAGGATGGGGAGAGCCAGCCTTGGACAACTAAGGAAATAAAAGAAAGCATTAAACTAAAAGCTCATACGTACAAAGTTGTCAAGAGTATGTAGTGGGAAACTGGAAGATTGGGAGAACTTTAAAAAGCAACAAAGTACCACAAAGCAAGCAATAAAGAAAGGGAAGCTAGATTGTGACAATAAACTAGCACAAAATATAAAAGTGGATAGTAAAGGTTTTTTTTAATTATATAGAGCAGAACGGGGTGGCTGAAATGAATGTAGGTCCCTTGGAGGACGAGAAGTAATGAGGAATGAGGAAATTGGTAAGGCTTTGAATGACCATTTTATGTCAGTCTTCATGGTGGACGACACATCTAAAATGCCAAAGAGAGATGTTATGGATGCAATGAGAGGTGAGGACCTTCATACAATAGCAATCACTAAAGAGGTAGTGCTGAGCAAACATGTGGGCTTGAAGATAAGTAAGTCCCCTGGCCCTGATGGAATGCATCCCAGGGTACTGAAAGAAATGGCAGAAGTTATAGTGAAGGCTTTGGTGATGATTTACCAAAATTCTCTGGACTCCTGCCAGGTCCCAGTGGATTAGAAGACTATTCAAAAGGTTATAGGCAGAAGACAGGTAACTACAGGCCAGTTAGTTTAACATCTGCAGTTGGGAAAATGCTTGAAGCTATCATTAAAGAAGAAATAGTGAGGCACCTGGAAAGAAATGGATCAGTTAGGCAGATACAGCATGGATTCAGCAAAGGCAGAACTTGTTTACAAACTTACTGGAGTTCTTTGAGATTATAATGAGTGCGGTAGATAGAAGGGAACAGATGGACATTAATTATTTGGATTTCCAGAAGGCATTCGATAAGGTGCCACATAAAAGACTTATCCATAAGTAAGGATGCCTGGAGTTGGGATAGATGTATTAGCACGGATCGAGGATCGGTTAACTAATAGAAAGCCGAGAGTTAGGATACATGGGTGCTACTCTGGTTGGCAATCAGTGGTGAGCGGTGTGCCACAGGGGTCAGTGCTGGGCCCACAACTGTTCATGATCTCCATTAACGATCTGGAAGAGGGGACTGAGTGTAGTGTATCTAAGTTTGCTGATGATATTAAATTGTGTGGAAAAGCAAATTGTGCAGAAGATACAGAGAGCCTACAGAGAGATATAGGTAGGTTAAGTGATTGGCAAGAGTCTGGCAGATGGAGTACAATATTGGTAAATACGAGGTCGCTTTGGAAGGAAAAATGAAAGAGCAAGTTATTATTTAAATGGTAAAAAAAAATTGCAGCATGCTGCTGTGTAGAGGGACTTGGCAGTGCTTGTACATGAAGCACAAAAGGTTGGTTTGCAGGTGCAACAGGCTATCAAGAAGGCAAATGGGATGTTGGCCTTCATTGCCAGAGGGATTGAATTTAAGAGCAGGGAGGTTATGCTGCAACTGTACAGGGTTCTGGTGAGGCTGCACCTGGAATACTGCATGCAGTTCTGGTCTTTCTTGAGGAAGGATATACTGGCTTTGGAGGTGGTGCAGAGGAGGCTCATCAGGATGATTCCAGAGATGAGGGGATTAGACTATGAGGACAGGTTGAATTGCCTGGGACTGTGCTTGCTGGAATTCAGAAGAATAAGAAGAGATCTTATAGAAACATATAAAATTATGAAAGGGATAGATAAGATAGTGGCAGGAAAGTGGTTTCCACTGATAGGTGAGACTAAATCTAGGGGACATAGCCTCAAGATTCGGGGGAGTAGATTTAGGATGGGGATGAGGAGATACTGCTTTTCCCAGAGAGGATGGTAAATCTGTAGAATTCTCTGCCCAATGAGGCTACCTCAGTAAATATATTTAAGACAATGTTGGTTAGATTTTTGCATAGTAGGGGAACTGAGGGTTATGGGGAAAAGGCAGGTAGGTGGAGATGAGTCATGATCTTATTGAATGGCGGAGGGAGCTTGATGGGTCAGATGGCCTACTCCTGTTCCTATTTCTTATGTACACCCACCCATATTATAGACGATGAAGAGAAGCAACATATCAAATTATTCATGGAATGATACAGAAGAATTTTCTGACATTAGTGATGTGTAAACTATGGCCAGTAATTTCAATAAGAAATCCCCATAACCATATAACTTCCAAAACAATCAGTATGGATGTACTGACAAGGGAAATTAAGGATAGTATCAAGTCCAAAGAAGAAACATGTAAATTAGCAAAAAAAGAAAGCAGCACACCTGAGGACTGGGAGAAATTCAGAGTGCAGCAGAAGAGGACAAAGGGATAATTAGGAAAGGGAAAAAAGATTATGAGAGAAAGCTGGCAGGGAACATAAAAACTGACTGTAAAAGCTTTTATAGATATGTGAAAAGAAAAAAATTGGTCAAGACAAATGTAGGTCCTTTACAGTCAGAAACAGGTGAATTGATTATAGGGAACAAAGACATGGCAGACCAATTGAATAACTACTTTGGTTCTGTCTTCACTAAGGAGGACATAAATAATCTTCCAGAGGGCCAGATGGTCTGCATCCCAGAGTGCTTAAGGAAGTAGCCCAAGAAATAGTGGATGCATTAGTGATAATTTTTCAAAACTCCTTAGATTCTGGATTAGTTCCTGAGGATTGGAGGGTGGCTAATGTAACCCCACTTTTTAAAAAAGGAGGGAGAGAAAAACCGGGGAATTATAGACTGGTGAGTCTGACATCGGTGGTGGGGAAAATGCTAGAGTCGGTTATCAAAGATGTGATAACAGCACATTTGGAAAGAGGTGAAATCATCGGACAAAGTCAGCATGGATTTGTGAAAGGAAAATCATGTCTGACGAATCTTATATAATTTTTTGAAGATGTAACTAATAGAGTGGATAGGGGAGAGCCAGTGGATGTGGTATATTTAGATTTTCAAAAGGCTTTTGACAAGGTCCCACACAGAAGATTAGTGTGCAAACTTAAAGCACATGGTATTGGGGGTATGGTATTGATATGGATAGAGAATTGGTTGGTAGACAGAAAGCAAAGAGTGGGAGTAAACAGGACCTATACAGAATGGCAGACAGTGACTAGTGGGGTAACGCAAGGCTCAGTGCTGGGACCCCAGTTGTTTACAATATATATTAATGATTTAGACGAGGGAATTAAATGCAGCATCTCCAAGTTTGCGGATGACACAAAGCTGGGCAGTGGTGTTAGCTGTGAGGAGGATGCTAAGAGAATGCAGGGTGACTTGGATAGGTTAGGTGAGTGGGCAAATTCATGGCAGATGCAATTTAATGTGGATAAATGTGACGTTATCCACTTTGGTGGCAAGAACAGGAAAACAGATTATTATCTGAATGGTGGCCGATTAGGAAAAGGGGAGGTGCAACAAGACCTGGGTGTCATTGTACACCAGTCATTGAAGGTGGGCATGCAGGTACAGCAGGCGGTGAAAAAGGCAAATGGTATGTTGGCATTCATAGCAAAAGGATTTGAGTACAGGAGCAGGGAGGTTCTACTGCAGTTGTACAATGCCTTGGTGAGACCACACCTAGAGTATTGTGTGCAGTTTTGGTCCCCTAATCTGAGTAAAGACATTCTTGCCATAGAGGGAGTACAAAGAAGGTTCACCAGATTGATTCCTGGGATGGCAGGACTTTCATAAGAAGAAAGACTGTTTCGATTGGGCTTATACTCACTGGAATTTAGAAGATTGAGCGGGGATCTTATTGAAACGTATAAAATTCTAAAGGGATTGGACAGGCTAGATGCAGGAAGATTGTTTCCGATGTTGGGGAAGTCCAGAACGAGGGGTCGCAGTTTAAGGATAAAGGGGAAGCCTTTTAGGACCGTGATGAGGAAAAACTTCTTCACACAGAGAGTGGTGAATCTGTGGAATTCTCTGCCACAGGAAACAGTTGAGGCCGGTTCAGTGGCTATATTTAAGAGGAACTTAGATATGGCCCTTGTGGCTAAAGGGATCAGGGGGTATGGAGAGAAAGCAGGTACAAGGTTTTGAGTTGGATGATCAGCCATGATCATAATGAATGGCGGTGCAGGCTCGAAGGGCCGAATGGCCTACCCCTGCAGGTATTTTCTCTGTTTCTATACAATTAAGAAATATTCACTTGGACCATTTTATCATTTAGGTTAATGTTTAGTTGCTTGGACCTTTTCTTCTCTTGTATTCTGGCACTATTTCTGTATTCCCTGCTGTGTTGTGAATCCAAATTAATGGATACACTTTATGATCAGTTTACAATGTAATTGCCAATCAGAAACCTGAATTCAAAGTTCAGAATTGATGAATTGTGCTGTTCTTCCCTGTGTAACATCTCATGTGTGTGCTCCTCTTGGTTTTACAACAAAATGATCAGCCATAAGAAAAGGGTAATGTGGCCATCTTCCAATATCATATCTTAGATTATTACTTATCTCGTGAACCTGGATAATAGGCAAACTTTCTATTCTGTAGGAATTCGAATTGTAATTGATTTATTTTTGTCACATGTACCAAGATACAATGAAGATCTTGTATCTGAATCTGAAATAAATGTATACATAGTTTTTAACAAAACTCACTAAAATAAAGTCATCTTGGTGTAAATTTTAGTTTATCTTCATTCCGCCTCACCAAGATGTAACACCTGTGTAGTGCTTGTCTTATCTGTTGTAATTGTTCACCACATTCTTTCTGAGAAAATCAAATTACACAGAAGTACACTAGGTGCTAGTGGGCCATCAGAAGCACTAGGTATTGGAAGGAGACAGTGAATAGAAAACACACACTTCTAGAGGTAAGTTTGTTAATAAAAATAGCAATATTACCAAAATATTGACATGAGCAAGAACAATTTAAAATTCCAATATTCTGTTTAGGATCCAAGTCTCAAATATCAATGAAAACCAATTTCTATTTTAGGTAGAATCAGTGAGATACTTTATAATGACCTTCATAATTCCAATTTCTCTAACTAATTAGATCTAATGTTATTTCCTATTTAAAGGTTTCCAGACTATCAATTGCCTTTCTATTTATCCCCAGTTAGTTAGGAAACTAACTGAATTCCTATTCCTAAGTATTGTGGTTAACCTCAGTTTCATTTTCAGGTCAGTATGTCTGTAAGTTCAAGTTCAACACTAAAAAACTATATATATCTTAAATCTTTTCATGATAATTTTTTCAAAATCACAACTTTACCTGGTAAGGCTCTGAAAACCTGTGCCAACCAACTAGCAGGAGTATTCAAGGACATTTTCAGCCTCTCACTGCTATGGGTAGAAGTTCCCACTTGCTTCAAAAAGGCAACAATTATACCAGTGCCGAAGAAGAATAATGTGGGCTGCCTTAATGACTATTGGCTGATAGCCCTCACATCAGTAGTGATGAAATGCTTTGAGAGGTTGGTCATGACTAGACTGAACTTCTGCCTCAGCAAGAACCTGGACCCATTGCAATTTGCCGATCGCTACAATAGGTTAACAGCAGATGCAATCTCAATGGCTCTCCACACAGCTTTAGACCATCTGGACAACACAAATATCTACGTCTGGATACTGTTTATCGACTATAGCTCAGCATTTAATACCATCATTCCCACAACCCTGATTGAGAATTTGCAGAACCTGGGCTTCTGTACCTCCATCTGCAATTGAATCCTTGACTTCCTAACCAGAAGACTGCAATCTGTGCAGATTGGTGATAACATATCCTCTTCGCTGATGATCAACACTGGTGCACCTCAGGGGTACGTGCTTAGCCCACTGCTCTACCCTCTGTATGCCAATGCCTATGTGACTAGGTATAGCTCAAATACCATCTATAAATTTGCTGATGATACAGCCATTGTTAGTAGGATCTCAGGTGGTGACGAGAGGGCATACAGGAGCAAGGTATGCCAACTAGTGGAGTGGTATTGCAGCAACAACCTAGCACTCAATGTCAGTAAAACAAAAGAGCTGATTGTGGACTTCAGGAAGGATAAGACGAAGGAACACATACCAATCCTCATAGAGGGATCAGAAGTGGAGAGAATGACCAACTTCAAGTTCCTGAGTGTCAAGATCTCTGAGGATCTAACCTGGTATCAACATATTGATGTAGTCGTAAAGAAGGCAAGACAGAAGCTATACTTTATTAGAAGCTTGAAGGAATTTGGCATGTCAACAAATACACTCAAAAACCTCTATAGATGTACCGTGGAAAGCATTCTGACATGCTGCATTATTCTGGTATGGAGGGGCTACTGCACAGGACCGAAAGAAGCTGCGTAGGGTTGTAAAATAAGTCAGCTCCATCTTGGGCACTAGCCTACAAAGTACCCAGGACATCTTCAGGGAGCATCCATTATTAAGGACCTCCAGCACCCAGGGCATGCCCTTTTCTCACTGTTACCATCAGGTAGGAGGTACAGAAGCCTGAAGGCACACACTCAGTGATTCAGGAACAGCTTCTTCCCCTCTGTCATCCAAATCCTGAATGGACATTGAGTCTTTGAACACTACCACACTTTTTTTAAATATACAGTACTTCTGTTTTTACACATTTAAAAAAAATCTATTCAATATACTCAATTGATTTACTTGTCTATTTATTATTATAATTATTTTTATTTTATTTATTATTATTATTTAATTTACTGTTTATTTTTCTCTCTGCTGGATTATGTATTGCTTTGAACTGCTGCTGCTAAGTTAATAAATTTCACGTCACATGCCGGTGATAATAAACCTGATTCTTTTCTGATTCTGATTTTTAACAAAGTACATCTCCTTCAGTAACTTACCAAAGCCTTTGAAAAAATAACCAGTTTTTCTAGAAAATCAAATTCAAGTAATCTGAATGAGAGATAAGTTTATACATCCTACCATATTAAATCCTCTATGCTTTGAAACCTTTCATTCCCGCACTAGTTCATTGATCTTTGGTGGCTTGCCATCTTGTTTCATAATTCATTGGATGAAGAGGTGGGTCATCCATTGAAAATTGATTCACAATATTTACACATAAAGAAAACCTGACCTGTATAAAACAGGATTATAATCTGTAAATTCTTATATGCATTCTATTTTCTATTTCAAATAACTCAGTATCACATTGTCATTTCCAAACATTCCTCACTTACAACACTACTGAACATATTTCACACACAAAATTATACACCCAGAGCAGTAAAAGTGATTTCTCTCACCAAATCCCCTGATACAATTTAATAGAACTAATTTCCGGTTACATGATAGAGAGCTTGGACACTACTCTGGGCTGATATCGTCTCACTATAGCTGATGATCATTATAGTCATAGCTTCAATAAATCTCTTATTGATATCATCTCTCCCCCAGTAGTTTCACCCTGAGAATTTCCAGTAAGTAGGGTAGAGATATAAACAAGTAATTCCACTTCTAACAGCTTTTATCTTTAGGTAGTTTCTCTAGTTTACCGTGTTTCTGTCATTTGTTCTCACACGACAGCCATGCCTCATTCTCGCATAGATTTTTTTCAAGTTCTCTCTTTTAAAAAATTCAGTAAACCTCGATTCATCTCTCCACAGGTGGAGCTTTCTAACTTTACATCTTTGGGTTTAATTAACCTGGGTTACAAAGATCTTAAAGCTGATTATATAAACTTTAACAATACTCTAAATAAGATCACACACTCAGTACAGGATATCCAACTTGGGGCCATTTTGATCAGCTATCTTCACTGACCATTGTAGTTAGCTGTTCAGACATCAGCTGAGCTTCTTTATGTTGTGATATTATTCAAAGTATTTAAAGTACACTTATTATCAAAGAATGCATAAATTATACATCCTTGGGATTTCTTTGCTTATAGGCAGCCGCAAAACAAGGAGCCTGAAAGAACCCAATTAAAAAAAATAAAGACCAACCTCCATTACGCACAGAGAATGAGAGAAAAAAAAAACAAATCATGCAAAAAAAAAATTAGAAGTGGGCAACAGCAACAGCATTCCAAACCAAATTGCTTCCTTAGATTCAAGTCCTCAGAGCAGCCCAGAGTATGCCCACATCCTCAGTGTTCAGATCAGCATGTCAGCAGGGCAAATTGCCGCAAAGCTTGCAGACACAAAGCAGAGCAGCCGGGTGCAGTGTCGCAGCCTTAGCATCATGAAGAGAGAAACCCCCAGACTAGCTGAGCCAGTGATTAAATTGTCTAAACAACAGATCACAACTTGCACTAGGACCCTGGCCCTACTGCAGTGAATCGTTCCGGGTCCAGATTTCACTGCCAAAGAAGCCAAACTTGACCTCTCCAAATCAGAGAAAATGTCAAATCATTTAATACACAACACTAAAGTATTACAATAATAAGTATATAATTATAACTTATTGCAATTATATAATTAGAAAAACATAGTGAACAAAATTCTAAATCCGTCATTTTAGCAGTGACTGGGAGACATAGTCAAAGTAAAGGATTTATTCACTTTCTTTCCAATCCAAAGTAACTGAATACAGGCATAAAGGACATTGATTCCATTATGTCTCTGAAGGATGATGCAGTTCCAATGGTGTTAATGGGGCCTGAATGCTACTTAGCAGAGCATTGAGCTGGAAAGCAATGGCAGCCTGCCTTCAAAGTTATAACTGTCTGCAAACTGACTGAACAGGAATATAATTTTAAGTTAAAAAGAAAATTGAACAATTTATTGTTGATGAAGAGGAAAAGGACTTCTGCATCCTGATTTTTCATCCAACATGTAATTTCCCTTCCAATCCTTTGGAGCCACTAATCCAGTGCTGGGCACAATTCCCACTGGTCACCAGCAGCGCTCTCAAAGCTGCTCAGTTTTAACAGCTGGGCAGCTGCTTCCTGGTGACCTCTCAGCCCTTATGGTCGGTAAGTCGAAAAGGACATGTTAATGAGGCACAGCCATTAAATAGTTTAGCCTCCCTGCTGCTGTTCCAGGATAGAGAGACATTTCACCAAGCCACGTTCCTGCCAGGAGATAAAATGTGCCTTCAAATGGAAAGCTTTCAGCTTTTGAAGTTAGGTTGTTTAGAAGGAGATAGTTATTGATCTAATTATTTAATTGCTTATTAGAAAACAATGAAGTGAACCAGTGGAAGTATTGTGGAGATATTTGATTTAAGATGAAGGCACTGATACCAGATTTAGCTAAGGGTCCAGAAATTAATCTATTTGAAATATAGCACTTGGCCAAGTCTGGAGTCCACATTTTAATTAGAAAACTTATTTAATAAGTCTTAGCTTCCAGTAAATTTAAAAAGATCTTAGGGAAGTTGGAAGCCCAGCTAAAAGAATGTAAATGTTTATTTTAATGCATTGGTTTATATGGATTGAACTTAGAATTTGTAATGCATCAGGATATACTAAATTATTAATAATACTACCAATAACATTTGTAGAACAATATTCAGATTTATGTGTCTCTGCCTGAGTGATTTTTATTGTGACATAGAAACAAACAAAACTAGATTTAAACTTTTTCAACCCCTCTTTCTCCCAGTTGAATTGTCATGGTTCATTGGAGAATCAATGAAGGGCTGCAAGAATTGTACCTCACAGTTGCAAAAAAAACACACACAAAAACTCCAGCATTTCTCGTGAGATGAAGATTGTCTTTGCTTCATTTGCTCTCTTTAGACATATTAAAATCAAATTTATCACCATGTTTAGCCATCTGTCAATGGGAAATGGGTAGACTCTGTCCCTGAATCAGTTAGAGGGAGGATGTGCTCCTACTCTCAAAACATGTTTGTAAGCTGTAAGCTGTAAAGGTATAAGTATTATATATAAATTTATATGAAATATAAATCAGTGTGGTTTATATTCCCATAGGTGATCAATGTTAGATAATGTTTTCCTAAATATGAAAATATATGCAGTTTTATGGATGGCTAAGAATACAGACAGATTCAAGTTTTTTATAAGAAGTGAACTACTATGACTGCAATCAAAATTTTACTTTAGTCCAAAACAAACCCTACCTGTTTATGTCAGGATTTTAAATTATTTTCCTTGAAGTGACCAGCTACAGAGAAGAGTATCAATTCATGATGCATTTCAAAAGATTTTCATTGCTTAATTACTTGTGATCATATAGACCCATTAGAATACCCTGAGAGTAAACTGTGGTTTTCTGCAAATGTCAAAAAATATAGGAATGTGTAGAGCAGAGACAATCCATTGCGAAGTTTATTCAATCAAATTCTAAGGAAGTTAGAAAGCTAAGTCATGGCAATTTTAACTAGTGAGTTTAAATGATGTAACCTCTTGACAAGTAGCTATATTTTATTATTTTTGAACTTTTAAAGTATTTTCAATTACTTTGGATTATTTGATTTTTGTTAATTGTAAGCAAGGATATTAGTTCATGCAAATATTGAAATGCCTATATAGAATGGATGTGGAGAGAACGTTTCCTTTATTGGGGGAGGCTAGGTCCAAAGAGTGCAGCCTTAAAATAGAGGGGTGTCCCTTTAGAACAGAGATGAGGAAGAATTTCTTTGGGCAGATGGTAGTAAATCTGTGGAATTCATTGCCATAGATGGATGTGGAGGCCAAGATACTGGGTATATTTAAAGGTGAGGTTGATAGTTTGATTAGTAAGGATGTCAAAGTTAAGGAGAGAAAGCATGAAAGTGGAGTTGACAGGGGTAATAAATCAGCCATAATGAAATGACAAAGCAAACTCAGGAGGCTGAATGGCCTAATCCTGGTTTTATCATAACAGCCATAATTTTTCTATGCAACTTATAATTTTAATAATTTTTCTATACTGTATTGCTTGTAAGTCATCTATTTACAAGTTATTTCTGTCCAGATGTCTGTTGCATTTTCCGTATTTGTTTTATGTAATTAAATTGAATCTCTGCTTTCAAGTAATGCTTTGAGACATTCTTCCCAAGCAATTGTGTTATAATATACCTGCTTTCAAAAGTTTTTAGATGAAAGCTTTGCTACCTAGTTATTATTTATACAATTTATGTTTTCCTTTTGTGATAAGCAGAACTGCCATCGAAGATCCTCCTTCTGATTATGTGTCTTTCTCTCATATGCTTGGGATATAAATAAGAGCGTGACCCATTGTCAGACAGAGTCTCGGAACTCCACTCTTAGGAGGGTGGGCCGTCCATGATATCATGCTACAATAAAGGTCTTCTGAAGTGATCTCCCCCCCACCCCCCCGTCCGAGTGTTAGTTCTTTTTCCACAACGACGCACTCCTTCAAAATGGATAAGGAAAATGAGATCAAACCTTTGGCCAATGTTTTATGATTGGTTATATATTCTGAATCATTTCCAGATATTCTTGGTACAAATATAATCTCCTCTCCATTTTAGCTAGACTGTGAATTCACTATATTTATGGTTCCCCCTTTGGTAATGTGTGGAAATTATTCTATCCAGCAGGCTTGGATTATGCAGCTCATACTAAGCAGAGTGAATAGAGTTTGGACCAAGCTCCAGAATGTCAATACTTGCACAGTTCATTAAAATGTCAGTGACCCTCTTTTTTTGCTGCTTTATTTTGTAATGTATTCTTTAGTCAATAAACAAATTTGAATAAAATTCAGTAAATGGAAACAGCAAATCAATAGTGTCAAGAGGCATTTTTTTTAATCATCTCCAGTATATGATTGTATGTTGCAATTCTGTTGGAAGAAATTATCTTTGCAAGACAAACTGTGCTAATATCCTCAGCAAAGAACCATTTTTAAAGTTTTAATTTTTAAAGCTTATATTCCATTACTAGGCAAATATGATTCCTCTCGAAAACTGGATTTTCAGTAAGATACGAGTTAAAGACATGTAGCCTGCCTTTTGCAATGGACAAGGGATTGAAATGAAACTTTACTAATAAAACTATAGTTTAAAATTAATTTGTTAAACAATTACATGTCAACTATAGCCCATGCAAGACTTTTCTTTTCAATGATTTAATGTTTCTTTCCTTCTAATAGGAGAAAAGTCCTTTAGTGATAACCATAGATAGACATCAGACCCTCAAGTAATCAATTACGCTGATGACAGTTAGCAAATCAAATCAAAGCACACACTATCAAACTGCAGATTTCCTGTGGGTTGTTCACAATGGGCTGGAAGATACGGTGGGTAAAAAATTCAGATTAGCAATGCCTGTCTTTCTGAGCATTGGGAGTGTCCTTAGAACTTCCAATTAACGTTAGCAGCATATGGGAAAGATCACACTGCATGATAGAGACACAAGAGACCGCAGATGACGGAATCTGGAGGAACAAATCTGCTGGGCGGAGCATCTGTTGGAGGAAAGAAAATTTCAAATCGTGAAATGTCAACAATTTCTTCCCTCCTACAGATGCCACTTGATCCAGTGAGTTTCTCCAGCTAATTTTCACTTTGGATGATAAACCGGTGAAGGTTTTACAAAATATCTACAGGAAGTTTGCAGATTATGATGTCAGGTCAATGAGCAATACTGATTTCTCAAATAGCACCCAGTAGGGAGCTCAACATTTCTGCTATTCTCACCTGAGCAAGTGGAAACTTCACCAGTACTATTGAAAATGACTTAAAACTACCAACAAAAAACACAAAATGCTGGCAGAACTCAGCAGGGCAGACAGCATCTATCAGGATTCATCAGGATCCTGATGAAGGGTTTCGGCCCAAAACGTCGTTATTACCTCCTTCCATAGATGCTGTCTGGCCTGCTGAATTCTGCCAGCATTTTGTGTTTTTATTTATTTCCAGCATCTGCAGATTCACTCGTGTTGCCTTTAAACTACCAACAAGTGAGTTGGTTGATTCTTCTGTGTGTTGTTATGAGATACATATATCTTCAATTGCTGTTTTAACTTGAATTTATCCAAGGGAATTATGTTGATAGTATTGAAGGACATTTTTGCTAATTAGGGTGTCTGTTTATTCTATTTGAAAACATTAGTATTCTACTTGGAATACAGAATAATAGAGAGAAACGTTCAGAGGTACACAAACTAGAAAAGGGAAAAGGAAGGAGACAAGGGTTCTGACTATGGGACTACACCATCAGGTGTATTCTGAGGCCCAAGGAGCTTATTGAAAACCAGAGCTTTCTAGCACAGCAGCATTACCTTTCTAAAGGTTAAGAGGTGTTACTAAGTTAAACTTCCAACCAATATTCCTTGTGTCTTGTTGTTAACAAGTAGACAATGGGGTCCACATTGGTTCGTGATTTAATCAAAGGACAACATTGGGGTCCTCAATGGCCTAATTAAACACTGTATTCACCTGGTTTGACAAATGTAACTGAAAAAACATCACATACAGACAATGTAAGCAAGCAGAAAAATGTTAGAAAGGAGGATTGTTAGGAATGACAGAAAGAAGACTTAGAATTCATTCCTCAGACATTAGTTTCTGTGATGGATGACTTGTTCGTCTGAAACCTGCTGGTACGTCTTTTTAGATTTTAATGTTGTACATATGTTTGGAAATCACTTATAATTTGGAAATCCTTTATAAGTTAGAAATCCTTTGCAACCTAGAAATATTATGTGCTTTAGAAATCCTCTGTGTCTATGTCAAAGTTATTTGTCAAAATTAAAAGTGTATCACTAAAATAAAATAATCTGTTTAAACCACTTCATCAGCTGGGAGTATCCTTTTCTTAATTGGTTAAAGATAGACCCACCACTAAAAATTGTAATTATTGACAGCTAAACCTTGCCTTGGAGACCAAACAGTATAATAAACTAATCTTGGAAGTGCAGAGTAATACAGCGTAACCTTCCTAAAGTGAGCGTACTTGTAGATACTTACAGAAGATTGGCTTAAAGTCTTGCCATAAGTCTGGGGCTTGCAGATGGTACACTCAATTTCACCTATAATCCACTGTCCTCTGTTATCAGAGTCCTCTTTCTTCAGCCCTTTTCCTCATCCACCAGCTTCTTATTTCGTCACACCTCCCCCACTCACCCACCTCCCCCTTCATTACGATTCACATCATCTGCCAGCTTGTCCTCCTTCAAACTTCTTGTTCTGGCTTCTTCCCCCTTCCTCTCCAGTCCTGATGAAGGGTCTCAGCCCAAAATGTTTATTCTTCTTCCAGTCCTTACCCTAAGTTTAAGTTAACCTAATCATGAAGACTGTTTTCTCTGGTCTAGGAAGTCCTGAGCAAATTAGCAGGACTTTGGCTGAGCTGCGGATTTCCTCCAGTACATTGTGTGTGTTCCTCAAGATTTCCAGCAATTGCAGAATTTCTTGTCTTCTCAATATCATCAGATCTTTAAGAACCCAATGGCACTTATAAATATTTGTGCTAGTAAGTTTTTAGATTCTCTTCCATACACATCAATGCTGAATTAACTGACCAATGTCTGATATCATCTCTCAGTTGCAAACTGCTGCTTGAATTTTCATGGAGCCCAGAAGAGCAGGATCTTGTTGCCGTTTTTTGGGATATATGTTGGGAGATCTTTTCCTGGAAGATCATTAGCCCATTGACTTGAATGTGTATTGAGAAAGAGAAAATAAAATAAGTTAAGTCAAGTCACATGCTTTTGTTAACTCTGTCTTAGTTGCCTATTTTTGAACTTCTGAAATGAATGTTTTATTTTCAATTGTCTTTAATATTTCTGAATAGCATTGACATTTGGGAACATTAAAACAAAACATTACAGCTTTGAAAGTTACGAAAGCTGGAATCAGGCATGATCACCTGTCAATGTTTTCCCGTGGATTTCTGTGGGAATACTTTGTTCTGGATCACTGAAGTCACCCCACCACATCTTTCAAAGACCTCCTCCTTTGTTCTGGGTCTGCCTGGGCCAGAGAAAAACGCCCTCATTAACTTAAATTTAGGGTAATGTGGAAGGCAAATGGCAAATACAGAACATAGCAGTGTCAATGAAATATGGCTGTAACTAAAATGTTGTTTATACCATTATATGTATAGGTGATGCTTTAAAGTGTCCAGCATTTATTTTATAACTTTGAGGGGTCTTGATAAAGAATCTCAGCCTGAAACGTTGATTCTTTATTTCTTTCCATAATGCAACCGGATCTGCGGAGTTCCTCCAGCATTTTGTTACCCAGGATTTCCAGCATCTGCAGAATCTCGTGTTTTAATTGTATAACTATTTCTGTTGCAGCTTCCTGACACTGCTGTGAACATTTTAATGTTTTTATATTTGTGTTTTACAGAAGTAACAAGCTGCCTTCCCTCTGCAGCATGCTTCATTCTTTCTCCGTGCTCTCTGGCCTCGTATCTGGTCAAACATTAATCCTCTTTGGCCACCCTTTTGTAGCCATGTCTTCTCCTCTATAATGTCTACCGTCTATGCTATCTACACTTATTTTCAGGCATCATTGCCCTTTCTCAATTTTCACTCTGTCAGCCATTTCTTAGTTCAGGACTTTTCAACATATGATTCAGTCCTTAAGAAAATATTTGATTCTTCTCTTGGTGTGTTTCCTCTGTGCTTTTTGGCATTGCAATCTGGGCTTCCCTGGCTCACTGTTTCAACAAGTGAATGTGCTCTGTTATTCCCAGGATCACTGTCAGGAGCCTGGAAAGTATTACACCAACTGCAGTAGGTAAAAAGGAGTTCAAATTATTTTTTTAATTCTTTATGACCCACTGAGACACTGAAGCAAAATAACAATCAAGTGCTAGGTAATTATTCAATTTGCTTCAGGTTCTGAGGCAAGCATTCTTTCCTCTGGCAGTTTGTGCAAATAATGTGATGTTGGATAGTCAACAGCAGGTACCCATATGTGTTGAAGAAAATTACACACATTTAGACCAATCTGTTATCTTGAAATCTGTGACTATGTGTAACCATAGCAAACATTTCAAAAATGGAGCTCAAAGTCCAAAGCACTTTTAGAGTAAAGAAAACATAAAAATGGTGTGTTCCTAGGTGTTTATAAAATCTGTCTCTGTAAATTAATGTAATTAAACAACAATTCAGCTAAAAATTTAATTGTCAATGATTTGATTCAATTCTTACAGTAGTCCACCATTATAGTTGAAAGCTAATAGAGATCTGTTTTTGTGTCTGCAGAAACAGAGATGAACGATTGTAACAAAACAAAACCATTGCTCATCAGGCCATGCTGACAGTGTAATGTGATCATGATCTAATCACAATCAACTATTCAACTCAGCAAATACAAATATATAAGCCAATGTTTTTGAGTTTTATTTCCATTTTTTATTTTGAAAATTGTGCCAAATAGCTGATTCTTCGAGCTCATCTATGGAAACAACTTAAATTCCTCTCTTTAGTGTCTCTTTTTCCCTTTTCAATGTGGCTGGAGTTCAACTGAGATCCCTGATATGTAACAACACTCAGACTGTGGTTTTTCACAGCGATGAGTTCCTGTTCTCGGAACTCACTGACTGACTAGCTGTTTTCTAACGTTCTCCAGGTGTGGCATTGAAGATGCCAATGTGCGGCCTTGTGTGGTCTTGTGGACGATCGATTCCAGTCCAGTGCCACTGACTGGGGCATTGCAGGAGATAGAGATCAGGATTTTGTGGTGGCGGATGCTGCGGATGAAAGTCTCTGTAGTTGAGCAATCTCCCTTTCTCTCGGTGGGGAGAGTTTGCTGCTGTTTCTCGAGTCAGAGAATCTTGGAATAAAAAGTGATGTAGCAGACTGTAACATCATAACTGCAACTGTTTGTTGATCTACCCTTTTGCTGCAAAAAGGGTGACATTTTTCCATCTCTTGTTCATGAGAGAGAGAGAGAGCCTGTGTTAGATCAAACAGTCAGGTAAACAATAGCTTTTGCTGACAGCAGATCATTGTGTTTCTTTAGCTGTTTTGCTGTTGTTTGGTGGGCGATGGGCGCTGATGTTTTCTGCTGAAATGGGTGTGGGGGGTTTTTCATTCAGAATCACCTGTGGAACAACAAATAATTGAAGCATTAAGAAAAGTTTCTGTTTATCATGCATTCTTGTACAGGGTCCTCTGAATTTAATTTGAATGTTGATGTATTGGAAACAATAAGTATAAATGTGGTTGAATGGAGTTTTAAAGGAATACTCCAAATAAAGATCTATCAGTTGGGAACAAGGAAAGAGAATTCTGGGTGTTTTTAGCAGGTCTGGCAGCAACACTAAAGAGAGAAACAAGAGTTGGCAATTTTGATCAATCTGAACAGAGACAATGAGAAGACGTGTGTGTTTAAAGTTGCTTCGGGGGGAGATGGAAAGAACAAATGGTATATCTATGATCAGGTGCAGACCAACATTGTCCAGGTAATAACACTAGTGGCTGTGCAGGAAAAATACAGAGGCAAATGGAAACAAAGTGAAGAAAGGTACAGTTACATCATTGGGCTAAAAGGGTGGATAGGTGAGGGGTGATTACCTGAAAATATTAAACTCATTGAATCAAAGGAGCACAGAAGCCAAACTTTCAGCCCAACTTGTCCTTGCCTTCCAAGCTGTCTATCTGTGCTCGTCCCATTTTCCTGTGTTTAGCCCATGTCCCTCTGAACATTTCCTCTCCATGTAACTGTCCAATGTCTTTTAAATAACATTGCAGTATCTGTATCTCCCACATCTCTGGCAGCTTATTCCATATACTCTATGTTCTGGCTGTAAAGATTATCCCTCACTTTAAGCCTACCCCTATCAGTTTAGGACTTCCCTAGCCAAGGGGACTCTCTCATTACTTTATGAAAATTTATAATGTCACTGCTCAGCGTCCTACTTTCCAGGGAAACACTCCAAGCTCCAGACTCTCCTCTTAATTGAAGTTCTCCAGTTCTGGTAACATGCTTGTAAATCTGTTTTGTACTCTCTCAAATTCAACGACAGCATTCAATAATACACCTATTATAGCAGCGTAACTAGAACTGTAAGCAGAACCCTAAATGTGGCCTTCCCAACAACTTTAACAAGTGTGACAATACATTCCAACTCATGCTCTCAATATTCAGACCAACATGAAGCCCTGTGTGTTGGAGCCCATTTACAAGATGAGATGCTGTTTCTTTAGCTTGTATTGTTCGTGTGTCAAAGTGGGAGTGGGGCAGAGAATTAGAGTGACAGAATGACTGAACACCCAGGATAGTCCTTGCACAATAGAGCCAGTTGTGCTGTAAAGTGGTGACTTAATCTGCATTGGTTTCTCTGTGGAGAAGACAACCTTATTAATATACCAAATTCATGGTGAGAATATTACCAAGCAGGCAGGCTAATTTTCTCAAGCCCCATCCAGTGCTGTTCCTCTTTTCCCTTCATGTGAGTGGCTTACGACAATATGTCCAAATGGAGTCCATCAGTTCAGGAACACAAGCACACTTATTCCACCTACTGAATAAGGAAATCACTGAAATGTGACCTCACATCAGAAATCCGAAACAGGTTTATCGTAAAATTTGTTAACTTAGTAGCAGCAGTGCAGTGCAATACATGAGAATATAAAAAGAAAAAAATACATAAATAAATCAATTACAGTAATTATGCATATGCATATTAAATAGGTTTTAAAAACTGCAAAAACAGAAATAATGAAAATGTGAGGTAGTGTTCATGGGTTCAATGTCCATTTAGTAATCAGATGGCAGAGGGGAAGAAATTGTTGCTGAATCACTGAGTGTGTGCCTTCAGGCTTCTGTACCTCCTACCTGATAGTAACAATGAGAAGAGGGCAAGGGCTGGGTGATGGGTTCCTTAATAATAGACACCGTCTTTCTCAGGCACTGCTCCTTGATGGTGTCTTGGATTCTATGGAGGCTAGTACCCAAGATGGAGCTGACAAATTTTAAAACTTTCTGTAGCTTCTTTTGGTCCTGTGCAGTAGTTCCCCCCCCCCACCCCCACCATACCAGACAGTGATGCAGCCTGTCAGAATGCTCTCCACAGTACATTTATAGGAGTACTTGAGTGTTTTAGGTGACAAACCTAATCTCCTCAAACTAATAATGAAATATAACCACTGTCTTGCCTTCTTTATAATTACATTGTCTTACCCTTTCTGAAGTCCACAATCAGCTCTTTGGTCTTACTAACATTGTGTGCAAGGTTGTTGCTGCAATACCACTCAATTAACTGGTATATCTCGTTCCTGTACACCATCTCATCTCCATCTGAGATTCTACCAATAACGGATGCATCATCAGCAGATTTATAGATGGCACTTAAGCTATACCTAGCCCCACATCATGGGTCTAGAGGGAGTAGAGCAATGGGCTAAGCACACACTCCTGAAGTGTGCCAGTGTTGGTCATCAGTGAGGTGGAGATGTTATCACCAATCTGCACAGATTTTGGTCTTTTGGTTAGGAAGTTGAGGATCCAATTGTAGCGGGAGATACAGAGGCTTAGGATCTGTAGCTTATTGATCAGAACTGTGGGAAAGTTGGTGTTAAATGCTGAGCTATAGTCAATGAACAGCATCCTGACATTGGTGATTGTATTGTCCAGGTAATCTCAGGCCATGTGAAGAGCTATTGACATTGTGCCCGCCGTAGACCTCTTGTGGTGATAGGAACATTGCAATGGGTCCAGATCCTTGCTAGGCCGTGACCGACCTCTCAAAGCATTTCATCACTGAAGATGTGAGTGCAACTGGATGATAGTAGTTAAGGCAGCTCACACTGCTCTTCTAAGGCACTGTTGCCTTTTTGAAGCAGGTGGGAACTTCCAACCGTCGCAGTGAGAGATTGAAACTGTCCTTGAATACTCCTTCCAGTTGGTTGGCACAAGTTATCAGAGCCTTACCAAGCTCTCCCTTGAGGCCTGATGCCTTCTGAGGATTCACCCTCCTGAAAGACAGCCTGACATCAGCCTCTGAGAGAGAGATCACAGGGTCACAGGGTGCAGCAGGGATCTTCACAGTTCTAGTTATATTCTTCCTTTCTTTCTAGAAGGCATAAAAGGTGTTGAACTCATCTGGTAGTGAAGCATCACTGCCATTCATGCTGTTGGGTTTCGCTCTGTTGGAAGTAATGTCCTGTAAACCCTGGCAGAGTTGACATGCATCCGATCATGCCTCCGACCTCACTCGGAATTGTTTCTTCACTCTTGAAATAGGTCTCTGCAAGTCATACCTGATTTGCTTGTACAGACCTGGGTCACAGTTCTCTGCAAGTTCTTGTAGGCACACACTCATCCACACAGGTTTTAATGAAGTTGGTAACCACTGCAGCATACTCATCCATATTCGAAGATGAGTACAGTCCATTCCACCAATTCAAAGCAGTTCTATAAACATTCTTGTGCTTCCTTTATCCATACCTTCTTGGTCCTTGCTACAGCCAGATGATCAGACTTTCCAAACTGTGGGCGTGGGATAGCACATTAGGCATTCTTGATGGTGGTGTAACAGTGGTCCAGTGTGTTGTTTCTTCTGGTACTACAAGTGATTTGTTATCTTATTTTTAGAATTATATTGAGCATCTGAATGGGCTGGATGT
Source organism: Hypanus sabinus (assembly GCF_030144855.1). Lineage (NCBI taxonomy): Eukaryota > Metazoa > Chordata > Chondrichthyes > Myliobatiformes > Dasyatidae > Hypanus > Hypanus sabinus. Next base: position 173,328,865 of record NC_082706.1, read on the forward strand.
CTTCCAGGTGCAAGGTATCAGAATACATTGATCTGAGGATGAAGTATCAAGATGCTGTTACATCAAGATTTAGATTCATTGGGAGAATTAATTTCCACCACCATGCTGAGAATGAGGTGATAAGATTACATCAAAGAGGAAATCTTTGGACTTTGATGTAAGGAAAATGAAGGATTCATAGTCTGTAAAAACCTTGGACAAACCTAACACTGAAACTTTTAGGTTTCATGTACACCATTTAAAACTATGCCACCAAAACTTGTAAATTCTAAATAATCTGAACAAAAAGTTCTAATTCATTTTGGACCTCCACTTACCATATAAATCCCTAGCTTTCTTCTCTCATTTTTTCTGTTAATGAATGGCAAGTACACATTTCCAGCTAAAGGATTGATTCCAAACAGAAGAAGGTTGCAGTTAGGACATCTATGATGATTTCACCTATTTCTTTTAAAGCTTTCAGAAGGCAACTGTTTGGCCCTGGTTTTAGTGCCATTGGTTTCTTCAGAACTCTTATGTTCCTAATCTTAATTATGAGTCACTGATTCTGATTTTTATTCTTTGTTTCCTTATAATATCTGGCAGCCTGCTAAGAAATTATTCAACATATCTGCCATTTGCTTCATTTCGTTTACAAGAACACTACACCAGTCTCCAGTGAGTGCTTCTGACGTCATTGTTTTCCTAAAATAGAGTATTAAATTTGATATCTGTTGTAAATTTGTTTTAAGCTCATTTTGTACTCTCTTATTGTTACGTTTTATTGTCAATTGGTTTTAGTAACTAGTGCATCTTTTTGCATCAACCTCTTTCATAGAGGGATGTTTTTTTAACAAACTTTTTGTGTATTTCTCTAAGTTTTTTTGATGTCCCTTAAGTCTTTACTTGGTCCTAACTGTTATAGGAACATGAGAATATAGGGAGGAGTTAAAGTCAGTCCTTTAAGGCTTCTATTTTATTGAACAAGCTTTCTCCTCAAATCCACTGATCCCGGGTTTCCAAAAAGTTGTATTCTCAACCCTGAACATATCTAATGAATTACAATACCCAGCTTAATGAAGATGAAATTTCTAGTGACCTAAAAAAATGTCCTAAACTGAATTCGTGTTTGCAAAATCTTAATAAAATCCTAATTTTAGAATCTCCAGTTGAGATGGTTCATAATTGATTTCTAAACCAATATACATTGAATGTTGGTCATGAGCTGGTCTGCTTATGTCAATCCACTTAGCTATCAAAATCCCCATTAACATTTCCCAGCTTTGACTAAGAGTTGCTAAAATTATACATGAAACAACTTTGTAGCTCTGATCAGGGAATCAAAATGCATCTTCCCTTACAGTCTTAAAATGGTAATAATTGATTCTGTTCCTAATCATGATGCCAATTATCTATTAATTTTCCAGTCTTTCCTGTAGATTTGAACTTATTTTCCAGTTTGTAACATTTTGGAATCATCTTAGAAATTCCCAACATGCCCCAATCTTCAAGTTGAATTTATATCTTCAATACCATTATAGTTCCTAATACCCGAAACTTTGCATAAAAATAAAAACTCTAATCTGTATTGCAGATTTAATTTTAGTCTAATTTCTTTTGATTAATTTTGAGAGATCATCGTTCTTTAAGTCATTGGATTTCTCTTTCGTTACAAAGCTCATTCTGATCCTGCAACTGATAAAGAAAAAGAATATTTTTACTTTAATCAATATAGATCTTTGGAATTTTTTCCACAGGGCAGTAGACTTTCAGCAATGAGTCAAAATCAAGACGGAGGTTTTTAGACATTGAGGGAATCAACGAATGTGAAAGAAAAAAGACAGGAAAGCATCATGAATGCAGGACCTCAGACATGATATCACTGAGTGGTAGAACAGATCCTATGTGCCATTATTATCGGGTCTTAATATTTTCTAATTGCATAGCTCTTTTCTCTATGCACTTTACCTACTTCCAAATCACTTGATCTCTGAAGTCTTCAAACCACTAAAATATATGCATGTGTTTCCACAAACTCTATATTTGTAATCGTCTTGCCACCGGACTAAAGCAAGGATATCTGCACTACCATTTCTTGATCTTTTCAAATTGTCAGCTTGGCATAACAGAGGTAACCAAATCATCCTCTTACAAAGCCTTTCCTCCTTTGTTTGAGCAATCCTTGCTTGGTTTCCATCTCCTCTATCTAATCAAAGCCAGCAACCCCACCCCCCAGTAACATCTTCCACTTCTCCCATTCTTACCTGGTTAATTAGGGACCTCTTATAATACTATTGATGCTCAGCTCTAGCTCACCACCATTCCTCTCAAACCATGCAATGTCTTTGTTTTGACAGGTCTATTGTCCAATGCTCAAACCTGGAAGAGTCCTAGTTTCCTAAATTAAACAATCTGCGTCTTTTGTTTACCGCAGCACACTCTATTCAGAGAATGGTTATTCCATTCTCTGAACCAAGCTATTTGTAACTTTGACAGCTTTCTCCATTCCACATTCTCTGCTCTTTCTGCAGCCCACATGTCATTCCTGGCTTTGGTGATACTATGCTCAATTATTCCTGAGTTTCCTATCCAGCTCCTGACTATGCTCCTATAAGATTCAAAACTCTACAATCTATATTCTAATTGTACCTTGTCCCATTCATTCATCTGTGGTTAAAAAGGGATATTAGCTGCAGGTTCAGTCAGCTTTAAAACTCTCAGTATTATCTCATCCTTCTGTATCTTTAGAATTTCCTCCAACTCTATGGTGCTCTAGGAGCTCTAGGTTCCTTCAAACCTGGCCTTTAATCTTCTTTCACCCTAACAGCACCAAACACATCTTCAATCACTTAGGATCCAAGCAATGTAACTTTCTCCTCTTCTTTGATCAAAGCCAGTAAAACTCCAGTAACATCTTCAATTTCTCCCATTCCTACCTGGTTAATTCTGAACCCCTTATTGTACTATTGATGCTCAGCTCTAGCTCACCACCATTCCTCTCAAACGGTCTTTGTATGGACAGGTCCATTGTCCAATGCTCAAACTTGGAAGAGTCCTAGTTTCCTCAAATAAACAATTTTTAAGTTGTTTCTAAAAATTTCCACCCTTGCTTATTGATCAATTTAATCTACTGCATTCATATGAGGCTCCTTGGGATGTTTGCCACATTGAAAGAGTTATGCTAATTGTGGTTATTGTTGTCACTATCAATTGGCAAGCTCACTTTTGTGTTTGACAGCTAGTCAAATTGCAAACCTACTTTAGCATATATTTTGCATGTATGGGAAGCCTAATAAAGTGAGGCGATTGCTCCTGTAGTAAAGAAAATAACACAGGCTCCCTCCAGACTTCAGATGTGACTATGCCAGGCAAATATTCAGATTTTAAAACACCATTAAAACAAAGATAGATTCTTTCACTTCACCACTCCTCCCCCACCCCACTCCTTTACAGAGTACAATTTTTGTAATATACATTCTTGAGCATTTTATACTCCTACCAATCAGATAAAAAATGCTCTACTAATATGCAGTCACTGTGCATAGGATAAGGTTGATACTTTACTGCGTTTGTAAAGATTTGTCAATTTGATTTTTAATGTTGTAGAGGGGATTGGGTAATTATTTTCATTTGGAAATTATTCCAATTGGTGACCAATTAAAGTAATGGTTAAATAGAATCCTGTTCTTGAAAATGTTCATGTAATCCATTCAAAACAGAAGAACCAGTGATTTTTCAGCAATATGCTTATGTATATCTTCCAGTTTTATCTTCCAAATCTGCTTGTTCAGTAATTTATTTGATTAATTTATCAGAACATTAATTGAAATGGGAATATGATTTTCAAACGGTATCACTTTGAAATCACAGGTGTGGAACATATACCTAGTGTTTCTACAAAAAAAGTCTCTCAATGTACAGTAAAACATCTGAAGGTAACATTCTGTGGTCTCTGTATTTCCAGATCAGTGATTATTATTAAAAGAAAATTATTAAAGGTCTTCTTTCTATGACTTCTTAATTCTTAGTGAATGGTTAAAGAATACAAAGACTAAAGTATTCCAACAGTTTGGGGAGTTAGGTATGTAAAGAAAGAGGCTCTTCCTTGTAATTAATTGTTCCATAATACAGTTTGCATTCCAAAGCTATTTAATTCCAAACAAACTTTAAACAAGGCCAGCAAAACTAAAACACACTTTGTATGGACTGATCTGTATGTCTAATTCTGTTTTTCAAATGTGGTGAAGGTCAGATTTATTGGTAATTTTTTTCTGTGTGTAAATTTCTGGCTTGCCTTCTTGAACTAATGGAGTCCTTATCATGATGGTGCTTGTTATATAATTCCAGGTTTTTCACAGAGACAATACAAAATGATAGTACAGTATAAAATTTTGAGCTCGAGAATGAAAATAGAGTTCTGTAAATACTCAGCAGGCTGGGCACTGAGAGAAAAAGTCAATATTTTAGGTAAATGAAGTTCCATTTAAATTGACTGTTCTAATACAAACTAGACATCCACATTTCCTCATTCTTTTTGGGAACTGAGAATCTATTCTAAAATAAACCAGTGAGTTTGCATCATCGGATGCATCACATTTACTGTTAAAGCTTGCTTACTGAGGAGCAGCAATATTAAGTTCACTGAAGTGAACAGTTAAACTTGGTATCACTTTACTAATTTGAGCTTTATAGTTGGTGAAATGAAATATTCTGCCTCTAACATTTTTAAGTAGCCATTGTGTTGATGTGGGTAGTCAACAACTAATAAGTGGAAGTCTTAGCCATTGAAAGTCATGGAGAGGTGACCAATTTATTATTGTCATTGCAAATAGTCAAAGGCAGAACCTTGAGATAGAAAAATAACAAGAGTAACTTTAGTCTCACTTAACCTAAGTAAAACGCACAGAACTCAAGTGTGGTTCACCTGATCTTGCAGATTACTTTGTAATTGCTTCAATGGTATATATGCTTCTAAATTAGCATGAAGCAGATTAGGATGTGCTGGGTTATGGAAAACTCTCATATGTTCTTCTTTTATTTTCATTACTTTCTATCCATTTACAGAGAAGTTCTGCCAGAGCACATTGCTGTGCTGCCAAGGCTGTGGATGGGATGGTGACATTGTTGCGCGCCCAGCCAATGCCCATCATAGAGTTAGTCAGTAAATAACAAGAACGCCTTGATTCGATGCTCCATCCCTTTGAAGAAGATATCCTGATCATTGCTAATCTGGCTTAGTTCAGGAACCAAGAATAAAGAATCAAACATCAGTAGCAACAATGTGCTGTTTGATGATGTGCATTATTTATATATTTCCTAAATCATACATTTTGTCCTGTTGGCTTAATGTTATTTATTTATTGAGATACTGTGCGGAATCAGCCCTTCTGGCCTTAGAGCTGTGCCACCCAGCAATCTCCCGATTTAATCCTAGCCTAAAAACAGGACAATTTACAATGACCAATTAACCTACCGGCATGTCTTTCGACCATGGAAGGAAACTGGAGCGCCCAGAAACCCATGGGGTCACAGGGGAGAATGTACAAACTCCTTACAGGTAGCTGCAGTAATTGAACCCAGTTCACCAGTCCAGTAAAACATCAGGCTAACCATTGCGCTATCGTGCCACCCCAATTCTGAGTCATAATATCCATAGTTTTATAATACAATGTATTCCTGAGGGGCTGTGTGACTTCCACGTATGTTCCTATGTGCTGGTGTAGTGGATCAGGATCTTGGGGGATTGCAGGGCATGCAGCTCAGTGCTGAGAGCCAAAGTGACAAAGACAGCCGCCTGAACTTTGCTTAGTACTTGGCCTCTGGCTGCTGGCAGTGCAATCCAATGGAAGTGAGAGCGGATGTCCGAGTCCAACCAGTCATGTGCACAGCAGGTTGTGCTTTGCATTGCTCCTACACTGTCTTGTGCTCTGTTCCAAGATTCACCTGTACAGGAAAAACTAATGCACTAAAAATAACAGTATTACGTTCAGCATTTCTAACTGGTTGGGAGCCAGACTACATGAATTTACAAATATTACTCAACAATCATTAATTAGTGCTTCTGCACAAAATAATGTAGGTTTTTCCATTGACTAATGGCTTTTAAATATCATGAAGTATTTTTAAATTCTGCACGGTAATTGTGTTCCATTCTACATTAGCACTCGACTAAAATAAAAGCAAATGTTTAAAATCTGAAAATTACTGAAAGTGCATGGCAAATTCCTCAGTAGCTGAAATGGAAAAGATGGCTAAATACTATTAGGTAGATCAAATAAAACATCTTATTGCAGTGCTGACAAATTTAATCAGGTCTCAACAGAGTTTGTACCACAGGAATTAAAATATACTTTTTGCACTGATTAATTTGTCAAACAGCATCAGTTGCATAAATTGCTGATTAATTAAACAGAATCAGTTGCATAAATTACAATGTGAATGTTACTCAGACTATGGCAAATTGTATATCTATTTTCCCTAATGCAAAAGTCTGGCAGGAATTGTAGGAGTGCAAAACAGCTTGAGAAAATATAGAAGAGATATAACACTTTACAATGTCTTCAGGCAAGTGTAAAGTTCCCACTAACTGTCTATTACAAATCTCCTAGCTTGCCAGGGGCAAATACTGTAGGTCATCAACTTCCAGAGGAGCACACACTGGGGTCGGGGGAGAGGGTTAACACTCCCGCAGTCTGGTACCGTTCATTGGCATCCAAATTAGATTACTACCGTCATGAAGCCATCGTAACTGCAACCTCCCCAAAGTGCTGCATGGACGAACAATGAAAATCACCAGCAGTTGCAATTTTGAATTTGATTGTCAGAATCACCCATGATTTTTCATAGACAGAATTACTTGGTTCATCAAGCCTTTTCCTCACACATAATAGAATATTATGATGAACTTCAACATTCACAATTTTCAGAGATTATTATTAAAACCCTGACCAATTTCATGCCATAAACACATCCAGGCCTCTTTCAGTGCTATGACTGGTTTTCCACAGAATCTGGTACTTTGGGTGACACAGTAGCATAATGGTTAGCATAATGCTTTGCATTGTAGGTGACCCGGGTTCAATTCCTGCCAATACCTGTGAGGAGTTCATACGTTCTCCCCACGAACTCATGGGTTTCCTCCGGGTGTTCCAGTTTCCACACACAATCCAAAGACATACTGGTTGGTAGGTTAATTGGTCATTTTAAATTGTCTTATGATTAGGCGCAGGTTAAACTGAGGGGTTTACTGTGCAGCCAAAAAAGCCTACTCCACTGTATCTCAATAACAATAATAATTATATATACTCTCATAAGAATGTTCAAGGTAGCTGCTACCTAAGGCAACCATGTTAACATCGAGGAATGTGTGGACTCTGTGACCAGCTACATATAGAAGTGTACTGAGGATGTTACCATGATAAAGCACATCCGGGTGAAGGCAAATCAGAAAGTGGCTCACTGCAGAGGTCCATGCCAGGCTGAGGGTTTGTGATGCTGCCTTTAGATCAGGAGATGCGACAGCTCACAGGGAAGCAAGAACTGTGCTTTTCTGCTCCATCAGGAAAATGAAACGGGATAGGTGGTGGTGAAACAGATTTTCTGCTTACCTTTATAAGTTATCGTATGTTATCTGTGTTATGTGTACCGCACTGCTATACACTCTGGTTCAGAGAAATGTTGTCTTGTTTCTATATACAGTGCCTATAAAAAGTGTTCACCACCCTGCCCACCCCCCTTGGAAGTTTTTGTGTTTTATTGTTTTACAACATTGAATCACAGTCGATTTAATTTGGCATTTTTGACATTGATCAGCAGAAAAATACTCTTGTGTGTCAAAGTGAAAACAGATCTCTACAAAGTGATCTAAATTAATTGTAAATATAAGTATTCACCCCCTTCAAGTCAGTACTTAGTAGATGGCAGCAATTGCTGTCTTGAGTCTATAATGGATAGGTCTCTATCAGATTTGTCCATCTGGACACTGCAATTTTTCCCCATTCTTCTTCACAAAACTGCTCAAGCTTTAGAGTTTGTGAGTGAACAGCCTTCTTCAAGTCCATTCACAAATTCTCAATTGGATTGAGGTCTGGACTCTGACTTGGTCACTCCAGGACATTAACTTTGTTGTTCTTATGCCATTCCTGTGTAGCTTTGGCTTTATGCTTGAGGTCATCGTCTTGCTGGAAAACAAATCTTCTCCCAAGTCAGAGTTCACTTGCAGACTGCATCCGGTTTTCCTCCAGGATTCCCCTGTATTTCGCTGCATTAATTTTACCCTCTACCTTCACAAGCCTTCCAGGGTCTGCTGCAGTGAAGCATCCCCACAGTATGATGCAGCCACCACCGTGCTTCACAATAGGGACAGTGTGTTTTTGATGATGTGCAGTGTTTAGCTTACATCAAACATAGCATTTAATCTGATGGCTCTAAGCTTAATTTTGATTTCATCAGACCATAGAACCTTCTTCTAGTTGACTTCAGCTACTCTCACATGCCTTCTGGAAAACTCTAGCTGAGACTTCATGTGGGGCTTTTTTCTTTGCCGCTCTCCCATTAAACTGCAATTGGTGAAGCGACCAGGCAACAATTGTATGTGCAGTCTCTCCCATCTCAGCCTCTGAAACTTGTTACTCCCTCATTGTTGACATAGGTCTCTTGGTAGCCCTCATCACTAGTCCCCTTCTTGCGTGGTCTCAGTTTTTGAGGGCATCCTCTCTAGGCAGATTTACAGCTGTGCCATATTCTTTCCATTTCTTGATGATTGACTTAACTGATACTCAGTGACTTGGAAATTTTCTTGTATCCATCTCCTGACTTGTGCTTTACAATAACCTTTTCACGGAGCTGCTTGGAGTGTTCTGCTGTCTTCATGGTGTAGGATACTAACTCATCAGCAATTGGATCTTCCAGATTTAGGTGTATTTTTACTACAATCAGATGAAACACCTTGACCGGACACAATGACCTCCATTTAACTAATTATATGACTTTTAAAACCAATTGGCTGCACCAGTGCTGATTTGATGTGTAATATTAAAGAGGATGAATACTTATGAAATCAATTATTTTGTGTTTTATATTTGTAATTAATTTAGAGCACTTTGGAGAGACCTCTTTTCACTTTGACATGAAAGTATCTTTTTCTATTGATCAGTGTCAAAAAGGCCAAATTAATCCATCCTGATTCAATGTTGTAAAACAATAAAACATAAAAACTTCCGGGGGGGGGGTTGAATCATTTTTACAAGCACAGTATGTTATATGGTTATTTACATTATTTACATGTACGTAGTTAAATGACAATAAACTTCACTTGACTTGGCAGAGCTTTGTCTTAAACATTTATTACTCTACATTTTTTGACAAAGTATTAATTCATGAAGGCATGACAACTGTCATTGGAAGACTTAGTTATGGCTATATTTTGTTCCTTAAAAATAATTAAGCCAGTCCAGATTTTATCAAATAATGGTTAGAATTGGAAGTCTTTTCATTAAATACAAGCCTCAGAAATGTATTTCTCACCAGGCTAGAACATGGTGGTCAATATGCACCTGTAGTTGAGGTAAATAATCTAAATACAACACATTTAAAAGTTGATAAACTGACAAGGAGGCACATGTAAAACATAAATGTCAGCATGAACTATTTGGGTTGAGTGTTTCTGTGCTGAACACTATATAATTACAGTATCAAAATGTGAAGATTCACACAACCTTTGAGGGATAATTTTCACTCCGGGCAGAAATGAGAAATGAAACAACCTAATTTTGTTTATCTGAAGCGATAGATGAAACTCATTTTAATGCTTTCTTGAAAAGCAGCATCACCAGCAACACACCACTTCCCTAGTAGTGCATTGTAGACTCAATATGCAACAAAGCACTCGCCTGGTAATTTTTCAGTGTCTATAAGAGGAGGGGAGATTGCATAAGGCAGGGCATCTGCCATTGTGTGAAACAGGTGTACCAATGATTGTGGATGAGGAAAAGTGCTGAGGGAAAATGAGGAGAAGGAGAGGAGGCATGTCAATAGTTGTGACAGAGATTGATGTTGCTTTTGGTACATTAGAGAGAAGGGGTTAGTATCAAGTAAAAGAGCAGCATCAGGGAAAAAGATTGATGGGTTGGAGATGTGGTTAAATGTTGGGATATGAAGGACCGGAGGGTATGAGTCAGTAGAGATGAGTAGATGTGTGATATCCAGGAGTGGAGCAGGGTTTGACGTAGCAGCAGACCCTAGTGCAGGTAAGGACAGACTGAAGATAGAACCTCATGAATTAGGTTCTTAGGTTTGAATTAGTGAGTGAGAAGAGCCTGAGAAGTGCTCTAGCTGTTTGAGGGATCACAGTTGGGCCGTCGATGATGATGCACACTTTCTCTGGGTCCATGTTTATGCTTAGGGGTGAAAGGACATAACCCAGGAATGAAATGATTGGGTATGGAAGTAGCATTTTTCTAACTTTCAGTGCAGTTGTTTTTCGAGAAGATGCTGAAAGACTGAACATTCGTGACAGATGAGGTCTTGTGGGTCCTTGGAGAAGATGAGGATGTCATTGAGGGAGATGAACACATTCCTCTGTAGCATGTCTCAGTGGATCATATTGATGAAGGCTTAGAACACATCTGGACTGTTGAAAAGTCCGAGAGGCCTCACCAACTGTTTGTAGTGTCCAGTCGGTGTTACGAACACTGTCTTCAACCCTTGCCGATATGGGTTCAGTTGTACACACTCTGGAGACCAGTTTGGTGAAGATATAAACCTTGCAGGGTGTTTCAAAGGCACTATCCATCAAGCATAGGGGGTAGCAGTGACAGAAAACCCATCTTTCTTTTTGACAAAGAAGAATCCAGCACCTGCTGGGGACTAGGAAATGAAGATGTGCTGAAGCACTTTATTGATGTAGTCATTCACGGCTTGGGTCTCATTGGGTGGGGGGTAGAGGAGGAGAATAAACAACCTCAGGGAGGGGTGGTGACCAGCAGGAGATCGTGTCGTCTATGAGGCACAAAGGGACTGGCTTCCCTTTTAATGAAAGTGATGACTAAGTCATGGTATTCCTGTGGGACAAACAAGAGCAACACACACAAAGTGCTGGAGGAACTCAGCAGGCTAGGCGGCATCTAGGAAAAGAATACAGTCAACAGGACCCTAGTGGGAGTTTGGTGAGGACAAGTGTTTCCTGCATCTCCACCGATTCACAGGGTGTAGTCAACTGAGGTTGCAGTTAGATGGTCTGGCAGATGGGTCCCTAATTTAGCAGTGAACCAATGACCAGACAAAGTGAGAGTCATGAGTGGAGAGCCGGGACGGCCCAGGATGAGAGGAATGTTGACTGAGTTGATCGGGAGCAATTGGATGGACTTGCAGTACTCATATGTTCATGTGCAGAGGCCATGTGCGCACTTTGACCATCCCAAATGCCAGGAATGCAGAAGCAGCGAGAGGTAGACTTGGTAGGGAGTCCAAGCAGCACAAAGAGTCTGATCCAGAAAGTTGCCTGCTCTGCCAGAATCCATGAAAGCATCCACTGCACATAAAGCCATTGGTGTGCGGAGGAGGACAGAGAGAGTGAGTTGGGCTACAATGCTAGAATTAGGAGCCAGGAGAGCTTACCAGATAGAACAACCTGGTGGTGCCGCTTCCCGGACACAGTGGGCTTTTGATGTGCTAGTGATCAGTGGCTCTGCATAGACACACAAGTTGTTACTCCACCAATGCTCATGATCTTGGTGGTGAGGAGGGGGTTAAAGAAGCTCTCCCTAACTGGATGAGTTCCGGAGGTGCTGATGATGATCTGGAGCATTGTTACATGAGATACTTGTGAACTTGGAAAGCCAGATTGATGATGCTTTTGATGAGTTCATCATTCAAGCGCTCCAAGAGGCCGTGATGGTAACGGGACAGCAATGAATTTCCCATAGATGTTGCATATGGTGGTTTTATTGTATAAGTTAGCGGTGGCCCAGATCAGAACTCATCCAGCCAAGAGCGACATAACAAAGGCAATCCTGGCTTATTCTGAAGAGATGTCTGGAGCTTGAAGTGTAAGGTTCACTGGGACAGGAAGTTGTGGCATCGGATTGGGGATCTGTCAAAGTGTTCAGGCACCAAAATCTGGTGCACAGAGGGAGGAGGTTGACTGTCGTGAGGGGACTGTATCGAGACACAGAGTAGGTTGAGTCTGGCGAGCAGAGGATCAGTCAGTGGTTTCCTGCTGCTTCTCGATCCTGAACTCATGTCAACTGACAACTTCCTTTAGGTGAACAAACTCTGCTGGGTCATTCAATAGTTCACTCGTCCTGTCATGAAATGTAGAGGATGCTTGACTCAAATGTAGATCTGCAGAGATGATTCAGCAATAGACTGCAAAAGGGGTACAAAAACGGGAACAGATACTAAACAGCACAGGCAATAAGATAGTTAAAGGCTAGGAGCTGCTGGTTTGAATGAGTGAACAAGGACTGTAGATGAAAGCTGGCCTTAAATAGGATGAGTTGGAAATAAGAGGCAGGTGTTTCCTGTTAGTTGGGTGGAGATTGGGAAGTGCCTGCCTGTGCAGGCCCGACAGTTCCATTGTTTAAGAAGGGAATCAGGTATAATCATAGAAACTATAGACTAGTGACTTTCAGATGTCTTACTAACTTGATTGAGTTTTTTGAGGTGATGAGGTGACTGATGAAAGTAAAGTTGTGCATGTTGTCTACATGGATTTTAGTAATGGGTTTGACAAAGGTTCCTTGTGGGAGGCTCATCTAGAAGATTAAGTTACATGGGATCAATGTTGAATTGGCCATTTGGATTCAAAGCTGGCTTAAATGACCTGGATGAAAACATAGATGGGTGGGACATGTGGAAGGTGTTTAAAGACATTTGCTCAGAGCACAAAAAAAGTACGTAGAGATAGAAAGATAAGAGAACCTTGGACGTCCAGAGAGGTGATGAATTTAGTTAAGAAAAATGCTTCAAAAGTCAGGATGAAATGAAGCATATGAGGAGTATAAAGAAGCCAGAGAGAAAAAAAACTAAAGAAGGGAATAAGGAAAGCCAGTAAGGGCTATGAAAAATCCTTGGCAATTTGGATTAAGGTGAATCCCAAGGCATTCTATACATACATCAAGGGTGTTACGAACCCCGAAACTGGGTCACTTACCAGCAAAGATAGAGTGGTCCGTTGAAGTCTGATGATACTATTTTTAACAGTATTTATTAGTAAAAATACACACAAATAATATCAATGCAAATATACAGATAATATACGTCATCAATACTAAACCTAAAAGTGCGGGTATAATAATAATCAATAAGAAATACGCTCTATCATTGTCTAGGGGATAATGTATTGTACAATGGAAATATAAAGTCACTCAGTTCATGTAGGCTGCAGCCTTTGGGGACCACTGGGTTTGCAATGGTTGGAGAGAGAGAGAGAGAGAGATTTGAAGAAATACTTGCCGATTCCTTTTATGATTTCAATCCGTCGGAGTCTCGTTGGTGTGGCCGTTCACTTGTGGCCTCTCCTTTAGCTAAGCCGTTCCCAGGCAAGGGAAGGATGCACATGAGCCCCCACTGGCTGTCACTATTAAAGGCTGTCACGGGATCTCTAGCATTTCTCCTGGTGCGTCTAAAGGGATTGTTCCCCCAGTTGGGATGATGCAATCCCTCAACCAGCTCACTATGGTCGTCCCCTGAGGGGCTTCAATGAATAGTACAGTACTCAATACACAATTCTGTCTCCAAGAGACAATAGCCGTTATCAGTGGTTTTGTTTCACTGAGACCAGGACATATTCCAAACCTTGTGGATTCTCTCTCATTTCCTGGGTCCCAGACCCGAATTAATAGTGATCTTGCAATTCTCAAAAAGGAGTGGGCGACTTTGTACCCTTCGGCCCCTCAGAGTTGTGGCACATTCTTAACACCACCTTCCTTCTAAGATTTTTACCACCGGTAAAAATGAATTAATACAGAGTCTTACAGGATTTCAGAATCTAACACAATACAAAAGAGTTTATTTTTCACTACAGAGTAATACAGTTATACCTTCAATTCAGCATCTATACAGTTAATGATTACATTGTTACTTCCTCTAATATCTTAACATCTTGTACCTTAATAAATTCTTGTAGCATCAGACTCCAATTTGATAACCACCTATTTTTATTCCTTTCCTTCAGCAAACAAAAACTAAAGAGTTGTGATCTTAGCTTACGTATATATTACAAAAGTTCATGCAAATACTAATCTTTATGTTACTTTCAAACTTAACAGTCAATCTTCCATGGGGGGGGGGTGTCGTTATTATTCACATGCTTTGTCAAAATCCCTTAAAACCGGATCCTGTTATTTAAAATGGCATCCCGTCAACCCTCGCCCCTTTTCCTCCAGTTAACTCCCACATGGTTAACTTGTACACCAGTGTGGAATAGGCTTTCGCATGCTCCTTTAGGATGTGTTCCAAACTTAGACCATTTCCCGAATTTCCACACAATTCTTTAATTTTAAGCAAGTCTTTAATTTTATCATCAGGACCCTTCATGCTATTAGTTTTCAGTTTAAACTCTGCAAGCGATCCCTCTTTGTCCAAACAGTATTTCAAATTCTGCCTTTTCACAGCACTCCCTTGAATAACAATAGCATGTGGGGCACCTTTACATTCCAAATCAACCAGTACTTGATTCACAGGCACCGTGTTACCAAGCCATTGCTGCTTCTGACATCAATCCAGACTTTAAATTTTCTTCATTCAATTTAGGAACTACACTTTTCCCTTTTCCTCCAATAATAATATTCACCTCACCACCTTTTATCTCCTCACTAACTTTTACCACACCTTCGAACACAAACAACTGGGAATTCTCACTTCCCACTATTACCAAGGTTAACCCTTTCTTCACTGAAGCAAGTCCATCTGACCCACAAGGACTGCATTCCTTTTCAACTGAATCAAATACCTCACTTTTTCTGAGCTCCATTACTAGGTTCAGTACCACGTGCATCCACATCTTGAACACACTCAAATGGGACATCTGCCTCTTCCAGGCTTTCAATACCTGTACCCTTTTCAAATTCTAAGGTCCCCTGATCCTCCCAGTTACTCTCTGGGCAACTCCCTTCCGGAGTAAACTCAACCCCGCAGGCTGAAACAACCTCATCTGCCAACCCAGCAGACTTCTTCAAGGTAATGGCATCCTTTTCATCTAGGACTGCCCTCATTTCATTATCGGGAACACCTTTAGAATTTTCAACTTCTTCAAACAGTTCTGCCAAACCAGACAGATCATCCATGTCCAACCCTGGACCTTTTAACAGCCTTATCTGTTTCTCATCTTTACTCTGTGCCTCTATAAATTTCCTCTTGGCTAAGGGCAGGTCTACCTCCTCTCCCTTACTCTCTTTCACTTTCCTATTCTCCGTTTTACCACCCTCTAACTCCTCTTGGTACAGGGTCGGTAAAAACGAATCAGCCAAATCGATACTGGCTGGATTTAAACTGGTCTCGTTCTCAGCTTCCTTTCTCGACATGCTGCGAGTGGTCGCACATGCGGGATAGATCTTGGAATCTAGGGGCAGGTCCTCAACACTTACAGGCTGGCTCGGCAGCTCCATGGCTGACCAAACGTCACCACCAGCTAAATCATTACCCAGAAGGACGTCTACGTCAGTTCTCGGAAGTTCTGATCGCACCCCTATTTCAACTGGTCCAGATACCAGCTCACAATTTATAATGATCCTATGCAAGGGCACTGCTTCTGTCCCTTTTCCTATGCCTCTCAAAGCTACCTCTCCAGTCTGAGGACCAAAATCTAGCACTGTACTGCGAATCAATGACAGTTCAGCTCCCGTGTCTCTCCAGATCCGCACTGGAACTGATGTGTCTCCCTCTTTCACAGACACGGTTCCTTCTGAAATAAATTTCTCAGACCCCTCTCGTATTCTGTCTACCTGGGGCTTTCTCATCGATTTATTGATCACCACAACACATCCTGTAGGGACTGCTGCTTTCCATTTTCCTGTCTCTTCGGAGCAAGGCACTTAGATGCAATATGACCCACCTTTCCACAATTAAAACAGATCAAACCAGGACCTCTACTGCCGTCTTGCCTTTCCTCCTCCTTAATTTTACCACCAGCTCCCGGCGGGATCTCTGCTTCAGCCGGCGGGCTTTCTCTACCGTTCCCACGGTCTCTCTGGTAACTTTTATTCAAGGAAAACTTTGTCTTGTGGGTTAGGGCATATTCATCTGCAAACCTAGCAAATTCGGATATGGACTTATTTGGCTTCTCATTCAAATACATCCGGATATCATCCGAAACACAATCTTTAAATTCCCCAATCAGAGTTAACTCCCTGAGATGCCAAAAATCTTCTTCCACCATTTCTGCTGCACACCACCGATCCAAGAGCACACCCTTCTCATATGCATCCTTCTGCATATATCTGATTCCACCCTTTCTTTAAATTTCTGAACTTTTGTCTATATGCTTCAGGTACCAATTCATAGGTCCGAAGAATGGCCTCCTTTACTTTCTCATAATTCTCAGACTCCTCCTCCTCCTCCTCCTCCAGGGACAACACTGCATATGCCCGTTGTGCCTTCCCTTTTAACATACTTTGTAACAACACCACCCACTGATCTTTGGGCCACTTTTGACTCACTGCCACTTTTTCAAAATGCAAGAAATAACTATCAAAATCCGCCTCCTCGAACGGAGGTACTAACCTAAACTCCCGACTAACATTAAACCACTCCTCTCGGTCTGACCCTTGAGCTCTTCGCTCTTGCCTTAACTTCTCCATGTCCAAGTCATGTTGCCTCTGTTTCTCTTTCTCCTCATACTCCCTCTCCTTCTCTTTTGCAGCCCTTTCCTTCTCTCTTTCAGCCCTTTCCTTCTCCTTTTCAGCTGCTTCCAGCTGTTTTAACTGAATTTCATGCTCCCTTTTCACCTCTGACTCCTTTAGCTGGAGCTCATGCTCCCATTGCTTTTTGGCTCTTTCTTTTTTCTTTTCGGCTGCTTCCAGCTGCTGTAACTTAATTTCATGTTCCAACCTTAATTTCTCCAACTCTAACTGAGCCGTCCCACTAGCTGATACCTTTTCAGGGATATTTTCCAATACCTCAGCCAAAAACACATTCTTCACAATATAATACTGAGTTATGGCCCTCTGCACCTCCCACTTTTTCATCAACAACCTCACCTCTGCGAGATTTAGTCCTTTTGCAACATTTATCAAGTCCGACTTTGTGGCTGCCTCCAGCGCCTCCGGAGTTGGGTTTTCTATAAATTCATCCACGACCATCTTTGCTGGCTTCCCGTCTGGTTACCCGCGCAACCAGACCCACGTTTGGACTTAAGAGCCCGATTCATTGGCCCTCCAATTTGGTATAAAATCCCGGACGAGCCCCCACTTTGTTACGAACCCTGTAACTGGGTCACTTACCAGCAAAGATAGAGAAGTCCAATGAAGTCTGATGATACTATTTTTAACAGTATTTGTTAGTAAAAATACACACAAATAATATCAATGCAAATATACAGATAATATACTTCGTCAATACTAAACCTAAAAGTGCGGGTATAATAATAATCAATAAGAAATATGCTCTATCGTTGTCTGGGGATAATGTACTGTCAGATGGAAATATAAAGTCACTCAGTTCATGCAGGCTGCAGCCTTTGGGGACCACTGGGTTTGCAATGGTTTGAGAGAGAGGGAGATTTGGAGAAATATTTGTCGATTCCTTTTATGATTTTGATCCGTCGGAGTCTCGTTGGTGTGGCCATTCACTTGTGGCCTCTCCTTTAGCTAAGCCGTTCCTCCATGGTGAGCCCGCCAATCCCAGGCATGGGAAGGACGCACACGAGCCCCCACCGGCTGTCGCCATTAAACGCTGTCACGGGATTTCTAGCGTTTCTCCTGGTGCATCTAAAGGGGTAGTTACCCCAGACCCTCTTTTATCCTTACTCACGGGGTCTCAGATGTCAATCAAGTTGGGATGATGCAATCCCTCAACCAGCCCACTCTGGTCGTCCCCTGAGGGGGTTCAATGAATAGTACAGTACTCAATACACAATTCTGTCTCCTTGAGACAATAGCCATTATCAGTGGTTTTGTTTCGCTGAGGCCAGGACACATTCCAAACCTTGTGGATTCTCTCTCATTTCCTGGGTCCCAGACCTGAATTAATAGCGATCTTGCGATTCTCAAAAAGGAGGGGGCGACTTTGTACCCTTCGGCCCCTCAGAGTTGCGGCACATTCGTAACAAGAGTAAAAGGATAACTATGTAGAAGCTTAGACCACTCAAGGATAAAAAGGATCACATTTGCCTGGATGCAGAGAATGTGAGTGAGGTACTTAATGAGTACTTAGCTTTAATACTTACCAAGGAAAAGGATATGCTGGACCAGGAGACCAGTGCTGGGTGTATAAATATGTTAGGGCATTTAGAGGTCAAGGACGAGGAAGTGTTGGGGCTCCTAAAGAGTTTTAAGGGGGATATCTCCCCAGGGCCTGATGGGATTTTAACTTTCCCAAAATTGCCTTTTTTACCCCAATGCAAGAGCTTAGATGGGACAGAATTGATTAAGTACATCAAAGGAAATTATTTATTGAGATAGTATGTAAGTAGTCCTCCTAGTAAAGAGGTGGTACTTGATCTTGGGAAATACAACCTAGCAGGCAGTGGAAGTATTCTCTTTCCAGAGATGCTGGTTGGTTTCTTAGGTTCAGCCAGCATTTCTGTTTTTGTTTCAGATTCCAGCAGCTAGGGTTTTGTTCATATTTCAAGCAAGTAATTCGTCAGATATTCTTGTCAACCCAATCAAGCAGTGATTTTAAGATTATACTTCTCATTAAGCATGTGCAGCAGGATTGCTGAATACACTGAGAAAAATATTGCCACCAGGAAGCATTTGGGGACATAAATAGCAAACATAGTCCTGCAAATTTGTGTTTCTCTTTTAATCAAAGGATAAAAATGGGACAAATGTCAAGGGTTCGGCTGAAAACACCGGCAATATTTAACAATTTGAGTCAGTTGATAAGACTGCCTCAAGGCTTCAGCCTATTATGACTGATGTAACTTTTCACTCGAAGTCTGAATATACTAAGAAATACTTTAATCCACTAACATATTTTCTCAATGAGAATTCCAATGCTCATTGAATCATTCTATCAATTTATTAATTAAGTTCAGTACTAAGTAGAAAAATATGCTTCATTGTCATTACTCATTGAAATCTTGACAATGGACTTGCTTTTACATTACTTCTGCAGCTAAGTATTCCAGAATATCTTCAAAATTATCTTTTCAGTCTGAAAATATTCTACCTTGGAATATTTAATATTATGCATTCATAGTTACAATTATTTTTGGCACATTATTTTAAAAGTATGTATTTGAAAGAGAATATGATTTCTTCTGACTTCTAAATGACCTGAGAATGTGCCTAAGAAAATTAAAGTTGAACTCAGAAAAGAAATACAATGAGACCTCGTTGGGTTTTAAGAATCATCTTAATTTACTTGGAGATACACTAAAACAATCCTATCAAAAATGCTTCTAAGAAGGAAAATAATAGAATATAATTATTACTAATTATACTAAAACAACGCTTGTTATTTTGGCAACTTAAACTTTACATACCATAACATAGAAAGGAATAATGCATAGGGAAAGTGGCTGGTAGTCACTTGGGTTACGATCTTGGGAGCTGAATCATTATTCCCTAGACACAAATTTGATTTCCACTTAGGCAATAGGAAAATCCAATTTCAATCAATTAAGTGAATCTGGAATTTAAAATGAAAGTAAAGTGTTGTTTTAGATTTGTTTGGCATTTGCTGTCTTAAAACTTACTCAAGCAAGGCAGAAACCCAATTGGCCATCACCCCAAGCTGGAGAAAGATTCAATCAATTTAGTGATGAGTTATTGGCAGCTTCAAAGGCACATCAATCCCAATCTCTTTGGAAGTAGTTACCCTGGCTTTCTAGTGTATGCAACCTTTCTTTCTTTGGTTTCAAAGGAAGAAATTTTGTCTCTTAATAACGTTATAGACTCCCACTTACTTAGTATTGAAAATTTACATCCTTTCAGACGAGATGCATGGAACCTTGCCAAGCTTGCCCTATCAGATGGGTATGTGCAAGATCCACTTACACCCTTGATCAGGATGTTGCATGGACAAGAGAAGTGAGACATCATTTCTGTGAGACTGGATCCTGCCCCAAATTATTCACTAGCCCTTCCCTTGTGGAATATATGCTTTTCAATTTCTCCTTTGCTAAGTATCTTGGTGCTTTAAACTCCTTAGTAACAAGTTTATATTTATCAGTAAGTGTAGATGACTCGTAAGCTCAATAGTTGTATCCATTAGTGGTTAGAAATAAAAATCAATGGGACTACATTAAACATTCATATGCCAATATAAACTCTATGCATTTAAAAATCCGCAATTGCCATTTGTGCTGATTTTATTGCTATTCTGAGTATACCTCGAGTCTAGCATATTTGATAATCAGATATGACAAGAAACTATATATCGGCAAGATTTAACAACTTAACACCATAGTAATTGCAAATGAGCAAAGAGACAGTTGGGTAAAATTCACACAAACTATTTTCTGTATTTCACAGTGCATGACTTTTCAAAAATATAGCTATTTCACATTGCTATTTATCAGGAAAGACAGGAAAGCAGCATAAAATGGGTTCAATTGGGGAAAAATGATTTAAACTATTGATGTGCCATGTCATTCCTTTATTATTCTAAAGCAGAGAAAAAATCCATATATAGAAATGATGAGATGGAATGCTGAATGAGAAGTGTAATATTGGTTCATGTTATTTTACATAATTGTATAGATTTTTGAGCAGTAAATATAGCATATTACTACCACAGTTCTATCTGAACCAACTAATACCAAGCATTTATTCATGGTAAACATCGAGTGGTAGCCTGTAGACATCTGTTCTGTATTTTAAATGAGGAATTAACCCATTTATTCTAACAGGGTAATATCTTCATTAAAATATCAGAGATGTATATTACACAATTACATTAAATTTTCATTTACTGATATTGACAGCAGCAATTTCTCGGCTGTGTCCCTTAAATTCATTCTCCGGCAGTAAACTGTTGCCCTATTTGACCCATGGATAAAATATAGTCTGAAATAAACAGATTAATTTCTCACATGATCAAATTCTGACTCAACCTTTATCTTATCTCTGTGGAATTCCCATTCTAGTAATTATGTAGCTTAACCTAGGAATCAGACATTAGAATTCTGCAAGGGTAGTTTGGAGGGTAAAAAACACAGGGTAAAAGCAAATCTCCTATAAACATATAAATCAACTAGCTAATTTATTCTTTCAATAGGTTTTGTGCAGTGATTCATTACAGATGGTCCAGGCAGATAATTGTACCCAATATCTGTTTGTGTTTGACCATGTGTATAAGGACAAAAGGTGGCTTTTACCAGTACAAAATAAAATATAATATTGGAGCAGTGTAAATCAGTGATGTAGACTACAACAATGCTCCTTATGAAAATGCACTAATTATTTAATGGAAACCACAGATCAATAAAGTAGATCTATAAAGTACTATTTGACAGCTCTGCTACTGCTATGCAATTTGTGATGTTCCATACATTATGAACCACTAGAGCAAAAATATTACTTGACGAGTGTGAAAAGAGCACATCAAATCTAGATTTTATGGTCTACAGAGGATGTCTGAGTAGCAACTTATCTGAAATAGTGTTGAACCACTTTTCAGGTATCAGATACTGATGTGAAACTGATTTGAGGCCTCTTGAAGAAATGGTCTGATATAAGTGGAGCCAAAGCCTTGTTTAGGATTCATCAGTAACTGGTAACAAAATGTGAGTCTTATGACATGAGGAACAGTATTCTTGCCAATACTAGAAGCCTCCTCAAGGCCTATGCTGCCTATAATCATCCTTTCCACCTATTCTATTCCACAGTAACATCTCTCCACATGATCAGACATTCTTGCTCAAGCTGCTAGTCCATTACAGGATTACCATGAAAATTGACTGAGGTAGATTTCCTCAATCCAACAATTTTTCTTTTCACGAGAGTCTCAAGGCTTCATTTAATAAAGCACTCTTTAATCCATATAGCCTTATTGAAAACACCAATTCAATTTCAGTCACCTATTCCGGCCAAACTTTGACTGAGGACAGCTTTAGATCACCATTAGCAATTAATAGCCCAGTCACCTGACAGTTGTATGCTCCCATTCCATGGCAACATAGAAAATAGGAATAAGGTAGAATATCCCACACATGAATTTGATCTGCCATTTAATGCATGCCTGGCTGATCCTCTGTCTCAACATTATATTCCCGGTCTCCCTAAATCCCTTCAGAAGTGTTGTATCTAGAAATCTACCATCTTCTAAAACATTCTCAACAGTTTGTCCTTCTATTGTTATGGAATTCCACACATTCACCTCATTTTGAGTGAACAAATTTCTCCTCATCTAAACGTCTTACCCCAAATTCTGAGAGCAAACCCTTCATTTTGGATCCCTCAGCTGAAGTAACATCCTATCCACATTCAGCCTGTACAGATTTGTTAGATTTTGTATGCCTCAATGAAATCACCTCTTCTTCTTTTAAATTCTTGTGATTGCAGGTACGATTGGACTAGTCTCTTTTCGTATAATATTCATGCTACCCCAGGAATCAGTCTGGTGAAATTTGCCTCCGTCCCTCTGGAAGAAGCATGTGCTTTCATACCTAAGCAAACCAAAATTGTGCACAATATTCCAGGTGTGCTCTCACTAAACTATACATGATTGTAGTAAGATAATATTGTACCGTGAGTTTACAAAATGAATTAAATGCACTCTATAGTGTGAGGTCTATGAGATAATCCACATACTTACCAGTCCCACATTTCTGCATACAACATTATCACTATTAATTTCTACAAATAGATTAAAATTAACTTTCACTTAACATCCTTATCAAAACCCAACAGACTTTATATCCCAAAAGAAGTCATATAGAATTAATCCTACATTTGTAGATACCATATTAAATGATCTTTAGTGATTCTGAAGTTTCTTGTATAAATCAAGAGCATGGTGCTAAATTTGATAAGCAGCCACTTCAATGTATTTTATTTTGCACTCTTGACATTCGGCTTGGCTTGATCAGCTGAGTTCTTGAAGAAAAGTCCAAGAAAGGACCAATTATCATCAGGATTATGTTTACCGTTGTTGATAATAAGAGCATTTAATCACATTCAACAGATGTTTTCTTTATTTTACACAAATACAAATGAGCACAATGGCTTCTCATTATACTGCTTGTCATTGTTCATTTTGTGATATACTTACTGATCAGCACTCCCTAACACCAACAACACAGAAAAGGTCAAAATATACATATGCAGGCAATTTGATTTAGTCTGGTCTGGGGATTGATTTGTTTCACTTCTCATTTCAACGTACAAACTATTCTTGTTCCTTACTGAAGAATGTTTCTGTCATCTTCTGCATGTAACTGCAGCAACAGTATTATTTGTCACTGAAGAATGTTAAGCTGTCAGTCAAAATGTTCATCACCGATCACTTGAATGATGCTACAATTTTAGTAAGCTGATAGGGAATGACCTGTGGTTCTGCCTTTACACAAAATTTTTTTAGACTGATTTCTTCCTCTATCCCATCTTTTTTTTTAAGGAATGTCCTCCCCATATTTTGGTTTATGTTTGAATATATTCTCAGGATAATAACCATTGGTAAACCAATATTTGTAATTCCTTGCACTGTGGAAACTACTTTCCCTTAACAATTTTACATGTTGGGTTTCTTTCAGAACCATGTGTTTCATCCTGTATGGAGACTGTGATATGGAACAGCTGGTCTCCCATGGTGTTTTTAGTCACCAATACCATTTCTTGGGCATTTAATACATTCTCAAAGGCCAGATTCACGTCTTAACCCTTGCTCATACTCATGTACCCAAACATATTTGAGTCTAAAAGACAAGCTGCTTAATTTATATCTGAACAGAGTCCAATCTAGTTCACATGTGAGTCTCCTTTTCTGGCTCAGGCTTCTCTTGAATTTCAAAAGGATCTCAGTGGGAAATGAGAAATGTGCAAGCAATCCATTCCTCCAATTTCTCACAATTCACACTTTGCCAGAATGTCACAATCACCCCATGAATTTTAAAGGTTCTTTTTATAAGCAAACAGCATTAAGGAAAAGCTATATGTTCCCAGGTTCCCAGTGTCTAGAATATAGGACTGACCTACTCATGATGGCTATGGTTATACCTGAGCTAAACTGACAAATGCCCAATCATACCCCTGTCAGACCCCAGAGATGGTTCAAGGGATGGGATATCCCAGCCAAGTGCAAATGCCCTTGAGCTGTTCTCTCTTATGAAGCGGGTTTTATATGGGGCCCAAAAGGTTACTATGCATAGAGGCTAAAACTCATTCTTGTTAAGTTGCAGTCCTGTTTCCAGCTGCTCTGGTGGGAACTGTGCAAGGAAGCACTTAGCTGTACATTCATTCATAAGCTGTAATCTTTGGTACTGGAAACCAGGGGACTGTGACATACATAAATGGTGAGGTAAAAGCCATAAATTTATTCATGGAAACACCGTGCTCCAAACATGAAGACTAAGCTTTTGGTACCCAGTGTCGTACTCAAATCTCACATCTCTGACATTTGAGATGACAATCAGTGGCGGTTTTACTTCTGTTGTGCCAGCCTCGCTTTTCCTTTAAGTATCGTGAATACTCCCTTGGTCTTCTCTTCCTTTCTGTGGTGAGAACGTTGTAAACTTCAGAAATTTTTAACTCCTTCCTTTGATATCGTACTTTCGTTTTAATAGCTCAACTTCACTGAATTTTTACTTCCATTCAGGCAGCATAAGTAACACCTTTTCTGCCTGAACCAATATTCGTACTTCCCTGCACTTTGGAAATCACTTTCCTGTAACAATTTAAAACACTGGGCTTCTTTCAGAACTGTGAGTTTTGTCCTGCATGCATTCTGTGATTTGGAACAGCTGGTCTCCCATGCAAGTCCTATGTGTTATTAGTCACCAGTTCCATTTCTTGTGCAAAGGCCAGATTCACCTCTGATAACAACTTCCTCTGAATCTGTCATTATTTCTGCCACACACTAACCTTTCCCTCAGCATCTGAGAGAATGCTGTCATTAATGCAGTTTGATGATAACTTTCTGAAATCAGCTGCACACTCAGTCACTGTCTTGTTACGTTTTTGTAATTGTCAATCACATTAAATATTTGCATGGCCTTCCTTGGATTTGGGTCAAAGAGACTCTTCAAGAATCCATCATTTCTTATTATCTGATTTTACTGGGCTCTGCACTTCCCTCATTAAAATATATGTAGGAGCATTTGTCAAATTAAATTGGGATAAACCTCCAAAACTCAATTTTCATCATTGTTATTATTTGCAACAAAGAAATCCAGCAATGTCTGACAATATTCCATCAATTTCTGGAACTGAATGTCGAGATGCTACAATTGAGCCTATTCTTATGGCCAAATTCTCACTTTTATTTTAAAGCTGTAGGTGTTAGACATTCTTACTCGTTCCTGTCCTTTTTGGAAAAAGAGTTTCTCTTCGGTCCTACCTGACCTCAGGAACAATTTTCCATATTGCTAAAATTTTAACATTTTAAAATTTTAAATGGAGGCAAAGTTTTATATTTAAGTTTGCTTACTGTCTTCAAGCAGTGAGATGTGCATATCTGCAGACACATTCCTCACAGATTTCAACCAAAATGGCATCCTCTCAAAAACAATGTTGCAGGATTAGCCCCATTAAAGCAATGTGGCATCTGCTGGCATAGAGGAGAAGAGCCAACAACTATGCACATTCAATATTCAATATATACCATTACATACATTATTATTTATATATACTACAGTTCACATAGACTACCACCACGTACCTCCCCTGAGAAAGATATTGAACAAAAACCAGATTCTGATTCTGGTAATTTAAACCGAGCTCTCTATTAAATAAAATAGCTTACAGAGAGACTGGAAGCATCTTTTTGTAGTATGGTTATCACTGTACAGGCAAAGTGGCTCAGCCAAATCTTAACCCTGAAATATTTGCATCAAGTTTAATGGAGAAATTTGCAAAGCAGTACACACCTAATATTAGATCAGCTTAACAGCACTTCCCTAACTGATGTCAACGAAAAGTTAGAAATCTCAGGGTTTCTGTTACTCTAATCACTATTCAGTCTGTTTCAAAATCAAAGTAATGTCAGTCAATAAATTTATTTATTCTATGTATTTAGGGATACAGTGCAGAGTAGCTCCTTCAGCAACCCCACAAACCCAATTAACTCTAGTCTAATCACAGGACAATTTATAATGACCAATTAACCTACTCGGTCCATCTTTGGGCTGTGGGAGGAAATGAGATTACCAAGGAAAAATCCACACATTCCACGAGAAAGACGTACAGAGAATCCCTACCGAATGGCGCTGGAATTGAACTCTGAACTCTGTAATGCCCCGAGCTGTGGTATCGGCATGCCAACCACTATGCTACCGTAACTATCCACTTCAACAGATGTAAATTAATTGATCATTTGAGCGCATACTTTTAATTCATATATAACCATATAACAATTACAGCACGGAAACAGGCCATCTCGGCCCTCCTAGTCCATGCTGAATGCGTATTCTCACCTAGTCCCACCGACCTGCACTCAGTCCATAACCCTCCATTCCTTTCCTGTCCACATACCTATCCAATTCTTTTTTAAATGACAATATTGAACCTGCCTCTACCACTTCTACTGGAAGCTCGTTCCACACAGCTACCACTCTCTGAGTAAAGAAGTTCCCCCTTGTGTTACCCCTAAACTTTTGTCCCTTAACTCTCAACTCATGTCTTCTTGTTTGAATCTCCCCTACTCTCAATGGAAAAAGCCAATACTCGTCAACTCTATCTATCCCCCTCATAATTTTAAATACCTCTATCAAGTCCCACCTCAACCTTCTATGCTCCAAAGAATAAAGACCTAACTTGTTCAACCTTTCTCTGTAACTTAGGTGCTGAAACACAAGTTTCAGATTCTAGTAAACACAAGATTCTAGTAAATCTCCTCTGTACTCTCTCTATTTTGTTGACATCTTTCCTATAATTCGGTGACCAGAATTGTACACAATACTCCAAATTTGGCCTCACCAATGCCTTGTACAATTTTAACATTACATCCCAACTCCGATACTCAATGCTCTGAATTACAAAGGCCAGCAGACCAAAAGCTTTCTTCACCATCCTATCCACATGAGATTCCACCTTTAGGGAACTATGCACCATTATTCCTAGGGAACTTTAGGGAACTATGCACCTCTGTTCAATCAGTGGCGAAGTCTCCTGATTCATAAAAGGACAAGCATATAAAGCAGTCAATTTGGAGCTAGATTTGTTATGTTGTATCTAAATTTCAACCTCGTCCCTCCCCCACCACCTTATTCGTGCATGTTTTCCATCGCCTGGCAACCAGACTGTGACTGTTCAGCCATTGTAAATTATATTAATTATCAGTGACTTGTGGTTTGTCCTTGTTTTATATATTGAAATGGAAAGAAAATGAAGAACAACCTCTTTTTGCAGCTTCTGCCCCAGGTTGTTTATAGGTTTTAAAAAATCTATACGTTCTCACTGTCTTGCAAGTTGTTGAAGAATGTAGTTATGAGAACACGAGTTCCATGTTTTTCTTTACAACTTGCCAGTGAATGTAAAATTAAAAAATACCAATGACCTGGGACAAAGCAAGTGTAGCATCCCTTGCAGATTATGTTATTCTCTTATTGAGTGGATAATTGGATATAATTTTAAACCAATTCATAAAATGCCCATGAAGGCCTTATCCTTGTCCCCATTTATTTAATTCTACAATCCTACCAAACATAACAGTCCAGAGTGATTGTTGCCTTCAGTAAGTTAAGAATACAGTTCCAACATAATCTTTATCTATTGGCGACAGAGTAGAAAATTGCAGAGTAAAGTACCTTGTATCCGCCAATTTCGAATTTCCAGCCCTTTGTTTGAAAAGTTCATAGAACCCATAGAGACACATTGCACAGGAAGAGACCTTTGGCCCACTGTTTCTGCTGGCCATCAAATACCCTTCCTGATTTCATTCTCAATCTCACAGTGCTAATTTTAAGATGATAACTCCCGCACCTCCCTTCAGCATTCTTCTTTTCGAAACAAAAATGCTTCTCCAATTCTGCCTTTCTACTCAGCATCTCAAATGCACTGCTTTTGCTTTTCTAAGATATGATTGCGCTTAACACTAAAGCTAGTAAATGTTCTCGTCAAAGAAAATAAGGAACTTATTTAAGAGCAAGTGTACAACAATCCTCTACTGTTGTATACCCAGAGAGAAGGGCTGAACACAACTTGTATGATTCCCACAGCAGCCAGTCCTCAGCTTGGTGGCTGACAGTTTGCTGTGTAGCAGGTAGGATGAGGCTGTTATCACGAACAAGAGAAAATCTTCAGATGCTGGAAATCCAAGCACCAAGCACACACTAAAGTGCTGGAGGAACTCAGCAGGCCAGGCAGCCTTTGTGGAAAAGGGTACAGTCATCTTTTCAGGCCAAAACCCTTCGGCAGGAAAGGCTCTTAAAGGCACATTTCACATGGCAGTCTCTATGTCATTTATGGAGGAGCAGGCTTCAGGGCAAAAGGGAGAAACCATAGGTTTATGGAAAGAAGCTATTCAAGACCTCATTGCTGAGAAACATACCAGGAAAGAACTTCTGTACATTAGGCTGGGGTGTTAGGAGACCATTCAATGTCTTTGGAGGAGCTTGACAAGAGTGGACCAGTACTGTGAACAGTTTTAATCCCTTCATCTTAGAAAACATGTGCTGGCATTGGAGAAGGTCCAGGGGAGATTCACAAGGATGATTCCAGGAAAGAAAGGGTTATCATATGAGGACAGTTTGATGGATCTGGGTCTGTATGTGCTGGAATTCAGAAGGATGGGGGGGAGGGGGAGATCTCATTGAAATTTTTTGAATATTGAAAGGCCTAGACAGAGTAGATGTGGAAAGGATGTTTCCCATGGTGGAGAGTCTAGGGCAAGAGGGCACAGCCTCTGGATAGGTGGGTGCCCTTTCATAACAGATGCAGAGATATTTCTTTAGCCAAAGGATGGTGAATTTGTGGAATTTGTTGCCACATGCAGCTGTGGAGGCCAGGTCATTGCGTGTATTTAAGGCAGAGATTGAAAGGTTCTTGATTGGACATGGCGTCAAAGGTTACAGGGAGAAGTCCAGGAACTGGGGGTGAGTAGGAGAAAAAAGAAGGATCAACCATGATTGAATAGCTGATCAGAATCTTCTAATGATTTTCTCTGTGTATAGAGGTCTTTACTAGTGGGTATTGTGTAACTCCTGTTGCACAATCACCTGAGGCTCCTTGAATCTCCTATTGTACTATACCAGAAACCTCTGATAATGGAGTCCTTTCTGTATTGTCACCAGTAAATCACAAACCACTTGGTTCATTTCAAACACCTGTCTCCCCTTTCTTGATCTCTCTGTCTCCATCTCTGGAGAGAGTCGATCTACTGTTATCTCTTATAAACCCACTGACTCTCTTGACTATACTCCTTCCCACCCTGTCACTTGTAAAACTGCTGCTCCCTTTTCTCAGTTCCTCCTTCTCAGCCGCATCTGCTCTCGGGATGAGGCTTTTCATTCCAGGACTAAGGAAGTATTCTCCTTCTTCAAAGAAAGGGGCTTCCCTTCCTCCACCATTAGTGCTGCCTTCACCTGCATTTCTTCCATATTGTGCACATCTGCCCTCTGCCACACCAGAGGTTCCTCTTGTAACCTCACCTACCACCCCACAAGCCTCCGCATCCAGCACACAATTCTCCATCGCTTCTGCCATCTCCAACGGGATCCCACCCCAAGTACACTTTCCCTCTCCCTCACTTTCAGCTTTCTGCATGGATCGCTCCCTACGCAATTCCCTGTCCATTCGTCCTCACCCAGTGATCTCCCTCTTGGTGCTGTTATGAAGGTACCACAGCTCTGAGGGGCCGAAGGAGCGGGAGCAGCCCCCTCCTTCCGGAGTATCACAAGATCGCTATTAATTTGGGTCTCGGAAGTGAGAGACAATGCAACGGTTTTGGCCATTGTTCTTAGAGGCACCTGTGTGACGTGCATGTCCCTGCTACGTGACAGCTACCATGGACATGGACACCCTCGGGCAATGTGGGGGTGGAGATTGCATCACTCTACTTTGATGGACATCTACAACTCTGCAAGTCAAGATAAAAAGGGGATTGCAGGAGGCAGTACCGCCAGCAATGCACCCGAAGGAGACCCTCGCTCAGTGCTCCCGTGGCTGGAAGCCACTCAACGCCACGTGCGCTCCTAACTCCTTTGCCTGGGGAGCAGGTGGCTGAGAATACCGAGAAGGACTTCGAACTAACAACGGGGAAACAACGCTCCCCTGATTTAACGGAGTGGCTTCATAAAGACCCGGGCAGGTTTTCCGTTTTTTTACCGATCCCTCTAAAACACATGAAACCCAGTGATTCCCCGAAAGGCTAAAGTCTGCAGGCTTCTGAGTGACTTTTATATTTCCAACGGACAATATATTATCCCCTAGACAACAGTCGAGATTACTTCTTAATGATGAACATTACTATACCCGCGTTTTAGATTGAGTATTGACGACGTGCATTATCTGAATGTTTGTATTAACCTTACTTTTGTGCCCCTTTATAAATAAAAACGTTTGAAAATAGTGACATCAGACTTCAACGGATCTCTGTACCTTTGCTGGTAAGTTATCCAGTTACGGGATACGTAACAGTGCTTAAACTTGCAAGCAGAACAAGTGTCACTCATGCCCCTACACCTCTTCCCTCACTACTATTCAGGGCCCAATACAGTCCTTCCAAGTGAGGTAACGCTTCCCCTGTGAGTCTGTTGGTATCTGGTGCCACCTGTGTGGCCTCCTGTATATCTTCCCATTCCCATTCTGACATGTCAGTCCATGGCCTCCTCTACTGTTGCGATGAGGCCATACTCAGGTTGGAGGAACAACAACTTATACTCTTTCTGTGAAGCCTAGACCCTCATGACATGAGCATTAATTTCTCAAGCTTCCTGTAATTGCTACCCACTCCTTCAGCACTCCCCATTCTTCTTCCCCTTTGACACCTTTTCTTCTTACCTGGCCATCACCTCCCTCTGGTGCTCCTCCTCCTTACCTTTCTTCCACGGTCTTCTGTCCTCTCCTATCAGATTCCTCTTTCTCCAGCCCTTTATCTCTTTTACCAATCAACTTCCCAGCTCTTTACTTCAACCCCTCCCCCTTCCCCCCCCGTCCCCCACCAGTTTCACCTAACACCTACAGGAGAAAATCTGCAGACGCCAGAAATCTGAACAACACACACAAAATGCTGGAGGAACTCTGCAGGGCAGGACACATCTACGAAAAGAGTACAATTGACGTTTTGGCCCGAAAACCTATCACCTGCCACCGTGTACTTCTTCCTCCCCTTGCCCCACCTTCTTATTCTGACTTCTTCCCCCATCCTTTCCAGTCCTGACAAAGGGTCTCAGCTTGAAATGTCAACTGTTTACTCTTTTCCATAGATGCTACCTGGCCTTCTGAGTTTCTCCAGCATTTTGTGTGTGTTGCCACCAGTAAATACCCAAAAACCTGGCAGCCAGTTTGTTGCAATAGACACCTCCTGATAGCTTGATTAAACCCTGCAGATTTAGGGAGGTAGTTGAGCAAACTGCACTCTATTTTGAAGCTGCCTTGTGATCCCATTGTCAACAGTGTGTACCTTTAAAATATGAATAATTCAAGAATGCAGCGTGTGGTGCTCCTAGTGTTCCTAAGACTGTTTCAAGAGAGACTCTTTTAGATCTTTGAATGGCAATTGATATTGCCAGAACTGAAATGTGTATGGCATGTTATTTGTGTCATTAGGTGTGCAACTGACCCAGGGAAAACAAGATGAATTAACATAGATCGTGACCACAAATGCCCAGTTCAATTTCAGCTTGGAGCACCTTCACTTGAAAATGATCAGCAGAGCAACCTATTGAAGTTGAAGTCAATGTAAGATCATGTAGCACTAACAAAAAGCAAGATACACAATCCTTTTTTTTGGCATTTAAGTTTCAAATGAGTGATTAGATAAACAATTCTGCTAATTCTGCCCTCAATTAATCTGATTCATCTCCAATTCCTCAGCAGAATTTACCTTCCTTGAGATTTACTGTATGTCAAGGTTCAATTTAGCTTTGTAGATAGGATTTAAGATACATTTCATTCATAATTTGTTACCAAATTTCCTTTGCTCATCCATGCTCGTTACCTCTTGCCATAATGGATAAACTGGATGAACATTTAATGTCTATCCAATAAAATTTATATCTTTGTAACTTCCTAAATCCTTCTACATAATGTACAGCTTTACTAAACTTGGATAAATGACTATTTATTCATCCAGGTTATTGATTCTTATGATAAAATACTGCGGCCCTCATACAAATCTGAAGAACATCATTGATTACATGCTACCAGCTCTAGATTCCAAGAATATATGGGATTTATGAGAAATCACAGTTCCTTTTCAAAGACTCCAGCAAAACATTTAAACCAGAACTTCCTGAAAACCCAATTGGCAACAGAAAACATGTAAAAGAACAGAAAACCTGAGCTGCAGCAAAGAACCACAATGACAGTTAATTTCCCCACCCATGTTTGCTGGCAAAAAGGATGTAAATTTGTTAAAGGGGGTGAGCTGGAAGATCCACCTGTTTTCCTGTGTGACAACAAAGAATAGCTACGGTGCCTAAGACTTTTATAACAGTACTGCCACACAAAAAAAAACAAATTTCATGATGTATGTGAGTGAATGATAAACCTGATTCTGATATGGGTCTCTTTTGTGGACTGAGAGTGGGAAGGGGACAGGAAGAGGGAATCATGTTGGGAAAAGGGAAAGGTAGAGGGGCGGGTGGAGGAAGCATAAGAGGGACATTCTGTAATGATCAATAAACCAATTGTTTGGAACCAAGTGATCTTGCCTGGTGTCTCAGGGTAGTTGAGTCTGCACCTGTGCCAACCCTTGCCTTTGACACTTCATTTCTGCCACCTGTCCCATACCCCTCCCACATCCCTCCACCCTCACCATTCTCAACATCCTTTGCAAACTCACTCTCCGTTCCAGTTGAGAAATACAGTACTGTGCAAAAGTCTTAGGCACGCTATCTATATTTATGTGCCAGTATTGTGGGTTCCAACACCACCTAATCTAAACTTGGATAGTAGAAAGAGATTGTTTCACTGTTAGGAGTGTGTTTCTTTGGACAATTTGTTAAACTGAGGTACAATCTGCCTTCTAAAGTGGACATAAAAAATCTCATGGGATTATATGAGGAAGCCAGAGAGACTGTTCCATTTTCCTGACCAAGATTTATCTCTATATCAACCATTCCAAAATAAGCTATTTATCTTCATTGTGGATTCTTTCAGGGCACAAATTGGACACCAAGTTTATCTACATTTAAACAGCGACTACTTTTATTAAAGCTGATATTGCCTCAGCAATGTTGTTATTAGGTATATTTATAATAAACATGCTTGCATGCTCGGATGGAATTTCTCTGTGTGCTATATGATTTAATTTCCTGTGTATGGGGTTTTTAATGCACTATTAATGCCTTTAGTGGAGGGCTTTGCTTACACTATTTTAAAGCAGCTATGAACATAAATGAGTAAAATGGGCTGTTAATATAATGCAGACAGGAAATTAACAAAAATATTTAGTTATTTTACCATCTACCAAATTATATCCATTCCTTTTTATTCCATAAGTAGATTTCATTTGATAATACACTACATTTCATTTTCTAGCTTTAATTCCTCCAAGCGTCATTTCTTGATTTCAGCTAGCTATTATCCTGCTGACGTCCCTTTGTTTTTAGTAAACCAAAATCAGTCATGCACATCAAAATTAAATAGTATCTGAGGATAATTGTATTATTGAATTCTGATTCTGATTGAATAGTTTTAATAGCTCACCTTAATAAGTCTAGATTTAAAAACTGACATTTGCCTTCTTCCTAAACTCCTTTCCATCAAAATGCTTAAACGATATCCCATATTGTGAAGTTAATAAAATTAGACACCCTTGCTGCAAATATCACACTCGTATGTTACAATGATTCTTTAAATTGTTATTAGCTGGTAGTAAAGGGCTTTCTATCATTGATGTAATTTCTAGTTAACAAAAGACAATAACATTTTCTTGAGCTAAAATGCAAAAGAAGATAAAATATAAAGTGTATTCTTTGAGAATAATAAAAATCCTGTAAAGTCTGGACAATAAAATAACAACCCCTACTTAACAGCAGATTATCTATTTTTGGCATTTAAACCACCAGCTTTTTTCCCTTCCCCCAACTGCTTTAGGGTTATTCTAGAAATCTTACAGACCTTTGGAGTAATAATATTCTCTTTGAAATGAGAGTGTTTAATGTTCTTATGGAGAGAGAGAGATATTTACACTGCCTGACCAAAAACATTAACTAAAGGCCTCTCTCTTTAATATCTTCTGTTGAGATTTTATGATACAAAATAAATTCTTTGAAAATAAAAAAATAAATGGCAGTAGCATGTAGATAGAATGATAAAAGCTGACTTAGTAGTTTTGTTTTGGGGTCTAAGTTTTTTCAACCGGCAAAATAGGTAAGACATACAATAGTTTAGTGCACTCCAATAACATGACAGAATAGCGAGTGGGTCAACAACAAAATCAAATGTTTCCATTGTTTCATCTTCCTAATTCAGGTGTTTGGCATCACTCTGGTAAGGAGGTTCTAGACCAGGAAAAATAATCTTAAAAACTTAAAATAACTAAAATTTTAGCTATTTTATTCTATTTAGTTATTTATTCTAAAATAACTTCAACTTTGAAATAAAGTTATGTTCGGATTAAATAGCCTCAGTCTTGATTATTTTGGCTGTTTCCGCGTACCAGTGCAAATTAGATACAGATTTCCATTCATTCTGAGTTAGATATTATAAATGGGGTCACAATCACCCATATGCTGAGCACATAATGGAAAGTTAAAGATTCCTAAAATTATAAATGCCACATTCAGAGGCTTTTTCCACAGGATTTGAACTAGCCAGACCTGGTTCCACAGCATTTCAGCTCTCTGCTGCTGACTTCAAGGGTGAGAGGAGCAGGAGAGCAGGATATCAGGTTCACCTGAGTCTGACAGCCAGCCGTCGTGTAATTCTGCATTTCCCCGAAGTCACGTGGAAATCCATGGTCAACTAAACCCTGACTGTTTATCTCATAAAAATACACTAAAATTTAAAATGTCTGTGTGTGCAATTATTAAAGAATTTTAGAATATAGAAGCTTAAATTCTTAAAAACTCAAGGTATAAATAATTATATATAATAAATGTATCTTATTTAAATGAAATTAAAATATTATCTTGCATTCTTGGCAGTCTTTTACCTAAGTTTCATGTATGAAGTGGATGGGCTCACTGGACTGTATGAAGGAGTGGATTTCCCAGATCTCCAAAATCCCTGGAAGATCGCAAAGTATCCTTATGAAAGTAGAGGCAGAATATAATTGTCTTACGAGCGGCAATCAACTGAGTGAAATTTCCCGATACCGATCTTCACTTAGAAATCCAGAATTTCAGCACAGTTAGTCTGGTAAAACCCAGCAGCTTCAGGCCAAACTACTGACTTTTGCTGGCCATTAGCTTCAACAAACAACTTACACCTTTAAATTGTACTTCATGGAAATGCTGGATTTAAGATGTTAACACACACTGCTGCCTGTTAGAATGTATAATTATGTAACATGGATCTTATTACAAATATGAATTATGATCTTCAGGCCAGAAAGAGAACAATGAAACGTTATTATATTTCTGCTGAGGAGAATATTTGAAATATTTTCTTACTCCTCTATTGGTATTGTATTTTCTTTCTTGATCAAAAACCTTGCTCCCTGTTCTACATTTTTCATTCAATATCTGATCTGATTTTAACTCCCTCCACTTCAGCCCCAACAGAACACTTTTCTTACCCCACTATTAAATTTCCTAAGTTAAGGAGGTAACCCATTCGACCCGAGGCTGCTGAAGGACTAAATGCCTAGGTGGCAGCCTTTGCTCTCATTAATTTATCTTAAAGTGCGAGAAAATACAACCACAAGTGGTGAGGAAAAATATTCAGTTCTCTGCATTCATCAAGTGTTAATCTTCTCCAGCAATTTCAGGGCAATATGTCTTTGAGAAACAGTACATGAATATGTTAATTAAGGTGAATGCTTTTGGATTGAATCAAATTAATAAACACTGTTAAAGAATAATTAAATTATCAAGGGATAAAGATCATTCTTTTTTATCAATGCCAGGACACAGATGATATAAAATCATCTCATTTTCCACCCAGCTGCTGAGAATCCAAAATATACTGCTTCTGTCCATTTTTCACTGAGTATTTTCTGCTTCAGGCCAGCTACAACTTCCAATGGCAGATCAATATAAATCTACTCCCGGACAAGAGGCTTTAATAAATGGATAAAAATATCAAAGTGCAGGTGAAACTATTTTAGATTTACAACCATGACTCAAACCTTGAAGATTATGATCCTCAGACTACTAATTAGGATCTGAATTATTAGGTTTGTAATCACTTTGAATATTTTGTGAAAGGGTGTGTTTAAATAATTTTGCCTGAAAATTGATTTGAAAATTGATCACTGTTCAATCTGATTCTACATCTGCATCTGCAGAATCTCTTGTGTTTAAGAATATAGCTTTGTTTAACATGAGCACCTAATTGAGTACCTTGCAAGAAATTTGTAAGATTGGCCAAAATCCCCTTGATGGAGCAACAGGGTAGCATTCACTACATGGGATTTCTTCTCATATTGCAAAACCATTTGAATATTGAGGGAGAGGAAACATTCCTGTCCATTAACAGGTCCAGATTATTATGAAGAGGTGTTAAAGGCTGACTGCAGATGCTGGAATCTGTAGCAACATATAAGATGCTGGAGGAACTCAGAAGTTGGGTGGCACCTATGGGTGGAAATGGATAGCTGACGTCTTGGATTGACACCCATCGTCTGGAGCGTTCTAAAGTCTGCCTGCATTCATGTGCAGCCACCAGTCTTGGATGTTCCCAGTTCCTGAGATGTCTTCTGTTTTTCGTTGAAATCAAAGCTGAAGAAATCCTTCATTTATAAATAAAAGTGGAGATCTGTGGTGAAGAAAGTCAAAGTTACATAGATCTCAACTTCCCCAGGCAAGAAAACCCAGCTGGAGCACATTGTTGCATTTTGCCTTTGGCAGCCTGAACGTATGAATATATTGTTCATCAAAGAAACCTTCATAACCCTTTGCTTGATCAGTGAGGAGCATCTCAGCAGCAAATGCTCAAAAACACACAGCTTGATTGATGCAGCCCCCTTATTGACTTCTGGCCAACCTGCAATTACTTCTGATGAATCAAAATCAGAATCAGGTTTATAATCACCGGCATGTGACGTGAAATTTGTTAACTTAGCAGCAGCAGTTCAATGCAATACATAATCTAGCAGAGAGAAAAAATAAATAAATAAAATAAACCATAATAATAAATAAACAAGAAAATCAATTACGTATATTGAATAGATTTTTAAAATGCGCGAAAACAGAAATATTGTATATTAGAAAAAGTGAGGTAGAGTCAAAAGCTTCAATGTCCATTTAGGAATCAGAAGGCAGAGGGGAAGAAGCTGTTCTTGAATCGCTGCGTGTGTGCCTTCAGGTTTCTGTATCTCCTACCTGATGGTAACAGTGAGAAAAGGGCATGCCCTGGGTGCTGGAGGTCCTTCATAATGGACTGCTCCCTGAAGGTGTCCTGGGTACTTTGTAGACTAGTGCCCAAGATGGACTGACTAGATTTACAACCTTCTGCCGCTTCTTTCGGTCCTGTGCAGTTGCCCTTCCATACCAGACAGTGATGCAGCCTGTCAGAATGCTCTCCACGGTACAACTATAGAAGTTTTTGAGTGTATTTGTTGACATGCCAAATCTCTTCAAACTCCTAATAAAGTATTGCCGCTGTCTTGCCTTCTTTATAACTACAATGATACATTGGGACCAGGTTAGAGATCTTGACACCGAGGAACGTGAAGCTGCTCACTCTCTCCACTTCTGATCCCTGTATGAGGATTGGGATGTGTTCCTTCGTCTTACCCTTCCTGAAATCCACAATCAGCTCTTTTATCTTACTAACGTTGAGTGCCAGGTTGTTGCTGTGGCACCACTCCATTAGCTGGCATATCTCACTCCTGTACGCCCTTTTGTCCCCACCTGAGATTCTACCAACAAAGGCTGTATCATCAGTAAATTTATAGATGGTATTTGACCTATGCCTAGCCACATAGTCATGTCTATATAGACAGCAGAGCAGTGGGCTAAGCACACACCCCTGAGGTGTGTCATTGTTGATCATCAGCGAGGAGGATATGTTATCACCAATCTGCACAGATTGTGGTCTTCCAGTTAGGAAGTCAAGGATACATTTGCAGAGGGAGGTACAGAGGTCCAGGTTCTGCAACTTCTCAATCAGGATTGTGGAAATTATAGTATTCAATACTGAACTATAGTGGATGAACAGCATCCTGATGTAGGTGTTTGTGTTGTCTAGGTGGTCTAAAGCCGTGTGGAGAGCCATTGAGATTGTATCTGCCATTGACCTATTGTGGCGATAGGCAAATTGCAATGGGTCCAGGTAGTTGCTGAGGCAGGAGTTCAGTCTAATCATAACCAACCTCTCAAAGCATTTTATCACTGACGACATGAGTGCTACTGGGTAATAGTCATTAAGGCAGCCCACATTATTCTTCTTAGGCACTGGTATAACTGTTGCCTTTTTGAAGTAAGTGGGAACTTCTGCCCGTAGCAGGGAGAGGTTGAAAATGTCCTTGAATACACCTGCTAATTGGCTGGCACAGGTTTTCAGAGCCTTACCAGGTACTCCATTGGGACCTTCTGCCTTGCAAAGGTTCACTCGCTTTAAAGACAGTACAACCATCTCCAGGGTCACCACTATGTTCCTTCAAAAGAAAAAAAACAGGTGCAATGTCTTTGTTGTTTTACTGAGATCATTAGATAATGAAGAAAAATGTCAGCATTCTCATTCTAATAATGCACTGAGACTCCTCATCTAGTTATCGATATAGCACAAGGAAATAATATCTAAACAATGTTAGATGCTAACATGTGTATTAAGCCCCATTCTACCTAGCATCTTGTTAGTAAATGTAGTCACTGGAGAATAAGACTGAGGACCCAAAGGCAATATTGACATATCAAAAGGAAATGAGAAATTGTTGCATTCTGTGTTTTACTGAGAGATGGCTTACTCCCAGCATGCCAGATTCAGTGATCAGACCCGAAGGCTTCTTGCGACACAGGAGGAACTGAAACACTGATTTGGTAAAGGCAAAAGGTGAAGGTGTGTGTTTTATGATAAGCTCTCTGTGGGTCTCCAGTGTGGTGGTTTTGTTGTGTTTGTGTTTCCCTGAACTGACAATCAAATGCTGACTATACTATTTACAAAGAGAGCTTTCCTCTGTGATTCTGACTGCAGCTTACTGTACATACCAGCATCGAGTGACTGATCAGGCATATTACTGCATATTGCAAACAAGAAAGTGTCCACTCCAACGCCTTTCAAATCATAGTCGGGGATTTCAACCAGGCTTGTTTGAAGAGATCTCTACCCAATTTGTATCACCAGAGGTCCCAACACACTACACCACTGCTATAAAAACACAAAATTGTTCAGAGTCTTCCCCAACCATGAGCCTTGAATGAACCAGAAGATCTGCATTCTGCTGAGGTCCAGATCAGGAGCATTCAGATCTGGTGAACCAAGTAAGATGCAAGAGGTCCAGGTATGATGTCCAGAAAGCCATCTGACTGGCAAAGTGGCAGTTCTGAATTAAACTTGGATCAATGAAGGATGTTCCATTTATCTGACAGGGCTTAAATGCTATTATCTCTTACAAATTGAAATCAACTGACATAG
This sequence comes from Hypanus sabinus, assembly GCF_030144855.1. Taxonomy (NCBI): domain Eukaryota; kingdom Metazoa; phylum Chordata; class Chondrichthyes; order Myliobatiformes; family Dasyatidae; genus Hypanus; species Hypanus sabinus. The sequence goes on from NC_082706.1 coordinate 173,369,013, forward strand.
GAGACAACAGGGCTTTGCTTCCAGAAGAGCTCAATTGTATCTATGCTTGCTTTGACCAACAAAATATGGAGGAACCTTCACAATCTTCCACAGCCCCAGATGATGATGTGAGTTCAGTTTCTAGGGTTGACAAGAGAGCATCATTCAGGAGACAGAGCCCAAAGAAAGCATCCAGCCCAGATGTGGTTGTAGTTTTGCAAGAATTATTTTATATGCTTAACAAATGCTGTCGCCCTTTACTTCCACTATGAACAAACCAAAAACAGTTGCCTTGCTCTGATGTCATTATGCCAGACACTATCTCTTAAAGTGAACACACCTCAATAACTGTGTTTGTGACTTACGTTGAACAGTTTCTATTATGAACAATGTGTGTCATCTGTCACCCATTACATTACCCTACATAGCCACCTACTCCACGCCTCCCACCCCCCAGAATTTACTAAAACTGGCATTGTGAACCAGTCTGGAGCTCATACAAGCCACCCGGCTCTTGTCCTTATGTGCCTTTTTTAGAGTATCCAGGGGTGTGCTGACACACCCATGGTCATGTTATGTTACAGGGGGTATGGTAGTGGAACCACCCAGGTCTTGGTGGGATGGTTTAAGGAGATCTACAGAAATACATTCAGGTTTACTCTACACAAAAGTCATTTCTCCCAGTTCCAAAAGGATAAGGGGGTCATTGTAATGGAGCTTAAATGGGTGTGGTGTGCATCAGGGAGGAAAAAAATATCTGTAGGTCAACGGGAACCCAAGAGTGTTGAACATCATAATGGGATTTAGGAATATGTGTAAAAGAATTGAGTTTACAAAGCAGGGCGGAACTCTGCTGAGAGGCCAACCAGGTGGATATGGCATCAGGAATAAAGTCACCCGACAATTTTCGTGACTGCCCATACAACAATACAGCTGCGGAGGACTGCAGGTCTTTTACTTGAGCTGTTCCGAGCCCCAGCAGGACCCATAGGAGATGATCACGCCAACACTCATCTGACAGGGAAGCCTTCGACCCAGCTTTTAAGGAACAATAAAAACACTTGCACAGGCCATTGCAATGCATGTGATATGCCTTGGTGTGATGTAATTTAACACTGAAGTTCCTGCCCATTGCGGCCGAGAGGACTGATGTGATTTGGGGCCACAGTTAGAAGAAATATCAAAAGAGGTGCTGAATCGAGCGACCCAGTTGTTGATGAATGCCTGAACCACGTCTGCAGCTATTGTCGATGCTAGAGGGACAAACACTGGCCATCAGGTGGTACAGTCCACCACAGTAAAGAGGTGTGTGAAACCGGAGTTTGGGGGAGAGAGGACCAACCAAGTCCATATTAACTTGATCAAACCAGAGCTCAGGCACCTTGAAAGATGCCAATGGCACCCAAAAGTGCATTTAATTTTTGCCAGCTGACTCACAACACAGGCTGCAATCCAGTCTTGCTCCATAAGGCCACTCCACACAAACTTTAAAGCACCCAGTTTCTGTGAAGCTCTCTCGCCCAGTTGCAAGAGGCCACAAGTGAAGGTAAAAACACTATGCCTCCAGTTTGCAGACACTAGGACAACCAGTTGAGACTTTGCACAAGAGAAAAACTCCTAAGTTCCCAAACTCAATGCCAGCCAACTGCAGACCCATGGCACCTGTACTGTAAGGCTGGACTTCTACCTTATCAGACCGCTTAATCATACTAATCTCTCAATTAATATCACAATATCTTCTTCTAAATTCAAAGGTATACAGCCCACTCTGCACAACTTGTCCTCATAATTTCACCCTGGTATAAATAAGGTGAATTTCTTTGTATCCCCTCCAAAGACAATAAGAAGTAACCCAATAGATCATAATGCTGCATTTTTGGAAATTAATATCAAGCTAAACATCAAGATAAGCAAAAACAAACAATAAGAGAACTGAAAGAGAAAAAAAACTTTTCCTCGAGCAGTTATAATTGTGACTAAAGTCATGGAAGGATATGGCACTCAAAGAAGACAGCTTATTATAATTATCTGAAGATCACAAATTGTTTCACAAGTGATAGTGACAATTGTAATGTTGATTGATAGAAATGCAATATAGCATGCAACAAGGTCCAACAAGACAGAATATGATGATTACAGAGTTAATGTGCTTTTGGCAGTGTTCGTTGAGAGATGAATATTGGCCAAGATAACTTATTGCTCTGTTTAAGTACTACAGTGGAATCTCAGTTGTCTGCTGGAGCCATCTGAAGGACAATACATCTAATTATTCAGTATTCTCGCTGTGTAGGTGTTTCAGAAAGGCAAGGGGCTTCAAATGCCAAGATGCTACTCTTCAGCCAACATGTGTTTAAATAAATTTTAGAAATAATTTGAATCACTCCACATGAGAATGAAAAGATTATTTGGACTGGCTTCCACACTATCCTAGATTTTATTATATTGGAATCAGCAATTTAGCAGTTTTGTATTCTTTTATCAGGTTGGCATTTGGATAATTTTAAACAAGATAACTTAAGAATCCTGGCTATTGTGTTTCTGTATGGGTAGAAACTTTTCCTTATTTCATTAAGGCCTAGGTGTAGGACATTTTGGTCTCACAGAGCAATCCCAGCCTCCTCAGTAATTTTCCCTGTAATCATTCCCCACCCCATTTCTATCAACACTCTCAGGAACTAACAATATACAAATCCTCGGAATGGGTGAGGAAGCCAAAGGATCCCAGGAACCCCACATGGGCACAAGGAAAACATGCAAATTCCACACAAACATCAAAAGTCAGGATTGAATCCAGGTAGCTAGAGTTTTGCAATATAATGCTTACTAGTTGTGCCACCCGCAGGTATAAATAGAGAATTTTGACTTCAAGGTGCAGGAAAATAAAATACAAAGCTTTCAAACAACCAAATATTGAACTTCTGTTTCTTCTGTAATTATGATTCTTGCCTTATTTACTGAACCCAAATGAACTGAAACCAAGATTGCTTCCTTGGTGTCACACACAATTTAGGTCCTCTTTCTTAAGGAACAGCACTCTGTTCATGGCAGCAGCAAAGTGCGCCTCATTTTTATTCTGCTAAAAAAGACCACCGTAACAATTTCATTTGCTGCATCACAAATGAAGACAGGCTTCAATTTCTGCAAAAGTACTTCTTCCCTGCTTTGACACAGTGAAAGATAAATACTCGAACAGAATGTTAGTGGCTTGTGGTAATTGTAATAGACTGTCTTCCAATAAATTAAATGTAAAATGCTATTGGTGTTATTGAAGGCTAGTTGGAATGTATAAAGAAAATGCAACAAAATGCAATTTGTCAAATTATCTTTTAAGACCCAAACGTACTTCTCTGTTTTCCTGTCTATGAATTTGGTTGCATGGTCCCAACAAATGCTTATTTAAATTAAAGAATTTAATAATATTACCAGAGATTGATGAAATCGGATCTGACTGCAATTTTCTACTCATAGGAATACCATGACATTTAGAACCGTAGTAAATCAATGAATTAAAATATTTTATGATGGACATTAATTTCAGACAAAGTAAGGGAACAATTACATGTGAATGCTAGGGTATTATTGTTTGTTTTACTACTTGCAATGACACTGCACCTGTTTCATATTTCTCAGTCGCTCCATTGCCAGGCAATACATACTGTGTATTACTGTTGCTTGAGCAATTTTGTTGCCATAGATATTGTTGTCAACATACTCAATTTGATTTATGTTTACTACAGGATGCAGTGCTATAATTACATTCGAAGGACTGTTTTGGCATCATAAGATTTTGTTAACTTCCCTCTTAGCCTCAGAGTCATTATATTAATTAGCTCTTAGTACACCATTACTGAGTAAAACACAACTGTTCAGGATAATATTTTCACAATTACAGTACAATTTATCATTTATGGTACTGTCCAATGTAGACAGAACCAGCTTTCACCTCTAGCTGTGTATGAACAGTTGTCAAAAGAATGCTCTTACAGTAAAATCCCATTGGGAGATCCAGACCATTTTGAAGGCCATGTCTGATTAGTAAAGGACCAAAGGCCCTTGAATGAAAAACAAGTGGCAAGTGCAGCATAATCACCATTCCAGGCGTCTGCAATATCTGGATTGGAAAGTTGCAATGCCCATTTCCCGGATGGGGTGGCCATAAAGAAACATCATTGCTCTTCTTATTTCAAAGTACAAAGGTCTAAGTAAATATATTATCAAAGTACATATATGTCAACATATACGACCAAGAGATTCATTTACTTGTGGGAATAATAATAACCATAACAGAATCAACGAAAGTCTGCATCCAACACTATGGACAAGCAGCCAATGTACAAAAGAAAAAAAACTGTGCAACTAAAAAAAGAAAGAAAAAAGGAAATAATAAAATATAATAATAAGTAAATAAACAATAAATAACAAGAACATGAGATGAAGAGTCCTTGAAAATGAGTCCATAGGTTGTGGTTCAAAAGTTCAGTGATGGTATAAGTGAAGTTGAAATAAATTATCCCCTCTGGTTCTTGAGCCTGATGTTTGAGGGGTAATGACTATTTCTAAACCTGGGGGCTTGTGTCCTGAAGCTGCTGTATCTCCTTCCTGATGGTAGCAGTGAGAAGAAAGCATGGCCTAGATGCTGCGGGTCCTTGATGATGGGTGTTGCTTTTCCGCAATAGATGTGTTCAAAGGTGGGGAAGACTTTACTAGTGATAGACTGTGCCATATCCATTATTTTTGTAGGCTATTCTATTCAAGGGCATCAGTGTTTCCATGAAAGGCCATGATGCAGCCAGTTGATATACACTCCGCCATACATCTATGGAAGTTTGTCTGTGTTTTGGATGACATGCCGAATCTTAGAAACATAGCAAACCTACAGCACAATACAGGCCGTTTGGCCCACAAAGCTGTGCCGATCATGTCCTTACCTTAGAAATTACCTAGGGTTACCCAAAGTCCTCTATTTTTCTTGGTTCCAAGTATCTATCCAGGAGTCTCTTAAAAGACCCTATCGTATCCACCTCCACCACTGTCGCCGACAGCCAATTCCATGCACTCACTCCTCTCTGCATAAAAAATTTACCCCAACATCTCCTCTGCACCTACTTCCAAGCACCTTAAACCTGTGCCCTCTTGTGCTAGCCATTTCAGCCCTGGGAAAAAGCCTCTGAATATCCACATGATCAATGCCTCTCATCATTTTATACGCCTCTATCAGGTCACCTCTCATCCTCCGTCGCTCCAAGGAGAAAAGGCCGAGTCCTATACCCATAAGACAAACTACCCAATCCAAGCAACAACTTTTTAAATCTCCTCTACACCCTTTCTATGGTTTCCACATCCTTCCTGTAGTGAGGTGACCTGAACTGAGCACAGTACTCCAAGTGGGGTCTGACCAGGGTTCTATATAGCTGCAGCATTAACTCTCAGCTCCTAATCTCAATCCCATGATTGATCAAGGCCCATGCACTATACACCTTTTTAACCACAGAATCAACCTGTGCAGCAGCTTTGAGTGTCCTATGGACTCAGACCCCAAGATCCCTCTGATCCTCCACACTGCCAAGAGTCTTAACATTAACACTATATTCTGCCATCATATTTGACCTACCAAAATGAACCACTTCACACTTATCTGGGTTGAACTCCATTTGCCACTACTTAGCCCAGTTTGGCATCCTACCAATGTCCCGCTGTAATCTCTGACTGCCCTCCACACTATCCACAACACCCCCAACCTTTGTGTCATCAACAAATTTACTAACCCATCCCTCCACTTCCTCTTCCAGGTCATTTATAAAAATCACGAAGAGTAGGGGTCCTAGAACAAATCCCTGAGGCATATCACTGGTCACCGACCTCCATGCAAAATATGACCCATCTACAACCACTCTTTGTCTTCTGTGGACAAACTAGTTCTGGATCCACAAAGCAATATCCCCTCAGATCCCATGCCTCCTTACTTTTTCAATAAGCCTTGCAAGGCGTACCTTATCAAATGCCTTGCTGAAATTCATATACACTACATCTGCTCCTTTACCCTCATCAATGTATTTAGTCACACCCTCAAAAATCTCAATCAGGCTCGTAAGCCACGACCTGCCTTTGACAAAGCCGAGCTGACTATTCCTTATCATATTATGCCTCTCCAGATGTTCATAAATCCTGCCTCTCAGGATCTTCTCCATAAACTTACCAACCACTGAAGTAAGACTCACTGGTCTATAATATCTCTACTCCCTTTCTTGAATAAGGGAACATCTGCAACCCTCCAATCCTCTGGAACCTCTCTTGTCCCCAATGATGATGCAAAGATCATTGCCTGAGGCTCAGCAATCTCCTCCCTTGCCTCCCACAATAGCCTGGGGTACATATCGTCCGGTCCCGGTGACTTAGCCAACTTGATGCTTTCCAAAAGCTCCAGTACATCCTCTTTCTTAATATCTACATGCTCAAGCTTTTCAGTCCACTATACGTCATGCCTACAGTTGCCAAGATCCTTTTCTGTAGTGAATACTGAAGCAAAGTATTCATTCAGTACCTCCGCCATCTCCTCCGGTTCCATACAAACTTTTCCACTGTCACACTTGATTGGTCCTATTCTGTCACATCTTATCCTCTTGCTCTTCTCATACTTGTAGACTGCCTTGGGGTTTTTCTTAATCCTGCTTGCCATGGTCTTCTCATGGCCCCTTCTGGCTCTCCTAATTTCATTCTTAAGCTCCTTCCTGCTAGCCTTATAATCTTCTAGATCTCTATCATTACCTATTTTTTTTAACCTTTCGTATGCTTCTCTTCTTGACTAGGTTTTCAACAGCCTTTGTACACCACGGTTCCTGTACCCTACCATCCTTTCCCTGTCTCATTGGAATGTACCTCTGCAGAACGCCACGCAAATATCCCCTGAATATTTGCCACATTTCTTCCGTACATTTCCCTGAGCACATTTGTTCCCAATTTATGCTTCCAAGTTCCTGCCAGATAGCCTCATATTTCCCCTTATTCCGATTAAACGCTTTCCTAACTTGTCTATCCTACTTTGCTAACTTGTCTGTCCCTAACTTCTAAGAACTTCTAAGAAAGTTTTTTCACAAATTTCTAAGAATATAGAGATGGCTGTACTTTCTTCGTAATGGTTCCAGGGCAGATGTTCTGAAATGATAACACTGAGAAATTTCAAGTAGCTGATCCTTTCCACCTCTGATCCTCCCTCCTCTATCTTCCACAAAATAAGAGAGATATATTTTGTGTTAATACCTCAGCTAACTAGGGTTGAAATAATTGTGTATTACCTTTTCAGTCAGGGTGCACACATCAACAAAGGTGATTGAGACTTTTTTATGGATAGAATTTATATGCAACTACCTTTTGCTTTACATTTTTCTGCTCATTTTACTTGAAGATGACAGAGAGGAGTTGTTTGCAAATTAGGCTGAATAAATCACCTGGGCTTGCCAATGTGCTTCCTCGAAGGCTGTGGGAGACAAGTGCAGAAATTAAAGGGGCCCTAGTAGAGATACTTAAAACATCCTAAGTCATGGGTGAGGCGCTAGAGGAATGAAGGATAGCTAATGTTATTCCATTGCTGAAGAAAAGCCCTAAGAATAAGCAAGGAAATTATATGCTGTTGAGTCTGACATCGGTAGTGTGAAAGTTATTGGAAGGTATTATAAGGGAGCAGATATATAAGCATTTAGATCAACAGAGGTAATTAGGGATTGTCAATATGACTGTCTGTGGTAAGTCTTGTCTAACCAATCTCACAGAGTTTTTTGAGGAAGTTACATGGAAAGTTGATGAAGGCAAGGGCAGTGGTTTACATTAGCATGACCTTTGACAAGGTCCTGCATGAGAGATTGGTCAAGAAGATTCAGTCACTTGGCATTGAAGATAAGGTAGTAAATTGGATTAGACATTGGCTCTGCAGAAGAAGCCAGAGTGGTCGTAGATGGTTGCCTCTCCAACTGGAGACCTGCAATTAGGGGTGTGCCGTAGGGATCAGTGCTGGATCCATTGTTGCTTGTCATTCATATCAATGATCTGGATGATAGTGTGGTAAACTGGATCAGCAAATTTGTGGATGACACCAAGATTGGGGGTGTAGTGGACAGTGAAGGAGACAATCATAGCTTATAGTGGGATCTGACTAGCTGGGAAAATGGGCTGAAAAGTGGCAGATGGAATTTAATGCAGACAAATGGGAAGTGTTACACTTTTGGAGAACTATCCAGAGTAGGTCCTAAATGGTGAATTGGGCACTGAGGAGTGTGGTAGAACAGAGGGAAATTGGAAATACATACTGGCCTTCATAAATCAATGTATAGAGTGCAGGAGCTAGGATGTTATGTTGGAATATTAATAAATTCCAATATGAATTTAGAGTATTGTGTATAGTTTTGGTCATCTACCTACAGGAAAGATGTAAATAAGAATGAAAGAGTGCAAAGAAAATTTACAAGGATGTTGCGGGGCATCTGAACTATAGGGAAAGATTGAATAGGTTAGTGGTTTATTCCCTAGAAATCAGAAGACTGAGGGGAGATTTGATGGATGTATACAAAATTATGAGGAGTATAGATAAGGAGAACGCAAGTAGGTAAGTAGGCCTTTTCCGTTGAGGTTGGGTGAGACTATAACTAGAGGTTATGGGTTAAGGGTGAAAGATGAAATGTTTAAGAGGAACATAAGGGGAAACTTGAATAAGAGGGTGGTGAGAGTATGGAACAAGCTGCAGTTCAAGTGGTGGATGCAGGTTCGATTTCAACATTTAAGAGATATTTGGACAGGTACATGGATGGGAGGGATATGGAGGGATATGGTCTGGGTGCAGGTCGCTAGGACTAGGTAGATTAAAGGTTCGGTACAAACTAGATGGGTAGATGGTCATGTTCCTGTGCTGTAGTGTTCTATGACTCAGTGATGGCTTTGTGGGTGATGGCCTCTGCATTGTTTAAAGACTTTGCTTGCTGATTACACTGGCAATGTATATGTGTAACTTTTGAGGATCCAAATTCATTGCCTGATACAGTGCTGGTAATGAACATTTGAAATAAATAACTTTTACCTTAGATTTCTCCTCAGCTGATACTGGGCAGATGGTGCAATGTGTGGATTCAACCGTATACTAAGCAACAGAAATCCTGGCAGAAGTACAAAATAAGTAATCAAGAGAATTCTCAGAAGCTTTTTTCTCAATGGAAGACAATATTAACAATCAATTGAACTGACGCAATTCATGAACCTATGTGACTGCAGGATCGGGGCCGAGGATTGAACCATGGACACCAAGGCCCACCATGACTGATAACCAGGGATATGGGCCAGCGGAGATCACTCAGCTATCTGGTTGGCCGGCACCCAGCGGACACTAGCGGCCAATGTGACAGCCAACCAATCAGAACAATGAGTTGAATCAATGCAACTACGAGCACTCGGCAGAAACAACAGTCAATTGCATACTGATGATGTCACCTCAAATGGTGATGAAACTTCTGCGACTTAGCTCAAGGCTTGGTGAACAAGTAAGCAGCCAACCTGAGCTACCAATCTTCTCTTTCATTTCAATTAAACAAGAGTCTAAAGAACAACAGGTTACATGTAAAATTGCCTGTAGTAAAATGCTATAGTAAAGCTCTGATAGTCTGACACCAATGGGACTTTGGTGGCACTACACCACCAGTTTTATTTGGATCAATGGATATAACTTCCTTTAATTTCCCAAAAATTAATTCATTTTTTTTTATTAGTTTCTACAATGAAAAAAACAGTAATAAAGAAGTTTGTGCAGTGCAAAACAAATGTATTGAATGTACAGTTCACAACAGTTAAAGAAAAGCACCCATGGTAGAATCATATATAGTTACCAGCACACCCTCCCATTCCCCAACTCCAAGCCAACCTCACAATAGATAGAAAATTTAATTAGAACTTTTATCTCCACAGAGCTGTATTTATAAAAAGAAGGTATATTGCCTACTACCTGGACTATTATGTATTTACACATCAGATACCGTAAGTCTTAAGAAGAAGATGGAAGTAAGGGATTTATATGCAGATGAAAAAAAGGGGATGAGCCTTTAAACTAAGTGGGAATTATGAAAATATTCATTATGCATATGAATTATGAAAATGTTTTATGATGTTGTATATCATAAACCTTCTAGGGAACTCGGGCTAGCAAGGGAAAAAGGGCCTGGTAATTTTAAAAGTAGTGCTGGAAGCAGGACTCTGGTAAACTGAAAATGAGAATTCAAAGTAGAATCAGAGTTTGAAAGGGGTACAAGAAAGATAATCAATGGAGCCAGATTTCTGAATAATCTGATTCTAAGGTTAATGGAGTTTTACTGTTTGAATAATTGGGTGTGGTACGCCGGCCCCAATGGAATTACTTATGGACACTACTGATGTTTATTACACCATGGGAAAAAGGCATTTTGTCAGGAGGTTAAGCCTGAGCTATGCTGCAACAGACCTGACTGCCAGATAAATGTGTTGATTGCAATATTTCTTTGACACCCTGGCTAATATTGATCCTGCAATCAAAATACTTACCTGAAGTCGTTGCTCAGAACAATTGGCAATGCTGTTAGCAGCAGCTCTCAATGGTAACATCTGCACTCTGTCCGACCCAAAACTCACTGGTCTTCTTGCACAAGAAGCACTGCATGACTGAACAGTGCATACTAATACATCCTAGATTTGAGGACATCTCACAGCGGGTACAGGGCATTCTGAGAAGGGAGGATGAGCAGTCAGGCCCACTCCGTTTAGGTACCAATAACATAAACAGGAGTAGCGATGAGTAGTGCAAAGGAATTTTACATCGCTAGGCAGAAAGTTAAAGATCAGGACTTCCATGATTCCAGTCTCAGGATTACTATGTATACCATGTGCTAGTGAAGGGAGAAATAGATGCACAGTGTAATTCAACATGTGGTTAGGGACCTGGTGCAAGAGGAAAGACATCAGACTCACAGAACATTGGGCTCTTTTCCAGGGCTTGTGGAACCTATGCAAACAACATAGCTTGCATTTGAACAGAAGGGGAACCAATATGCTCACCGGAAGGTTTTCTAGTGCTACTCAATAGGGTATTATGGATAAGGTGGATGAACTTAGAGCCTGGTTCAGTACATAGAATTATGATGTTGCCATAACAAGACCTGGTTGCGTGAGGGCTGGGTCTGCCAGTCAGTGTTCCTGGATTTTGTTGGTTTTTTTTTAGATACAGTAGAGAGGGAGGTAAAAGAAGTGGTGAGTTTGCACTGCACATATGTGAGAAAATGTCACAGCCGTACACAGAGAGGATACAATGAAGAGCTCTCCACAGAGGCAAATTGGCTGAGCTCCAAAACAAGCAGGGTGAAATGACACATTTTTGGGATTATACCATAGGTCCCTCAATCCAACAGATAGATGGAGGAACAGATATGTAGATTGATTTTGTAAAGGTGAACAACAGAGTTACCATAGTGGGGTGGCGGGGGGAACTTTAACTTCCCCAGTGTTGGTTGGAACTTCCTTAATACAATAGGCTTAAATGTGACAAAATATCTTCAGTGCATCCAAGAGGAGTTCTTGAAACATTGGCAGAGAGTTCAACTAGAGAAAAAAACATATTAGACTTGGTTTTCTGAAATGAGTCAAACCACCCAGACTTCTTAGTGGGTGAACATTTTAGAAACAAAGCAATATAGAAAACCCACAGCACAATACAGGCCCTTTGGCCCACAAAGCTGTGCCGAACATGTCCTTACCTTAGAAATTACCTAGTGTTACCCAAAGCCCTCTATTTTTCTAAACTCCATGTACCTATCCAGGAGTCTCTTAAAAGAACCTATCGTATTCGCATTTTGGGAATAGTGACTGCAGCTCATTATGTTTTAATATAATTATGAGTAAAGTTTACATTGGATCTAGCAGAAAGGTACTATGTTGCCGGGGCAAATTTCAACACGAGGTAAGGGTAGTCGATTGGGAGCAGCTGCTGTTAGTCAAGTTTGCTTCTAACATGTGGGAGTTGCTTAAAAACCACCTGATTAGAGTTCAGGATTGGCATATTTTGGTAAGGAATAGGGACAAGTTTGGTAAGGGTGGTAAGGAATCTTAGATGACCTGAGAAGTCCTAAACTTAGTCAGAAAGGAAAAAGGAAGCGTGCATAATGTTTAGAAATCTAAACTCGGACTGGGCCCTTGTGAAATATGAAGATAGCAGGAATGTGCCAAGTAGGTGATCAGGAAGACTTTAAGAGACAATGAAATATCTTTGGCAAGTTGGATCAGGAGAATCCCAATGCATTTCCAAGAAAAAAAGAGGATAACTAAGGTGAGTAGGTTAAAGGATAAAGGAGGGAATTTGTGATTGGAATCAGAGCAAGTGACTGAGATATTAGATTAGCACTAGGTGTTGGTATTTACATAGGAAAAGAACTGGGGGATAGTGAAGACTAAGTGGGGCATGCTGATGGGCTGGGACATTTTGAGATTAAGGAGGAGGTGGTACTGTGTCTTCTGAAATACATTAAGGTAGATATGTTCCCAGGGTCAGATGGTACGTATCCTAGATTATTGTAAGAAGTTAGTGACGAGAAGCTTTGACAAGGATCTTTGTGTCCTCGCTAGCAATAGGAGTGGAGAATAGCAAACATTGTCCCTTTATTTAAGAAGAGAAATAGGGATAATGCAAGTAATTATGGGCCAGTGGTAGAAAAGCTATTGTAGAGGCTCACATCAGTGGTAGAAAAGCTATTGCAGAGGATACCAAGGAACAAGATTTTTGTGCATTTGGAAAGGCATGGCCTGCTTAGGGACAGTCAGAATGGCTTTGTGCAGTTAGTGCACAGGTCATGACAAGGTCAAAATTGATGGACTTCATCTGAGAATGTGACAGAGGAGCTTGATAAGGGTAAGACAGTGGACTATTTACATGAACTTTGATAAAGTCCCTCATGGTAGGTTGATTCAGAAGATAAAGATGCGTGGGATCCAGGATGAATTGCAAGTTTGGATTCAGAACTGGCTTGCCCATAGAAGACAGAGTATAGCTGTAGAAGGCTGTTTTTCTGGCTAGTGGTCCACAACAAGTGGTTTCTAAAAGGATTGATGCTGGGATTTTTGTTGTTTGTAACATACCTCAATGATTTGGATGAAAACGTAGATGGGTGGATTAGAACCTTTGTGAATGACACCAAGGTTGGTGTAGTTGTGGATAATGCAAAGAAGTACAAAACAATACAGTAGGATGTAGATCAGATACAAATGTAAACAGAAAATTGGCAGACATGAGGAAATCCGCAGATGCTGGAAATTCAAGCAACACACACAAAATGCTGGTGGAATGCAACAGGCCAGGCAGCATCTATAGGGAGAAGTACAGTCGACGTTTCGGGCCGGGACCCTTCGTCAGGACTAACTGAAAGGAGAGATAGTAACAGATTTGAAAGTGGGAGGGGGAGGGGGAGATCCGAAATGATAGGAGAAGACAGGAGGAGAAGGGATGAAGCTAAGAGCTGGAAAGTTGATTGGCAAAAGGGATACAGAGCTGGAGAAGGGGAAGGAAAAGGACTATGGCACTGTCTTACCCTTATCAGAAAATTGGCAGATATCTTTTAATACAGATGCATGTGATGTTTTTCCCTTTGGGAGGAGGAATAGAGTCATAGAGAAGTACAGCACCAAAACAGGCCCTCTGGCCCATCTAGTCCATGCTGAACCATTTAAACTGCCTACTCCAATCAATCTGCAAACTGGACTGTAGCCTTACAAACCCCTACCATCCATTTACCTATCCAAACTTCTCTTAAATGTTGAAATCAAAATTTTATCCACCACTTACACTGGTAACCACTCTTATCACCCTCTGAGAGAAGAAGTTTGCCCTCATGTTCCCCTTAAACATTTCATCTTTCACCCTTAACCCATGGCCTCGAGTTGTAGTCTCACCAAACCTCAGCAGAAGAAGCCTGCTTGTAAAGTCAAAGTACATACTTGTCACCACAGACAACCACAGACTCTTTTCTTTTTCTTTGGGCATACTGAGCAGATCTATATGGCTGTAACTGTAAACATCATTTACCCTATCTACCCCGTCATAATTTTGTATACCTCTGTTGAATCTCCCCTATGTTCTCAGGAATAATGGAGAAAGTATACAGTTAATGGTAGACCCCTTAATAAAATTGAAGTACAGAGGGATATTGATTTTTCAGGTTCATAGTTCACTGAAAGTGGCAATGCAAGTGGAGAAAGTGGTCAAGAAGGCGTATGGCATACGTGTCCCCATCGATGTGAGCTTGAGTGTAAGAGTGAGTAAGCCACGTTGCAGCAATATAGAATTGCATGAGAAATACAGAGCATTGCACGCAGTTCTGATCACCACTTTATAGGAAGGATGTAAAGATTGTGGAGAGGGTGCGGTAAACGACTCCCAGGTTGCTGACCGGATTAAAGGAATTTCAGGAAAAGTTAGACAAATTAGAGTTGTTTTCTCTGGAGCTGTGGAGGTCTATAAGATTATGAGAAGCATAGCTGGAGTAGGTAGCCAGCATTGTTTTTTTCAGGGTTGAAGTGTCTAATACTGGATTTGTCCCATTTTCCTTGTAGGTCATGCCATCTAATTCAGGCAGCAGGTGATCTTCTTCTACACCCTCTAAATGGCTGACCAGAACTACACACAATGCTCCAAGTATGTTCTGAATAAAGTCTTATCTAGCTGCAGCCTGACTTCCTTATTCTGAAACCTCAACTCCTCTCCCAATGAAAGCAATCCTCCCTGCTGATCCACCCATCTATATTTATAGACATGGATATGAAAGGAATGACTGGGGTGAAAAACAAAAAAAAATCCAGTGAGAGCAATTCTGGGGGCAAAATTGCCTTGTTAATGAGAGAGATCAAAAGAGAATGGCCAGATTGATTCAAACTGAGAGTAACTCAATAATAACAAGTTACAACAGTGGTGTGCAGAAGAGCATCTCTGAATACACAACTCACTGAAGCTTGAAGTGGATGGGCTACAGCAGCAGAAGACCATGAAGATACACTCAGTGGCCACTTTATTAGGTACAGAAGGTATCTTAAAAAGTGGCCACTGAGTGCATCTTTAAACAATTTTAAACTTAAAAATTATTTTCTAAATTAGAGAAACAATAATTTCAGTCAAAAATATTTTCAGATCATGCAGATTAATTAAAACATTAATATTATGTAAAGATGGGAGAAATAAATCACTTAGCTTCATTTCCCTTTTAAATGGAAATGATATTTTTCAAATGGCTGGGGCTGCAATAGGTGCAGCAATTGTGTTCAGCAGTAAGCTGAGGGGTCATAGAAAGTGACCGCATTTGGTTTCCTTCAGGAGATCATCCGTTTCTGAAATACTCAAACCTCCCTGAATGGCACCAACAATCATTCCATTCCAATCGTTTCTTCCCCATTCTGATGTTTGGTTTAATGTAATGTTGAGACTTTATAAAGCACATGTGATGCCTCACTTGGAATATTGAGAGCAGTTTTGGGCTCGTTATCTTAGAAAGCTGATCAAAAATATTTTCAGATCATGCAAACTGAACCTCTTGACCATGTCTGCATGCTTTTATGCATTGAGTTGCTGCCACATGATTGACTGATTAGATATTTGCATTAATGCGCAGATGTACAGGTGTACCTCATAAAGTGACCACTGAGTGTATTTCTGACATTGTCAGGAGGACATTTTGTTCATCTGGACGATTCAGGATTCACTCTTTGAAGCCCGCTATTCAATAGTGTTTTGTTGCTGTGATCAAGTCATTAATTTTTGCTCTTTCTTGTAACTTGATGAGCACAAATTGCCTACATTACTTCAGTGAACACAAAGTTATGAATGGTGCTTTAAGAATGCGAATCATTCTTTCTAGGCACAGTCAGTCTTTGAGCCCCATGTCAGCGTTGATGTGATAGGCCAAAGGGCCTTTTGTTGGCTTTGATGCAAAGTTTGCAGGTAATACAAGGATAGCTGAAGGAGCAGGTAATTTTAAGGAAGTAGAAAGGCTACAGAAGAACTCAGACAGATTAGAAGAATGGCAGGTGGAATACAGTATTGGAAGTGTGTGATCATGCACTTTGTTAGAAGAAATAAAAAGTAAACTATTTGCTAAACGGAGAGAAAAATTCAAAAATCTGAGGCACAAAGGGACTTGAGAGTACTTGTGCAGAATTCCAGAAAGGTTAATTTGCAGGTTGAGTTGGTGGTGAGAAAAGCAAACATGCTGTTAGCATTCATCTCAAGTGGACAAGGATATAAAAGCTAGGATGTAATGTTGAGACTTTATAAAGCACATGTGAGGGTCACTTGGAGTATTGAGAGCAGTTTGGGCTCCTTATCTCAGAAAGGCTGTGCTGAAACTGGAGGGGGTTTGTGGTGAACTACATATACCTGTCTGGACACGCTCCCTGCTGACTGCTCCTGTGACCCCTCCCACTGACCGTGGCTCCTCCCACAGACCCCGGTATAAAGGCGATTGAGGCCTGAGCCCAGCCCCCAGTCTCCAGGATGTAATATGGTGGTCAATTACTGCTTGTTCTTTCTTCCAGTCAATAAAAGCCGATATCTTGCCTTCACGTCTCAGAGAGAGTTATTGATGGTGCATCAGGGTTCAAATGAGGTTCATGAAAATGGTTCCAGTATTAAATGGCTTGTCAAATGAGGAGAGTTTGATAGCTTTGGGCTTGTATTCACTGAAATTCAGGAGAATGAGGCATGACTTAATGGAAACCTATGAATGGTGAAAGGCTTTGATAGCGTGGATATGGAGAGACTATTTCCTATGGTGAGAGAGTCTAGAACCAGAGGACACAGCCTCAGAATAGAGGACTGTCCTTTTCGAACAGAAATGTGGAAGAATTTCTTTAGCCAGAGTGTGTTGAATCTGTGGAATTTATTTCCACAGGCAGTTGTGGAGGCCAAGTCTTTACATATATTTAAGACAGTAGTAGATGGGTTCTTGTTAGTTAGGGCATGATGGGATACAGGGAGAAGGAAGGAGATTGGGGCTGAGAGGGAATATGGATCAGCCATGATGAAATGGCGGAACATGCACGAAGGGCCAAATGGCCTATTTCTGCTCCTATATCTTATGGTTGTTTCTGGGCTATATGACTCAATGAATCTAAGATTCAATGACAACACAATTAATGAATAGAAAGTACTGTACAATGTGCTGTCAGTTCACCATCTCTGTAAGGATCACTACGAGGTTTACATTAACACAAAGAATATCTGCATTGGTAAGTCAAAGGAGTAAGAAAGGAACGATAGGCAGGAGCTTCCTGTTAAGCACATGCAACTTACTCAGTTATTGATGGTCAGATTAAGTTGTTCCTAACGAATGGATTTCAAATTGAATTCATTCCACGCAGAGGAACGGATAAGATGCACATTCAAAGCGTGGCTGAGCATAGGATAAGTGCCGAAGTTTGAAGGCGTGTCTTGCAGGAAGAGAGTGTGTAGGCATAGATGAGTTTACAGTAACCCCACAGTGTCTGATTCCCTTAATGCTTTGTAAGTAGCATTCAAAAGAGAAAAACATTTTAATGAAGTCTTTCAAATGATAATTGATTTAATTTAAGGAGTTACTAGTGTTCACCTTCATTTCCTTTCCATCGTCAATCTGGGAGTTTGTGTTGCACTTCAGTGGCTTTATAATGTAACAGCTTGCTGCTGTAGACAGTGAGTCTGAACACAATTAGACTACAATTGCATACTTGGGTTACAGCTAATGTTACATGACAAGATATTTAACAGTGGCAGCTGTAAATGTAAGAAGTGACATGGTTTTATTTTGACACCTTTAAACACCATTTTCTCTTTGTTACAGCCTGGCACTTGTTCAATGCAACTTGAGATAATATATTTGGAATGACTTAATAATTAAAACATTTAGTGATTAGTTATATATAGGACATAATAACTGGTAAATATGTTGTTTATTTATACATAATTCCTCTTTCTTATTTTTTCATTTTCTGTTGTTTAATTTCTTCTATATTCTTTCCACTGTTCTGATGTAACAACCAAGTCACCTACCCAGGTCACTAGGATGCTTATTAATAAGAATGGCTGCCACTCTACTAATGGGCTGGATGACAAAATTTCCGCAAAAGTGTCTTTCAGCTGTGCGTTAAGATTCCCAAACCAAAGATAGGTGGAGGGACAGGTAGTACTGAGGAAACAATGAGTCTGTAGAAAGACTTGGGTAGATTAGGAGAATGGGCAAAGAAGTGGCAGTTGGAAAACAGTGTAGGAAAGTCTATGATCATGCACTTTGGTAGAAGGAATAAAGGTGTAGACTATTTTCTAAATGGGGACAAAATTCAAAAATAAGAGTTGCAAAGGGACTTCAGAGTCCTTGTGCAGGATTCACTAAAGGTTAACTTTCAGGTTGAGCCAATAGCAAGGGAGGCAAATGCAATGTTAGCATTCATTTCGAGAGGACTAGAATATAAAAGCAAGGAAGAAATGCCAAAGCTTTATAAGGCTTTTGTCAGACCACATTTGAAATATTGTGAACAGTCTTGGGCCCCATTAGTAAGAGAAGATGTGCTGGCATTGGTGAGTGTCCAGAGGAGGTTCACAAGATGATCCTGGGAATGAAAGGGTTAATATATGAGGCGCTTTAGATGGCTCTGGACTTGTGCTCACTGGAGTTTAGAAGAATGTGGGAGCGATCTCATTGAAACCTACTGAATATTGAAGGACCTGGATAGAGTGGATATGGAGATGTTTCAAATAGCAGGAGAGTCTAGGACAAGAGAATAGAAGGACATCCTTTTAGAAGAGAGATGAGAAGAAATTTCTTTAGCCAGAGGGTGGTGAATCTGTGGAATTCATTGTCACAGAGAGCTATGGAGGCAAATTCATTGGAAGGATGAATTCATTAAAGCAGGGGTTAATAGTTCTTGATTAATAAGGGCATCAAAGGTTATGGGGAGCAGACAGGAGAATGGGGCTGAGTAGGAAAATAAAACAGCCATGATGTAATGGTGGAGCCGACTCAATGACTGATTAGCTTGACTCTGCTCCTATGTCTTATAACTAATATGTACCTTCATCCTGCAACTGTGCATCCTGCCAGATTTAGTCACCTAAAGGTTTCCAGTCTGTAGACATGGAAAAGACATTTAAAACATGGCCATGACACCAATAAAGGATCCAGAAATTTACTCAAGTGTAGCATAAAGCGAAGACTTCTAGTGGAGCAAATTCAGAACAATGAAATTCAGCAGTCTTGGGCCATCTGGTATCAACAGAGGTCTACAGAATGAGAAGATTTATTTTGAACACTCTGGACACTATGCAAGTTTGAAGGCATAGCCTAGAGATTGAGTGTCATCTTCAGATGAGGAAGAGGAGGACAGGGAAAAGTGCAAACCCTTTTCTGATGAGAGTGGGTGCTGTATTTTGTCACACATCCTGCAGGATGAGTGAAGTTCCTGTGCAAAATTTTAAAACTGAATTGGAACAAAGTAAGAACTTTAAAAGTTATCATTAAACATGTGGTTAATTTTCACTCATTAATGACTTTGTGCATGTGGATGCGATATCTGAATGAGTTAGGAGTTAAAATGACTTTGCAAACGTAATGCAGAAAGATGCAATATTGACATCCCACTACTACACACTACCCCATCCCACCTCCACCACAACACTCCATCCATAGCCCCCACTTTCTCAACTGATCCAGAAGTTAATGTTCAATTGTCCTTCCATGTCTCCTGATTATGGATCTTACATTATTCTCATTCTGATGCTGCATGGGTTTTGTGACAGTTCCCTCCCCCTCATTTATTCAGTTCTTTCTGTCCTTTTCCTACCCTGTCTCTATTTCTCAGTATTTCTGAATGTAATGCATGTTTTTCAATGATGAATTTAATTTCTATTTTTAATCTCGTCCCCATCACAAAAATCTGCACCATTATCAACTACACAATTACGGAATGTGCAGTTAAAACACTTTATAGAAATGTTTTCCTTCATTGTGAAAAAATATAACATTCAATCAAAAAATTTTAGATCACAAGAAAAATAAATAATGAGCTCTTATGATTAATAGTTGGCATCAACCTTTCTTAAGGATTCAAGATTTCTTACTGTTACTGTCAGTAAATAGTGTAAAGGAGAAAGAAATAATTGTTACTCCAGATCCAATGCAAGCCAAAAATTCCCAAATGTGATAAAGAACACTTTAATTAAAAAAAACACAATAAGTATAAATATAAGATAGTTCATATTTATTGATTGTTTGTACATAAAGTGACGCTAGATACAGGAGTGTCTGTACATGTGGTGAATTACATATACCTGTCTGGACACGCCTGGACACGCCCCCCCCGCTGACTGCTCCTGTGGCTCCTCCCACTGACAGTGGCTCCTCCCACAGACCCCGGTATAAAGGCAATTGAGGCCTGAGCCCTGCCTCTCAGTCTCCAGGATGTAACATGGTGGTCAATTGCTGCTTGTTCTTTCTTCCAATCAATAAAAGCCGATATCTCGCCTCACGTCTCAGAGAGTTATTGATGGTGCGTCAGTACATGAGGTGACTCTGACAGGAAATGATAAAGTTGTGATGGTGGGGAGGTGTTGCTGGGGTGGGTTAGTGAGTGGAGATGTTGATTGGCCTTACTGCTTGGGGAAAATAACTGAGTGAGTATCCAAGCAACTCCCAGATCCCTGCTGTTTCCAACCATCACAGGCAGCCAATATTACCAATCCATTGGTTTCTGATCCTACCAACACCAACACTCATCGCCACCCTGAATCTCCAGGCCCATTCCTCCCTATCCTCCCTGATCATTACACTACCAGCACCCCTCCACCAACCTGTGATCCGCAATCTACCGAAATTCCTCAATGGGAAAAAAGACCTCCTCCGGCTAAGGTGCAATAATACACAATATCCCTGGCCCTGTGCTCAAAGGGGTTCCATTGCCAGAGACCTCATTCAGATAAGGTGATGCCCCTCCCGTGAACCCTCAAAAATGCACCCCCCACCCAAATTTCATCATCCACAAAGCACGTGAGTTTCACTCAGTCTTCCCAACCATCTTGTGAGGTTCAGTATAGATGACCAAAGCAGTTTTTCAGGTGCTGCTGACTTTCTAGACTGACATACTTAAGGAATAGGGCAAATAAGTCCACCCGGTCTTAAACCAGATCAGCTGCAACTGCTTGCCCTGAGTCTCACTCAATGTGCGCTGTATTGCCCCTTTACTGAGGCCAAGGATTTCTGTAAACTTTCATTTCTTCATTCATCAGGTGTATGATCAAAATGCAGCATAAATGCAATTAAAGGCAGAAAGTTGATTACATACGCAGCATCAGCATTATGTGCCTGCTCTGAGATTTAGCACAGACTCAATGACTGAATGGTTTCCTTCAATGCTATAAGGGTATACAAAAATAGAACTTCAATGAAAAGTAAGACATAAAGGAAAATCTCAGATTTGTTGTGACTTGCATGGGTTGCAAGTGTTTATTTCCAGGTCTTTGGTGCATCTGACAAAATAATGTACAGAGAAGCTGAGACATCCACAGAGCACATAATGGCCTGCAGGTTTCATCGTTTCCATTCTGCTGGTCACTCATGCAGAGGAACTTCTCAATGCTTGTGACATTTACATTGTATTATTTAAAGAGTAATGTAAGAAGAGTTAAGACCCTATTCTGCATTTGAGCACCCACTTGGGTACATCTCACAAAATAACTTACTTACCTGGTTTTCCCTTTGGATCCATTCTCTGCAAGTGTGAAGCTCTCTGCTCAGGTAGGAAGATTAGAAAATCAGACCAGTGTCGAAATGGAGAGAGAGTACAGGCGGCACCTGTATATTTGGAGCTGCTGTCTTTGTACATGTAGCAGTGAAAGCTGGCATACAGGCAGAGCTTGTGATCAGGAAGCTATACGGATTTTTGGCCTTCATTGCACAGCAAGTGGAGTAAAGGTGGGGAAAGGGGCGAATGCTCAGAGCATGGGTCATAATCCTGAAATGTTACCCTGCTTTCCTCTCCACAGTTTCTGCCCGGACTGCAGGATAAACCCACATTTTGTTTTCTGTGTCTTAAGGAATCACAAAAACCTGTGGGACAAAATCAGGTCACAGAAAAAGAATGCCAAAGCACAACAGATCACCCTTCTTTAATAAAAAAAGAATTTGATTTCCTATTACTGCTGCAAGCTGCTTTACACTCAAGGAATATATACACAATCAAAGAGCTTAGTATGGAGCAGAGAGAACAAATTTAAAATCAAAATACAGGAGAAACATATGAATAAAAATATCAATACTTATGTCTTATTGCTCTTATCCGGATTAAACATTCATGACTAGGAATTGAATTTTTCTTATTTCAGTGTGCTAAAACATGGTAGCATGTGGTGTAATACTATATTATGTTCCCTCCAAAATTAACGAGTGTTTCAAGTGGTATGTGGATTATTTACATCTTGACAGCAAAGCTAAAATAGATCTACATGCTTCCAAAGAGGACTTCACTCAATATCCTGCAGTTCCTGACACTTTTGTACTCAGTGCCCAGAGAAAGGCATCAGCCCTGAAGGCACAATTGGCATGACATCGCAACACATTTAACATGCTCACGTTGACTGCCAGAAAGAAAACAGTTTATTGAGGAGAGGGAGACAGTGTCAACATCAAACTAAGGGTCATCAAGCCTTGGTCCTGTGTGCCAGGGGTTCAAGTGATCTGTCAGTCCTGCCATAAAAAGAGCCTGTCTGGAGATGGTGTGAGTGGTTTCCTTCAGCAGGACTCCTATACAATGCAGAAAGTTGGAAAAATATTAACTTCCCATTATTGATTTGCAGACCACTGACTGCATCTGCAGAATTCATATCCTCGCTGGAAAATTCATTTATTAAGATGTCTCCTTTCATTAAGGAAGATGCCTCTCATCAAGAAATACAGATTTTGCAGCAGCATATTTAAGTAAAAGGGATAAAGATTCATTTACTCATTGGCACTTTACAATCAGAGCAGGTGGACCTATAAAACAGGATGTTAGGGTGTTTGTGCATTACTTTTGTCTTACCTCATTTTTGTTGTTAGAGAATACAGTAGTAAGAGGATAAATTGATGTTTATTAGAATCATGATTAGGTTAGCAGACTACTTAAGAGAGCACATTGGTCTCATAGCTTCATGCCGACCAGCCCTCTCTCATCTGTTCATTCAGGAGATAGGACTGGGAACAGGGAACCCCTCTGGCAGCAGCCTTCTTTCTCCTGCTGATTGTTAAGGCTCTCCGTCATGGATCTCATCCTCTGGTTCTCCTTATTGATCTTCCTCTGGCAGCAACTACCGTTTATGGATTGCAAATTTGTTCAGAGTGAAGACTCTCCACGTGGTTGTTGTACATGTCAGGGGGCCCTTGCACTTAAACAGTCCAATAGCAACCACTACTATCCTGGCATCAGCATGTACCCGTGCTCTGCTGTTATGGCTGGAGCGTGCATTTGGACTTGTCAGCTTTGAGGTACGAGGTAATCCTACACTACTACATCCACGCTTTTGGTCAGTGCTAACCACTGAAAATATCTGACTGTATGGAATCAAGTGTGCATCAGGGAATTACTAGATTCACTGTGAGGAATTTCTGGTCATCCATAACAAGCAGTACAGTAGCTAGTGGAATACTGTTCAACTAGTGGGCACATTAATGCAACCTCCTGCACTCAAGGGAAGACAGCACTATTGTCAGATCCCAGTGTTTGATATATCATTTCTTCCTCAGTAAAATCAAAGCAGGTGGCATTATTTCATCCTGAATTAGTGGCTGGTGCCCTCTCTGACAAAGTGATAACTTGTGAAATAGGGCAAAAAGATCACAGTGATCTTTGCCTGTTATACCACGAGCTTGTGAATCTTTTGTCTTTGTGAGAAGCCCAGGGAGGATGTGATGTTTCTGGTCTCCCTTGGAGTTAGCTGTCCATTGATAGTTATGTCTTTGTTTCCTTTCCTGAGTTCCAGACCCATAGACAATAGACAATAGGTGCAGAAGTAGACCATTCGGCCCTTCGAGCCTGCCCCACCAGTCTGAGATCATGGCTGATCATCTACCATCAATACCCGGTTCCTGCCTCGTCCCCATATCCCTTGATTCCCCTATCCATAAGATACCTATCTAGTTCCTTCTTGAAAGCATCCAGAGAATTGGCCTCCACTGCTTTCCGAGGCAGTGCATTCCAGACCCCCACTACTCTCTGGGAGAAGAAGTTTTTCTTTAACTCTGTCCTAAATTACCTGCCCCTTATTCTCAAACCATGCCCTCTGGTATTGGACTCTTCCAGCATCTGGAACATATTTCCTGCCTCTATCTTGTCCAATCCCTTAATAATCTTATATGTTGCAATCAGATCCCCTCTCAATCTCCTTAATTCCAGCATGTATAAGCCCAGTCTCTCTAACCCCTCTGCGTAAGACTGTCCAGACATCCCAGGAATTAACCTCGTGAATCTACGCTGCACTTCCTCTACAGCCAGGATGTCCTTCCTTAACCCTGGAGATCAAAACTGTACACAATACTCCAGGTGTGGTCTCACCAGGGCCCTGTACAAATGCAAAAGGATTTCCTTGCTCTTGTACTCAATTCCCTTTGTAATAAAGGCCAACATTCCATTAGCCTTCTTCTGCTGCACTTGCTCATTCACCTTCAGTGACTGATGAACAAGGACTCCTAGGTCTCTTTGTATTTCTCCCTTACCTAACTACACCGTTCAGATAATAATCTGCCTTCCTGTTCTTACTCCCAGTGGATAACCTCACACTTATTCACATTAAATGTCATCTGCCAAGTATCTGCCCACTCACTCAGCCTGAATTCTCCTAACATCCTCATCACATGTCACACTACCACCCAGCTTAGTATCATCAGCAAACTTGCTGATGTTATTCTCAATGCCTTCATCTAAATGAAGGCCGCTTCATTAATGAGGCCGCTATTAATTGAGTATCAGTATCACGACAGGGAGTGTTCTCTCCAATATGAACCATAAATATCTCCATGGTTATATATTGGAGAAAACACTCTCTGTCAGATTTAACTCTTTCTTCATAACTTGAAATGCATTTGAGCAGCCTGCAAGTCACTCCTGAAGGTGTCCAGTCAGATCTCCTGATGTCAGCACAGTGCCTCTTCAAAAATGAAAAGTTATCAAGCTATCACAATGTTCTACTTTTAGACTAACAAGAATTTTCTTTGACAGTCGTCGTGTATGGCTTTGAGCAATTGTCTATGTTGGTAGTGCAGAACTGGGCACCTGGTAGCATAAAGATTAGTGCAGTGTTTTACAATGCTTGCGATTGGGGTTTAATTCCTGCAGCTGTCTGCAAGGAGTGTGTATGTTCTCCCCATGACTGCATTTGGTTTCCTTCAGGTGCTCTGATTTCCCCTCACATTCCAAAAACATAGGGTTTAAGATTAGTAGGTTGTGGGCAAGCTATGGTGGTACTGGAAATATCTCAATGCTCGTGGGCTGCCCTTACCACATCCTCAGACTGTGTTGGACGTTGAAGTAAACAAAGTATTTCACTGTATGTTTTGATGCATGTGTGACAAACAATGCTAATCTTTAAACTTTAAAGTCACAAGGATGCAGCAAATGCCCAGAAAATCTCAGATGTACTAACATGACTGCTGCATATTCTACCTGAAAGTATTTGCCAGTGCAATCCAGTGTGGAATTAGCACCCGAAGCTGCACATTACTTATTGCACGTTTCAAATTTTAGGCTCCCATTCCATCCACATCATCTCATTACATCCATACCCTGACACCCCCCGCCCCCCCACCACTCTCTTCCCATGACTTTAAATTTATCCATTGCTATTCAACTTCAATTGATTCTCAACAAGAATATTCTTGCAACCAAGGTATTGTAATTTAATAAAATATACCGTAATCTCAATTCTTTGATGCATTTGTGAATTATTCATTCTCCAGCATTATTACCTATCAATGTTTCTCTGACATACATTCAACAGCAGATTGGTAGAGAAATAGATAGACAAGAATAAAATAGATTGAAAGGTAAAAATTACACTTTCTGCAAATATACTTTTCCTCTCGAATCCTGTCAGTTGCAGCTAGTATTTAACCTTGAACATCTTTGATACCTTGACATGCTTATATTTTTATTATGCAAGTAAATCTAGCTGGAAAAACTTTCGCATTTCTTTTTATGTGTTGTAGGAGATGAGTACTTGTTAAAAGCCTGCTGTTGACAGCAAGGAAGGAACAGGTGGAGGACTGATAAGTACATTTGTTTGGATGAAGATTTTTGCAGCATTTCCATACCAGTAATCAGTGAGTTATTCTCATGTCCGGTTTTGCCTTATTACCCAGAATGTCTTTGACTGATTGGTTATTTTTGGTTTCTCTGAAGTTACATGAAAATTTAGAGCTAAATAAACACACACAGAAAGAACAAAGTCAAGCAGGTGCTGAAACACAAATTCATATAGGAACGAGCAGTGCACTGGCAGCAGAAATGTGATTGTAAAATAGACAATGAGAAAGATTGATACAGGATGAAAGTGGGAACAATGGAGAATGAAAACACTAAGCTGTAGAAACTGGATCTTGTTGCCCCCATCAAAGAGTGTCTGAAAGACATCTGACCTGTTTACTTAAAATGGGTGTCATGTTCCTCACATATAAAGATGAACGGATGCCATCTGTTTTAGGTCCTCTTTGGGATATTGGACATTATCCAGATTTCTCAGCAGCCTGCACTGAATAGAATGATTTTCAAAAATAAATGTGTATCTGCCAGCAGTGGCAATAAAACTCCCATCCACTTCAAACATCCCACCTCTTATCCCTTCTCTCCACCTTTCTTCAGTCTCTCATTCTGGCACTTACTGTTATATTGTCTTTGCTGAGGATAAGCTATATGATTTGCCATAAGCACTCATCAGATTCAGGAAATGGCTAAGCAATATTAATGAGACTCATAGTCATCACAGAGTCATAGAGTCAGAGGGAGGTACAGCCTAAAGCCCAACCCTTTGGCCCAATATTGTGCACTAATCTGAGCAGAAACCAAACAGCAGGAGAAAATTCATATAGTCACAGGGAGAACATGCAAACTCAACATAGACATTATCCACAATTGGAATCAAACCTAGGTTCCTGGCAGCAAATCTAGCAAATACCATTGTATCCTTGTTATAATCTGTTGGTCTAATAAAATATTGGACTATCTGGGCTTCATCACAAGAAAAGGATATTACTGTGAATAGATTTAAGCTACATTAAATGCTCCACGTGATTAAAATGGAGGGGTAAGAGCTCACAGCAAAAAATACACATTAAAAAAAAATCTATTATATCCATTAAACTAACCAATCCAATTCACCGACACCAACCTAGGGAGTCATGGTCCAATCTCCATCTCTCCAAAGTGCAATGCAGCTGAACGATAATGTTACCATGGGGTCAGACCATCCTCAATCCAGGCAGTTGTCCACCCTTGATTCCATGTTTGAACTTACTCCTTGTAGCCCTTTGGGTTGAGTCAACCTGTCAACCCTAGTCATCCTTTGAAGCGGTGCAATATCTTAGCAGTGACAAGACCCCAGACCTGACTTTGTCTTTAGAAAGCTAACAGTAGAACCATTTTTTCAAAATCCTATATATTGCAATTCATTTGTTAACATGAATAAATAATTTTGCTTAAAAACCCTTTAAATGTTAGTATTTAATCAAAAATATTAAAATTAAGGTAATAAAGAAAAAGGATATGAATTACTTACCTTCTGTTAACCTTTCAATCAAGTTCACTGACCTCATTCACCAATTATGCCAGCCATCCTCAGTTTAAAGCTGAGGGGCCACATGTGATGTGCCTCTGACCTATCAGCTCAGAAAATTTGAGCTGTGGTCCAGCCAGGACTTACTTATGAGTCCAGAGAAGATGGGGAGCTCTTTTTGACTCCCACCTTGTGTTGCACACTCCTTTTGCTGTTCACTGGGTAACGAATAGTCTTTACTCCCAGACAGAGGACTTTATTCCTGCTGAAGAAATGAGGACAGTCAGGCTGAGTGGCCTTTTGGATCTGTGAGGTTTGCAAGCTTCCCAGTACTTCAGGAGCTGACCGATGGCAATCACATGTACACTGTGAGTCTCCCTTCAGAATCCAGAGCTTTTCATATATTGCCAGGGCTTTCCCTCTGTGAACATTGATGTCATATTCAGTCAGGAGCAGGAACAAAGAAGTTTCTCGTGCTTAATCCCATTTATCTGGGGTGCTGACATAGCTTCCTTTTAAAACCTGCAAGTCTATCTGGAGGATTGGAGTTTGAGTGAAAAAGCTATCTGGTATTTTGGTTTCCAACTTCTCTCCAGCAATCCTGGATGAGTGTTGCTGCCATAGCCTCAGGACCACTAAGAACTTGGTGAAAAATGTCACTGGATTCGATTCCACTATTGGCATTGTTCTGTGCGTATCTTGCAAACTTCTCCAGAGAGAGGCCAATTTTCCTTTATTGGGATCTACTGTCTCTGTCTTACTTACTTACTGCCCAGTATGCCATTGGTGTTTGGTGTAGCACTGAAGGTTCTCCATCTCTGGCAGGGCTTCCTCTCAGTTTTCACTACTGACAGTTATGCAAAGTCCCAGGTGGAGACTCAGGAATACCATCACACTCAGATGTAGAAGGATTTTTCATTTCTTTTTCCATAACAACTTTACTTCACTAGTCAGGGATGTTAGCCCTGAGCTGCACCCCTGAACTTGGAGGACTGGTGGGCGGCTCTTAGTCGGGCCTCTACCCTTTGACCTGTTCGGCATGGGTGATCCTACCAAGAGTGAAAGCCTAAAGCCCTGACTCCAGCCAACATTGCTTTCCAAATCATTGAGGCACACAAACCTCCAAACCCAATGACAAGGTTGTGGTGCTCTTGAGGATCTGCTGAAGCTTTTACCCACAGCTTTCCAGCAGATCATCCACAGATAATGCTAGAGCTACAGGATCTGGCAGTTAGTGAAGTGAGGCCCTCTCTATGTTGAATCAACAAATCCAATTGTCTTGAGGCTCCCTTTCTATGACCACTGCATATAGGTAAGGAAGGTAGCTGTGATCGACTACAGTTACTAATCAGACTTTATGATTCAAATCTTAAGACCCCATGGAGAAATAATACTGCTTTTATGATAACCTGCATTTCAACTGTAGTAGAGCTCCCATGGAAATACTCCTGATTCTCTTAACCTTTATCTGCAGTGAAATGCACAGTACTCTTCCCTATAGCTTCCCCAATGGCAACGGTGGTGGAAGCGGATATGACAGGGTCTTTTAAGAGACTTTTGGATAGGTACATGAAGCTTAGAAACATAGAGGGTTATAAGTAAGCCTAGTGATTTCTGAGGTAGGGAAATGTTCGGCAAAACTTTGTGGGCTGAAGGGCCTGTATTGTATTGTAGGTTTTCTATGTTTCTATGTTGCAAACTTTTGGCTAGTTTTTGCTGTTAGACAGGAAAATGCCAGACTTCCTGTACAGCAGTGAACACAAAAGAATGATGATACAACTTTCTTACCTCTCATTGGATTATCCGCCTCAGGCTGGCTCACAGTAAATGAGTTAAGCACCAGATATTGCTTCGTTATTTACTGCTGTGATTATTGTGATCTTTCAGCCAGCAGAGGAATGAATTAGTCCAATCAAGTACAGTAGATTCATTAAGGATCCTTGTCGACAAGAGCAGAGATTGAAAGTGTAAACATCCGAGAAATCAGTGTCATCTGGCAGTCACCTAACTCAGTCTGCCATTGCTAGGTTTACAGCTGTACTGTATAACAAGGTGATGCACCATCAATAACTCACACTGAGACGTAGGCGAGATATCGGCTTTTATTGACTGGAAGAAGGAACCAGGAGTGAGTGTCCATCATACTACGTCCTGGAGACTGAGGCCGAGCATAGGCCTCAGATCGCCTTTATACAGGGGCCTGTGGGAGGAGCCACAGGAGCAGTCAGCAGGGGGTGTGTCCAGACAGGCACATAGTTCACCACATTCACCCCCCCTTCGTTTGAAAGAGTCCCCATGTGACAAAGTTTCTTACAAGTCAAGTCTATCAGGTGGTCGAATCTGTCGCTGCGATCTACGTAGCACCGGCTGTGATCGCATAGATGCCGGCAACATTGGTGATTGCACAGGGGACGGAGGTTGCGCTTGTTCTTGCCCACTAGGCGCCAGTAATCCCTCACGCATGTGCGAGGCGCCTGGTATAAATGTGTACGAAACGCCCGGTATACAAGTGTCGTGAGGAGTCTGTGTAGGGCCTGGTGAGTACGGTGTCACCTCTGGTGCAGGGTTCATAGTTACCGGAGAGCCTTCAGGGTAGTGGTCTGCTGCACCTGCGGGTGCCAGGTCGCGGATGGAGACCGTGTCCTCCCGCCCATCAGGTAAGACCACGTAAGCATACTGGGGGTTCGCATGTAGAAGGTGAACCCTCTCTACCAGCGGGGAGTATTTATTGCTCCTCACATGTTTCCGGAGCAGCACTGGCCCCGGGGACGTCAGCCAAACTGGTAGGGTGGTCCCAGTGACAGACTTCCTGGGAAAAGAGAATAGGCGTTCGTGAGGGGTGGCATTGGTGGACGTACATAACAGAGAGAGGATAGACCTCCTGCTATCGAGAGACCGGCAACCCTTTTGACTTAAGGGCTAAAAGTGTGGCCTTCCACACTGTGGCATTCTCCCGCTCCACCTGGCCATTACCCCGGGGATTATTACTCGTGGTCCGACTGGTAGCAATGCCCCTAGCTAGCAAGTACTGGCGCAGCTCCTCACTCATAAAGGAGGACCCTCTATCGCTGTGGATATAGCAGGGATACCCGAACAGAGTGAAGAGCTGGCGCAGGGCTTTTATGACGGACGTGGCAGTGGTGTCGGGGCAGGGGATGGCAAAGGGGAACCGTGAGTACTCGTCGATAACACTGAGAAAATAGACATTGCGGTCAGTGGAGGGAAGGGGGCCCTTAAAGTCAACACTCAGTCGTTCAAAAGGGCGGGTGGCCTTGACAAGTTGTGCCGTGTCAGGACGGTAGAAGTGCGGTTTGCACTCAGCGCAAATTTGGCAGTCCCTGGTCATCGTCCTGATGTCCTCCAGGGAGTATGGCAGGTTCTGAGCTTTCACAAAATGGTAAAATCGGGTGACCCCCGGATGGCAAAGTTGTGCATGAAGGGTGTACAGCTGGTCGAGCTGTGTGCTAGCACATGTTCCCCGGGATAGGGCATCAGGGGGTTCATTGAGTCTGCCAGGCTGGTACAGGATATCATAGGTGTAGGTGGAGAGTTCTATTCTCCACCGCAAAATCTTATCATTTTTGATTTTGCCCCGCTGTTGGTTGCTGAACAGGAACGCAACCGAGCGCTGGTCGGTCAGCAAGGTGAACCTTTTGCCAGCAAGATAGTGCCTCCAGTGCCTAACAGCCTCCACTATGGCCTGGGCTTCTTTCTCCACCGCGGAGTGCCGAATTTCGGAGCCTTGGAGGTTGCGAGAAAAGAATGCTACTGGTCTGCCTTCCTGATTGAGGGTAGCAGCCAGAGCGAAATCGGAGGCATCACACTCCACTTGGAAGGGAGCGGTCTCGTCCACCGCATGCATCGTAGCTCTGGCAATGTCCGCTTTAATGCAGCTGAAGGCCGCGCGGGCCTCAGCAGAGAGGGGAAACGAGGTAGACTTGACCAGGGGGCGTGCCTTGTCTGCGTAATGGGGGACCCATTGGGCGTAATAGGAAAAAAAACCCAGGCACCGTCTGAGGGCCTTGAGAGTGGTGGGAAGAGGGAGTTCTAACGTACGTCATAGCATACATTCGGGATCAGGGCCAATAACCCCGTTTTCCATGACATACCCAAGTATAGCAAGGCGGGTGGTTCCAAACACACACTTGTCCCTGTTATAAGTAAGGTTCAGAGCTGCGGCCACTTGGAGAAATCGTTGGAGGTTGGTGTTGTGATCTGGCCTGTCGTGACCACAGATGGTGATGTTATCCAGATAGGGAAATGTGGCCTGCAGTTGGTACTGGTCCACCATCCGGTCCATTTCCCTCTGGAAGACAGAGTCACCATTCGTGACACCGAAAGGGACGCGCAGGAAGTGATAGAGCCTGCCGCCCGCCTCAAAGGCAGTGTAGGGGCGGTCCTCTGGGCAGATGGGGAGCTGGTGATAAGCGGATTTCAGATCTATTGTCGAGTACACCTTGTACTGAGCAATCTGGTTGACCATATCCGCGATGCGGGGTAGGGGGTACGCGTCAAGCTGCGTAAACCTATTGATGGTTTGACTATAGTCCACCACCATCCTATTTTTCTGCCCGGTCCGAACAACAACCACCTGGGCCCTCCAAGGGCTTGAGCTTGGCTCAATGATCCCCTCCCTGAACAGCCACTGCACCTCCGACTGAATGAAGGCCCTGTCCCCCGCGATGTACCTCCTGCTTTTGGTTGCCACAGGTTTACAGTCGGGGGTCAGGTTGGCGAACAGCGGTGGGGGAGGGACCTTGAGAGTGGAGAGGCTGCAAGTGGTGTCGGTAGCGCAGCTGTTGGCCTGGTTCTGGATGGGATGTGTGTGCCCGTGTGTGTGTGTGGTCAGTAGCGAGGTATGTGAAGAAGTCCCACAAAACTTAGGATTCCGGACAGTGAGTGGTGGGAGGGGCCCATCATATACCATAGTCACACTTTCGAGGTGGCTCTGGAAGTCCAGCCCCAATAGCACAGGTGCGCACAGATTAGGCATGACCAGCAGCTCAAAGTTCCGATATTCTGTGCCTTGCACCACCAATGTCGCTACACAACCCGCCCGGATGTCTGTGGACTGCGACCCAGAAGCCAAATGGAACCCCCGACTTACCGGCCGCGTTGCAAGTCCGCAGCGTTGCACTGTGTCCGGGTGAATAAAACTCCCAGTGCTGCCCGTGTCAAACAGGCATCTAGTCCTGTGCCCCTCCACCCGGATGTCCATCATGGACCTTGCAAGCTGGTGTGGGGCACTTTGGTCGAGGGTCACAGTGGCCAGAGTTGAATCGCCGTCGGGGTGTCCGGTCAGCATCGGAGGGCCGGGGGCGGGGCATGCTGACGTCGACAAAGATGGCCGCTCACATCCGGGGTACCCGGTCAGCATCGGAGGGTCAGGGGCGGGGCGTGCTGACGTCGACAAAGATGGCCACCCACATCCGGGCATGCAAGATGGCGGCCCCCACGTTTCACCCACAGCGCTGCACTCCGCTCGAGGTTGAGACTTACAGACCTTGGCGAAGTGGCCCCGCTTTCTGCAGCTGGAGCAGGTCACTTCTCGCGCTGGACAGCGTTGTCGAGGGTGTTTTTTATGGCCGCAGAAATAACACACGGGCTTCTGACGGGCTGCCGCTGTGGTCGGGTTCGGGGAGCTCATGGAATCGCGACTGGCGGCGGCGTTGGCGAATTCGCTCCCGGGAGCCGGCGGTGGGGTCTGAGGTGTCCACGGAACCGGCGGGGAATCGCGCGACTGGACAGCGTCAGCATTATGCAAAGCAGCTTCTAGAGCGTTGGCCGTCTCCATCGCCGAGCTTAAGGTAAGGTCGGCATTTTCCAGCAGTTGCTGGCGCATGTACACTGACCTCAGTCCCGTCACAAAGGCGTCTCGCACCAACAGCTCCGCATGCTGTTCTGCCGTGAGCGTCTTGCAGTCGCAAGCTCGGACGAGTGTCTGTAGTGCTCGGAGAAACTCAGCGCACGATTCGCCAGGCCGCTGTTGCCGGGTAGCTAAACGATGTCTTGCGTAGACGGTGTTCACCGGCCGCAGGTACTGTCTTTTGAGGGCGTCCAGTGCCCCATTGTAGGTCGGCAGGTCCCGGATAATGGAGTAAACTTTGGGGGTGACCCTCGAGAGTAGAATTCTGTGCATAACGGCGGGTTCAGTTGCACGAACCTCCTCCAAGTACGATTGGAAGCATGCAAGCCACTGTTCAAAAGCGAGAGCTGCGTCAGGGTCTTGAGGGTCCAAATCCAACCTTTCCGGACGCAAAACGGTTTCCATGTTTTAAAACTTCCAGTCAATAAAATTGATGCACCATCAATAATTCACACTGAGACGTAAGGCGAGATATCGGCTTTTATTGACTGGAAGAAGGAACCAGGAGTGAGTGTCCATCATACTATGTCCTGGAGACTGAGGCCGAGCGTCAGGCCTCAGATCGCCTTTATACAGGGGTCTGTGGGAGGAGCCACAGGAGCAGTCAGCAGGGGGCGTGTCCAGACAGGCACATAGTTCACCACACAAGGGCTGGACAGATGAGTAGCCATGCTGCTTGGCCACCTTTCAAGTTGAAAATCAAAACCCCAAAATCTAAAATCATGTAATATACACTGGGTGATTGATAAGTTCGTGGCCTAGGTAGAAGGAGTCAATTTTAGAAAAAATAGCATATTTATTTTTCAGCATAGTCCCTCCTACATTTACACACTTAGTCCAGCGGTCGTGGAGCATACGGTTCCCTTCTTTGTAGAAGTCGGCAACTTGGACCTCCAAAAAGTGGCCCACAGCAGGGGTGATTGATAAGTTTGTGGCCTAAGGTAGAAAGAGATTAGTTATACAGCTCTCTTTACACGCACGTGCAGTTCAACTCTGAGTGATTATGCAGAAAGTTTGAAGTTAATAACCTTTGTAGTATTTCTGTTTCAGATAATTGAAAATTGCAAGTAAGTAATTGTCTGAGAAAACATCGGCCTTCGTGCAGTCATTGCTACCTCGGTCTCAAGGGCTTATCACCCACAGAGGTCCACGAGGACGTGGTGGCAACACTAGGGGAGGGTGAAAAATAAATGTGCTAGATTTTCTAAAATTTACTCCTTCTACCTTAGGCCATGAACTTATCAATCACCTCTCATATGATTTGATAGACCAGCTGAACAAAGGCCTTGGGAAATCAATACTTTTGCATGGATAACCAACACAAATTTATTGTTATGTACAGAGTTGGAGACTGAAAAAGAACCAGCTGCAGTGCTAGCGTTGCTGAAAATACTCACTACAATTCTTTTTATATTTTCATTTGCCTTTGCTGATGATTGTTCTGATGCATTTCAGTGATTGCATTTTGATAATATCAGAAAAAAATCTGGTACACTCCAATTACACTTGAGACATTGTTAACAAGAATATGCAAAATTATTGTTAGCTTATGACACAAAATATATTCAAAATGATCCTGACTTCCAATTGAACCCAAAGTTTCAATAATATTGCTAAGCATTACAAGAGCAAGGACTGGTCCTATGGCAGTGATTGCTTGGACTATTTGATAAAGGCTTGTTCAAATAGCAGGCAAAAGATGTTACCTAATAGTCTTTCCTCCTCTGCCCTTTACCTCTTCCTCCTATCATCTTCCATCTTCTCACTTCATCCCACCTCCCAAATCCACACATATTCACACTCATTTGGTTCCACCTATCATCTTCTAACTTCTCACTTTATCCCACCTCCCCTACTCACCCACATTCCCCCTCACTTAGTTTTACCTATTACCTGCCAGCTCGTCATAGACACAAAGGAATCTGCAGATGCTGTAAATCTGGAGCAACACACATGAAATGCTGGTGGAACTCAGCAGGTCAGGCAGAATCTATGGAAGTGAGTAAACAGTCGATGTTTCAGGCCGAGACCCTTCATCAGGACAGGAAAGGCAGGGGGAAGATGCCAGAGTAAGAGGACGGGGTGAGGTGATGAATACTAGCTAGAAGGTGATAGACAGGTGAAGCCAGGTAGGTGGGGGAAAGGGGGGTGAACTGAGAAGCTGGGAGGTGATAGATAGAAAAAGTAAAAGGCTGATGAAGCAGGAGCCTGATAGGATAGAAAATGGACCATAGGAGAAAAGGAAGGAGGAGGGGCACCGGGGATGGTGATAGGCAGGTGAGGGGAAGAGAAGGGGGAAGGATAAAGTGGGGAATTGAAGGGAAGGGGGAGAAGAAAATTTGTCACAAGATGGAGGAATCAATGTTCATGCCATCAGGTTGGAGGTTTCCCAGATGGAATATGAGGTGTTCTCCTAAACTGAGAGTAGCCTCATCATCACGGCAATGAAAGAGACCATGGACTGACATGCTGGAATGGGAATAGGGATTGTAGTTTAAATGGCTGGCCAGTGTGAAATCATTCTTTTAGCTGACTGAGTAAAATCACTTGACAAAACAATCTTGCGATTTCCGCCGGGTCTCACAAGTGTAAAGGAGGATGCACTGGGAGCACAATAGACAACTCCAACAGATTCACACATGAAGTGTCGGTTCACCTGGATATACTGTTGGAAGCTCTGAATGGAGGTGAGTGGGCAGGTGTAGCACTTCTTTCACTTGCAGGGATAAGTACCATTTGAGAGATTGGTAGGAAGGACGAATGGACAACAGAATCATGGAGGAAATTATCACTGTGGAAAACGGTGAGTTGAGCGAGGCAAAGATGTGTTTGTTGGTAGGATCCCATTGAAGATGGCAGATACCTGCCAGCTTGTACTTCTTCCCCTCCCCCACTTCATTTGCTGGCTTATTTCCCCTTCCTTCCCAGTCCTGATGAAGCGTCTTAGCCAGAATCATTGACTGTGTATATCTCTCCATAGATGCTGTCCGATCTGTTGAGTTCCTCCAGCATTTTGTGCGTTGTTCCCTGATAGTGATCACCTTTCACACATTTGTTATGACTCAGATAATCTATGCAACATCTTCATCTCCTTAACAAAGGGGAATGGACAAGTGCCACAGTAACTAGGGTGCAATGAGTTAACGTGTCAATCTGTCATGGATCAGGATCAAGAACTTTCCACAAATCAGGAAATAATAAAGGCTAGACAGAAGGAGTTTCAAGTCAAGTCAAGTCAAGTCACTTTTTATTGTCATT
Organism: Hypanus sabinus; assembly: GCF_030144855.1. Taxonomy (NCBI): domain Eukaryota; kingdom Metazoa; phylum Chordata; class Chondrichthyes; order Myliobatiformes; family Dasyatidae; genus Hypanus; species Hypanus sabinus. The sequence continues at coordinate 173,405,918 of NC_082706.1, forward strand.
TCGACCACAACTGCTGGTACAGTACACAGTAAAAATGAGAAAACATTTTTCGGGACCATGGTGCTACATGAAACAACGCAAAAACTACACTAGACTACAGACCTACCCAGGACTGCATAAAGTGCACAAAACAGTGCAGGTATTACAATAAATAATAAACAAGACAATAGGCACAACAGAGGGCAGTGAGTTGGTATCAGTCAAGACTCTGGGTATTGAGGAGTCTGATGGCTTGGGGGAAAAAGCTGTTACCTAGTCTGGTCATGAGAGCCTGAATGCTTCGGTGCCTTTTCCCAGATGGCAGGAGGAAGAAGAGTTTGTATGAGGGATGCATGGGGTCATTCATAATGCTATTTGCTTTGCAGATGCAGTGTGTGGTGTGAATGTCTGAAATGGCGGGAAGAAAGACCCCGATGATCTTATCAGCTGACCTCACTATCCGCTGCAGGGTCTTACGGTCCGAGATGGAGCAATTTCCGAACCAGGCTGTGATGCAGCCGCTCAGGATGCTCTCAATACAACCCCTGTAGAATGTGATGAGGATGGGGGCAGTGGGAGATGGACCTTCCTCAGCCTCAGTTTGTTGCAATATGCATTGTTCCATCTCTTATCACCCTCTCCAATTAATCCAATGACAGTTCTCAGGAAATTCGCAAGGTTTAAATTATTGATATAAAATGTTTTAGTTACAAACAATTAATAGGTTCAAAGGCAACTAAATAACTGTACTAACTAACCAACTTATTGCCTTCTTTTTTTAGGGTTACTAAAATTACTATTACGACACATGACTACACTTGCCCTGTTTCCGTTCTATGGACTACAGATATCCACTTGGATGATTATGATGAGAACTTGCCTTGGGAATTCCAGCATATGACTGTGACAACTTACAATGAAGAACTCTAATGTGGCTATGGAGGAGAGGCAAGAGCATTGCCTGAAAGACATTTATGGGAGGAGAAAAGCTGACCTCCTGGGAGGAGGCAGCTTTTACAAACTCCACAATACAATGAAACTACCCTGGGATTTGAGACAAATGGACTGTGTATTAGTAGTGACAAGATTTTTAAATATGGCTCTGAGTCAGGGACAAGCTGACCCAAACTTGGTTTAGGAAGAGTGATCAGGTGAGAATTGTAGGGATAAATTCATTAAATAATTAGTGAGGTTGGGAGTGGGAATTCAGCACCTGTCAAAACCATCAAATACATAATCAGCCACTACAAACCTCACCAATGTGCTGGCTGGCACTTTTCAGAAATGTTTCTGATCATGGGTTTGCATGAATGTGTGAGTGTGTACTACATGCACTTGTCTCTCTATGCTTGCTTGTGTGTCCCTCTGTCTGATTTGTTCTTCTTTATTCATCTTTCAAAATTTGGGCATTGCTGGCAAGTCAAGCATTTATTGTCCAGCATAGTTACCCTTGGGCAGGTGGCAGTGAGTCACGTGCTGCTGGAGAGGAAGTTCCAGGAGTTACACCCAGTGGCGATAAAAGAATGGCATATATTGGCAAGTCAAGATGCTGTCTGACATGTGGGGAAACCTGCAGATAGTAATATTCTTATTTAGATGAAGCTCTTGTTTCTAGTCAAGCTCACTAGTTTAGAAGATACTATGGAAGAAGCCTAAGTGAATTATTCTAGCGCGTACCATTTTTCTTGTTTTGTTTTCCCCCCGTTCACCATTTAAAAAGCAACTAATGCATTCCTAGCACTGACTGGTTTAGTGAGCAGGAACACTGGTGTGAAGTCACAATGACGAGTCTTTGCTGCTGCAGGAAACTCAAGGAGAGTCTACCAGAACCCAGGTCCACACAAAAAAAAGCCCATTTTCACCACCATCATGAACCAATTGCAAAATTTTGCTTCAACACAACAGCTTGAATACCTGGTGTTGAATTATTTGATGATCCGTGATTTTACATTTTATAACCCTTTTGTAGTGGTGGTGGTTGGTATCCGTCTGTGTTGAGGGAGAATGGGTAATGGTGATCATCACAAGCCTGGGCAGAAAGTATGGAGATCCTGAGATACCCAGTCGTCAAGATCCCCCTCTCAGCCTCACCAGTATAGTCCAAAGGAAAGCTTATGAACTGACTTGTTTGGCACCAGCTTGGCTGCAGGAGCTGCTGGAAGGACGTTCAATGGTGTCCAGCTGCCTTAGGGGCTCCATTCCGGATTTTCGGTCTGGGATTCCTCCTGCAGCTTTGTCTCTCCCGAGGCTGCAGGCAAGACAGTGGAGTTATTTACCCATGGGCGGGGATCTGGTTCACAAGCACCAAGGCGTGTCCACAAACTGGAGGACCTGCGTACTACATGTGCAGGGGCCAGACCTCCTCCCTGTCCTCTGTAGTTCAGCCTGAGTCCGAAAGGAGTTCAGTTTCCGTGTGTCGCTGCGAGGAAGCACTATGTGAGGTTTGCTGTTGGAGAGGCAATGTGCTGGCAGGGAAAGACTTAACACATTCGGCTCTCCTTTTCACAAGACTGCTAACCAGTGGTGGAAGCTGAAAGTGAGAGGAACACGCACTACCCATTACACTACCACTCTAGACACATCTGAACAGCCATTTTGACACCATAATCCTTTTAAATTCACATTAAGTTAAACGTAGAGGCCTTCATGCTAGTTAGTGCTCTTGATAGGCTTGCATTATTTGAGCCTAGTGCTGAAATTACTTTGATAACTTGCTCCATTTCCAAATCACATCTTACAAAACCCTATTAACTTCTTTGAATTACATACACCTTTCAGACACCTCCATCTTCACACCAACACTCCAGAGAGACCAAATGAATGTTAATCCTCACTGACTCTGGGCTGAATTCATTCATACGCAGGCAACTGAGGTCAAATGGAGTGCTTCTTTGTTTGCGGTTAACCCCATTCTGCAGCTCTAAAAACATCATTGTTCTGGGAGCATTTAAAACTCTTGTTTCTCTTGTTTTCTCTTGTTTTTTCAAAATTCTCTTGTTTTTGTATTCCCTTGAGTTTAGAAGACAGAGACACAGCCTAATCATGGAGGGTTAAAAAGATAAAGGAATTTGATGTGACATGTACAGAAATCTATTTCCTTTGCGGTGAAAGAATCCAGAATTAGAAGCTATATATCTTAAAATTAGTAACATAGAAAACCTACAACACAATACAGGCCCTTTCGGCCCACAAAGCTGTGCCGAACATGTCCTTACCTTAGAACCTTAGAAATTACTAGGCTTACCCACAGCCCTCTATTTTTCTAACCTCCATGTACCTATCCAGGAGTCTCTTAAAAGACACTATCATTTCCCCCCTCCACCACCGCTGCTGGCAGCCCATTCCACGCACTCACCACTCTTTGCATAGAAACACTTACCCCTGACATCTCCTCTGTACCTACTTCCAAGCACCTTAAAACTGTGCTCTCTCGTGCTAGCCATTTCAGCCCTGGGAAAATGCCTCTGACAATCCACACGATCAATGCCTCTCATCATCTTGTACACCTCTATCAGGTCACCTCTCATCCTCCGTCACTCCAAGGAGTTCACTCAACCTACACTACCTACTCAACCTACTCAATCTTCACTCAACCTCAACCATTCTCATTCACTCAACCTATTCTCATTCTCATTCACTCAACCTATTCTCCCCAATCCAAGCAACATCTTTGTAAATCTCCTCTGCACCCTTTCTATAGTTTCCAAGTCTTTCCTGTAGCAAGGTGACTAGAATTGAGCACAGTACTCCAAGTGGGGTCTGACCAGGGTCCTATATAGCTGCAACATTACCTCTCGGCTCTTAAGCTCAATCCCACGATTGATGAAGGCCAATGAACCTTAACCACAGAGTCAACCTGCATAGCAGTTTTGACTGCACTATGGATTCGGACTCCATGATCCTTCTGATCATCCGCACTGCCAAGAGTCTTGCCATTATTGCTATATTCTGCCATCATATTTGACATACCAAAATGAACCGCCTCACACTTATCTGGGTTGAACTCTATCTGCCACTTCTCAGCCCAGTTTTACATCCTATCAATGTCCCACTGTAACCTCGGACAGTATCCACAACACCTCCAAACTTTGTGTCATCAGCAACTTTACTAACCTATCCCTCCACTTCCTCATCCAGGTCATTTTTAAAAATCACTAAGAGTAGGGGTCCCAGAACAGATCCCTGAGGTACACCACTGGTCACTGACCACCGTGCAGAACATGACCACTGCAACCACTCTTTGCCTTTTGTGGGCAAGTCAGTTCTGGTTCCACAAAGCAATGTCCCCGTGGATCCCATGCCCCTTATTTTCTCAGTAAGCCTTTCATGGGGTACCTTATCAAATGCCTTGCTAAAATCTATATACACTACGTCTACGGATCTACCTTCATCAATGTGTTTAGTCACATCCTCAAAAAACTCAATCAGGCTCAAGAAGGGTAACTTTGAAGGTATGAAACATAAATTAGCTAAGATAGACTGGCAAATGATACTTAAAGGGTTGATGGTGGAAATGCAATGGCAAGCATTTAAAGATTGTATGGATGAACTACAACAATTGTTCATCCCAGTTTGGCAAAAGAATAAACCAGGGGAGGTAGAGCACCCGTGGCTGACAAGGGAAATTAGGGATAGTATCAAGTCCAAAGAAGAAACATACAAATTAGCCAGAAAAAGCGGCACACCTGCGGACTGGGAGAAATTCAGAGACAGCAGAGGAGGACAAAGGGCTTAATTAGGAAAGGGAAAAAAGATTATGAGAGAAAGCTGGCAGGGAACATAAAAGCTGACTGTAAAAGCTTTTATAGATATGTGAAAAGAAAAAGTTTGGTTAAGACAAATGTAGGTCCCTTACAGTCAGAAACAGGTGAATTGATCATTCGGAGCAAAGACATGGCAGACCAATTGAATAACTACTTTGGTTCTGTCTTCACTAAGGAGGACATAAATAATCTTCCGGAAATAGTAAGGGACCAAGGGTCTAGTGAGATGGAGGAACTGAGGGAAATACATGTTAGTAGGGAAGTGGTGTTACGTAAATTGAAGGGGTTAAAGGAAGATAAATCCCCAGGGCCAGATGGTCTGCATCCCAGAGTGCTTAAGGAAGTAGCCCAAGAAATAGTGGATGTATGAGTGATAATTTTTCAAAACTCCTTAGATTCTGGATTATTTCCTGAGGATTGGAGGGTGACTAATGTAACCCCACTTTTTAAAAAATGAGGGAGAGAGAAACCGGGGAATTATAGACCGGCCTGACATTGGTGGTGGGGAAAATGCTAGAGTCGGTTATCAAAGATGTGATAACAGCACATTTGGAAAGAGGTGAAATCATTGGACAAAGTCAGCATGGATTTATGAAAGGAAAATCATGTCTGACGAATCTTATAGAATTTTGAGGATGTAACTAGTAGAGTGCATAGGGGAGAACCAGTGGATGTAGTATATTTGGATTTTCAAAAGGCTTTTGACAAGGTCCCACACAGGAGATTAGTGTGCAAACTTAAAGCACACGGTATTGGGGGTATGGTATTGATGTGGATAGAGAATTGGTTGGCAGACAGGAAGCAAAGAGTGGGAGTAAACAGGACCTTTTCAGAATGGCAGGCAGTGACTAGTGGGGTACTGCAAGGCTCAGTGCTGGGACCCCAGTTGTTTACAATATACATTATTGGTTTAGACGAGGGAATTAAATGCAGCATCTCCAAGGTTGCAGATGACACGAAGCTGGGCAACAGTGTTAGCTGTGAGGAGGATGCTAAGAGGATGCAGGGTGACTTGGATAGGTTTGGTGAGTGGGCAAAATCATGGCAGATGCAATTTAATGTGGATAAATGTGACGTTATCCACTTTGGTGGCAAGAACGGGAAAACAGATTATTATCTGAATGGTGGCCGATTAGGAAAAGGGGAGGTGCAACAAGACCTGAGTGTCATTGTACACCAGCAATTGGAGGTGGGCATGCAGGTACAGCAGGTGGTGAAAAAGGCGAATGGTATGTTGACATTCATGGCAAGAGGATTCGAGTACAGGAGCAGGGAGGTTCTACTGCAGTTGTACAATGCCTTGGTGAGACCGCACCTGGAATATTGTGTGCAGTTTTGGTCCCCTAATCTGAGTAAAGACATTCTTGCCATAGAGGGAGTACAAAGAAGGTTCACCAGATTGATTCCTGGGATGGCAGGACTTTCATAAGAAGAAAGACTGTTTCGATTGGGCTTATACTCACTGGAATTTAGAAGATTGAGCGGGGATCTTATTGAAACGTATAAAATTCTAAAGGGATTGGACAGGCTAGATGCAGGAAGATTGTTTCCGATGTTGGGGAAGTCCAGAACGAGGGGTCGCAGTTTAAGGATAAAGGGGAAGCCTTTTAGGACCGAGATGAGGAGAAACTTCTTCACACAGAGAGTGGTGAATCTGTGGAATTCTCTGACACAGGAAACAGTTGAGGCCAGTTCATGAGCTATATTTAAGAGGAAGTTAGATATGGCCCTTGTGGCTAAAGGGATCAGGGGGTATGGAGAGAAAGCAGGTACAGGGTTCTGCGTTGGGTGATCAACCATGATCATACTGAACAGCGGTGCAGGCTCAAAGGGCCAAATGGCCTACTCCTGCACCTATTTTCTATGTTTCTATGTAAGGCATGACCTGCCTTTGACAAAGCCATGCTAACTATTCCTAATCATGTTATGACTCTCCAAATGTTGTTAAATGCCTCTCAAGATCTTCTCCATCAACTTACCAGCCACTGGAGTAAGATTCACTGGTCTATAATTTCCTGGGCTATCCCTTCTTCCTTTCTTGAATAATGGAACAACATCCGCAACCCTCCAAACCTCTGGAACCTCTCCTGTCCTCATTGATGATGCAAAGATCATAGCTGGAGGCTCAGCGATCTCCTCCCTCCCTTCCCACAATAGCCTGGGGTACATCCCGTCCATTCCCAGTGTCTTATCCAACTTGATACTTTCCCAAATCTCCAGCAACATCCTCTTCGTTAATATTTACATGTTCAAGCTTTTCAGTCCGCTGCAAGTCATCCCTACAATTGCAAAGATCCTTTTCCATAGTGAATACTGAAGCAAAGTATTCATTAAGTACCTTTGCCGTCTCCTTCGGTTCCATACAAATTTTTCCACTGTCACACTTGATTGGTCCTATTCTGTCACATCTTATCCTCTTGCTCTTCACATACTTGTAGAATGCCTTGGGGTTTTCCTTAATCCTGTCCACCAAGGCTTTCTTATGACCCCTTCTGGCTCTCTTAATTTCATTCTTAAACTCCTTCCTGCTTGCTTTATAATCTTCTCGATCTCTATCATTACTGAGGTTTTTGAACCTTTTGTAAGCTCTTCTTATGAAAGGCCAACAAAATCTGGAACTCTTAGCCTAAAGGACCTGTATATATGAAAAGTTTCTTTATACTCTGGGTGACGGATAAGGAATACAGAAGAAAAGATCTGAGAACAAATCCATCCGAAGATTGGAATGGATTGAAGGGGCTGAATGCACCCTTCTCCGGCTGTTACACCTTTATGTGCCTATCTTTATGCCAGTTCTAAATGGATATAAATTTATGTCCAAAATGATAGTCGCAGCAGGACCTGAAGTGGTTATTTCTGATGATTTAATGATTTTTAAAGCAATTTTTCTTACTTCCCCTGACTGTCACAGGTATGTATTTTATATATCTTTGAAGATAGTTTTATGCCAAAACAATCTATTATTTTGAGAAACAAATGCTCCCACAGTTCAATTTTACTTATTTTATGCTGTGATTTTATCATATTCTACGATTCATTAATACATTTCTTGAAAAATTTCAGCGTAAGTTGTCATTGGCTAAAGCAATGGGATTTTTTTTTCATAATTTCTGTTTAAGTGGAGCCTCAGAAATCGTGACTTGTTTTTTATTTACCTTGTTGCATGAATTGCATTTATTTTAGCATTTATATGGTGTGTTCAGAACACCATCATAAAATCTTCTGATACATTTTTGAAAATATGAGCTTAAAATAAGGCATGTATAATAATAGCATATAAATAGAACTATTTGCATCTGCATGTTCACAAATAGGAGATGCTATTTACTATACATTGTGTGGTGTTGATACAATTTATAAATTTAACCTATAAAAATAATTTTTGTCTGTAGAATGAACACATCCATCTATTTCATAAAACATTTCATGTAATCATAATTTCATGGTGCTGTCGCTGGTTTCAAAACATATTTTGCAGACAAACAATTATATTTGAAGAGGAGAAGCGATTAAGAATATTTGACTTTGTTGCTATGACAGCTAGCATTTTTCATCACACAGAGTGTAATTAACTACAATTTCAATAATGTAAAATCAAGAAAGATGATAACAAACAGCAGAACCATGGTGATATTGCCATTGCAACAATGTTTCCATGGTAACAGTGATAATAACCTCAGTGATAAATGTTTTCTCCTGCTTTTCCATTTTGTATGGTTATAACACAGAGGGCTAGTTTTACTGCAGCATTTTATAGTTTATTATGCTGTCAGAATTGTTTATGAGATGTTGTTGTGGAGGAAATTACTTCTTTCCATTGCTTAATAAAAATGCTGAAATATACTTTTTATGTGCAATGTGAAACAAATATCTAGTTCAAATATTTATTAAAATAATTAAAAATAATATATTTTTCTGCCCTTAATAATAAATCAACCAGTAAGCCATTTGTATTTTTAATGGTGAAAGGTCACCTGAATGTCACTATGTTTCTATCTCTCTCTTTTCTTCTCCAAAAATCACATGGAGTTTTCAAATTAACAGAGAAAGGTAGACATTTAATTGCCAATTAATCAAAAAGTTTCCCATTTAGCTTTCTTTGATGATATTATACCTTTTGTCAAAGACTAAATGGTGTTACTGCTTTTAAGAATCATATATACACTGACAACATTAGATAGTATTATCCAGTTATTCACACAAGGCAAATGTCAAAGTATCGTGCAGCAAATCATGGGGGGAAACGTGAAAGGAAGCAAATAATGAGCAAAGGTAATTGCATGTCAGCAAATATGCAATATTTGAGTTGGTTCATTAGATTTTTTTGAGTATTTATAAATCTCCATAAGTCAAATACCCTGATTTACAAGTATATTTAAGTTTACTGCCTAGTCAAAATAATCACTGACTAAGGAAAGCTTTATAAGACTTTAGTTACACTAACTTTACAGAGGCCAAAGTAAGTCATCATAGCAACATTTCACCATTACTATAGACACTACTGCATTATTTAATTTGGAAGTGATTTCAATATTAATATTTATCCTAACCAATAATGTTACCCCGAGAAACTAAAACCTCACCAAAGAGGAAGTAAATACCTATGAGGTAATTAGATTACTCATTAGCACATCAAACATTTATACCAATTAAATGCAAATTACAAGACTTAATTATCAACATGAAATAGCTTTCTTGATATATATTGATACTGCTCTCCACACAGCTATAATTACAAGATTAGAATAAAATGTATCAGCACATACATGTAAGATTGCAGCAATTGCAAACTATGTGTTGAGCATGTAATTCTCATTTTGTCGTAGGTGTTAGTGAGAGATAAAAAGCACTGAGTCTAGCACATCAGTTCTGACCTCGAAGTCCATGCTATGTCTACTTGGGTTAATAAACAATACTGTTTATCTGATTTTCATTTAAAAACTTAAACCCAGTGAACTACAAAATAACTCTAGTCCAGCATTTACTACTGACTCCCTGAAATGGAGGTACCATCCAAAAATTTGTTCTTGTGATGTGAGTGTTACTAGCAAAACCAACATTTACAGGTCATGACAACTTGTCAATGGAAGTATGATAAGTCCTCTTCCGGAACTACAAGATAATTTTTTTTAATGGAGAGTCAATCAAACTAGGGGGAAACAGAAGTCAGAAGGTGAAGAGAATGGCAAAGGATCTGACTTAGAGGACTCCAATGAACCTTTTGTTGTTGTTGCTGTTCCTTACTGTGCCTTGTGGCGTATCGGCAACCATTTCTTTAGTGTTTATCTGCTTTTTATGAGGCTGAGTTGCTAGCTTGATGCTCAACCTCGCACGGATGGAAAGCAAGCAAGGAGCCAGCCGGATTTGAAACTGCCACCACTCACCACTGAACCACCAGCCGGCTAATGAATCTTCTGAGTTTTAATAGTTTGACAGAGCCATGATGACATTTTGTAGCATGACCATGTTGTAGCCAGACCGTGTTAAAATATATTTAGTATTTTTAGGAAATTGTTAATATGAATGCAATCACAGTGCAGACACTGAAGAGGTAGGTGCAGCCCAGATATTAATGATCTGGTAAACTTTAAGGTAGTTTAAGAACTATATTATTTACTATTAATTATCAGATCATCTGCATTTGAAATCCATAATTGCCTTTCTAACTTCCAGAATAGCCTCAGTAATGTAGTATCTCATTTAGCTTTCTCCATTCTTGAGGTCTCCTAGAATTCTACTGTTTCCCAAGTTTGACTAACTGAGCACTGATCACAGATGTGTTTGGGAACATGCATGGGCCCTGGTTAAACAATCCTTTGATTTTAAAATTCTCACCCTTGTTTTCAGTCCCTCATCATCTTATCCCTCCCTTTTCTGTCATCTTCTCTAGCCTTCTCAGCCTCCATTTTTGGTCTATGAGGGGTGATTGGTAAGTTCATGGCCTAAGGTAGAAGGAGTCAATTTTAGAAAACCTAGCACATTTATTTTGCAGTACGTTTGAAGTTAATAACTCATCAGTTAATAACTCACCAGGGGTGATTGATAAGTTCGTGGCCTAAGGTAGGAGATGAATTATTAATTTCAAACTTTCTGCATAATCACTCAGCTGCCCTGCATACGCATGTAATGAGAGCTGTATAACTCATCTCCTTCTACATTAGGCCACAAACTTATCAATCACCCCTGCTGTGGACACTTTCTGGAGGTCCAAGATCCATATGCTCCACGACCGCTGGATTAAGTGTGTAAATGTAGGAGGGGTCTATGTTGAAGGAGGGGTCTATGTTGTAGGAGGGGTCTATGCTGGATTTTCTAGAATTGACTTAGACCACAAACATATCAAATCAATCACCCCTGGTATAATGCAACCTTGAATCCATCGTTAATAGCTGCAGCCAAATGTCTGGAATTCTTTCTCAAAATCTTTATGCCTCATTATCTCTTATCTCCCTTAAGTTGTTGCTTAAAGCAGCCCTCTCAGAATAAATTCTTGATATCTTACCATGTGGTTTGATAACAGTATATTATGGTTGGTAATACAGTAGTGGGATGCCCTGTAATGCTTTTTTAACATTAAAGATGCTTTTTAAATGACATAACTGTAACTTTGATTTATGAAAATTGGGTATTTGACCACATAACCAAACTTTAAAAGTAAAATATTTGTTGTGAATCACTTCAGGATGAAGGGACACAGAATAATTATTTTCCAACTAATTAAAAAATAACTTTTTTAACTTTATGTTCCTAAATATATTGGTACAAATGGTCTTAGTGTCAGACTTCCCAGAGGGACTGAAAATTGGTTAAAACATTTTATTTTATTTCCATACAGCAATTAGCCCTGTTCAAATGACACTTTCAACCCTCTGTCTCTTTTTTAGCACCAGAAAACTCCTAATTAATGTAAAATTATGGGATAAATTTTGCAATTGTAGAGTCCAATAAAGTTAAGGTCCTTTATAAGCCACATTTAAAGAGAGCACATTAAGAATTGGATTTGGCCCCTTTATATCCTATGCTCCCTTCAAACATTTTGGGAGAATTGAATTTTCTTGTTTATATGTTTATTATGCCCTATTATTTCTGAAATTAAAATCTGATTTGTCTAGACTGATGCTAGGAATAATAATGTGATGTGTTATTGTCCTTAGAGGTGAATAAATCCATAGGGCTAATGGGATGGCCTAGGGAAATGGGACTGATTGTACTGCTCTCATAGAAAAGGAATTCAGCTCCCTTTATACAATTTGAATTTGACTTTTCAAACCATTAAGAAGTTCCACCAAAACACAACCAGAATGAAAATAGATGACATTCAAGTCACATCCAGGCAGGTAACATATTTCACAAACAGCTTGCTGCTTAAATTTAAAGTCCTTTCCCTCAAAACTACAGAGTATGAATTAGTCAAAGGATTTTGGTAGTATATGACTGGTATTTGGAAGTTTGGACTAACTTTAAAGATACAGCACAGTTCTTCCAGCCCAACCAGCCCATGCTGCCCAATTCCACACGTGGGCAATTAATGTACATCTTTGAAATGTGGGTGGCAACCAGAGCACTGCAGGAAACCCATGTGTTCATGAGATCATACAGACACCTTACAGACAGTGGCAGAATTGAACCTGAGTGCTGACAATGTAACAGTGTTACACTGACCGCTACCACACCTGATGATCTTCTTCTGAAATGTATTCAGTGACTAGTCTTCCACAGTCCTCTATGACAGTAATATCCACAGGTTCACCATCCTCTGAGTGAAGATATTCCTCATCACAGCCATGCATATATTGAGACTGTGACACTCATTTTGGAAACTCCCCAAGCAACGTTGGCCCATCAGCGGGGTGGATCTGCACTCAAGGTTGACAGCCTCTAGCAAAAACCATCCCAGTTGATAGGTGACCCATCCCTCACCTTCTGAATGCACTCTATTCACCAGCAGTGAACCATGTATGCTGGGTATACCAACTATAAAAAAACACTACAAGCATTTATAAAGGATATTTTGACAGCAACTTCCAAATCTTCAACAAGGAAAGACAAGGAGCTTTCCCTTCAAGACAATTAATACCCTGATTTGGAAGCACGTCACCATTCCTTCATTGCCACTGGGTCTAAATGCTCTGTACCCAACGACACTTCTGGAATAGCTTCAAGCAGAATTTCAGTGCACCACCAACTAGTCAAGAGTAAGTATGTTGTGTTACGAATGTGACGCAACTCTGAGGGGCCGAAGGGTACAAAGTCGCCCCCCTCCTTTTTGAGAATTGCAAGATTGCTATTAATTCAGGCCTGGGACCCAGGAAATGAGAGAGAGAGACACTCAGAATACACAGGGTTTGGAATGTGTCCTGGCCTCAGCAAAACAAAGCCATTGATAACGGCTATTTTCTCTTGGAGACGGAATTGTGTATTGAGTACTGTACTATTCATTGAAGCCCTCAGGGGACAACCAGAGTGGGCTGGTTGAGGGATTGCATCATCCCAACCTGATTGACATCCGAGACCCCGTGAGTAAGGATAAAAGAGGGTCTGGGGAACAACCCCTTTAGACGCACCAGGAGAAACGCTAGAGATCCTGTGACAGCGTTTAATAGCGACAGCTGTTGAGGACTCGTGTGCGTCCTCCCTTGCCTGGGTTGGTGGGCTCCTCACAGAAGAACGGTTTAGTTAAAGGAGAGGCCACAAGTGAACGGCCACACCAACGATACTCTGACGGATCGAAATCATAAAAGGAAAGCCGGCAAGTTTTTCTCCCAAATCTCTCTCTCTCTCCAACCATTGCAACCCAGCGGTCCCCAAAGGCTGCAGCCTACATGAACTGAGTGAACTTTATATTTCCATTGGATGATACATTATCCCCTAGACAACGATGGAGCTATCTCTTATTGATTATTATTATACCCGCACTTTTAGATTTAGTATCGACGATGTATATTATCTGTATATTTGCATTGATATTATTTTTGTGTATTTTTACTAATAAATACTGTTAAAAATAGTATCATCAGACTTCAACAGATGTCTCCCTCTTTGCTGGTAAGTGACCCAGTTACGGGGTTCATAACAGTTGATACTCCTGCCATAGCTCACAGTCAGTAAACAATGAATCAAAAGAGCTGGAGATTATACAGCACCTAAGAAAATAAGTTAAACTCATAAAGTTTAGTTTAAGGTTCCATGACACCAAAATATCATCAAGCACAAGTCTGAGAGGTTGTGCAAAGATATGATCCTTATATGGGAAAATGGAATAACAAGGTACAAAGTGAAAAGTAAACTTATAATTAAAAGTATATGCATGTACCATATACAATTCTCAAAATCATCTTCTTGAGGACATACTCAATAAATTGAATAACCATAATAGCAACAACAAAGGGCCCCACCAACAGGGCAGACAACCAGTATGCAAAAATAAACAAACTGTGCAAACACAAAAAAAAGAAAAAAAATAACAAATATATAAATAAGCAATAAATACTGAGAACGTGAAATACAGAGTCCTTCAGAGTGAGCCCATAGGTCACGGAAGCAGTTCAGCAGTGGGCCAGTGAGGCTGAGTGAAGTTCAAGAACCTGATGGCTGAGGGATTAAAACTGTTCCTGAAGCTGATGGTGCAAGTCCTGAGGCTTCTATACCTACCTCCTGATAACAGCAGCAAGAAGAGGGCATGACTTGAGAATCATGACCTGAAGAGAGTGTAGATGGGCAGAAAGTTCATCATGGACATGCGGTCTGAAGGGCCCATTTCTGTGCTGCATGACTCCATAAAGTCTTCTTGTCTGCAACCTTCTCTGCTTGGAAGGCTAAAGAAGCCTGACAAGGTAGATAGGTTTGTGATATGGCTGATCAGAGAAGTTGGGGTTATGGAAATTAATGGAATGGAAAGGGATAATTGGGCTGCAATGGCGTGTGGAGAGGGGCACACATTGCTCACACTGGAGACCAAGGGCAGGTGAAGTGGAATTCAGAGGTCAGAGCTCAGAGTCCAGCAAAAGGAAATTTGAAAGTGAGAGGCAATTATTTTGTGGTGGACAAAAAAACTATTGCGGCTTTTGGGGGGAGAGTCTGTCAGTTATTCAGAGTCTAAAGTCACCTGCAGCAACATGGTGATAATGGCAGTTGGTAAGGGAATAACAAGAATAAACAACAAGTAAATTGTTTAAAAGAGGGCCTTGTTGGAAGGCAATAGCTTCCTTGAATTTTCTGACATTAGATCAGTCAGACTGATCAGATTGTAGGAAGGAAGTGATTACATAAGGGATTCATCAGGATGTTTCCTGGGAAAGAACATGTCAACCATAAGAAGAGATTGCATAGTTTGGTGTTCATCGTCCTTGAAGATGGCTGAGAGCAGATGACAGGTACTCAAAATAATGAAGGGCAGTTAGTAAGGAACTTATCAATTCATTGGAAATGTCTATAACCATAGATTTAGGGTAAAGAGTGATCTACCTGAGGCAGGAGTGGTTATAGATACTCTCACAACATGCAAGAATTATTTAAATGAGCACTTGAAATACAAGGAAAATGGAATTAACATAGATAAGCACTTGATGACCAGCATGCACGCAATAGGCAGAAAGGTCTGTTTCCAGTCTGCATTGCTCTACAATCTTAATTCACAAAACAATTGGGCAAAATAATAGATTTTCTAGGCAATATGTGGCATTGAATGCCAATATTTTCTAAATGGTTTGACATACTTCTTACAAACTTCACTCAATTTTACCAGTTCAAAAGATGTGCCATTCACATTTATGGGACAGCTTTGCAGTCACTAGAAAGTCATTGAACATACCAGGTAAAGGTAGAACATTTCAATTTAGTTTTAAACTTCTTTTTAAAACTATGAATTCTAATTATGACTGTGCAACATCTCTGATATAGAAACAAAAATATATCATGCAAGGAGTGGATCATTGCATGTGCAGCTATGGTTTGATTGTCATTAGCACAGAAACAGAAAATCTGATTTTGTAGAAACTGTTCAGAAGATCTCATGAAGACAAAATAAACTTGAAATGAACCAAATGGACACTTTGCAATGAGAAGTCGTGAGCCTTGCCAGTGGCCTACAGGAGGTGATCGATAAAAGTAGAACTTCGGATTTATAAGCCAAGGATTGAAAATACAACAGAGCTATATTTGTTGACTAGGATGGTACAACATCACATGTAATCTCTTCATATTCTTATGAAGGTGCCCAATACCATTGCATCACTTGTTGAAAAAATGAGCAATAGATATAGAGCAAGAAACTCCTATGTTACAACCTCTCCCAGAATGGCATAATTTTGTAATTAAGATGGAGTAATTTTGTAAATTGATGTGAATCAAATATTTGATTATTTTTTTCTAGGAAGAGCCTTTAAACTAGTAACATTTCAGATGGGTATTTATTATTTCGGAAATATCTGAGCGATATTGTCAATTAAGCATTCTTTGTTAATTTAAACAATTCATTACAGGTTATATGTAAAAGTACACGAAAGGCATACTTTTTTATTCCACCATGTCATATGTACACACCTCGCTAAAGTAAAAGTTAAACTAGACATGAGTTATCACCAGTCCCATGTTTTTCCTCCGATTAATTTCTGGAGTTACAAAACCCAACAGTGGTGACAAGTAAGTTTTAAAACCAACTGGAGGCAACTAGCTACATGTAAATGCATAGCGAGATATTTGAGTTAAAAAAGAAGTGCTTCTTTGGGAAGGGACAGAGTCGGTCAAGTTAAAAAAAAGCAGAAAATGGCTGAATTTAATGGAGTAATTTACAGAGTGTACTGGGTAATAATAATCATAAATTTTTAAAAAAGCAGAAATGGCTGGCTACCATCAGAATGATTGACGTGTTTAATTACACAATACAAAACTGGAATATGTATTCAGTATTGTGAAGTGAATGAAATAGCCAATGAAAAGCAAGTGCCAGTTTTGCTGAATTCATTAGGTGAAACAGCATACAATTTGCTGAGAAGTTTAACTGCTCCAACCAAACCAGCCAAAATGAGCTTTGCTGAGATCATGAAAGTAATGCAGGAACATTTATAACTGAAATCATGATTGGTAAATTGTGGAAATTTATCACCACAAACTATGAAGAAGCAAGGCTGACTTTAGATTGAGGCGTGCAGGTACAATCCAAAGTTGGAGCAGGCATGTTCAAGGAGGAGTGGTTGGAGTGAGGTCAAAGCATGTTGGAAATGGAGTTGGATCAAGCGAATTGGAAACGAATCAGATCAGAGGAGCTTTGTTGAGTATCCACCAGAACCAAAGGCAAGGTTGGATCGATCTAAGTGCCGAGTGATTTGACAGAGTCGAATATGGCCATGGACTGGATGGCAGAGTACAGGCCCAGAGCATGTCGCTGTGGCAGGGCCTGGGTCCTAGTGTGGGGCACATACCGGTGGTTGGACAATTTAACCACTGTCACACATAGACTGAAAAGGCAGGGTGATGAGATCGGAGGGGAGGGGAGGTCCAATTCTTCTCCCTCTTCCACAACATTTACTCTTCCCTCCAAGGCACTGAGGCTTTGAGACTGCTATGGCTGCTCTAGGCTTTGATTCTGTGAGCTTCATGATGATTTGACCTGCTGGGTGATGAATTGAGTCTGAGGCTATGGGCCTGCTCTGGCTGCAAAATTGAGCCTATGGACTCAATTTTGTACTGAATGCTTTCGTTTGCTTTTATTGTTTACATAATTTCTTTCTCTCTCTCTCTCTCTCTCTCTCTCTCTCTCTCTGCACACTGTTGTTGGTCTTTTTTCTAATTGGGTTCTTTCGAGTTTCTTGTTTTGTGGCTGTCTGTAAGCAGAAGTATCTTGAGGTGGTATAATTTATACTTACTTCCATAATGTACTTTGAACCTTGAACTTTGATTGCAGGACACTTTAGGTTTCATAAGCAGAGTCAAAAGAAAGGAGGGTCCACTTCAATGTATGTGGTTGAACTGAAGAAGTTACCTGAGCATTGTCAGTTTAGTAAAGACACACAAAATGCCGGAGGAACTCAACAGGTTGGACAGTGTCTATGGAAAAAAGTACAGTCGATGTTTCAGTCTGAAACCGTTTGGCAGGACTGGAGTATAAAATCTGAGGAGTAGATTTAAAAGGTGATAGGAGGGGAGAGAGAACCACCAAGTGATAGGTGAAATCTGGAGGGGGAAGCATGAATTAAAGAGCTGGGAAGTTGATTGGTGAAACGGACAGAAGGCCATGGTAGAAAACAAAAGGGAGAAGGAGCACCAGGGGGAGGTGATGGGTGGGCAAGGAGATAATAGACGATAGACAGTAGGTGCAGGAGTAGGCCATTCGGCCCTTCTAGCCAGCACCGCTATTCACTGTGAACATGGCTGATCATACACAATCAGTACCCCGTTCCTGCCCTCTCCCCATATTCCTTGACCCCACTATCTATAAGAGCTCTATCTAACTCTCTCTTGAATGCATCTAGAGACTTGGCCTCCACTGCCTTCTGGGGCAGAGCATTCCACATATCCACCACTCTCTGGGTGAAAAAGTTTTTCCGCATCTCTGTTCTAAATGGCCTACCCCTTATTCTTAAACTGTGGCCTCTAGTTCTGGACTCACCGATCAGCGGGAACATGCTTCCTGCCTCCACCGTGTCCAATCCCTTAATAATCTTATATGTTTCAATCAGATCCCCTCTCATCCTTCTAAATTCCAGTGTATGAGGTGGATGACGGAAAAGGGGATGGAAAATGGTAAGGTAGGGGTAGCATGGTTTGGGGGCATTACCAGAAGTTTGAGAAATCAATGTTCATGCAATCAGGTTGGAGGCTACCCAAGCAGAATATACGGCATTATTCCTCCAACCTAAATGTGGCCTTATTACGACAGCAGAGGAGACCATGGATGGAAATATTGTAATAGGATTGGGAAGTGGAATTAAAATGGGTGGCCACTGGAAGATCCCACTTGTTCTGGAGGGCAGAGTGTAGATGCTCGGTGAAGTGGTCTCACAATCTATGTTAGGTCTCACTGAGGTACAGAAGGCCACATCAAGAGCAGTGAACTGGCAATTAATTAAAATGGAATTGGACCCTCGGCAGTTTCAGTCATCACACAAAATGAGCTTGAATGACATTTCAAAGGTACTGAAATTAAATCTACAGATATCCAACTAAGAACTTGCTATATATTGAATAAAAGATGACTCCTGTGGGAATGATATTTGTAACAGTGAAATACAACAACCAACAAGACACACTGGGCTTGTATGTAGTTAAAAAAACAGGTGGGCCAGTATTGTGGAGGCAGGATTGGCTGAGACTCTGCAACTCAATTGGAGATCCACCCACCATTTGCAATCAACATCCCTTGCAATAGAGTCCACTGAAAGTGAATTGAAAAAGGTACTTGGTGATGCTACAGCAGTGTTCATCGATGCCATTGGAAAACTCAAACATACTGTTAAATGAAAATGACACACCCAAGTATTACAAAGCTCATCTGGTTCCTTATACCATCTCTGATGAAGTAGCCAGTGAGCTAGATCACATGGAGATTGAAGGAATTCCTTCCAAGGTTGAGTGAAGCTCATGGGCAACGCCAGTGGTTTCAATAGCCAAGAAGAAATGGGTCTGTCAGGATCTGTAGTGATTTTAAGGTCACCATCAATCCAGTAGTGGAAATAGATCAGTATGCTCTGTCCAGGATAGAGGATATCTGTGTAAACCTTTCTGGAGGAAAATACTTCAGCAAATTGTAATTAGCTAAGGCCTACCTAGAGATGGAGGTGGAAGAGTCTCAGGTGTTTCTCACCATAAACCCTCACAGAGGACTTTATCACTGTAATCGGCTCACTTTTGGAGTAACATCAGCACTGGCACTCTGGCAGAAAGCTATGGACTAGGTGCAGCAAGACTGCCCAGGCACTCGGTGTTACCTGGATGACATCATTGTTACTAATAAGGCTGGCAAGGGATATCTGTAGAATCTCAAGATGCTGTTAAAAAGTTTAGAAGATTATGGGCTCGGTACAATGGGCAAGTGTGAATTCTTTAAGCCAAGCATCACTTACTGTGATCACACCATTGATGCACAAGAGTTTCACAAGTGTGCTGAGAAAATTCAAGTAGAGGTGGATGCCCTACTCTGTGGTCCTTTTTTAGGATTTGTCAATTCCTATAACAGGCTTCTGCCAAACCTGGCTACTGTACTCCACCCTTTGAACTCATTACTACAGATCGAGAAGAAATGGCAATGGACAAAGCATTGTGAGTTGTCTTTCCAGAAGACAAAGAAAATGGTGATGCCAAACACTGTATCCACACATTAAGATCCACATTGTCTTGTGAAGCTTGCCAATGATACCTTGTTTTATGTTATCATTGCAGTCATGTCACATGTTATGAGAGACACTTCATAGCCTTTACATCACCTTCTCTTGTCACTGCTGAGAAAAATTACACATAGATTGACAGAGAGGCATTGAGTCTGGTTTCAGTTGCTTCAACCTGTACTTGTACTGGAGAGTGTTTACCCTTATTACTGACCATCAATCTACAGAAGGGTGTTCCACTGACAGTAGCAGTGCAGATGCAGAGATAGCTCTGTTTCTTGGAGGACAGGTTGAATTCAAGAGGGAGTCTAATCATGGAAATGGTGGTGGCTTGTCCCATTTACCCTTGGAAAGGGAAGTACCTGAAGAATTTACAAAAGAGGACAATTCTCTTGATATATTCTCCCTAATACAAATTGGAAGCCTCCTTATTACGAAAGAGATTATCAAAAAGGGAAATCAGAAAGGACCCCACACTGTCTCAGGTCTACATGACTGGAATATATAAAAGGAATGTCAGTTCCCCCATTTTTCCCCGCTCCAGGATGAACTTGCCTTTGACAGGTGTTGCCTTATGTAGGGAATGAGAGTTGTATGACAATCCATGCTGAGAGCTGAAGTGTTGGAGGAGCTAAATCTAAATGCTGGTCAAGTAGGTATGGTCGAAATGAAAGTGTTGGTTGAAGTTTTGTCTGGGCCTTGGAAAGATCAGCAGATCGAGCAGCTTGCCAGGCTCTGTTCAGGATACAAACACATCCAGAAGAAAGATGTCCAGAGCTGTCAGAACCACTTCCTGCAGTTCCAGAGTGAACTCCTCCATCCACCACAGAGAAGGCCCCAGAATCTGAGATTGTTTCACAGCCACAAGTCTCACCTGCCATGCAAAGTGCCAACCCTTTCAGGAAAGACGTCATCTTAAAAGAGTAAGAAATTCACCACAACGATTAAATCTTTAGGCCTTTATGAGACCATTTAAAATTCACTATGCTATTACTGTCCATATAGTACTTGTACTATATAGTGTACTGTAGGTAAGTTGAGAGGCTTCTATATTGAGTTAGAGTTTATAGCTAAGCAGGGAGGAGTGTAGTGTATTTAATATTTCAGTAATATTTGAGTGAAGTTGTGAATATATTGTGTGATTAAGTATTCTTTGTTTATTGAAATAATTCATTCTGAGTTTTATGTAAAAGCACGTGAATGACATACGTATTCATGCCACCACGTCATATGTGTGCACCTCACTAAAGTAAAAACAGAACTAGTCTTGAGTTATCCCAGGCTCTCTTGTGTTTTTCTTTTGATTAATTTCTGGAGTTACAAAAACATAACATATCACAAACCCCCAGAAGCAAAAGTATTTCTAAACTCTGCAGCACCTACCCTAGTGGCATCTGGGAACAGTCCTTCTATTGCAGTATGATCCTGCAATCAAATACAGGAGTTCCAAGCAGAATCCCTTTGACCTAAATCTAGGATATGTTATACTATCCTAGGAGTATCCTGGTAATGTAAATGGAAAAGAGATCTATTGATCTATGAAAAGAGAGTTGAATGGGTTCAATGAGGAGTTTTCAATAACAACAGCGATTGCAGTTAAGAAGCATCATGTTGAGAGTATCATCATGAAAGGATGTTGAAACGTTGGACAGAATTTGACCTGTGTACATACAAGGGACAGAGCCAGAATGTACAGAGGATGGCAAGAGAAAGGGACTGAAGAATTTTAGACAAGTATGATAATGTAGAATTAATGCAGCATTTGCCAAAGTTTGCAAACAATCCACCAGAAGTTCATTGAGTTATAATCATGGCCGACTGGACCTTGTAAAGAACAGACAATGGCCTGTAACTGATTGCGAATTAGCTTTTGTGAATTGATGTGAAAGATCTGAGTTGATGTACTACTGCTGAATGAACTAAAGATGCATTGAAGTCTACACATGCATATCAGAGTGTGTACCTGCAGAATTTGCTTCTGGCAATTGTTCTCAGCTTTGATCTAATCTGTTTCCAAATCTTACATAAGAGAGTAACATCAAACATACTTGTTTTTTTCAAATCACCAGCTTCAAATAAAACAGAAAAAACATCAGTGAAAATAGCATAAAACGTTGTCAAGAAGCAAATTTTGGAGGATGTGGACACATCTCTGTTGGTCAATTCCTTGCTGAGGAACTGAACAACTCTACACATGACAATGAAATATGAAGGATTCTTGAAGAAGGGAAGATTGGGACATGCTTGAGACTTGTTCAAGCATACTGAACTTCCAGAGTCTAGTTAAAAAGTCCCTATAACATTAATCAGAAAGAATCCACTTCCTGGCAAAATAAGCTTGTTCATATTCTTAGTTCAGCTAGCAAGCTGAGCTCACATAAGTGTAAAACAGGAACCATTATAGATTTGCAGACTAAAACATATTTAGTTGAAATTGGTAACAACATGCAGAGTTCAGGCTAATCTTTGCTGGAGATGAATCTTGTCTAAGCAGTGGACCACATGATTATGTTGTGTCTGATCTGGATCCACTGCCTAATCCTGGGCCAAGCAATTCAAATGTTGATTCAATCCCAAATACTGTAATGGGATCAGTTAGACTCAAGAACTACTTCAAGATTAGATTTATAATTCTTGTTCATCAAATGTGTTTATTTATATTTTTACTCACTATTCAAAAGAAGGAGTAGCAATGTTGAATCCCTTTAAATGTGAACATCTGTATATCTATGTGTGTGCTCATAGTGTGACTCCAATTGACAGGAGAGTCCTTCAGAGTACTTCTTTCTAAGTAAAGTAATATTGTTATAAACAGTACTGGGACAACATTCCTGTTTCAATGTGGTGGTCTATGGCCTCCTTTGGTGCCAAGCTGTAGCCACCCTCAGGATGGAAGAGCAACACTTTGTATTCCACCTGACTACCCTCCAACATGATGACAGGAATATCAATTTCTACTCCTGATAAAGAAAGCCCCCCCCCCCACCATCCTCTATTCCCCATTTGTGATCCTTTACATCTCCTCACTTACCTATTACTTCCCCTGGGTCCTCTCCTCCTTTCCTTTCTCCCATGGTCCATAGTCCTCTACTATCAGAACCTTTCTTCTCCAGCTCTTGATCTTCTCTTATCCCCCAACCTTTTTATTCTGGCATCTTCCCATTCCTTCTGAATCCTAAAGAGTCACAGCCTGAAACATTGACTGTTTATTCTTTCCGGTTGATGCTATCTGACCTGCTGAGGGCCTCCAGCATTTTGTGTGCGTTCCCTGGGACATTTTGGTTACCATCTTAAGTCTTACCATGAAAATAGGTTAAGTATGCTCATAGCAAATAGATGATCTTGTTCGATATGTGTCTCAATAGACTTGTAAGGCATTATAACAAATATGCAGAAGGCAGATATTAAAGTTCATGGATAAGATAAGATTTCACTTTGCTTTAGGGAATTGAAGATTTAATAGTATGCTTGTTTTAGTAAATTATAGCAAGTGACAAAAAGGTCAAAATTATTCTAGAAATTAATTATGTAGAACTTTCAGTGTAGACAAAATACATAAGTCCTCAATGTAAAATTTAGAACTTGAACTTTGGTTTAATCTTTGTGTCTGATTTCAGAACACAGAGCTGCTAACATATTTAAAAACTAATACCTCAGTTGCACTTCCCTCAAGTCAATAAATTAATGTTGCAAAATTTTAAAACGTCTATGCCAATGCACTGGGCTGTTCAAATTCTGTAGAAAGCAACATGTACATAAAACACAATAATGTCCAATGTCCTGCACATTGCCATTCTGAGGAGCTCAATTAAATCTCTGGCCTTTGCTTAACTGGTTAAGTGGCTATAAAAATACTTCAGAGGTTCAAATTGAGTATTAATGCAAGTGAGTCTTGATTGACCAAACATTGTTAATGTCTATGGAACAAATTTAATAAGCAGAAATCTTTAAGATTACTATTTTAATTCTTTTCTATTAAAATAAATAAAATCCTTATTTCTAAAAGTGGAAAACATCCCTATAGATTGCATTAGAACTATTCAGAACATGAAATACCACTTGTTGTTAATAATAGGAAAATATTTCCAACACAGTCTGAACTCTTGAGTGCCACACACTTGAGTATTAGTCATATCAGCTTTAGACCACTAATGGAAGCAATAGATTAACCATGCACAAAAGGATTCCTAATATATGATGTGATTACCCGAAAATAATGGACTTATATTGTTAAAACTAGTAGACTTGAACAGATGAAATGCGATTTTCAATTTGATGAAAATAATGCGTTGCCATTTTTCATAAAATACCAAGGTACTTTTTGACATTTTTTTGTGCAAGTAAGATGTATTTATGATGAAGAGTTTGACTGTGGTTTGTTACAAGATTTTGTAGTTTATTTTATAAGATTTTCAAGAGTTTCCTTTGCAGCTTTCAAAACAGTAGTTGTGTTGTTTATGACCAACAGCTCTGATGATCAAATTACTGAGATAGATCTTTTTTTTCTGTCAGATGCCATAAGAATTGTTGGACGTTGATAACAGTGTGATCACTTGCTAACATGATGACATTCAACAGTCCCTTGATAATCATTACCAGAACACCCAAAGAACAGACAGAAAATGATTAGCATTGAACGAACGATAAATATACTTCACATATACTTGTCCATGCCAGTGAAGAATAAAGACAGAACTATTTCAGTCTTTTGGATTTACTGCTTACATAGTGGCTAGGAAACAACTTAAAGTAAATAGGTAATTTCTTTGGCATGGCTACATAAATCAGAAATTCAAGTGTAAAACACATCAGATTAAACATGAAGGTTTTGATGAAGGGTCCATGAAACATCAACTATTTCTCTTCACACAGAAGCAGACTGCTCTGTTGAAATTTTCCAGAATTTTCACTTTTTATTTCAAATATTCACCATTTTTGTATTAATACATTCTAATCCACTTAAGTTTGCTAAAGTCTAGAGGGAACTAGAGGAAAGAGGGAATGAATCATTTTTGATACAGATCTATATATACAGAAATCAATATGTTTCAAAGAGTACAGACAAAGTTTGCAAGGATGTAACCAGGACTTGAGTACATGAGCTACAGGGAAAGGTTGAATAGATTACAAGTTTATTTCCTGGACTGTTGGAAAATGAGTGAAGATTTGATAGAGATACATAAAATTATGAGGGCATAGGTAAGTAAATACAAGCATGTTTTTTTCCCACTGAGAATAGAACTAAGGATAGGCTAAGGATGAAAGGTGAAATGTTCAAATGGAATAATAGGGTGAACTTCTTTACTCGAGAGGGCAAGAGTGTGGAATGAGCTATCAGCCCAAGTGTTGGATGCGGATTTGATTTCAGAGTTTAAGAGCTGAGAGGTAATGTTGCAGCTATACAGGACCCTGGCCAGACCCCACTTGGAGTACTGTGTTCAGTTCTGGTCGCCTCACTGCAGGAAGGATGTGGAAGCCTTAGAAAGGGTGCAGAGAAGATTTACTAGGATGTTACCATAGAACCATAGAACACTACAGCACAGTACAGGCCCTTCAGCCCTCCATGTTGTGCCGACCCATATAATCCTTCCAAAAAAGTACTAAACCTACACTACCCCATAACCCTCCATTTTTCTTTCATTCATGTGCCTGTACAAGAGGCTCTTAAACACCCCTAATGTTTTAGCCTCCACCACCAAACCTGGCAAGTCATTCCAGGCACTCACAACCCTCTGTGTAAAAAACTTACCCCTGATGTCTCCCCTAATCTCCCCTCCCTTAATTTTGTACATATGCCCTCTGGTGTTTGCTATTGGTGCCCTGGGAAACAGGTACTGACTTCCACCCTATCTATGCCTCTCATAATCTTGTAGACCTCTATCAGGTCCCCTCTCATTCTTCTACGCTCCAAAGAGAAAGGTCCCAGCTCTGCTAACCTTGCTTAAAATGACTTGTTCTCCAAACCAGGCAACATCCTGGTAAATCTCCTCTGCACCCTCTCCTTTGCTTCCACATCCTTCCTATAATGAGGTGACCAGAATTGAACACAATACTCTAAGTGCGGTCTCACCAGAGATTTGTAGAATTGCAACATGACCTCTCTACTCTTGAACTCAATCCCCCTGTTATGAAGCCTAGCATCCCATATGCCTTCTTAACTTCCCTATCAACCTGCGCAGCAACCCTGAGGGATGTATGGATTTGAACCCCAAGGTTCCTTTGTTCATCCACACCCTTAAGTAACTGACCATTAATCCTGTCCTCAGTCTTCTGGTTTGTCCTTCCAAAATGCATCACCTCACACTTGTCCGGATTGAATTCCATCTGCCATTTTTCTGCCCAATGCGGCAGCCTGCCTGTATCCTCTTGTAATCTTCAACAACCTACAGCTCCATCCACAACTCCTCCAATCTTCGTATCATCCATAAACTTATTCACCCATCCTTCTGCCTCTACATCCAGGTCATTTATAAAAATCACAAATAGCAGGGTTCCCAGGACAGATCCCTGCAGCACTCCACTAGTCACCGACCTCCAGGCAGAATACTTTCCTTCCACATTGCCTGGATTGAAGAGCATGCCTTATGAGAATAGGTTGAGTAAACTCAACCTTTTCTCCTTGGAGCGACAGAGGATGAGAGGTGACCTGATAGAAGTGTGTAAGATGATGAGAGGCATTGATCGTGTGGATAATCAGAGGCTTTTTCCCAGGGCTGAAATGGTTGTCACAAGAGGACACAGGCTTAAAGTGCTGTGGAGTAGGGACAGA
This sequence comes from Hypanus sabinus, assembly GCF_030144855.1. NCBI lineage: Eukaryota > Metazoa > Chordata > Chondrichthyes > Myliobatiformes > Dasyatidae > Hypanus > Hypanus sabinus. The sequence goes on from NC_082706.1 coordinate 173,432,749, forward strand.
GGAGATGTCAGTGGTAAGTTTTTTATGCAGAGAGTGGTGAGTCCATGGAATGGGCTGCGGGCAATGGTGGTGGAGGCGGATATGATAGGGTCTTTTAAGAGACTTGTGCTGTTGGTTTTCTATGTTTTTATGTTTCTATATAAGAGAAGTTTGGATAAGTACATGGACAGGGGTTGGGGGGGATATTATGGGTGTTGGATTCCAATGCTTTTAATCCAAGGTTATGTTGGAAGTTAGGAAAGAGACTCAAAACTTCTCGATGATTTTATTAACAAAGGACAAAGGAAGATGAAAACAAACAGTGATAGAGGTCTTGTAAGTGGAGAGAGGGAGAGGTAAAAGAGAGAGAAAAAAGAAGCATTGCCTCATGGTCAGCTCTTTTTATATGCATAGATAAGAAACATTCCATTAAAATTTACAGAGAAAAGCTAGCCAGCCAGATAGCCCCTATTCTAATAATTCAGCACTAGAGAAGCTTCTAGAGCTTTCCAGAATTATACAAATTAGACCACTAGGGAACACACTGAACAATTGCATGTACATAATGTGGCCACTAGTAAACATACTAAACAGTTACATTTATATAAGTAGTTACATAAAATACAAACAGATGATTAATTGTTAAACTGCAAAGAAAATAACTATTAAATAGTCTAATCCAATAGGTGCGCGTTGATGGATCTAGGTGGAATAATAGTTTGGCACAGACTAGATGGGCCAAATGGCCTGTTTCTGTGCAATAGTACTCTATGATTCTATGTCTCTAATCAATGTTTAAGTAAAGGGGAATAAAGGGGAATAGAAGATCATACTCCTTGACAGTCTAACAGGAAAAATGCTCTTAACTTCCAAATTTATGGTGTTTTAGATTGCAAGTAGAATCTCGAAACTGAAAGAGAAATACATTCATAGAAGCATAGAAACATAGAAAATAGGTGCAGGAGCAGGCCATTTGGCCCTTCGAGCCTGCACCGCCATTCAGTATGATCATGGCTGATCATCCAACTCAGAACCCTGTACCTGCTTTCTCTCCATACTCCCTGATCCCTTTAGCCACAAGGGCCATATCTAATTTCCTCTTAAATATAGCCAATGAACCGGCCTCAACTGTTTCCTGTGGCAGAGAATTCCACAGATTCACCACTCTCTGTGTGAAGAAGTTTTTCCTCATCTCGGTCCTAAAAGGCTTCCCCTTTATCCTTAAACTGTGACCCCTCGTTCTGGACTTCCCCAACATTGGAAACAATCTTCCTGCATCTAGCCTGTCCAATCCCTTTAGAATTTTATGCGTTTAAATAAGATCCCCCCCCCCACCAATCTTCTAAATTCCAGTGAGTATAAGCCTAGTCGATCCAATCTTTCTTCATATGAAAGTCCTGCCATCCCAGGAATCAATCTGGTGAACCTCTTTGTACTCCCTCTATGGCAAGAATGTCTTTACTCAGATTAGGGGACCAAAACTGCACACAATACTCTAGGTGCGGTCTCACCAAGGCCTTGTACAACTGCAGTAGAACCTCCCTGCTCCTGTACTCAAATCTTTTTGCTATGAATGTCAACATACCATTTGCCTTTTTCACCGCCTGCTGTACCTGCATGCCCACCTTCAATGACTGGTGTACAAAGACACCCAGGTCTTGTTGCACCTCCCCTTTTCCTAATCGGCCACCATTCAGATAATAATCTGTTTTATTGTTCTTGCAACCAAAATGGATAGCCTCACATTTATCCACATTAAATTGCATCTGCCATGAATTTGCCCACTCAGCTAACCTATCCAAGTCACCCTGCATTCTCTTAGCATCCTCCTCACAGCTAACACCGCCACCCAGCTTTGTGTTATCCGCAAACTTGGAGATGCTGCATTTAATTCCCTCGTCTAAGTCATTAATATATATTGTAAACAACTGGGGTCCCAGCACTGAGCCTTGTGGTACCCCTTGCGGGGGTACTCACTCCTTCCTCTAGAGATGACTAGGAAAATCAATATTTCAATGAGTTGATGGTGACCTTCCCTAATCTGGTTCTTCATTGAATTCTATCATGTGCAACTTGACCTCTCTGTCACCCCATTTGAAGCTGGGAAGCTGGGTTGTAAAGAGAAATAAAACAATATTTTAATCCAAGACTTCATGAATAATTCAGACAGAAATGATCCAAACAGTCCAACTCATCTACAGCAACTTCTTGTGATTCTTTCAGTGTGCATTCTTTGCTAGCACAAAACCCATACGATTAATGCAAATGCTCTCTTTGTTACAATAATCAATATGGCCCCACTAGAATGGACTTGCTTCCAAGCCCAGAATTGTGCTTTCAGAGGTTGAGTTTCCTAACCCTGATATAGTGTATTTCAAATGGCCAGGTTTCCAGTATCTTTGTTGATATTGCCTTGACATTTTTTCCAGTATCAATAAGTATGTCTTCATTTTGCACTCCCTGGTGGCTAAATACTCAATGTGTCAACAATGACATAGTTTTAAGTCTTTATTTAAATCTTTATCTGAATCTGTCTAGTCACAATTTTATTCATACTTGCTTTGATACAGGATCCTCTGCATGGCTGTGGCTGTACCTACTATTGCCACAGGTGAATCATGTACAACTTGTAGAGTGCAAATTTTACTTTCTTTTTTCACTTTGTCTTCATATCCTGTAGCTTTCAGAAGGTATCCGCTATCATATTTTAAACTCCAAGCCACACTGAGACAAAATGTTAGCCTCACAAAACATGAGAAATTCTGCAAGTGCTGAAAATCCACACAACGCAAATAAAATGCTGAAGGAACTTAGCAGATCAGGCAGCATCTATGGAAATGAATAAATAAATGTTTTGGGCCTTATTCAGGACTGGAAAGAGAAGTGGAAAGATTGCAGAATAAAATGGTCTTAGTGGGAAAGGAGGGTAGCTGGAAAGTGATGGATGAGGCCAGGTGGATCGGAAAGGTAAAGGTCTGGAGAGGAAGGAATTGGATAGGAGAGGAGAGTAGACCATAGGCGAAAGGAAGGAGGAGAGGACCAAGGAGAAAGTGAGTGAGTAGAGGTAAGGGACCACTGTGGGGAATAGAAAAAGAGGGGAAGGAGAGGGAATTTTTTGTACTGGAAGGAGAAACCTTAATGCATGCCATCAGGTTGCAGGCTACCCAGCTGCAATATAAGGTATTGCACCTCCAACCTGAGGGTGGCTTCATCATTGCACAAGAGGAGGCCATGGACCGACATGTCAGAACAGGATTGGAAATCAGAATTAAAATATTTGCCCTCCAAAAAGTTCCACTTTGGCGGAGATGCTCAATGAAGTGATCCCCCAATTTACAATGGGATAAATGCCGGGAGGTAGATTAGTGGAGAGGAACAAATAGACAAGGGAATCACAGAGGGAGCAATCTTTGAGGAAAGGGGAGAGAGGGGGAGGTAAGGATATGTTTGGTGGTAGGATTTCTTTGGAAGTGGTGCAAGTTGCAGAGAATGACGTGTTTGATGCGGAGGCTGATGGGGTGGTAGGTCAAGGACAAGAGGAACCCTATCACTGTTAAGGTGGTGGGAAGATAGGGTGAGTACGGATGTACGAAAAATGGAGGAGATGTATGTGTGTGAGGGCAACATCAATGATTGAGGAAGGGAAACCTCGCTCTTTGAAAAAGAGGACATCTCTGATGTCTTGGAAAAGAAAGCCACACTCTGGGACCAGATACAGTGGAGACAAAGCAACTGAGAAAAGGGAAAAGCATTTTTACAGGAGGCAGTGTGGTAAGAGGTATAGTCAAAAAAACCATGAGAACTGGTAGGTTTATAAAAGCAATTTCTCTCCAGAGAGGGAGAATGAGAGACCAAGAAAGGGTAGGGATGTGTCAGAGATGGACCAAATGAATTGTAGGTCAGGGTGGAAGTTGGAGGCTAAGTTGATGAAATTAACATTCTCAGCATGGGTGCATGAAGCAGAACCAACGTAGTCGTCAATGTGGCAGAGGAATTGGGGAAGGCTTGGAACATGGACTGTTCTATGTAGCCAATGAAAAGGGGCCCATGCGAGTTCCCATGGCTATCCCTTGAGTCTGGAGAATGTGGAAAGAGCCAAAGGAGAAATTGTTGAAATCCTAGGAGATCAGGAGTTTCTGAGATACTCAAACCACCCAGTGTGGCACCAACAATCATTCCATGGTCAAAATCAGTTCAATCACATTTCTTCCCCATTATGATGCTTGGTCAGAACATCAGCTGAACTTCTTGACCAAGTCTGCATGCATTGAGCTGCTGTCACATAATTGACTGTTTAGTTATCTGCATTAACGAACAGGTGTACCTAATAACGTGCCTACTGAGTGTAGTTGCGCAGTCATTCAATTAAAATTGAAAAGAAAAGAATAGTGCTTTTATCTGGAGAGCAATAATTTAGCAAATGCAGAATAACATCTGATCTCAGACTCTCATTTCAACAAAATGTTTATTAATAAAGTCTATCTTCATAAAGTCTGAGAACCGTATTTCCCATGCTTCACCAGAGAAAGCAACTGGAATCTAGAAGAATGAGGAATGTGTTACTCTTTTCTACTACTTGGTGAGGATAGTGAGGATGATGAGGTAAGGGGAAGGGGTGGGATTGGTGTGTATAGAAACGGAGTGCATTGTTTGTATGAAAAGTTGAAGATTTTATTTTCTGCCTGTTGGAAAGATTTGGTTCAAGTTTGGCAGTACAGGATTATGAAATGGGTATTAAAAACAAGACTGTGCCTTTCATAACCTCATGATAAGTTGGTGAAGAGGGTGGTTGACACAATGTGCCTTGGTAAACACATTGTATTTCTCTTCCTCCTTATCCTAATCCAAAACAAAGTTCAAACTTCAAAGTAAATTAATTATCAAAGTACATATATGTTACCATATACATCTTAGAGATTCTTTTCAAAATTCAAATGACAAATAAAGGAAAAAACACAACATGAAAGAATGCAACACACACAAAATGCTGGAGGAACTCAGCAGGCCAGGCAGCAACTATGGTAAAAAGGACAGTCGACCTTTCAGGCCAAAACCCTATAGATGCTCCCTAGCCTACTCAGTTCCTTGAGCATTTTGTGTGTGTTGTTCGGATTTCCAGCATCTGCAGATTTTCTCTTGTTTATGAAAGAATGCACACAGGTTCACAGTTTAATAAGTATTTGCTCTCAAGCAAGGATTGTAGCTACTGAAGAATTGATTGTTACCCAATTTTCTGCACCATTACACACATCTATGCCCATATATCAAATACCAGTCATCAGGATGAAAACTAGACGCTGTTACCTCCATGATATAAACTCTAGCAATCATAAGATTACATATTCACTAATTTAAATGTTATGTGTGACCGAGTGATGATGTTTAACATTCACATTTTGTCCTTTTCTCGCTGGCAGCAGTGAGAAGAGAGCATGTCCTGGGGGGTGGGGTCCCTTTACCTGCGATAGCATTTCATATAGATGTGCTCAATGGCTGAAAGAGTTTCACCCACGAATTATTCACTACTTTTTGTAGATTTTTTCTTTCAAAGGCATTGGTGTTACCATACAAAGCTGTGATGCAGCCTGTCAATATTCTCCACCACACATCTATAGAAGTTTGTCAAAATTTCAGATGTTATGCTGAATCTCTGCAAACTCCTGTGCTTTCTTCATAATTGTACTTACTTTCCGGACCCAGGACAGGTCCTCTGAAATAATAACACCTAGGAATTTAAAGTTGCTAACCATGTCCACCTCTGATCTTCCGATAAGGACTGGTTCATGGACCTCTGGTTTCCTTTTGAAGTCTATTATCAGTTCCTTGACACTGAGTGAGAGGTTGTTGTTATGATACACTCAGCCAGATTTCAATCTCCTGCTTGTACACTGATTCATCACCACCTTTGATTTGACCAATGGCAGTGATGTTGTAAGCAAATTTGAATATGGCATTGGAACTGTGCTTAGCCACACAGACATAAATGTAAAGCAAGTAGAGCAGTGGACTAAGGACACAGCCTTGTAGTGCACCTGTGCTGATGGAGATCACGGAGGAGGTGTTGTTGCCAATCCGAAATGACTGCGATCTACAGATTCAGATTCAGTTTATTATCATTTAAAAACCACAAATGCAATGCAGTTAAAAAATGAGACAACGTTCCTCCAGAATGATATCAACAAAGCACATGACAAAATAGACTAGTATCCTGATGTTTGCACCTTTGCTGTCCAGGCATCCCAGGATTGAGTGAAGAGCCAATGAGATGGTATCTGCTGTGCACCTGGATCTAAGTCACTTCTCAGGCAGGAGTTTATATGCTTCATCACCAACCTCTCAAAACACTTCATTACTGTGAATGTAAGTGCAATAGTCATTGAGGTAGATCACAACTCTCTTCTTGGGCACCGGTATACTTGAAGCCGGCTTGAAGCAGGTGGATACAACACACTGCTAAAGTGAGAGGTTAAAGATGTCAGTGAACACACTAGCCTGTTGATCAGCAGAGGTCTGTCGTACATTGCCAGGTACCCCATCCAGGCCGAATGCTTTTCATGGGCTCGCCCTCTTGAAGACAGCTCACTCATCAGCTTCAGAGACTGAAATCATAGGATCAATGAGGGATGTGGGAGCTTGTGATGGTTCCTCCACATTTTCATGGTAAATGTGAGCATAGAAGGTATTGAGCTCATCTGGAAGCGAAGCCCTGCTTTCCCCATTGACTTAGCTTTATAAGAGGTGATACTATTCTAGCAGTGTCAAACTGTCAAGCATCCTTCGTTGATTCAAGTTTGGTCCAGAATTTCCACTTCGCCCATGAGATCATACCTGGGGCTCTTGTAACTTTCTTGGTCACCAGACTTGAATGCCTCTGTTCATGATCTCAGAAGATTTAGGACTTCATGGTTCATCCAGGGCTTCTGACTGAAGGTTCTGAAAGATTTAGTGGCGGCACGCTCATCTACGGCTGATTATATAAAGTCCATTACAGCCATGGTAATTCAGATCCCTAGATGAGTGCTTGAACACGGCTCAGTCCACTGACTTGAGGCAATCCCATAGCCGTTCCTCTGTCTCATGAGACCAACTCTTATCTCTGGAGCTTTGCTCTTTAGCTGCTACCTGTGTGCAGAGAGAAGTATGACAGCCAAGTGATATGATTTACTGAAATGTGTTCTGGCATTCCTTATCTTAGCATAGTAGTGGTTAGTATGTTGGGTCCTCTGGTGCTACAGGTAATTGGGCAGGATTTTCTTCAAACAAGCCTGGTTGAAGTCTTCAACAATGATTTCAAATGTGTCAGATGGACTGTTTCTTGTTTAGAGATAGCATCATGCAGTATCTCGAGCACATGGTTATAGTCGGCCGCTGGTGGTGTGCAAACCACGGTCAGGATTACAGAGGAGAACTCCCTAGGTAAATAGAATGCGTGGCATTTGACCATTCAAGGTCAGGAGATCACGAGTTTAGCAAAACTGCCTCATCGGAGCACCAATGGAAGTTTATTATAAAACACACACCTCCTCCCTTTGCCTTTCTCATTTAGTCCATTCTGTAAATGAAGAAGTCTTCAGCTTGATCACTGTATCTGGTGTGCCTGGAGAAAGCCACTTTTCAATCAAATATACAATGGAATGGGCCCTCAGTTCTCTCTGATACAGCAATCTTGCCCCTAGGTCCTCAATTTTGTTCTCCAGTGACTGTAAACTTGCCAACAGGATGTTGCGTAGAGAAGGCCTCATCCTTTTACGTTTCAGCCTGCCTTGAAGTCCACCCCTTCTACTTCGCTTTTGGCCATGGCAATGTACCTTCGACCTCTTAATGGTGCCACGTCTGCCTGATCTCTCATTAGATCTGAGGATCATTCAGTTGATTTGGAAGTCCATTGCTTAATGGGAAGATACATGCTGCAGACTGTAGTGACAGTAATTCAAAACAGGTATATTTAAAATAATTTTTAGAACAATTTTCTGCAGGTGCAGAACATTGCTGATGATCACCACTGCTGTCCTGATAATAATATTTTCACAAATGCTGCTTGATCTGATGAATTTTCTCATGGTTTTCTAAATTTGTGTCTGATTTCCAGAATCTGCAAATTCTTCCTGCTGTTTGCAAAAGGAAGTAATTGATTTGAGTTAATTAACATCATTTAAAAAATAAGAGCTATAATTATATTCCAATGAAATAGAATTACACAGCTTGAAGACAGGAAGGAAATTTATATTGCATGGATAAGGGTAAGTGGGATCTGTGATAGAATAATTGTACACTGCCTGTAGCTAGAGAGATTTTACTGTTATTATCTTGCTATGACTGATCTTGTACTTCTGAGTGGCCTTTTCTTTGACCCTGATGGAATTTTTATTCATCATTGTCCAAGTCCTGGAATTGATTCGGATGCAGACAATACAGACAAGTTGGATGTAAATATTGATATGATTGGCAGGGAATATGAATGTAACACACTGAAAATGCTGGGGGAGATCAGCAGGTCAGGCAGCGTCTATGGAGGAGAATAAATGGTCAACTTTTCAGGCTGAGACCATTCACTAGGATTGATGGTACTGGTGGTTCATGTTTGCAAGCTTCTCTATTTTCTGCCATTGGAAGGGGGCAGAAGAATGAAAGGAGGTTTTGCGGAGGCAGCTGGAAGTGTAGACAGAGTCTATGGAGGGAGTCTGGTTTTCATGATCAACTGGACTCTAATCTCCTCAATTTCTTGCAGGGCAGTTGCCATACCAACGCATCCAGATAACATTAGAGAATTCCAACAACTGTTCTGTGAATCCTGCAATTGAAAGTCAAGATCTTTATTGGGCTAGTGTTTTATATTTATTTCACTCTGCATTTTACTTTATATTTTCTCACACAATGTGATCTCTAAAAAATGCTTTTCTTCCTGAAAAGAAAGGACAATGCTTTTCTTAGTCTATGAGACTATCCCTTTAAACCACATTCCAGTCAACATAATATCTTAACCTCAGACATTTGATTTTGGCATTAATTGGTGGAATCACGATCCTGCTTAATACCTTTGGCATGCAGTATGTCGTGAAATTTGTTGTTTTGCAGCAGCAGTGCAGTGCGGCACATGTCAAAATATCAATATAAATTACAATAAGAATTAAGTATTTTTTTCTCACCCCTCTTGGGTAGTGTATGAGTATTTCCCTCAGTTTCAGATCCTCTGCCAGATGCTTCGGTGCAGAATCCTTGTTGTTCCTAGTAGAGGGCTCTTCTGGACCGAGATCTCAGATTTCCCGGGATTTGTTGGAGCCACTCTCCCAGTCCAAGTGCTCCTATCACCACCAGGATTACTGGCTTTAACCTTCCACATCCTTTCTATCTGCTCTTTCAAGCCCCGGTGTTTCTCCAGCTTCTCATATTATTTCTTCATGATGTTACTGTCCTTCAGGATTGCCACATCCATTACAATTGCTTTCTTATGTTCCTTGTTCAGTATTACTATCTATGGTTCCTTCAGGTTGTTAGAGCTGGGAATGGTAATAGGGACAAGCTCCCACTACCTATTAAATGCTCCCAATGGCTTGTGCTTCAAGTAGCCTTTGACAACCAAGTCCAGCTTCTGGGCTTTACGTGTGGCTTAGCTACTAAGCTTGGTGGAACTGTTTCTACTGACAGGAAAGGGGGCAACGGTGGGTTACTAGCTCCTTAAAACCAGTCATTTTGGGCAGATGGGGCTCGTTAGCCGTAGTCGGCAGCTTGTCTAAGAGAAGGAAAAATCCGAACTCAAATCTCCGCTGCCTTGTGGCTATATCCACTCATGGGGAAGGCTTCGGGAGTAAGCCCCAAAGGAAAGATCTGGAGCTGGAGTCCCTAAGACAGTCCTGCATGGAGTTCAATGTTGACTAGCAACTCCTGCTGGTACCAAATTGTATCGGTCTCTACCATTCTTTTGGGTTCATTAGATACGTGGAGAGGGGTAGGTTTCTACATGGGCAACATCTTACTCTCCACATCGTATGGCCCAGGCTTCTGTATCTAGGCAGCTAGGACACAGTATCCATGGTCTACTCCGACCGACAGAGGTGCTCGTTCACTCACTACTATATATGATTGAATTAAATAAGGAGTGTAAAAAGAGAGGGGAAAATAGTGAGGGAGTGTACATGGTTCATTGTCCAATCAGGAATCTGATGGCAGAGGGGCAGAAACTGTTCCTAAAATCCTGCATGTGTGCCTTCAGGCAGGTGTACTTTCTCTTTCTCAGTAGCAATATGAGGAGGACATGTCCTGGGTGATGGTGATCCTTTTTGAGGGTGTCCTTGATGCTGGGGAGGCTAGTGCCTGTGATGGAGCTAGCAACTTACTGCAGCTTTTTCTAATCCTGTGCAGTGGCCCGAGCCCTCTACATGAGACAGTGAAGCAGCCAATTAGAATGCTCTCCACAGTAAATCTTGTGATTTATTTGTGAGTGTCATTGGTGACATACCAAATCTCCCAATGGGACATAGCCGCTGTCATACCTTCTTTGTAGTTGCTCATCAATATGTTAGATGGGTAGATCTTTCAGAGATGTTGACATCCAGAACTTGAAAGGAAACTTAGAAGGAAAGTGAACTACTTGCTGCGTAACTTCTTCTGATGGTTGATGGAACTGTATGTATTTGAAAAAGCAAAATCATAAATGTGATTATAAAAGTCAATGACAAAATGCAGTGTCATCTTGCATGACAAAAGCCAGAACAGCAAAATTCAAACCTTGATCGGCTTCTGCTTGTACTGTAATGGATGCTGAAGCATTGAGTAGCCGGTACAGTGCCAATGTTGAGAAGTTGAAAATGAACAGGTAACCAGGAAGGAACGGATTCTGAGCTCTGTGCCAAGAATGTGTGAGGTTGCTTCTGATCTGTCTCTTACTTCTAAATATTTCATATATTGTTTTCTGCTGCAAAAGAATCAGCCAAACCTTTCTTTGCCCATGGGTTGTTTCAACAAAGTTTCTCTTTATCAGTGGAGCAGAACCAGTGTAGTAAGTTGCAGACTATACAGCCGTAACCTGGACTATCCTTTCCCATGCCACAACGCTCAGTCAAATAATCCTAATGTATCGATAGTCATGGTTCTGTGCAATTCTTTCACCTACTGATACACCACTCTCTGCGGACATTTGTACCTTTAAAAAGCAACACTGCAATGCACCAGACATTTACAGAACCATCGCCCGAGCCAGTGGAAATCAGCAGCAGCTAGCCTGCAAGTTGTGGATGATCTCTTAAAACTGTACTATTGGATATGTGTTTGATTACACAAGGTTAAGAGAGTGTTATTAGCAGTTTTCAGCTCCAAAAACGACAGTCATTTTTGTGAATGCTGATTAACTTCACAATCTGCCCACTCTAAGTTCTTCCAGCCAGCATTCAGTGTGCACATGCGGAAGCTCTTATAAAAATGGTTTATTTTTGCAATGAACACCATTAATGTATGTTAGATCCAGGACTGGAAACAGTTCAACATCCATAACTTTTAAATCAATATGGAATCTAATGTTGCACGCCAGAGTGAGATTTCAGCCCTCAAACGTCTCTACCTAGTGGCAAGACATCTTCCAAAGCTCTCAATGATTTAAAACATATGTGATGCTGCATAGATACTGTATACGCTATACATACTGTATAGATACCATACAACCTTACAGAAACAAAGTATGCTCCCCTTTTGCTTGTTCATTTTAATATTTAGACTCACTAATGTAATTAATAAAGTATTTTATGCATTTATTTGATTCCTGTGTTTAAAATTACTTTGCTGAGAATTGAAGGAAATATGTATGATAAAAAGACTTTCGGATGATTAGACCCATTTCTTTCAGGATGAATACAATGGTGACCTGCATTGTATTATGTGTTATACCCAATGTATTCAATCTCCTAAGGGACCTGAATAACCACAGGTAAAACATCCAACAAGATAAAGCTCTGAAAAATTTCCCTCTAGTTCTCTGAAATAATTCAGCAAAACTCCAGGATATCAATCTCACATGACAGTCTGTATAATTCAAACCTGGCTTATTATATTGCACAGATGACATTTCCATGGTCCTGTCAGTGCATGAACTATTATGCTCCATTTGATCATTTATGCTTATTCTCACAATCTTTAAACTACTTAGACAGATTTCTTTAAATCGTTTAAAAATAAAGTAATCAACTTCACATTAAATGCCAAAACATCTCACAGATGGTGTTATAATACTGCATGTTTTAAGGAGTTAACAATTGAGGTGCTTGTGGGGGTTCATATTATGGGTGCACAGATTTGAAATTGTTCACAACAATAGTTGCTTTACTCCTGGAACTATTTGATTCCATGCAATTCAGTTTGGCATAATGTTAAACAATTTACTTGCAGGGAAAAAAAATGTTTGCTTTCCAGCATAATGCAGTTCCTAATCACGTACATCACATTTTCATTAGAACTCATAGCAACCTTTTCATCAGTATATGTGCACTTCTTGAGTCATCTGCACTACTTTAAAATGACTCATTATATAGTCCATTTGTTTACATTATCCAGATTTTTTTGGAATTGTGTCAATGGTCATTACCACTGCTATCTTAGCATATTGATGAGATTCAGCAGGAAAATCTAAGCAGAAGAATGCTCCTCTGCATTATCAGTGAACAAACTGTCCAAAATAACCAGAGTACCACAGGAGAACTCCACAACTTACACACAACAGACAGACTCATTCATTTATTATTTCTAATTCTGTTTTTATTTCTTATTTGAATTTATTTGAGTCCATTCAATTCAACCAATTAATTGACAAAACATTTCCAGAAAGTTAATCTTATATAAAGCTTTCACATGCAAAATGTATTCTGAAAATATACTGTATCTTTGTATATTGTTTTTTGCTCATTTATATGCCGAATGAATGAAAATCAATTAAAATATTCTGAAGAAAATTTATCAATTTGATATATTAGAGTATTTAATCCTTAATTTTTTATTCATACCTTACATTCTTTTAAATATTAAAATACCAGTTGTCTTACTCTATTCAGCAAATATGGACCAAAATACTAATATGGCTCAAAAATATATTCAAACAGTGCTTATTTCAGAACCTTTTATCCTAGAATTTTAAGACAAAGTAAAATTTACAATATTAGGAATGCACAAACTTCCCAAACTGTTGTTGAATTCTTAAAATTGGTACTTCAGCCTGTTTGCATCCTTTATACAAAACTTATTCTGTGAAAAGAACTGTCACTCTGAATCTTTTCTCCAGCATCCTTTCAAATTCATATTGCATTAGTTATCCATTTTCAATGTCATTCTATTAAATCTTGGACAATTTCCCCATCTTTTTTGTATCAAAACTACTACTTGTTGCTCTGTTCAGATTTTGGTGTTGTTATGTGTATATTCATATATATGCATTGTCTCCGGTTGCTATGTGCCCCAGATTCTTAAAGGTACTGTAATTAAATTTATAACTTAGCATTTCCAGCGAAGTCACAAATGGTTTCCTTTGGGGCTCAGCTTTATATTTATTAGTACGTCTAACTATGCTTTGAGTTTTTTCTGTACAATCTGTGGTTATGTATTTTATAGTCATTGCTGCATAGTAAGAGCATTCTTGGGTTCATAGAAGATCACTTTTATTTTCTTATCAATACAATGCTTATTTCAGTATTTTGGAGACGTGATGAGCTAACTTTAATGTGAATTAGAATCAGAATCAGAGTCGGGTTTAATATTATTGGCGTATGTTGTGAGTTTTGTTGTTTGGCAACAGCAGCACATTGCAATGCACAATCATTTTTAAAGCTTTAAATTGCAATATGAAATATAGATATAAAAATTAAATTCAATAAGTAGTGCCAAAAGAGAACAAAAAAGTAGTGAGATCATGTACTTGGGTTTAATGTTGTCTTGTAAGAAGTAATCACCTGCAAAACCTGGCAGAACTGATGTGCATCTGATTCTATCCCTGACTTCAACCAGAATTTTTTTAATTGTTCTTAAGTAGCCTTCTGTGGATCATATCTGGACGTATAAAATTCTAAAGGGATTGGACAGGCTAGGTGCAGGAAGATTGTTTCCGACGTTGGGGAAGTCCAGAATAAGGGGTCACAGTTTAAGGATAAAGGGGAAGCCTTTTAGGACCGATATGAGGAAAAACTTCTTCACACAGAGAGTGGTGAATCTGTGGAATTCTCTGCCACAGGAAACAGTTGAGGCCAGTTCATTGGCTATATTTAAGAGGAATTGGCTATATTTATGGCCCTTGTGGCTAAAGGGATCGGGGGTATGGAGAGAAAGCAGGTACAGGGTTCTGAGTTAGATGATCAGCCATGATCATATTGAATGGCGGTGCAGGCTTGAAGGGCCAAATGGCCTACTCCTGCACCTATTTTCTATGTTTCTATGGATCTATGTTTCCTGTATAACTCTGGATCACCACAGATCCAGAGTCTTGAATGCCACAGAACTAGCCCTCAGCAGACTACAAATCTCCTAATTCATCAATGGCCTCTTGGCTTAGGTATGCCCAGTATGTTATTGAAGGCTCAACCACACAGGTCAGTGGCAACTGTAGAATATTCATGGAGATTCAAAGATGAATATTGTCCCTTGACCATACCTTCTCAATCCTCACCATTGTTGCTGCGGTCTTCAGTCTCTGCCTATACAGTGAGAGTAGAAGTACAGCCAGGTGACTTGACTTTCCAAAGTGCGGGCGTGAGATGGCATGGTAAGTGTTCTTGATGGTGGTATAATCAAGTGTGTTGGCTCCTTTGGTTCCACAGGTGATGGTTGGTGGTAGTTATTCAGAGACTTCTTCAAGCTGGCCTAGTAGAAATCCCCTGAAATAACAAGGAAGGGTTGAGGATGCACTTTTCCATGACAGCTGATCACAGTGCTCAGTTCCTTCAGTGGCAGCCTGAAGCTGGTCAGAGGTGGAATGTACACTGCTACCAGAATGATGGTGGAAATTTCCTTCTTCACGCACTGTTTAATGAAAATAATTTTAAAATTGCCTTATTGAGTATACTTTTCCAAGTCTAATATCAAATCATTTTAAACAGTATTTCTGACATTAAGTGTTCATTACTTACATTCCTTTCCTATCAATTATGCAAAGACCGAGACACACTACACTACACTACATCACTGCACTACATTTATGATGTTCAAAAGAAGTATCAGTATTAACAAACGAATGAACAAATGTGTCCATCCACAGTACTCCCAGTGTAAAGTACGGTCTACAGATTAAACTCATCCATGGCAACAATAGGTAATGAGGATTCTTATTTATCCAAATAGGAATTTGTTATATTCACACAAGACAAGATTTTTGACTTGCTTTCCTCAATGTCAATAGCATACCCATTAAACTAGGGACACACTAGGGCATGGGGCTTTGTTGCTAGGGTTGATGAAGGGTGATTGGCCTGAAACGTTAAAATTGTTTCCCTTTCGACAAATGCTGCCTGACCTGCTGAGATTTCCCAGCATTTTCTGTGTTCATGTCAGAATTACCTTGCTGCATGTGAGTATATCTAAACTGACCACATTTTCTTTTTTTTTTGAGAGCACATTATAGCAGTTAAGAGAGGTATATCAACAATGGTGAAATGCTTCCACTCAGGTGAGTACTGAAATGGCTGATGAGCCCACTGTAGAAATATAAATTCCCCTACAGATGGGGCAGGGGGTGCCTGATGTGGTGTGTGGGTGGGGAGTTTGTGAGCACCTGCTCTTCCTTCTATTACTTATGCAGTTTCTCTCCACTTGCTCGGATCTCCTTACCATCCTGAACTCTGAATGACTGGGTGCCCTGGAGATTCCCAGGAGCCAGGGAAGGTGCTGTACTGCTTCTACGAGGCTTTCAGCACATTCCTGAATCTCTTCACATGACAAAGCATAGAAAAAGTGACATTTTGGGACATAGAAACATAGAAAACCTACAGCACAACACAGGACCTTCGGCCCACAAAATTGTGCCAAACATGTCCCTACCCTAGAAATTACTAGGCTTACCCATAGCCCTCTATTTTTCTAAGCTCCATGTACCTATTCAAAAGTCTCTTAAAAGATCTAGTTTCATGCTGTTTAGACCAACAATGCTACCATTCCTGAGCAATAATCAGTCAATAAAAAACATATCCCAACTAAAAAAATGACAAGGCCTCTGGAGCAGAGGACATCAATGCTGAAACTCAAAAGTTGTCAGCAAAGTGCTTCAATCATGAATCTACAATATCATTGTCGACATCTAGGAGTATTCAATAAGCTATGTGCAACATCCAGTAAACAAGCATGGTGTATTTATTTCCTGAATGTCAATTCAGGCCAAAGAAAACTGAACCTCTTTGATAAACTGAAGAATAGTTATTTTGCAAAGAAAGCAACTCTAAGTATTTTCCAAGTCTCAGTGCTTAAGAATATAGACTACATCAAAAATTCAAAAAACTAGGTAAAGATAGAGATCTAGAAAATTATAAGACTAACAGGAAGGAGTTTAAGAATAAAATTAGGAGAGCCAGAAAGGGCCATGAGAAGGCCTTGGCGGGCAGGATTAAGGAAAACCCCTAAGGCATTCTACAAGTTATGTGAGGAACAAGAGAATCAGATGTGAGAGAATAGGACCAATCAAGTGTAACTGTAGAAAAGTGTGTATGGAACCAGAGGGTGTAGCTGAGGTACTTAATGAATACTTGTTTCAGTATTCACTATGGAAAAAGACTTTGGCAATTGTAGGGATGACTTACAGTAGACTGAAAAACTTGAGCATATATACATTAAGAAAGAGGGTGTGCTGGAACTTTTGGAAAGAATCAAGTTGGATAAGTCACTGGGACTGGACAAGATATACCCCAGGTTACTGTGGGAGGCAAGGCAGGAGATTGCGGAGCCTCTAGCAATGACTTTAGAGGATAGGAGAAGTTCTAAAAGATTGGAGGGTTGCAGATGTTGTTCCCTTATTCAAGAAAGGGAGTAGAGATAGCCCAGGAAATTATAGACTAGTAAGTCTTACTTCAGTGATTGGTAAGTTGATGGAGCAGATCCTGAGAGGCAGGATTTATGAACATTTGGAGAGGCATAATATGATTAGGAATATTCAGCATGGCTTTGTAAAAGGCAGGTCATGCCTTATGAGCCTGGTTGAATTTTTTAGGATATAACTAAACACATTGATGAAGGTAAAGCAGTAGATGTAGTGTAAATGGATTTCAGCAAGGCAATTGATAAGGTACACCATGCAAAGCTTATTGAGAAACTAAGGAGGCATGGGATCCAAGGGGATCTTGCTTTGTGGATCCAGAATTTGCTTGGCCACAGAAGGCAAAGAGTGGTTGTAGACGGGTCAAATTCTGCATAGATATCGGTGACTAGTGGTGTACCTCAGGGATCTGTTCTGGGACCCCTACTCTTTGTGATTTTTATAAATGACCTGGATGAGGAAGTGGAGGGATGGGTTAGTAAATTTGTTAGGTAGGTAACAAATTTTGGTAGGTCAAATATGATGGCAGAATATAGCATTAATGGTAAAACCCTTGACAGCGTGGAGGATCAGAGGGATCTTAGGGTCCGAGTCCATAGGACACTCAAAGCTGCTGCGTAGGTTGACTCTGTGGTTAAGGAGGCATACAGTGCATTGGCCTTCATCAATCCTGGGATGGAGTTTAAGAGCTGAGAGGTAATGTTGCAGCAATATAGGACCCTAGTCAGACCCCACTTGGAGTACTGTGCTCAGTTTTGGTCACCTCACTACAGGAAGGATGTGGAAACTATAGAAAGGGTGCAGAGGAGATTTACAAGGATATTGCCTGAATT
Source organism: Hypanus sabinus (assembly GCF_030144855.1). Classification (NCBI taxonomy): domain Eukaryota; kingdom Metazoa; phylum Chordata; class Chondrichthyes; order Myliobatiformes; family Dasyatidae; genus Hypanus; species Hypanus sabinus. Next base: position 173,450,548 of record NC_082706.1, read on the forward strand.
GGGGAGCATGCCTTATGACAATAGGTTGAGTGAACTTGGTGTTTTCTCCTTGGATTGACAGAGGATGAGAGGTGACCTGATAGATGTGTATAAGATGATGAGAGGCATTGATCGTGTGGATAGTCAGAGGCTTTTTCCCAGGGCTGAAATGGCTAACACAAGAGGGCACAGTTTTAAGGTGCTTGGAAATAGGTACAGAGGAGATGTCAGGGGTAACATTTGCACGCAGAGAGTGGTGAGTGCATGAAATGGACTTCTGGTGACAGTGGTGGAGGCGGATACGATAGGGTCTTTTAAGAGGCTGCTGTTCAGGTACATGGAGCTTAGAAATATAAAGCGCTATGGGTAACCCCAGGTAAATTCTAAAGTAAGTACATGTTCAGCACAGCATTGTGGGCCGAAGAGCTTGTATCGTGCTGTAAGTTTTCAATGTTTCTGTGTTTCTATGCCTCGGGAGTTTTCAATTCAAAAGAATGCAATCATATGCATTTATTCTTTGTTGTACTTTAGGAAAACAAATTTATTAAAAAGCTGAACATGAATGGACCCTGGATAGTGTCTGGTGGAAATCCTATAGATATCTATGAGTTGTAATGAATGGTCTCCAACAAACAGCCATCATCGTTTTTGCTGTTTCTAACTTCAGCCAATGGAAAATCTTTCTGTTGAGTCCCATTCAATTTTATTACGGGTTGATCAGTCAAAACCAATCGGATTTGAAACTCTGCTGCTTGCACGAGTTGCTTCTCGTGAACAAAAATTGTAATAAAGACTTAAACTGAATAACAGTGAGCAGTTTTATTGAGTACAAGGCTTTATTTAATAACAGATGCAAAAGAAAGACTAACAGGATGATAATCAGCTGGTTGGTATTTTTCCAGCATTTTGTTGAATGTTTGCAATAATTTTCCTCTTTGTGATAGATGCCAGATTGAAATCATTTTGTCCTGGATGTGGCAGAACTCCAGATCTTTGCTCAGATACATTGATTGTGAGACTGTTTGTCTTCATGACTCTAGGAAGCACTGCGGTATCCTGGCCTGCTGGCCAAATCTGGCCTAGAGAAACTTCAAGTTTGGCCATTGAAAATCTATCAATGTTCTTCTGTGCAGGAGCACCAAGAGATCCTCATCTATAATCACCTTCAATTCTGGATATCATAAAGGAAGTGAGTGAGAGAGGGACGATTGGCCAGTAGACAGCGAAATTTTCAGAGATGTCAAGTAGATGATGAGGGAAGTGATGGTGGCCAATCATAAAATTTGTGGAGAATTCAGGTAGGTGTTGTAGTTTGGTCGGTACGATGACTTGGGATGGACAACATTTAAATGCTGATTTGAATGTCAGGCAATTTGGGGAGGTGGTAAGTTCCAGGCAGATGAATGGTGGCAGGGACAGGGAGGGACAATACTTGTGGATCATTAGGCAGATGATTAGGGGTATACTGTGGATATGGTTAGTCATGTTGATGGTGGGACCAATCAATCACAATGGAAAGTTAAATTTGGGGTTATCAGGGGAAAGATCCCTTAGACTCTGTAGCTGGGTCTCAGGTAGTCTGAGGCCCTTTGACAAACACTAGTGCATGACCCAATCCTTCAGTTAGGTCGTGCCTCATTGGTCCAAGGTGCATCATTTATACTGAATTGAGACAAGTGATATATATCATTTGTCACTACTACGTGCACATCGTGGCATCCATGAGCTGAAATGACACATCTACAGAAATAGCAGCAGCAATTTCATCTGCACTCCTCTTCTCTGACCTAAATATGGCATTATAAATTAAGTGCACAGCATGCGTTTTCTGCTTGCTTAGCTCACACGTATTCTTCTAAAATAGCTATCAATACTTCAATAGTTTCATTTAACATCAGAGAAATGTGTACAACATACATTATGAAATTTTTGTTCTTCTTAGACATTCACGACAACAGAAGAGCGCTCCAAAAATGAGTGACAGCAAAAAGTATTGAAACCCCAAAGTCCCCCTACTGCCCCCTCCCACGCACAAGTAGCATCAAAGCAACAAACCTCCCCCTCCCCATTTACTTCAGCAAAAAGAAAGCATCAGCACCCTTCACCCACCAAGCAACCAATTGCAAAGCTCCCCAGAAAGACCATGATCTGCAGTACAACAAATACTAATCATTCACCTGACAATTCAACAAACCACTAGCTATCTCTTTCCCTAATAGAGGGCAATAGTGAGAGACAGACATGACAAAACAACTCATTGTTTGACGATGATTCTCCAACCCTAGAATTGTCAACAAACTCATCCCCACAACTGAGAGAGAGAGAGAGAGAGAGAGAGAGAGAGAGAGAGAGAGAGAGAGAGAGAGAGTGTGTGATTCACCGAGCACAGAGCCTCCAACAGCAAATCTGCTGCTCCCAATATCCCATTTTCTCCTGCAACACTTCAGTTGGCAGCACAAGCATAAAATCAGCCTGTCCACAGGGCCACAAAACCTTGAAACCCCAAAGGGACATTCGACTTCTAGGCCACATAACTGGGATTTTGAAAAGTAGCCTGTTGTGACCCCCCGGGAGCAGGTCCCACTACCACAAATAACCAAAGTCTGAGTGTAACTACAGGTCAACGTCTTGAGCAGAACCCCATCCACCATGAAAAGGAAAAAGAGAGAGACATCTAGAAATTAAGGTAGAATTAAACTGTTTTTGCAGATGAACTCGAAGGAGTCGCCATTGAGCGCAATTGTAAGTCCACCTCCACCTACGACAGGTTGGGAATTCAGTTTTAGGTATCTTCTGGTATTCCTCATTAAACAAGAGTCTTTCTCTAAGAAAGAGCAAGGGATATGCTGACGTGTGAGTTTATAGATTGTCGTGGAACAGAACTCAAGAGCAACCAATGCTCAGGAAGCCTCACTGATGTCCACTTTTGATCTGACAGATTTGTTCTTAATTAATGCCATTTAGGATTGTGGTGCCATACAACATATCGGGCAGTGGGGCGGGAGGTGAAAACACTAAGGTTAAGATCATTTATTTTTCCCACACTGAATTCCTCCACAGCTTTCACCATCCACTTATCTATCAAATGAAATTGAAATGTTTCAAGACTTAAAATTATAGAAATGGGGATTACAGCAAAATGTAATTTCAAAGTATGAAAAGGATTCTAACAGTGTATCTGCTAGGGAACCTGCCCTCTCTTTCTAAATGCTCAACATGCATCTCATTTCGGTGTCATCTCATGATATTGCATGTTAATTTTGTCATTTCTCTCCTAAACCAGAACCAATTATTTAGATAGGTTTGCAGCCGCAGTGCATATTATTATATTAAAGTATCCACTTTGGCTGCAAAATTATTGTGTTTTGTATAAATACTGAATAGTACAGATGCTGAAGCATAAATAATAAAAAATAAACTGTATCTGTGTGCTGAAACAGTTTGTACACTGGCTTATCTGCATTTATCAGTGAATTACAGAAATATCCTACTGTTGATTTCAATAACATCCATCTGCACACTATTTAATTGAAGGTTATTTTATCAGTGCAGAGCACCACAAAGAAAATGTTTACCTTTCATTGTGCACAGCATTTTATTTGCATTTATAAAGCAATATAATCTGTGTAATTTGTATTGCACTGGCAACTTTAATTTAATGTTTGTTCAACAATTAAAGCTCTAGATTAAAATGTAAATATTTTAATCAGCTTTAAAATATAACAGGTATAAGTACCTTCAGTACAAAATAAAGAGAGCTGATTTATTAAGGACAGCAAAGAGGAATTGCTATAAGTAATTCCATGCAAGTATCAATTATAGTTGGAGCTTTGGAAGTGATCTGAAGGACCATGTGTAAAGAGAACTTCTGATAATTCTTCTTAGATTTCTAGGAATTCAACATGTAAGACTAAATGATCATTCAGTACAGCAGTGCGTGGGAGACTGCTTCAACAGTTACATGTGTTGAAAATGCAAATCTTCTTTAATGTTTTGTCCCAAGTTTTTCTTTTAAATTGGTTCAACATCAAGGAACTCCAACTTCCTGTTTACTCCTTCTTTGAGAAGCCCTTCTCCAAAAGACATTTGGTCTTGTATATGAAAGAGCATCATTGATCTACCGAAGAGCTTTTCTCTGAGATATTGGTCAAAATTGCCCATCTGTGACAAGAGACATAATGTGAAAAGTATAAATATCATCTTAAAAAATACCAAATTTATTATATTTATATACAAGCAAAACGTAACCTGCCAAAGAGCATGTGTGGTTGACTCTGATGACTGCACAAAGTGTTATACCAGTTAAATGGATGGTTTATCCCCTTTCTCATTTTTCATTGGCTGAATATTAGCACACTACCCACATGATGTAATTGTTTTAATTATGTGGCCTACTAACTAGTTATTTCTATCTAAGGATTTTTTTAATCTCAATTATAAAACTGATGGATTTTTCAGACGTACCATCTTTGCTATCTTTTCGTCTTCCCATTCTTTTGCCATTCATTTACCTCAGCGTGATTTCTCTGCTCTTTATTTAGTTTGCTTAGAGTTTGTATGTTTTCTGTACTCTAAAATGATCAGCTGGTCATCATTCCTGACTCCCAGAAGAACCTGAAGGATCAGAAAATAAACAAAGATCCAACAGCAGGTCCTGAGAGTTTGTTCTAGGGTGTGAAGGTGCCAGGTAGATACTTTACATTGCCATTCAACTATTCCAGCTGAGCAACTGATGAAATTATTTTGTTGAACTTATACACATATGGGGAAGCACCCTTTTGCAACACTGAAATGTAACAACATCCTACAGATAACTATTTCCTGCTGGGGTAAATTAGATGATACTTTCTGGGGAGATAAAAGAGAAATGGGCGTATTCACTCAATTGGGAGACATTGAATGGCATGGGTGAGCAGAGAGACAAGGATTAAAATTAGTAATTCCTAATAGCCTGATAGATAAAGTCATAATAAGGCTGACATCATCTAGATTTATGAATAGGAATGTAATGCATGTTAAAAACTAATGTTAGAGCGCTGTGAAGATTTCACAGTTGAAGTTCAATGTACATTACTATGCATCCTGTTATGGAAATTAATTTAGAACTGTCTACACTATACAAAATAACACAATGTTAGATAATTAAAATTCTCATTCAAAGACTTGAGAAACTAGAATGATTATACTGCAGCAGAGAGCGGAGATTTAGTAGTTTTAAATTTTAAAAAATGAAAAGAAAAATACTATGTTGATCATTTGGAGAGATTGAAAAGTAAAACCATCATTAAAAGGATGAGAAGAGAGATGATAAGGATGAGGGTTCCTTTCAACTAAAAATGAAAACCTAAAAATTGCATATGCTGGAAATCTGGAATACAACATTTTTTTCTTTGAACCCAAGACTTGGAACATAGAATGTTTTATCCCAGGCAGAGACGAAACTGGGAGAGATATTTGTAGCAGAGACTAATGAAGGATCTCAGCCCAAAATGTTAACTCTTTATTCCTTTTCATAGAGGTTGCTGACCTTCTGAGTTCCTCCAGCATTTAATGTGTGTTACTCTGGATTTCCAACATCTGCAAAATCTCTTGTGTTTCTGAAAGCAAAAGGTATTTTTCACTCAGTATCTTGATGTGGGCAAACAGAAATGACTAATGTTTATTGCCTTCTGCAGAATTAAAATTGCACAGCAGCATGGGTTACATTAGAGAATAGTTAAAAGTCAACAATGTAGGAATGAGAAATGATACATAAACCAGATGAGGTTGAAATAACATACTTTTTTATCTTTAGAATATTAATAAATCAATTAACTTTTTACAACAGCTTTGCTATCATAGTTATTGGTGGAAACGTTTACGTGTAGATTTGCAAATCCATCATGAGAGGTGAGCTCATGTTGTCTGCAGGATTAGTCTATTCACATTGCAATCATGCTACCATATTATGGGAAAGAGCAGAGTTAATCAGACATTAGCAGACAAATGACCTCTCTACGTGTTATAAACTTCTTTAGTTCAATAAGGAATATCAAAGGACAGCCATTTACAGACTGAATTTATTTTGGACTTAAGCTAGAGTGTCAGATGTTTCTCTTCCTTATCTTCAATGAATGTGAAGTATTCATAGATAACTCAAACTAAATTTCACCTGAGTAGAAATCAGGCTATACAAATTTTTAGACCTTGGCTTGTGATAATCAACTTCAATGTTAAACAAGGCCATCCTCTATCTTCAGCTATGATTATACCAGAGATAGAAGAGGTAAATCTTATCTTTAGTTAGTCTCCAACTTTGGACTCAGCTATTGAAGTCAATTAAGTTGCTTGAGATTTGGTTACCCTGCAGTTCGACACAGTGGAAAGAAAATCACTTGACAATCTTCAAGCTTATCTCTGGGATCTGAATATTCTGCAAGCAGGAATCTTCTTACTCATGTTTAGAGTTACGTCAGAAATCCCAGAGCAATGTAACAGTTGGGAGACAATTTAAAATATCCTGTTCTTTCTCATGTCCATATTGCATCTGAAAACAACAAAGGGGAAAATCATATAAATAGCATATATATCTCCCAATACTCATGTTAAATAACATGACTAACTTCAGCTGCAGAAGACATTAAGAAGTCTGAGTCTGACTGTAGGTAAAATCAAGCTGGACTCCAGCGTAAAACTGAGCCATCACCACCTAATTTTTTTTGTCTGTTCACAAAACTAACAAAACATTTGTTGAACCAAAATAGGCAATAAAGAATTAAGTGTTTATCATCTATTAGTTAAACCAAATAGATGATATAGCAAATCTGCTAATGGAATTGTCAACAATGGGAACCTACTCCAAAATGCAGCACAGAAATTTGAGAAATATTATTAGTTTTTGTAAAGGATTTTAAATATTATTTAATATCTGAATAATCATCATGACAACAATGAAATTTGCTAATCAATGTAATATTAATGGTTGCATGTCAGTTATGTGGTTGATACCTACTGGCAGTGAATCATTGCAAGCATTATTCTTCATGGAGTAATTTCATCTAAATAAAATAAAGCACTTCATTCTGGGCTTGGTTCATGATAAATTCATAGTTCCATGGAAGTCAATCAATTCCATGAGATCAACATTATTTTATCAATAATGATTACTACGAAATCCAATTTCACCTCATGGTCAAATAAGAATCCCTCCTTAGAGTGTGCATTAAAAGAATCAATGGATAAGCAATCTTTTTGCCAGTTTGTTGTTTTGAATCTAAATGCATATGGTCTGAAATTGTTTTTCTTCTGCAAGTTGTAAAGTACTATGTGAATCTGAACAATCTCGAGGTATTTCTGGGCACAGCCCTCTGTTGTAAAACTGCCTCTAAATGTCAGATAGTGGGAACAACGTTGATTTGTATGAGTTGATATAAATATCACACTTGGCATCAACCAGTGTGTTTTTGTTTATTAATTTGGGCTTAATCTGCGCAGAACAAGAGGAACATGATTCTGTGGTAAACAGCATTCACTAGTTTATGGAATATTCCCAGTTAGCATGAAATCAGCTTTTGGGAAAATACTGGAATTCTTTATAAAGGACATGAAAATCAGTTTACTGTATCATTGAACACAGTTGGTATGGTTTTATGAAAGGGAAATTATGTTTGGAAAATGTAATAATATTGTTTTTGAGGATGTTACTAACAAGTTAGATAAAAGAACCAGATTTCTAAATTTTAATAAATATTTGATAACATACCATGTGAGCATTATTACATGAAATAAGAGATCCAGACAAAAGCAGTAAATCAGTGAAAAGGAAATAATAAGATCTTTTATTCAGGTTTGCTGCTTGTTACTATGATGATACTATAGGGTCTCTGGTAAGCCTTCAACTGTTCACATCTCATTTTGATGAGTTATGTGTACAGTGAAATATATTCAAGCTATCTAATCTGTTCAGGGTTATTACTGATACAAAGCAAGATAATAAAGTGAGCTGTGAGGATACAAAAGAGTCGGTAAAAGGACAAGAACAGGCCCAATGAGTTGGCATGAAGATGGCAGATTGGAAAACATGAATATATTCATTTTGATAAAACAAGATATTTGTAAATGATGAAAAACTAGCAAATCTTAGTGTGTAGCACAGTTTAGGGATGCTGGTACATAAACCTCAAAATGTAACAGAGAGATACATTAGGAAAGCAAAGGCTATGAATGTCTTAATTGCTAAGGAATTGGAGAAAGGGAAAGAAAAAGTTTAACTGCAGCTGTTTGGAGTTTTGATTAAATTATTTCACACTTCTACTCATTGAACTTAAGGCCATCATGAATCAAAGTATTGAGTACAGGAGACAGAATTTATGTTGAAGTTGTATAAGATGTTGGTGATGCCTAATTTGGAGTATTGTTTACAGTTCTGGCCATCTGCCTACAGGAAAGATGTAAATAAGGTTGAAAGACTACAGAGAAAATTTAAAAGCATGTTGCCAGGTCAGGAGGACCTGAATTATAAGAAAAGGTTGAATAGGGTAGGATTTTTATTCCTTAGAACATAAAAGATTGAGAGGAGATTTGATAGAGGTATACACTATTATGAGGGGTATAAATAAGGTAAATGTTATTACCACAGAGGTTAGGTAGGACTACAACTATAAGTCATGGGTTAGGAGTGAAAGGTGAATAATTTAAGGGGAACATGAGGGGAAACGTCTTCACTCACAGAGTCATGAGAGTATGGAATGAGCTGCCATTACAAGTGGGGTATGTGAGCCCGATTTCAATGTTGAAGAGAAGTTTGGATAGGTACGCAGATAGTGTTATGGAAGGCTATGGTCCCAGTACTGGTCAATGGAAGTAGGTAGTTTAAATGGTTTTGGCATGGAATAGATGGGCAAGGGGCCTGTTTCTATGCTGTACTTCTCTGTGGCTCTCTGACTTCAAGATGTACAGTATATGTCTTAAACAACTGTACCATATATTTGTTTGAGATACATGAGACTGCAAATGATGGAATCTGGAGTAGAAAATAAGTTGCTGGAAGAACTCAGAGGGTCAAGCAGCATCTGTGGAGGTAAAGAGATGGCTAATATTTTAGGTCAAGATACTGCATCAGGACTGAGCTGTAGCGGAAAGATGGTCTGTATATTGAAGTGTGAAGGAAGATGGTAGCTGATAAGTGGAACTGGTTGAGGAAGGAGAATGGGCACATGGAGCCAGGAGGAGGAAGGAGGTTGTTACTAGACCGTGAAGTGATAGGTGGAAATGGATAAGAGAAGAGTGGAATTGTGGAGATGGGATGAAGAATGTAGCGTCAGAGGCTGGTATGATCTGTGGAAACACAGACGGTGGGTGGGGACGGGGGGATGATTAAACTAGATGGGGGATTGGGAGCAGGGATTAGTGACAGAAGAAGGTAAATAATAGGTGGAACAGGATAAGGGAGTATGGGGGCAGATGAAACCAGGTGGAGTAGGTTAACAAATCTTGGTAATGTGGGGAGAATTGATGAAGCTTAATTTGTGAAGTTCTGTTCTGGATGCTATTTGCTTACTTTTATTGTTTGCATGATTTGTTTTCTATTCTGCACATTGGGTGTTTGATGGCTTTCTTTTTTAATGGGTTCTATCGGGTTTCTTCATTTTTGTCTGCCTGTAAGGAGACCTTTCCTCGAGGTTGTATATAGTATACATATTTGGATAGTAAATGTACTTTGTACTTTGGATAAGTGTTGCAGCTTTTATGGTTGCAGTGGAAAGGATCAGGGCTTACAGTGGGTTGCACGGGGGGGGGGGATGATTGTACCATTAGAGTACGCTACCCAAATGGAATATAAGGTATTATTAGATCATTGAGAGCAGTTTTGTCAGTGTTAAAGTATGGGGAGCAGATGATGGCTCTGGGTCTGTACTCAATTGAGTCTAGAAGCATGGGTGGTGGGGTGGGCCGGGGCAAACTCACTGTAACATATTTAAAGGCCAAGGAAGAGGAGACATGGAGAGGATGTTTCCTATTGGGTGCCTTGAGCACTCACGTGGACTCCATCCATGCCTATCTTTTTGACAGTTATGTGGAATTGTCCTTGTTCCAAACCATACTCTAACACCCCCCTCCAACTCTTTCTAAGATGCATCGACACCTGAATTGGTGCTGCTCTTGCAATTTTGCAGTGCTGATCAGTTTTGTTATCTTTGCCACCAACTTCCATCCTGCCCTCATATTCATGTGGACCATGACTGACACTTTATAAGGCTGTGGTCAAACTGCTGTTGAAGTATTGTAAGCAGTTTTGGGCTCCTTATTTAAGAAAGTATGTGCTGGCATTGGAGAGAGTACAAAGAAGGTTCACAAGAATGATCTCAGGAATGAAAGGGTTAATGTGTGATGAGTGTTTGATGGCTCTGGGCCTGTACTCACTGGGATTTAGAAGAATGAGGGGTGATCTCATTGAAACCTATTGAATATTGAATGGACTAGGCAGAGTAGATGTAGAGAGGATGTTTCCTTTAGTAGGCGAGTCTAAAACAAGAAAGCACAGCCTCAGAATAGAGCAACTTCCATTTAGAACAGAGATGAGGAGGAATTTCTTTAGCCAGAGAATGGTGAATGTGTGGAATTCATTGCCAGGGATGGCTGTGGAGGCTAAGTCATTGAGTAGATTTAAAGTTGGAGGTTGATAGTTTCTTCATTAGTCAGGATGTCAAAGGTTACAGGGAGAATGTGGTTGAGAGGGATAATAAATTAGCCAGGATGGAAAAGAGGAGCAGACCCAATAGGCCAAATGGCCTTATTCTGCTCTTATGTCTTATGGTCTTAATGGAAGAAAATTAACAGTGAGAATAGGAAAATTTCTTTATGTAGTGTGTAGTTGGAATCAAGAATATACACGTAGCAGATGTGGCAGGAGTAGGTTCAATTCTAGCCTTCAAGAGAGAATTAAATAAATACAGAGCAAAGAACATTTGCAAGGCTGGTGGAAAACTTGCTCAGAAACAAAGGGATAAATACTCCCTTTGAGTAACCATTTGGTGATTTTAGGAAGATGGTACGGTCTCGCACAAGTTGGTGCAGTCTTTCATTGATTCTATTATGATTATTATTCTGTTATAGACATATTGAGTATGCCTGCAAGAAAATGAATCTCGGGGTTGTATATGATTACACATATGTATTTTGATAATAAATTTACTTTGAACCGTGAACTTCGAAGTGATTGTTCCCACTTCATATTCAGAAGAAAGTTATAGCTACTTATGAGGATTGTTTTTTATTCAGAGAATTGTGAATCCCTGGAATTTTTTTCTTCCTCAAGATCAGTTGCATGCTTAGTTATTGAATAAATTCAACATGGTGATTGACAGATTTTTCAACACTGAGAAAATCAAGAGATATGTATAATGTGTGTCGGAGTTAGAGGATGAAACATAATCTTGGTAGTGGAGCATCTTGAGCTGCATTACATCTTATTCACACTTTACTTCTTTTATTTATATGTTCTTATCCTCTAACCAACATGGGAATGCTTGATGCAGAAACTGAGTGTACTAATGGGAAAAATGTTCTGTTCCTTTGGCTAGTATGTCTCACCTAATGAATACACAACTTTAGCAAACAGGATAAAAGAATGCTCCATAGAGGCTGCATTGCTATGCTTCTAAATATATTTACTGTTGAATAACAACAGTACAATTATGGATCTAAAGCAAATGACCTTTCAGTATGTTGCTACATTGCCTACAAGTATCTGTACTTACATCAGTGTATATTCATCACATCAATGTATTGATATGACATTGTATTCCACATCTCTAGATCATAACTTCTGTCTTGTTTCTCATCCAACCTTCCACTGCCTAAACTTTGTTTGATACATAAGTAGACATTATCACTTCACACAGTGTATTGAGCTTGTAGGTTTTCACAAATAAAACAAGAGGCATTTTATGCTTAAGGAAAAAACATAGTACCACATTTATTGAACTCTAAAATCTGAACACAAAGCATGCTAAACATCCTTTATGTAATTACGTCATCACATCAGACCAGCCTCTTAAAGTGAACTGCAACTCAATGTTAGTAGTTGTGAATTATGTACGTTAAATTACCCTACAAGCTAAATACAATTTTGATAGAATGATACATCTTGTGATGCACTCAGATACATCATCAATGTTTAAACCGGGGTCACAGGGTGTTTTGTGTCTTTCAAATCAGGCACTCTTGCCCAGGCGACCCAGCTGGGGTCAATCAGGCCCTGAGTTGTGGCTGAGTAGCATTCTGCCTCAGATCAGTCCTCCTGATCCACAGCCATTTATAAGCTCACTTTGCTTCCTGTATGGTGTTCCTGATGGTTTTCCTCTTCTGGGCTCCTGAGATGCCCATCTGGCTGTAGGGTTGCCAGAGGGATTGACCGACAAAGCCCACCTCTATGGGCATACAGTGCCCGACCACCCTTTGATGCAGCTCTCCTCCACAAAGCCTTGATACTTTGTCTTTTTCCTTTCAGAGGTCTCCTCCATCTGGTCAGCTCCAACATGACCACCTGTCTAGATGACTCCGACAGCAGCATTATTTCTAGCCTAAGCATTTTGATCAAGACAGGAAATATACAAATTGCAAGCTGAGTTCGGAACACACAGAGGCATTTTAACCCTGCAGATTCATTATTAAGAGTTTGGTCTGTAAGAAGACAGAACATTTCTCCATAGTAGCTTCCTTCATTGGTGATTGCAATAGATGAGGTAAAGTGCAGCTCATTACATTTACACTTGTAATGGTGCAGTCAAATACATGGATTAGTCAAGTCCATTTAAAATAAAATTGGTGATCATAGTGCCAATCCACTTTCAATTATTTCATGCCTTCTTTACTTAAGTAGCAGAGAAAGGAATGACTGTGCTAAAATCAAATTATCAGAAAGAGGTGACATGGCGTCACCTCTGCAAGGGTAAAGAGACCCCAATGGGAATTAAATACAGACCCCCAAACAGTAGTAAGGATGTAGTCCACAAGTTACAATGGGAAATAGAAAATGGATGCCAAAAGGGCAATGTTACAATAGTCACCGGGGATTTCAATATGCAGGTAGATTGGAAAACCAGATTGGTGCTGGGCTTCAAGTGAAGGAATTTCTAGGATGCCTACAAAATGGCTTTGTATAGCAGATTGTAGTTGTAGTTGTGCAATGAACCAGAATTGATTAGAGGGCTTAAGGTGAAAGGGTAGAGCAATAATAATATGATCAAATTCACCCAGAAATGTGAAAAGGCGAAGCTAAAGTCAGATGTATTAGTATTACAGTGCAGTAAAGGGAATTAAAGAAGCATGAGAGAGGGTTTGGCCATAATTGATTGAAAAGAACACTGGCAGGGATGACAGCAGAATAGCAATAGCTGGAATTTCTGGAAGCAATTCAGAAGGCATAGGATATATACATCCCAAAGAGGAAGAAGATTTCTAAAGGCAAGATGACACATCTGTTGCTAAAAAGAGAAGTCAAAGCCAACATAAAAGCCAAAGGATATGCATATAATAGAGCAAAAATTAGTGGGAAGTTAGAGAATTGGGGAGCTTTTAAATACCAATAGAACCAAAAAAGTCATTAAGAAGGTAAAGATGGAATGCAAAAGTAAGCTAGACAATAATATTAAAGAGCTTCAGATACATGGTGTGTAAGTGAGAGGCAAGAGGGGATATTGGACAGCTGGAAAATGATGCTGCAGAGGTAGTAATGAGGGACAAGGAAACGGCGGACAAACTGAATAAGTATTTGGTGTCTATCTTCACTGTGGAAGACACCAGCAGGATAGTGGAAGTTCCAGATGTCAGGGTCATGAAGTGTGTGAAATTACTATTACTAGTGTGTTGGGGAAACTGAAAGGTCTGAAAGTTAATGTCACCTGGAACACATGGTGTACACCCCATGGTTCTAAAATAGGTAGCTGAAGAGATTGTGGAGACATTATTAATGATCTTTCAAAAATCACTAGATTCTGGAATGGTTCCAGAAGGCTGAAAAATTGAAAATGTCACTCTACTCTTCAAGAATGGAGAGAGGCAGAAGAAAGGAAATTATGGGCAAGTTAGTCTGACTTCAATGGTTAGGAAGATGTTGGAGTTGATTGTTAAGGATATGGTTTCAGGGTACTGTGAGGCACATGATAAAATGGGCCGTCGCCAGCATGGTTTCCTCAAGGCAAAATATGCCAGACAAATTTGCTGGAATTCTTTGAAGAAATTACAAGCAAGATAGACAAAGGAGAATTGGTTGATGTTGTGTACGTGGATTTTCAGAAGGCCTTTGACAAGGTGCCACACATGAGGTTGTTTAACAAGCTACAAGCCAATGTTATTACAGGAAAGATTCTAGCATGGATAAAGCAGTGGCTGATTGACAGCAGGCAAAAAGTGGGAAAAAAGGTAGCTTTTTCTGGTTGGTTGCTGGTGACTAGTGGTGTTCCACTGGGGTCTGTGTTGGGACCAATTCTTTTTACATCATACGTTAATGATTTGGACGAAGGCTTTGTTGCAAAATTTACAAATGATACAAAGATAGGTGGAGGGGCAGATAGTTTGAGGAAGTAGAGGCTACAGAAGGACTTAGACAGATTAGGAGAATGGACAAAGGAGAGGCAGATCGAATACAGCGTCGGGAAGTGTATGCACTTTAGTAGAAGAAAAGAAAGGGCTGAATATTTTCTAAGTGGAGAGAAAATACAAAAACCTGAGGTGCAAAAGGACTTGGGAGCCCTTGTGCAGGATTCCCTGAAGGTTAATTTTCAGGTTGAATCGGTGGTGAGGAAGGCAAATTCATTTCAAGAGGACTAGGTAGGACATGTAAGGATGTAATGTTGAGACTTTATAAATCACGGGTGATATCTCACCTGGAGTATTGTGAGCAATTATCTGAGAAATGATATGCTGAAACTGGAGAAGGTTCAAAGGAGGGTTACAAAAATGAATCCAGGATTGAACGGAATTCCAGCATTTGATGGCTCTAGGCCTGTATTCATTGAAATTCAGAAGAATGAGGGATGACCTCATTGAAACCTATCGAGTGGTGAAAGGCTTTGATAAACTAGATGCGGAGAGGATGTTTCCTATGGTGGGATTGTCTTAGACCAGAGGACATGGTCTCAGAATAGAGGGGTGTCCTTTTAGAATGGAGATGAGGAGAAATTTCTTGAGCCAGAGAATGGTGAAATTACCATAGGCAGCTGTCAAGGTCAAGTCTTTCTGTACATTCAAGGCAGAGGTTGATAGATTCTTGATTGCTCGAAGTGTTGTGAGAGAAAGGCAGGAGATTGGGGCTGAGAGGAAAAATGGATCAGCAAAGATGAAATGGCAGGCAGAATGGCCTAATTCTGTTCCTATATCTTATGGCCTTATGGTCCTTAAACTTTATGACAAAAGCAAATAAATGCATGCATCATCACAGATGTTTCCAATTGTATAATAGAATTTACAGAGCTCCATCTGATCGGCTCTTTTCAGTTGTGTGTGACCACCAAAAGTAAACATGGAAAACTAAGTTTTTTTTTTATCTTACCCCTAAACAAACCTCCCCTCAAAGTAAGTTATAATTTGTTGGGAAGCATAATGGAAAAATAGATGTATATAGTAACTCAGCTTTAATATATGAAGTCTATAAGCTGCAGTCGCTAATTTTGGTGAATGAAGATGATTGTCTTAATTCAGGTGCACTTCCAATTCACTACAGTTACTGAATGGTATCAACAGGAGTCATGAAAACAAGCTATTTTAAACCATTTCACTTCCCCAGAAGAAGAACACAGTATGAAGATGAATGGATTCTGAAAGTAAGTAAAATAGGAAAACAAAATATGGCTTGTCCAAAAATCAATCCATCATAAATTAACTATATTTTTAGTATAAGTTGTATTCTGCATTTCCATATAACAATAACATTATTGGATACATAGCATTGGTTTCATTTTTGTGCAACATCCTAACTATATATAGAAACAAAATATCAGCTGTAACCATGGTTACTTTCTCTTTGCAAGACACAATTTTCCTTTCTAAGGATTATTTGCTCTACACATGAACTTAAATTGTAGCATTAATAATGATTAAGTTATCCTGTTAAGTGCAGAAGTAATCTATTTAACATATTGCAAGATGTGCAATACTTTGGGATACATTAATAATTATAATCCATAATAGATACTGATTATGATTCATTTATTCTCAGCCGTTTCAATTATAAAAGCATTACCTGTGTACAATAAATGATAAATTTGTACAAAACACTATCATAAACCAAAACTACCTTAACAATAATGAAACAGATCTAAAACCCATAGAAAACCTACAGCACAATAGAGACCCTTCAGCCCACAAAGCTGTGCCTCAGGTTACCCATTGCCCTGTATTTATCTAAGCTCCATGTACCTATCCAGGAGCCTCTTAGAAGACCCTATTGGATCCAGCACAGCTGCCTGCAGCCCATTCCTCGCACTCACCACTATCTGCGTAAAAAACTGTGCCCTCTCGTGTTGGCCTTTTCAGTCCTGGGAAAAAAGCTTCTGACTATCCACACAATCAATGCCTCTCAGAAACACCTAGATGATTAGTGCATAGTTAGTGCAGAAAATTTCAAGCCTCTTTAAATAGAGATTTCTCAATGAATTATTTGATGAGATGGTAACAATGGGCAAGTATTCAGTCTGCTCTATTTGATTCCATGACTGATCTAAAAAATTGCCCAGATCATTTTGTTGTAGAAAATGACTCAAGAAATTGGCTGGAAAGGAGGTTCTTAAAGTAAGGCTTTAGAGAATTGTCTCCCAGTGACATACATGGCTCAGTTGCTAGGTATCTACCTGAGCCATAAAGTTGTCAGTTCAAATTACAATCAAGAAATCTGAGCATGATTTAGCAAGTACCAAGAAGTGTTCTGTTGGGTTGGGGTTTAAACCAAGGTCCTTGTCTGAACTGACATATGAATGAAAACATTTAGAACATTATTTGGTAGAAATTCAAAGTGCTGTTTCCAGTATCCTGGCTAATGGCTATTTGTCAGCCAATTAGAGACGACATTATTTGTGATCTGGAGAAACCTAAAACATACAAATTAGTTGTTCTTTCCTATATTATCATTATGATTGCTTCGTGCTTCACAACAACTTGAAATGGAGAACTATATGGCTTTTCTCCTTTAAAATTGATTCATCAGGGTCTACCAATGAACGAATCTTGTTAAAACCTATCTCAGTATGTGTCTCATAAACATTATGCTTTAACCCACCGCTGTAGAGCATAGTGACTGACAAGAGGCTGCAGTTTTTTCCCCATTAAGCATTTAACACTGTTCATATGTCAAGAGCTGGTGTATTTTTCAATTAACCATATTACATTTTTATTTTGCAAAATATTTTAATTAAGGATATTTCAAATGTTGAGAGACATGTAGAAATACTGGCAAAGGTCTTTGCCTTCATGTCCTGTCAGAGGTTCTCACAGTAGTTAGGATCAGCGGTTCGGTATGAGATCTAGCTGCCAGTTCTGCATTGAAACTCTGTATCATGGAACAGACATGGTAGTTAAGCCTCAATGACCCTAATGGTCAAAATAGCCTTGAAAGGGAATGCAATTGTAGACATCCTTCAGGAGGGGAATGTCAGGCATGAGCCAAGTAAAGTACAATACATCTCCTTGGGCAGGAGAGCAAATACTTAAACAAAGCAATGGTTTTAAGAAGGAATGGTAGGCAGGAAGATGGATAGAGTTTGAGAGAGAATTCCAGGCTCTAGCTTTTTCGGTAATCCCTTAGATTTAAGGATGACTTGCTTCCACTGCAATGCTCTGTGAATCCAAGATATGTGTGCATGAACATCTGGTAGCTGTTTCATCAGATCAACGTGAGTTTGACAGAGCAAGGTATGATTCCAATGATCAGAAACCAGGCTCTGCTATATGGGGCTTCATGACTTGAGACAATGTAATGTCACTCCTTAGTGACCAGAAAGCACTAGTTACTTTTCACGAAAGCAGGGAGCCCAAAAGCAGGAGTATACAGATCAGAAAGCCTAGCATCTATCAATGGAAAATTGCTGGAATCTATTATTAAGGAGGGAATAGCAGGACATATACAACATTGTAAGGCAATTAAACAGAGTCAATGTTGTTTAATGAAAGGAACACAATGTTTGACAGATTTGCTACAACATTTTTAAGATATAAAAATTGGGTAGATGTAGGATAGCAGTAGACGTAGTCTAACTGGATTTCCAGAAAGCGTTTGACAAGTTGCGACATGAAGCATTACTGCATAAGGTAAAAGTATATGGGGTCAAAGATGAGAATATTTGACATGGTCAAGGGGCTGGCTAACAGAAGACAAAAAGTCAGGATAAATAGATCATTTCTATATTATTAATCATCAAACACTGGGATAGAATAGTAATTAATACTTTTGGCTTCACAGTAATTGTTATTACGTAAAAGTGAAAAACATATGCAGGCTCATCTTTGCAACCCATGCAACACTAAAAGTTCCAATTGAAGGAACTGTCATTTTCATCATTTGGGATGTTCATTGAATGGGAAAATTGTGAGTGCCCAGATGCATTACTAAGATGATGCCATTTTTCTCAGCCAAGTGCTCAGGTAAGTGCTTTTATCAGCTAGAACAATGAGAGAAAATATTTGAAAGGGAAACTCAATGGCTAAATGGCATTTTTAATATCAAATAGCATAGATGGAATTTTAAGTGTTTTTGAATGTTTATTAATATCAGAGACATTTAAAAAGATTTCAGTTCCTTGTCACCTTTCACAGCTGGCTCAACTCTGAGATGTAGGTTCACCTGCTGTCAATGCATTTCTTTGGGATTTACATTTAGAAGGCTTTTCCCACTCAGCTGGAAGCCAGTTTCAACCAAGAAGTTGTCACAAGGGGTCTTCGTTGACATTATAAAGGGTTTAGTTGATAAGGCCAATTGCAAGCACTGACTGCCTGCCGTTTCCAGGAATTGGAGGAATTGCTAAGACTGGGTACAATTAATTCTACAGAACAGAAATAATCTTCAAAATCGGTACACACTTTGAAAGACAACAAAAGCTGATATAAAGGGAGGACTGATTCCAATGAAAGGTTGATTTTAAGCTTTTTGGACCGAACTTCATCAAGAAAGGTCACTGTGTAGTTAATGCTTGGAACTTAACTCTAGTATAAGTCTGCAATCCTGAGGTAAGTTCAATGGCCAGTGTTGTCAAGGCTCGAAACCCTATTCCTTTATTACTTGCACCTTCAGTACCTTGAGCCTCACTGTTGACAAAATCACTTCACCTTTCCCTTGAGTAACTTTAATCGCTAACCATACTTCTCTCCACCTCTTTCTCATCATACTTACTATGGGGCAGTTATATTTCACACCCCACATATTACACTGCACATCACTTCTTCCTCCACAACACCCTCTCTAAGTACCTCACTAGCATATCCAAAGTATACCTACTACTTGCTTTTACCTAATACAGCATGGAAGCTCTTACAGTTCACACTGCCAAAGAGGGAGGGCATCTATTGCAGAAGGTGCAGAGCTGATAAGGCTGAAGAGGTGCTAAGATGCTTTTCTTTATACTGTACTCTCTTTTCCCTTTATTATGTCTATCCCAGCCAATATATTCTGCATTTTGCCACGAAAGGAGTGTAGTAAGTTCAGTGCCTCTCCTATGAAGCCAACTGAGCTTTCAGCAAGAAGAAATTCACACAGAGGCAGCAAAGCACAGAGAGCAGCTCACTACATTTTTGAGAATTGTAAGTTTAGTCACTCAGTTACTGATATTCATGGGAGATACACGCATGAAAGATCTTTCATTCATTTGTACCTGAATGTTGCGGTGTTCTTCAAGAGTCATAGACTGAGTCATAAGAACACGATAAGGAAATAGGTCCTATAGCCCAATTAGCCCATGTTGATCAAGATGCCAAACTAAGCTGCCATTTTCCCATGTTTCACTTGAACCTCTCTAAAACATTTCTATCTACACGCCTGCCCCAATATCTTTCTTTTGTTTTTATTGTACATGCCTTAACCACTTTCTCTGACAGCTCATACATTATGCGTAACATCCTCTGTGGGAAATTGTTGGCTCCTCAGGTTCCTATTAAATCTTTCCCCTCTCACCTTAAGCCTATGCCCTCTAGTTTTTGATTGCACAACCTTGAGGAAAGAAGTGTAGGATATGCATGTAGTTAAAGCAATTTTATCTGGATATAGATAACTTGTTCTACATATTCTGTAAAGACATTTAAAATTTGAAGCTGCCGTGCCTTGGGAATTAATGAAGTAGTCAGTTCAATTCTCAGCTTCAGCACCAGCCCCAAATTTTAGTCAAGTAATTGGATCAATTCCAATTAAATGTCCCAGAATCTGAGGCAGACTCTTTTTATTTTGTGTTAATTTAGGTAGAATTCTTGTTCTCTTGTTAAATAATGACCTGAAACTTTGCTGATGTTTCCTTTGGGAGCCAGAACAGCTCCTGCTTCTGCTCTGCAATTTGCAACACAAGAGTCAGAGCTGAGCTGGAGGTCAGACTCCAAAAACCTGACTGTGCGGTCCACCACTAGACTTAGTATTGAGTCTAGAGCCAGGGCTCACATGTATTGAGCTGAGAGCCTCATTCAATTGATTGGATGAGTTTAAGAACACAGTTTAAGAACACTAGGTTCAAGAACAATTCCTACCCCTCAACTATCAAGCTCTTGAACAAAAGTGGATAATTACACACACTTCCCATCCATTCAGATGTTCTCACAACCAATGATCTCACTTTAAGGACTCTTTATCTTGTTAATTCATAATCTCATTATTTATTGCTATTTATTTATATTTGCTTGTGCTCAATTTGCACTCTACTTGATCGAGTTATTGTTACTATTCTATAGATTTGCTGAGTATGCCCACAGAAAAATTAATCCCAAGGTTGTATGTAGTGACATATAGGTATGTATTTTGATAATAAAATTTTCTTTGAATTTTGAACTTCTTAATTTTACCAAATTTAAGTGTCTTGTAATAGCTTATATCTTCCAAATGAGGTTTCAGAAAATATATTGTTTCTATTTTCTGTAAAAAAATTAAAAGTTATTTCATTACTTTTGAACAAAACTGCGTTGTCAGAAGTCCAGGACCTAGTTGCTTTTCAAAGGCCACTCTGACTTGTGCAGTAGCCACAGTTCTTTTTGCTGAAAAGGTTATTTTATTGCCCATCCCCAATTATCCTTGAGGTAATGGTAAGCCAGTTTCTTGACTCATTGCAATTCTCCCACTGTAAGTTCTTTGTCAGTGCCCTTGCAATGCCAAACTTAGGCTGGGACGACCAATCACTCCCTTATCCATGTTGGACACCTCTAGCAATGTGGGTGCTCAATTGGAACCATGCAGGTCTAAGAAAAACGTAAAAAATAGAGATGATCACGTATATATGCACACGCTCAATTCCCAAAATCATCTATCTGAATTGTAAATCTCAGAGAGAAACTGCTTTGTATCCTTCACTTGTTACCCACGTTTAAGCTAATAGTTTTGGTGTAAGGATGCAGAATGAACATTATCGCACAGCAACATCAAAGGAGGCCATTCCATCCTTCAAGGTTATAGTGGCACAGATACTATCCTATTCCCCTGACTAAAATGATCAGAAATGCTAAATGACCATGTTCCTTTTTCTTTCTTTACTGCTTCACGTTACATGTATTTGGCCTCACCTCTCAAGGATTTAAGAATCTCTGGTAACCACTGAGTTCTCTCAAGCACTCCAAGTTTTTCCAGCTGACCTGAGAAAATATTGCATATTATCTGATAAAGATGACTGCTGGAGATGCTTGTGTTCATTGTAGGAACCTCCAGCTGCTCACAACATATGCTTCAATGAGTCTTCCTACCAACGAAGATTATAATATTTTCAGAGGAAGAGCTTAATCTTGCAGCATTGACCTAAGACATGTGTCTATTTGAAACCAGCTTCATCAATACTAACTGGAAGACAGTATCTCTCCTTAACCAATGACTTTGTGTATAAAATCATGAGGGGTACCTATAGGGTGAGTGCACACTGTCTTTTTCCAAGGTAAGGGAAACTTGAAACCACACAACAGAGTTTTAAAGTGAGAGGTGAAAAATTTGGAAGGGATAAGAGAGTGGTCCAAATATGGAATGAACTGCCATAGAAAGTGGTTGTGGCATGTTAACTAATTACATTTAAAAGACATTTGCACCGTTATCAGAATAGGAAAGGCTTAGCGGGATACAGTATAGGCCAAACACAAACAAATATGGGCACCATTTGTTGACATGGACAAGTTGGGCCTAAGGGCTTGTTTCTCTGCTGTATGAATTTACTTGCTCAATGACTCTATCATCTCATTCCTCTCATTCAATTTTTTTTTAATGTTAGAATTGGACTTCTGAGACACAACATTAATCAATATCTATTTTACCTGAAGTATGTAATGCCTGAGATCATTTTCAGATGAAATCATGCCAGACACAAAGTTGGACCAATCACCTCCGTACATCTAGTGTTTTCCTGGTGTCAAGTGTGCAATAGGCCACACAATTATTCATATCATGCATACTTTCACCTGCATTAAAAAGCATTTCATAACTTAAGTGATTCCAGATGAAGTAGATGTAGGTTTATGCTGGGTCTATCAAATGGGCAATAGGTGATCCAATTTCTAATATTAATTATTGCAATGCCAGGAATGAGATTATTGGTGCATTAGACTACCCAAACATTTTATATGATCTGAGATAATAATACGATTGTTTAGCTTGACGCATCTGTGATTATTAAAATGTTTATTTTTTAAAAACTGCTTTAATTGCTAGGGCAGTCTCTTAATAATCATATTGAGCTCCCATTTCACTCTTGCACCCAACACACAATTTCCAATTTTGCTAACACATATTGACTTCCCAATAACTCTTTACAATTGACTTGACAATTTCTGACATTATCGGCAATTTCATCCAATATTTATCATAGACTTTTAGTAATTGTAGAGCATTAGTCTCTGTGAGGAAATGTGTCCTATTGTTCATGCACAAACTTTTGATTCACTCCCCCTATTGTATTCTTGCATCTTTCTTATACATATCATACTTTTCTGGCTGCCAAGATTCATTCACTACTGATATTATCATCAATTTCTTTTCTATTAAAGCAAAAATGGTAAGGCAAATAGTTTTGAAGTAGAATAAAGCAATGTTTTCCCAAAGCATTGCCTTAACCACATACAAAAAGAGAAAATTCAGATTAAGGATGAAAACATACCCTTTTTGAAAGTACATTTTTCAACTAGAATACACTGGCAATGAAGAAATGACAACAAAATTAAGTAATTTTTCAAAGTAAGTTTCAAATTACTATACCCATTACTTCTCTTTTTTATGAGCAGTCTTAAATCTTCCTAACTCAATAATGGCAAAAACTATATGACATATTCTACCTAAATTTAGGCTCAGTGATTAATCCCCATACTGTCATTGTCAAGCTATCTTCTGAGCTGAATGGCCTTTACATTTACCTCCCTAAGCACTTGGGTGGAAATACTTACTATCAAAATGCTTTCAAATTTAATTGAAAGGAAAATCAGAGGTGGCTTACATTAGGCAACAGATCCAGCATGACTTGCCTTATCATATCACTGAAAGGAAGTATGACCTTGTGGTTTCCCACTTAAAAAGCAAACGAGAAATGGTCTAGTTCTGTTTATGATTTAGGACTAAGAATTACCACCACACTTATACTTCAAGGACACGTCAGGTCATTTTTCCAGTAGAAGTGGAGTTCATTTACTTTGAACAAAATGAAATGAATAATGTTGGCAATTTCTGATTGGGCCACCAGCTTACAGAAGTACTCCTGCACAGTTTCTCATCTGCGGGTTCTGAGAAATCACCAAACAACTTCTCAACTTTTCAACTAATTGCATAGAAACTGAATCACAACCACATTTGGTGCACAAAAGACATAGCTCCACTTTCCACTAGTGTCCAATGAGTTCTCACACTCAGGATTGAAAAGGTCATTTTAAAATGGCATTAGAGTAATCTACACCAAAATACAAGAGATAAAATGGGAGCTACCTAATTTCTAAAGGGGAGTTACCCAAATATTTGCAACTTCCAATTCAGAGAAGGGTACTTGCAGATCAAGATTTAGATGGCAGCATGAAATAGCAATGGATACTTTGGATGCAGTAGAAGGGAGAGAGATCCTACCTTAATTGGAATTGGAACTGCAAAGTTGGTTTATTGTCTCATGTACCAAGGTATATAAAAAGCTTGTTCATACAGATCAATTTATTATAACAGTGCATTGAGGTACTACAAGGTAAAACAATACAAGAATGCAGAATAATGTTTAACAGCAATGGAGAAAATGCAGTGCAGATAGGCAATAAGGAGCAAGATCATAATAGAGTTGACTGTGAGGTCAAGAGTTCATCTTATTGTACTAGGGAACAATTTAATGGTCTTATAACAGTGTGGTAGAAGCTGTCCTTGAGCCTGGCTTTCACCATTATGTTTGTTGCTTCATGAAAGAGGGAAGAAGAAAAAAATGTCTGGGGTGGGTGGGCCTTTGATTATACTGGATGCTTTACTGAGGCGGCAAGAAGTTCAGACAGAGTCCACAGGGGGGAGTTTGGTTTCCGTGGTGTGCTGACATTATGCCCACAACTCTTTACAGCGTCCTGATGTCATGAGCAGATGGACTCAATAGGCCAAAAGGCCTAATTCTGTTCCTATGTCTAATGGTGTTATGACCTTCTGGTTTGAGATGTTTCTTTCCAAATGTTTTATTATTTTTAGTCAGTCTTAAAAATTACTTGTAGAAGGTTGATTGATTTGCACTAGGGTATTTTGTTTTGCTGACCCCTCTAATGAAAGTCGTCTGTTCATTACAGAGTCACTTACTGTGTATCTCTTCTGATCAATATATTCTCCCTTTGCTCAGCTGTAGGATGAGATTATGAATATACTAAAGAGGGATTTCTTTCTGGTAGCATTCCCCTTGCTGCTGCTCTTCAAGCTCTGCTTCAGGGTCCTCAGCCTCCAAGACTCCCAGCCATTGTCTCCCACAATTCAGCCCTCTTACCAGCTTCAGCTGTTGTAAATGTCCGGTGATGCATTCTGCCTGAGGGTGAAGGAGTCACTCGTCCTTCCTGGAAACATATCATTCACCACAAGGAGATCCTTCTCATGATCCACAACATGGTGATCTCCTGTGACTCGTAAACACTGATTGTGGCTACCCATGCTCGTGGCAAGGCAGTACAATGCTAAGATGCAACAATGGAACGTAAAATAGATCTCTGAACAATGTGGGTACTCATACCAAACAGCAAGTAGAGAAACATGGCAGAGATCTGCTCCAACTTACTTGGAAGCATCCCTAGGCAAGGATGTAAACTCCATGTAAAGAATAGTCCAAGCATGAGAGCATGGTCAAGAATCTTTCTTAGAAGGCCATGTACCTCAAAGATGACAGCTTTGGAAAAACTGAGACTGCAAAAACATGCTGTATAGAAATATGCCTCTATAGACACCATAGAGATCACTATTGGTGTGCTTTTGCCTCCTGCTCCACCCCAAGCCCTTGACCCACCCCAAGTGTAAAGTAATTTCCATAAAGGCACCGCCAGCAGTGACACCATTAAATTAATATCACAGCAGCTAAGTGATGCAAGACTAAAAAGGTGAAGGTTTTTAAGCAATTCAGTCAAGTCTCCTGTTGTCCCTTAGCAAAAAAAACAACAAAGTTGTGCAATGCATTCCTTGTTCTACAGAGACTGGCATCTGACAGTTGTCATATGGAGCATTATTGAAGATACAATGATACAAACATAAAAACATGATACACATTTATATAGCACTTTATCATGATCTCAGGACTTTGAGAATAGCAATGAATTATAGTAACTATCATTACACAAGCAAATGCAATTGCCAAAATGCACACAGTTTGGTTCCAGAAACAACAAGTGAGGTCATTGAGAGATGAATGTTGGGCAGGACACCAGGAGAACTCCTGTTTCTCTTAAAATGCTGCCAAGGAATTGTTTACATTCACCCCAAACACTGCAATAGGCATTCTGCTTAACATCTCTCATGCAAAAGCATTAGCCAAGATGCTGTTCTTGAATCTCGAAATGGGAGATGAATATAAAATCTTTTCCTTTATTATTAATTGAGCCAGGCCAATATCAGAATCAGAATCAGGTTTAATATTACAGGCATGTATTGTGAAATTTGTTATTATGCAGCAGCAGGTCATTACAATACACAATACATAATAATAAGAACTGTGAATTACAGTAAGAAATTTATATACAGCATCTATTTACTGTAACTGCACCCATGAACACTACCTCACCACTGTTTTGCGCTGCTATATTAAAAAGTTAAATTAAATAAGTTGTACAAAAAAGTAGTGAGGTATTGTTACCACAAAGAAGTGAAAATATGCAGAAACTAGAAATCCAAGTAACACATCCCATCCACCAGAAAAAGCGAGATCTCCTATTGGCCACCCATTTTAATTCCACTTGCCATTCCGATTCCTCTACTGCCATGATGAGGCCACACTCAGGCTGGAGGAGCAACACCTTGTATTCCATCTGGATAGCCTGCAATCTGATGGTACGAACATCGATTTCTTGAACTTTTGATAGCGCCCCACCTCCCTTCACCATTCCCCATTCCCATTTCCCTCTTTCACCTTATTTCTTTACTTGCCTATCACCTCCCTCTGGTGCTCCTCCCCCTTTTCTTTCTTCCATGGCTTTCTGTCCTCTCTGATCAGATTTCCCCTAATGCGAGTGCAATCCAAGTAATCGTTAGCCGACAGTTAACCGGCAGTTAACTGTTCAGCAAAGTGACCACAGTAGGAAAAAAACTTCTCCAGTGCCTATTAGTCTTAGTCTGGAGGGATCTGAAGCGCCTACCAGACGGAAGCAGTTCAAACAGTCCGTGCGCAGGATGGGAGGAGTCCTTTATGATGTTCCCCGCCCTCTTCTTCAACCTGGAAGAGTACAGGTCCACAATAGGGGGCAGGGAGGCTCCAATGATGCGCTCGGCAGTCCTCACTGAGCGCTGTAGTCTGGTTCTATCCTGCTTGGTGGCGGCTCCAAACCACACAGTGATGGAGGTGCACAGGACAGACTCAATGACTGCAGTATAGAACGGCAGCAGCAATTCCTAAGGCAGACCATATTTCCTCAAGAGCCGCAGGAAGTACATCCGCTGCTGGGCCTTCTTCAGGATGGAGCTGATGTTCTGCTCCCACTTCAGATCCTGAGAGATGGTGGTTCCCAGGAACCTGAAGTTCTTCACGGTGGACACAGGGCTGCCGAGGACTGTGAGGGGGGACGTAACGGGGGGATGTCTCCTGAAATCCACTATCATCTCCTTTGTCTTGAGCGTGTTCAGCTCCAGATTGTTCCGACTGCACCAGAGCGCCAGTTGGTCCACCTGCTGTCAATATGCAGACTCATCACATCACATTACATAAGGAGCCCAAAATTGCACACAGTATTCCTGGTGCAGTCTGAACAAGGCCTTATAAAAACTTAGCATTGCATCCTCACTTATATATTCTTGTCCTCTGAAAAGAAATGCTAACATTGCATCTATCTTCCTTGCCACTGACTCACCCTGAAAGTTAACCTTAGGAAATCCTGCACAAGGAATCCCAAGTCCCTTTGTACTTCTGATTTTTGGATTTTGTCCCCATTTAGAAAATAGTCTACACCTTTATTCCTTCTACCAAAGTGCATAACCATATACTTCCCTACACTATATGCTGCCACTCCTTTGCCCATTCTCCCAATCTGTCTAAGTCTTTTCTGCAGATATATTATTTTATACAAAATGGAAGTAAGACAAATACCATACCATGCATGCTAAGTCATAAGAAATGTTATTGTACTTGATTTTATTAACAAGAGAATATAAAAACAGAACTCTAATTTTAATCTGCATGTATTGCTTATTTTCTTGACTGGCCTGGCAAATGTAAGTCTTCTCTTAATTAAACAATTATTTAGTTTCTACATTTCTTTGGCTAGTTCTAACATCACACAAATTGAATTAGGTGATTTTTTCTTGATTTTCATATGAATTATTACATAATTAGAGTGTAGTAATTGTTCTTGCTATGGTACAGTGAATAATTAATAAATTCAAAGAGCAAATTAAAAGTGAAAAGTATAAGTAAGTAAGTTACTTACCCATGTAATGACTTTTGAACCTATTATTAATCATTTTCTGTGACGGATTCTGAATTATTATGTTGGCTCTAAAGGATTTAAATGCAATTGCCCTAACCAGCACTTTATGTGGAGATCAAATATGCTCATACTACAGAAAGTAGACTCAAAGATGGGTAGAAGTTACCAAAAGCAATAACAAATTCCCTTTTGTTTTACAATAAAAGTACATATTTTTTTTAATTGTACAGGGTACTAATGAGGCCACACCCAAAGTGCAGTGCACACTTTTGGTCCCCTTATTTAACTAAGGATATACCGGCATTGAAGGCAATCTTAAAGAGATTCAAAAGACAAATTTCTAGGATGAAAGGGTTGCCCTTTCACAAGCAGATAAAGAAATTTTAACCTTTTAGGAGTTTAGAAGAATGAAAGATGATCTTATTGAAGCGCAGAAGATCCTGAAGGAGCATGACAGGATAAACACAGAGATGTCTCCACTCGTCCAAGAATTTTAAACAAGGAGACATAGTTAATAAGATTACGTAGTCATTTAAGCCTGAGGTCTGCAGGAACTTCCTGCAGAGAATAATGAATTTCTGGAGCAGCACACACAAAATGCTGGAGAACTCGACAGGTATGCAGCATCTAAAGAGAGGAATAAGCAATTTACCTTTCAGACCAAGACCTTTGATCAGCACACTGAGTTCCTCCTGAATTTCACATGTGGTGCTCTGGACTTCTGGCATCTGCGGAATCTCGTTTATAGTGAATTTCGCTCAGGGGGTTGTGGAGGCATGATCGTTAAGGGTCTTCAGAGGTTCAAAGGTTCATTTTATTATCAAAGTCCAACTCTTAGAATACAACGCTGAGATTTGTCTTCTCCAGATAGCTATGAAATACAGAAAAAACATAGAGGTAGTTGAAAGAAAAGACGTCAACCCCTAGCATGAAAAGAAAAAGAAACAAAAACTTGTAAACTCCAATCCCCCACCACCTCTCCCTAACACAAAAACTAACAAAGCACCCACCCAGAAAACAGCAACTAGAACATCATACCCCAAACCCCCAACCCCCTCTCTCACACAAAAATCTGACAGATCGCCCCCACTGGGAAAGAGTAACAAAAACTTCAAACCACAACCTCCCAACTCCTTCCCTCACACAGGACACTAATATACAAAAATTAAATATATCGCCCACATGGAGAAATAGCAACAAGGACATCAAACTCCCAGCCCGCCAATCAGCAACGAGAAAGAATATGCGAGAACTCAGAAAACAAACAGAACTGAAAGAGGCCAATATGAACTACAGTCCAATCCTCAGAATTTCAATAGTATCTCTGACAGCATCAAGGAAAGCAACCGCCTGAACCCAGTGGCCTTTCTGAGGAGAGCAACTCGAGCCCTGCAGCCGCTTCAAGGAGAGCAACTTGAAGCCAGGGTCCCCTCTGAGGGGGTGTCTTAAGCCCAGCAATTTAAAAGTAAAGTAGATAAATGTTTGGCAGATCAGAGAATATAAGGCTCTGGTGAACTGGCACAGAAGATGAGATGATTCATGCAGCAGATCCACTGTGATTGCATTAAATGGCAGGTACGCTTGAATAGCAGATGCTCCTACTCCTAATTTTTTATGTTCTTATGTGGTAATAGCATTAGCATTGAGACTGAGAGTCAATTCTCAGCTCAGGTGGGTCACAAATGGCTTTAGGATGAACCACTTCCAAAGCTATTGTTTTCTGGAGAACCAGTGACAAATTAAGGCAGACAGCACAGTTTCAACAAAGCCTCATTAAAGAACCAACATGATCCAAAAAGTGCAACATGATCATTGTCCCTTGTGAGACTATAAAGAGATCAGCTACCTGAAACACAAAATGGTGACAAACAAATGTGATGGTGGCCTTTCTGCAAGGGCATGCTGGGGAAATTTTGAGACAACTTTATTGAGCACTGTTCAGACCACACTTCAAGTTCTGTACTCATTTTTATAATATAGTTCTGTATATATTTTTATAATATTTAAAGAAGGATGCATTTGCATTGGAGGTAGTGCTTAGAATATCCATTAGCTTGATTCTTGGGGTGATGTGCTTAGCGTATATAGAAACGTTAAGCAGGTTGGGCCTACTCTAAATGGAACTGAGAGCATGAAGAGGAGATCTTATTGAAATATATAAGATGCCAAAAGCGACTGACAAGATGGATACAGATAGGACGTCAGACCCAGCATGCTTACCTAAAATTATGGCATGTGCAAAAGTCTTAGTCACATATACATAGCTGGGGTGTCTAAGACTTTTACACGTTCCTTTCGTTATTTTATGTATTGCACTGAACTGCTGCCGCAAACAACTAATTTCATGACATATGTGAGTGATCATAAACCTGATTCTGATATGGGTCTCAACTGAGAGTGGGAATAGGGCAAGGAGAGGGGTATCATGGTTGGATAATGGGGAAGGAAGTGGGGTGGGAGCGGAGGCACCAGAGAGACATTCCTTAGTGATCAATAAACCAATTGTTTGAAATGTAATGTAATGGCCCTGCCCAACGTCCCAGGGCTGGGTGTATCTGCTGCCCTGGCAACTTCTCTGCCTCCTGTCTGACCCCTTCCCACTGCACTCCACCCTGGGCATTGCCAACATTCTGTGCCTCCATCAGATTTACGAACTTTCTCTCCTCTCCACGTTGCCAAATACAGTACTGTACAAAATTTGTAGGCATCTTAGCTATATATATGTGCTTTTGTACAATACCGTGGATTCAATATAAGATATTGTCCATTTCAGATGGGCATGG
Organism: Hypanus sabinus; assembly: GCF_030144855.1. NCBI lineage: Eukaryota > Metazoa > Chordata > Chondrichthyes > Myliobatiformes > Dasyatidae > Hypanus > Hypanus sabinus. The sequence continues at coordinate 173,481,561 of NC_082706.1, forward strand.
AAAGGAAGTAACCCCGCCACCCCCCCCCCCCCCCCCCGTGCATCATGAATCTTTTGAATTCTTTACCCTAGAAAGCTATGAAAGTAAATTTATTAAATAAATTTTAAGGCAGATTGATAAATACTGAAATTATTGTATAAGCTGTTTATGGGCATGGGGAGAGAGAAGAAAAGTGGGTTTAAGGCAAAGATTAGATCACACTTGACCTTATTGAATGGTGGACCAGACTCAAGGAACAAATTGGCCTAATCCTGCTTCTGTTACTTATGTGAATCAGGGCCACTGACAGACATCATGCTCAAGTGAAGAAAGTTCTATGCTTTAAGTTGCAATGTCATACCAGAGGAATCAATTTGCCATCCCAGCTTTCTGTTTCCAAGAACAATGTTAGGAGAGTGAATCTAAGTCATTAATTTATTCATTAACATGTGCTCCCTTTTAAGTAGATACCACAAGACCATAAGACGTAGGAGCAGAATGAGGCCATTCAGCCCACTGAGTCTGCTCCACCATTCCATCGTGGCTGATCCTGGATCCCACTCAACCCCATGCACTTGCTGTCCCGCCATACCCTTTGATGTCCTGATCGATCAGGAAACTATGAAGTTCCGCCTTAAATATACCCATGGACTTTGCTTCCACTACAGTCTGTGACAGAGAACTCCACAGATTCACAACCCTCTGGCTAAAAACAAATCCCTCTTACCTCTGTTCTAAAGCATCACCCCTAAGTTTTGAGGTTGTGCCCTCTGGTTATACATCAACACCCTCAGAAGCACAGTATTAGCATTGCTATTAGTTATCACAAATAAGTCACTACACGACTGATTCTCTAAAATGTCTTCCTAGTATGTGAGCTCCTGCAAATGTCCTGCAAAGACGTTGATGTGTCTTCATGTTAGTCTTCTGCAGTACTGAGAAGATGATGTTCCCAGGTTGGCATTCCGGAGGGATTTCCATCTTTATAAGCTCAATGACAATAAAGCTGATGGATCCACTCCAGGAGGGGAACTTCAGAGATAATAATATTCTCTTGGTATTTTGCACATAATTGTACATTTTCAAATTGCAGCCAATGTTGAAAACGAACTTGCTACAGAAAGGGAAAACGGGGTCCCCTATGAGATCATCCGAAGTAATTTTACGAACTAGATTATATAAAAAATGTGAATTAAAAATATCACTGCCGTTAAAATTCAAATAAGAATCTCATAATCAGGAAATCAAAAATTAATTAAGTCTCTGCATGATTATGCACTCAAATGAGTAACTTAGAATTAGTAAATAGATCACCAGCACAGCAGTGCATTTCTATGAATAAAATTTAGAGAGGGTAAACTGTGAGCTATTACAGATGATTAATCCAAATAATCAGAGGCTGAGCCTGCAGATCATTTCACATTCACTGATATGTTAACATTAAATTCTCAGTGTTTACTGTAAAACATAACCGGAAAGTGGCAGTGGTGTTATAATTAATATTTACCAACCAATAGTCATCTGATGCATGTGTGCCTGATTTAATAATCAATGAGCACAACTGGAATCACTCAAGGTAAACTAAAGTATACCAATTTAATATTTAGTGATTATAGGTTATTCATGACCCTAAACTTATATATATTTTAGCAATAATATCTTTATATATAAGCATCTAAATTAGGAGTACGAGCAGGCCACCTGACCCTTCAGGCATGTACCGCTATTTAGTAAGGTTATGGCTGATTTGACTGTAACCTCAACTCTGTGTTTCCTTCTACCTTTTTTTTCACCATTTTTCTACCATTTGGCCCCTTGCTTAACCAGAATCTATCAAGCTCTACCTTAAAAATATAAAAAAGCTTTATTTTCAATGCTCTTTGGGGAAGGGAGTTGTAAAGACTCAGCACCCTCTGAAGGAAGAATTCTCTTAAATAGACAGCCATTTATTTTTAAACAGAGACCTAGTTCTAGGTTCTCCCACAAGGAAGCTTCCTCTACAGATAAACCTATTCGGTCCAGGCAAGGTATTATATACTTTAATCAAGTAAGCATACATTTCCAAACATCAGTGGATACAAGCCTTACCACTCATCCCTTCCTTGTACGGCAGCCTTCTTATTCCATGCATCAATTAAGTAAACCTTCTCAAAACTGCTGCCAGTATACTAACAACTTTCTTAGATAACCAATCCAATTCCCACTGTAACCTCCTCACGTCCTCTTCATAACCTACTTTTTAGAATCTTCTAAAAAAAGTTAGCCAGGCAAAATCAGTTTTAAAAAAAGACAGTGAAAACAGATAGACCAAAAATTGGATTTTAAGTCAGTTAGGTACTAGGATTTGGAAGATGTTTAACACCATGTAAGAAACCTGAAAGCCAATGCTGCATTTTTGTCAGTATCTTATTAACCAAGGCATAGCATTAACATATTATTTCCAGATTTATGAACTAACGACCATTAGCAAGTGTGATGACAAGTCACTTAACAGTATTTTAAAAATTTATGTTCTATATAATTTCTATTTCTACTTATTTCCATTATTTCTACTTAATTTTTACCTTATATATTATGAATAATTGAAACACTAAAATACACCACACACCGCTATTGAATAGCTAAGTAACAACCACTTCCATATGTACATGAATAATATATATCATACACACACAAGTAATTCTATTTCTTATTATTCAGCACAACCTGCATTACAAATCAATTGTTATTCGTGAAAATTAATCCTTTCCTTATATTCTGATCCTAAATCTACTATTAGCAATACATATCATTATAATGTCACGAACAAAATTTAACACCAGCAAATCTATGCCATAACCCACAAGTGAATGCGACATTAAAATAATACATCAGTATAAATTGTGGGCTAATGGATAGAAATTCCAGTTATTTAAGTATTTCTGTAGATTCTCCATGCTGAGTGACCAACAAGGTTATGCTACTGACCATTTAAATTGTAGAGTAGGAAATTGTGACATTCTAGATCAGGACAATTATGTGTCTTCTGAAGATGGTATTTTTGACTCCACAATCTTAAAGTGTTGCAATGCTATATTTATAGCTAGATTATTCTTCGGGCTTGTTATTATGCTGTGAATATTATTTCACATTATATTCTAGGTTCACCTTCACTCTTTAACATTCAGTATGTTTGTTTTAACATCAGCACTCAAATAAGCTGTTAGACATCGAAGCTGTTAGACATCGAATCTGCATTAAAATATTTCACTGCTAAAAGTTGTACATTGAGAATTATTTAAAATGCTGCTCAGGCTGAACTTGTGAAATTCCAGTCACCCCATAGCATGAATGATGTGGAAGCTTTGGAAAGGATGCAGACGAAGTTTACCCAGAATGCTGCCTGGGTTAGTGGGTGTCAGGAGCAAGGGAAGTTGGACAAAGTTGGGTTGTTTTCTCTGGTGTGTTGGATAGAAGGTTATAAAATTATGATGGGTATTGATAGGGTAGACAATCAGAATCTTATTCCCCAATGCAGAAGTGTCAAATACTAGAGGAGAAAGTTTAAGGTGAAAGTTTAAATGAGATGTTTGGATCAGGTATTTACAAAGAAGGTGCATGGAAATGGCTGATAGGGACAGTCGTGGAAGCAGTGGTGTTTATGAGGGCTTTAGATGGGCACATGAATAGGCAGGTAATAGAGGAATCTGCATCCTGTGCAGGCAGAAGAGATTTAGTTTAATTTAACATCACGCGTGGAGATTGTGAGCCAAAGGGACTGTTCCATACTATAATGTTCTTTGTTCTCTGATCAATAACAATGTCTCTGCTCCTGATAACTTGGGAATAAAAATAAGTGAGGAATGAAAATACTGGTAATAAATCATTCTGCTACAGAGGCTCTTCTACTTCTCCTTACCTGGGGAATATTAAAATCCTTGCAACAGTTCGCCCCTGATCTGTGGCAACTTAGCAATTACCATGTGAAATTTGATATGCAGGCCCTAGGTTACCACTGCAGTAAATCTACAACTTCGAGTTGACAAATGATTCCTTGATGCAATATTCTCTTCTCCATTGCAAGCATACAGTATTGAAATTTGGTTCGTTTGGAGGTTGGATAGAAAGAATGGCCATCTTTTCCCAGATATCCACCATGTTAAAGCCTATGAAAGCACACAAAGAAGAATGGGGTATCAAATGAATGAACTTGGTTTAAAAGCAGCGCTGCAACTTAATGCTACAGTTTGACATGAAACAATTTGGTACCATCTCTAAAAACTGCAAAAAGGCCTAAGGATGCTTGTTCCAGCTACTTAACCTACCAAGAAGACAAGTCAAGGTAAGTATATATCTCTAGTGACTAGGGCTTCATCAACTTGGAGTTAGCACTCATTACTGAAGTTCAAGAAATCTGGGTCGATTTGGCTTTCTATAAGTTATAAGATGACTTACTCCGATCCATGATTTGATCACTGTCGAAATGACCACTTGTTCATATTTTATTTGTATTCTCTGGAAAATATGACAATGTTGTGGAAAACAGCAGTGCACTCAGACAGTCACCATTTACAAATATCGCTGTTAGAACACGCTAAATTTTAGTTTCATTTACTGAAAGATTGAAATACCATTGTGAGTCTAGATTCATGTGGAGTTTGATTACCTAAGAAGTGATATTCTTTGTTACCTATGTTTCATGCATTTCAGACTACACACCTGACCTACGGACAACCTGTAGATAAGAACAAGCATTTGGTAGACTGACGAGTTGGATGTGGGTAGATTTGCTGGTTACTCGGCTGGGTGGGAATGGGGCATTTCTTTGTGCCTTCACTCCACACCATCTCCCACTTGAGCCATAACAATCGATGGCTGGGTTGAGCAGAGCTGGGAGCGCTGAACAGATCCACTCGTTCACTCACTGTGAGGCCAAATGATAGCTGCTCTTCCCAATGCCGCTCACCCTCCTGTCAGAATTGCTTCTGTAATTTCTTCCAATGCATGATTTTGTTCATTTCCAACTTAGTAACAGTTTAGAATATAAACAGTTCTCAGTAACAGAACTCTGGACCTACCTGTACATAGCTTACATCTACACATATGTACGTATGTAAGTATAAAAGCTGGAGCTTTTAAAATTTGAATTATTCTTCTCAGATTCTGGCATTGGATCAGGTAATTTTTTATTTTAGACTTTACCTGATGCTTGCAAAGTTCCAATACAAAAAATTTTATAAGAAATTAGAATCTACTGCAACTCCCTGGTTAGTAATCATAACTTTGTCCAATGAGTTGGAAAATTTTAATATTTTATTTGATTATTTTAAATAAATAATAATATTTTCTAATATATATTGTTTTCTGTCTTTAGTATTTATTTTGAATTTACAGTATATTTCATTTGTATGTAAACATTACTTATTCAATTCCATAAATGTTATTGTAAGTATTGTTGCTAAGACATTCATCCCCAGTCAAATTTATTTCATTGGAGTAATTGGAATTAATATTGTATGCAGAGTACAGTCTACTGAAGTAACCAAAGAACACATTTAGCACTTATGACTTGGGATGAATTTTAAAACAATTATCTGCTAGATACTACTATCTTGCAGTGTTGAAGTTGTTGCTAGCTTAGCTCAAGTCTTAGATAGTTTGGTAAGCAGGTTACTACTAATAGAGTAATTGACAATGAATGATACTGCCAAAGGAAAAGAGTACAGGTCCTGCTGCTTTTTAACTCCACAGAAAACTGTTTGCTTTTAGAAAATGAGACCGTTAGTTTGAGATTTAGTAGTCTAGGTGAAAAATAATATGGGAGTGTGATTGACTCTCAACTTCCATTACATCTTTGTTTTTCTTTAATTTCAGACAACTTATCATACCAAACATGGATCTGCATGCTTTACCTCACGGCTGAAGTGCCTGGGGATCTGCTGATCGGAGTTTCTGCGTTTAATTGAACAATGCTAGTGCAGGAATTGAAGTCAAATTATAGGAGATGAAAGCTTGAAAATAGTGAAAGGCATATTCCAACTGAGGAGTCCTCTACCAGCATGTGCTATACATTGGAGGACAATTTCACACTGCGGGCTACAATGGGATATGTAGCAGTTCTAATGTGATTGTAGCAGAGAGACCATCTTGAGTTTCTATACCACTGGTCAAACAGCTACCATATAAACCTTGGGTGCCAATTTGAGGATACCAAGGCAATGATCTAAGAGCTCAGGATAGCACTACCTGTGTGTCCTTCTACCATCTTTTTTGACTGCTTCTATGAGAATCATTTTTGACCGCTTCCATGAGATATGGAAATGGAAGTGGGTGAGACATCTAGAGCACCAAAGGTCATGCCAAGACAAACCACTGCACAGGATGTACTATTGCCAGACATCAGAGGTGGCTGACAAAAGAAAGTCTACCATTGGCTGGAAATGGCAGGGCCTAGGAACAGCATAGAGACACTGCTCATGGCTGCACAAGAATAGGCACTTTGCACAAGAGCAACAGAAGCAAGGATGTATCACACCAGACAGGACCCAAGATGCAGACCATGTGTAAGGAATCTGATGAAACCATCCAGCACATACTAACAGGGTGCAAGATGCAGACAGGACAGCATACATTGAACGGCACAACCATCTTGCAAGAATTGTGTACAGGAATATCTGCACTGAGTATGGATTGGACATTCCCAAATCCAAATGGGAAACACCCGAGAAGGTAATGGAGAATTGCAGAGATAAGATCTTGTGGGACTTCAAATACAGATTGATAAGCAGGTACTGGCCAACAAACCAGACATAGTAACCATATAACCATATAACAATCACAGCACGGAAACAGGCCATCTTGGCCCTCCTAGTCCGTGCCGAACCCTTAATCTCACCTAGTCCCACCTACCCGCACTCAGCCCATAACCCTCCACTCCTTTCCTGTCCATATACCTATCCAATTTTACCTTAAATGACACAACTGAACTGGCCTCTACTACTTCTACAGGAAGCTCATTCCACACAGCTATCACTCTTTGAGTAAAGAAATACCCCCTCGTGTTTCCCTTAAACTTCTGCCCCCTAACTTACAAATCATGTCCTCTAGTTTGAATCTCCCCTGCTCTCAATGGAAACAGCCTGTTCATGTCAACTCTATCTATCCCTCTCAAAATTTTAAATACCTCGATCAAATCCCCCCTCAACCTTCTACGCTCCAATGAATAGAGACCTAACTTGTTCAACCTTTCTCTGTAACTTAATTGCTGAAACCCATGTAACATCCTAGTAAATCGTCTCTGCACTCTCTCTAATTTATTGATATCTTTCCTATAATTCGGTGACCAGAACTGCACACAATATTCCAAATTTGGCCTTACCAATGCCTTGTACAACTTTAGCATTACATCCCAACTTCTGTACTCAATGCTTTGATTTATAAAGGCCAGCGTTCCAAAAGCCCTCTTCACCACCCTATCTACATGAGACTCCACTTTCAGGGTACTATGCACAGTTATTCCTAGATCTCTCTGTTCCTCTGCATTCCTCAATGCCCTACCATTTACTCTGTATGTTCTATTTGGATTATTCCTGCCAAAATGTAGAACCTCACACTCCTCAGCATTAAACTCCATCTGCCAACGTTCAGCCCATTCTTCTAACTGGCATAAATCTCCCTGCAAGCTTTGAAAATCCACCTCATTATCCACCACACCTCCTACCTTAGTATCATCGGCATACTTACTAATCCAATTTACCACCCCAGCATCCAGATCATTTATGTATATTACAAACAACATTGGGCCCAAAACAGATCCCTGAGGCACCCCGCTAGTCACCGGCCTCCATCCCGATAAACAATTATCCACCACTACTCTCTGGCATCTCCCATCTAGCCACTGTTGAATCCATTTTATTACTCCAGCATTAATACCTAATGACTGAACCTTCTTAACTAACCTTCCATGTGGAACTTTGTCAAAGGCTTTGCTGAAGTCCATATAGACTACATCCACTGCCTTACCCTCGTCAACATTCCTCGTAACTTCTTCAAAAAATTCAATGTTTGTCAAACATGACCTTCCACGCACAAATCCATGCTGGCTACTTCTAATCAGATCCCGTCTATCCAGATAATTATAAATACTATCTCTAAGAATACTTTCCATTAATTTACCCACCACTGATGTCAAACTGACAGGTCTATAATTGCTAGGCTTCCTTCTAGAACCCTTTTTAAACAATGGAACCACATGAGCAATACGCCAATCCTCCGGCACAATCCCCGTTTCTAATGACATATTAAAGATCTCCGTCAGAGCTCCTGCTATTTCTACACAAACTTCCCTCAAGGTCCTGGGGAATATCCTGTCAGGATCCGGAGATTTATCCACTTTTAAATTTCTTAAAAGCGCCAGTACCTCCACCTCTTTAATTGTCATAGGTTCCATAACTTCCTTACTTGTTTCCCACACCTTAGACAATTCAATATCCTTCTCCTTAGTGAATACCGAAGAGAAGAAATCATTCAAAATCTCTCCCATCTCCTTCGGTTCCACACATAGCTGACCACTCTGATTCTCTAAGGGGCCAATTTTATCCCTCACTATCCTCTTGCTTTTAATATAACTGTAGAAACCTTTCAGATTTACTTTCACCTTATTTGCCAAACCAACCTCATATCTTCTTTTAGCTTTTCTAATCTCTTTCTTAAGATTCCTTTTACATTCTTTATATTCCTCGAGCAATTCCTTTACTCCATGCTGCCTATATCTATTGTAGACATCCCTCTTTTTCTGAACGAAATTTCTAATATCCCTTGAAAACCATGGTGCTCTCAAACCTTTAACCTTTCCTTTCACCCTAACAGGAACATAAAGATTCTGTACCCTCATAATTTCACCCTTAAATGACCTCCATTTCTCTATTACATCCTTCCCATAAAACAACTTGACCCAATCCACTCTCTCTAAATCCCTTCGTATCCCCTCAAAGTTAGCCTTTCTCCAGTCAAAAATCTCAACTCTAGCTCCAGTCCTGTCCTTCTCCATAATTATATTGAAGCTAATGCTATTGTGATCACTGGACCCGAAGTGCTCCCCAACACATACATCTGTCAGCTGACCTATCGCATTCCCTAACAGGAGATCCAACACTGCCCCATCTCTAGTCGGTACTTCTATGTATTGTTGCAAAAAACTATCCTGCACACATAGTAATACTGGACAAGGAACATAAGAAAGCAATAGTAATAGATGTGGCTATCCCAAATGAGAGGAACATCAGGAAGAAAGAACATGAGAAGCTGGAGAAATACCAGGGCTTGAAAGAGCAGACAGAAAGGACATGAAAGTTTAAAGTCAGAGTAATCCGGTGATGATAAAAGCACTTGGAGCTGTGACACATGGTCAGTGAGAGGGTCTCCAACAACTCCCAGGAAAAACATCTGAGATCTGGTCCAAAAGAGCACACTACTAAAAACATCAAGGATACCGCACCGAACCCTTAAGCTCCCAGGCTTCTGGTAGAGGCCCTGGGATTGAGGGGAAAGTACACATGCACAGCACCCATAAGGGGTGAGAAAAAATTAAATATAAAAAAATAGCAGAAGCCCCAGTATAGATTGCTGCAGAACACCACTAGTCACAGATATCCAGCCAAAATAAGTCCCAGCTACTAACATCGTCTGTCTTTTAGGGACTAGACAATTTTAAATCCAAGCAGCCGAGAAACTATAAATCCGATGCATCTTAATTTTCTGGATGAGCCTGCCATGACAGACCTTGTCAAATGCCTTAACAAAACCCATGTAAACAACATCCACAGATCTTACTTCACTTTCATCGCCTCCTTCAAAAGCTCAATCAAGTTAATAAGACTCGACATGCTTGGCACAAAGCCATGCTGACTATTCCCACTTACACCATGGTTTTCTAAATGCTCATAAATCCTATTCCTAGAAGTCCACTCCAATAGCTTCTCTACCACTGATGTTTGACTCAACAGTCTATAGTTTCCAGGAGTAACTTTATTTTCTTGCTTGAATAACAGAGCAATCTTAGCCACTTGCCATCCTCAAAGATCTCACCCGTGGCTAGAGAGGACCTGAAACTCTTCGGCCTGGTCCCAATAGTCTCATCCTTTGCTTCTCGCAATAACCTTGGGTATATCCCATCAGACCCACTATAAAGTTGTTTTTTAAAAGATCCAAAACTATCTCTTTCTTTATCTCAAAATGTTGCTGGCTCCTACCCTCAGCTGCTTAGGCTGCTGGGTGTCAGGGATTATTCTCGAATTGCAAATGACATTGGTGTAAAAATGGTTTTGTGATGTATCTAGTGTGGTCGTGTAGTGGTTAATACTTGTCGCTTTCACTTTCAGCTCCCACCACTGGCTAACAGTCTTGTGAAAAAGAGAGCTGAATGTGTAAGTGTCTCCCTGCCAGTAGAGTGCTTCTGCAGCAGCAAGCCTCATATAGTGCCTCCTCGCAGCGACACACGGAAACTGAACTCCTTTTGGACTTAGGCTGAACTACAGAGGACAGGGAGGAGGTCTGGCCCCTGCACACATAGCATTCAGCCCCACTGGTGTGTGGACACACCCAGGTGCTTGTGAACCAGATCCCCATCTATGGGTAAATAGCTGACTGCCTTGTGGATAGCCCTGGGAGAGACGAAGGCTACGGAAGTAAACACAGATCGCAAATCCGGAGTGGAGATCCTAAGGTATCTGAACATTATTGAACATCCTCCTGGCAGCTCCTGCAGTCAAACTGATGCCAAGTGCATTGCTTCATAAGCTTTCCTTTTGACTATACTGGTGAGGCCAAGAGGCCATCTTGACGACTGGGCATCTCAGGATCTCCAAACCTTTGCCCAGGCTTGTGATGATGATCATCATCACCCATTGTCCTTCAAGACAGATGGACACCAACTACCAACATCATGAATGATATTAATTAAAATGAGGACATGAGCGACTGCAAAACCGGTCTTCAGAATATAAAACCTACTCACAATTTATCTCCAACTGATACGTTAGGGCTATTTAAACCAATCAGTGGGCGTAGGATATTTTGATTCTGTACAATTGCATATGCTATCAGTGTAAATATGTAGTTCTGAAAAAATACATTTCTACTTTCAAAATGTTAAAACCCGGAAGGTGATTTTAGCCCACTGAAGCTGTAGTTAATCACTTATTATTGTCATTGTGTTCAAAAAGTATAAAAATTTATAAAAGAAGAGCAGAAGTAGATTCTGTCTGGAAGATCTGCTATGTTAAATAAGGCTTTTTTTAATTTCCCAGTTACAGCTTGCATGTGGTCATTTCAGTCAGTCCCAACACTCAGACTGCAACATGTTACAGCAGAAGAGATGTTGCGATGTTAAGATGTATGAATGTAAGCAAATCTCCAGGTCCAGTGAATCAGAATCAGGATCAGGTTTTCTTATCACTGTACGTCCTGAAATGTGTTGTTTGGTGGCAGCAGCACGGTGCAAGATATACGCATTACGATAAGTTACAAATAGATAAATATTTAAATGGAGCACAAGAGGAGTAATGATGTATGTCCAAGAGCACTGTGGGAAGTTAATGAAGTAACCGTGGGAACCCTTGCGAGATATTTACAACATTGCTCTCCTCTGGTGAGGTGTTGGAAGAATGGAGCACAGCAAACCTGATGCCTTTATTTCTGTGCAGTAAGGATAGATCTGGTAATTATAGACCCATTAACCTAATATCCCTGGTAGGTAAGATCCTGGTAAGCATTCTGAAGGATAAGGTATACTGTTACGATCCCCGTAACTGGGTCACTTACCAGCAAAGATAGAGAGGTCCGTTGAAGTCTGATGGTAATATTTTTAACAGTATTTATTAGTAAAAATACACAAAAATAATATCAATGCAAATATACAGATAATATATGTCGTCAATACTAAATCTAAAAGTGCGGGTATAATAATAATCAATAAGAAATAGCTCTATCGTTGTCTAGGGGTTAATGTATTGTCTGATAGAAATATAAAGTTCACTCAGTTCATGCAGGCTGCAGCCTTTGGGGACCACTGGGTTTGCAATGGTTGGAGAGAGAGAGAGTTTTGGGAGAAAAACTTGCCGATTCCTTTTATGATTTTGATCCATCGGAGTCTCGTTGTTGTGGGTGTTCACTTGTGGCCTCTTCTTTAGCTAAGCTGTTCTTCCATGGTGAGCCCGCCAATCCCAGGCCAGGGAAGGACGCACACGAGCCCCCACCGGCTGTCACTATTAAACGCTGTCATGGGATTTCTAGCATTTCTCCTGGTGCGTCTAAAGGGGTTGTTCCCCAGACCCTCTTTTATCCTTACTCACGGGGTCTCAGATGTCAATCAGGTTGGGATAATGCAATCCCTCAACCAGCCCACTCTGGTTGTCCCCTGAGGGGCTTCAATGAATAGTACAGTACTCAATACGCAATTCTGTCTCCAAGAGACAATGGCCGCTATCAGTGGCTTTGTTTTGCTGAGGCCAGGACACATTCCAAACCTTGTGGATTCTGCATGTCTCTCTCTCATTTCCTAGGTCGCAGACCCGAATTAATAGTGATCTTGCAATTCTCAAAAAGGAGGGGGCGACTTTGTACCCTTCGGCCCCTCAGAGTTGCAGCACATTCATAACACCCCCTTCCTTCTAAGATTTTTACCACCAGTAAAAATTAATTAATACAGAGTCTTACAGGATTTTCAGAATCTAACACAATACAAAAGAGTTTTTTTTCACTACAGAGTAATACAGTTATACATTCAATTCAGCATCTAAACAGTTAGTGATTACTTTGCCACTTCCTTTAATATCTTAACATCTTGTACCTTAATAAATTCTTGTAGCATCAGACTCCAATTTAATAACCACCTATTTTTATTCCTTTTCTTCAGCAAACAAAAACCAAAGAGTTGTGTTCTTAGCTTACATATATACTACAAAAGTTCATGCAAATACTAATCTTTATGTTACTTTCAAAATTAACAGTCAATCTTCCATGGGGTTGTCTTTGTTATTCACATGCTTGGTCGAAATCCCTTAAAACCGGATCCTGTTATTTAAAATGGCATCCTGTCAACCCTCACCCCTTTTCCAGTTAACTCCCACGTGGTTAACTTGTATACTAGTGTGGAATAGGCTTTTGCATGCTCCTTTCATAGGAGTTATTTTATCAACAATGTGTTCCAAACTTGGACCATTTTCTGAATTTCCACACAATTCTTTAATTTTAAGCAAGTTGTTAGTTTTATCTTCAGGACCCTTCATGCTATTAGTTTTCAGTTTAAACTCTGCAAGCGATCCCTCTTTGTCCAAACAGCATTTCAAATTCTGCCTCTTCACAGCACTCCCTTGAATAACAATAGCGTGTGGGGCACCTTTACATTCCAAATCAACCTGTAATTGATTCGCAGGCACCGTGTTACCAAGCCATTGTCTCTGTAGCCTGGTTGCTGCTTCTGACATCAATCCAGACTTTAAATTTTCTTCATTCAATTTAGGAACTACACTTTTCCCTTTTCCTTCAATAATAATATTCACCTCACTGCCTTTTATCTCCTCACTAACTTTGTAGCATATGAAACTGAGGGATATCTCATCGAAGTAGATAAAATAATAAGTAGCATGGTTAACGTGAATGGGCCTTTATACAGGGCTGTGGAGTCAAAATGTAGAGTACATAGTTGTATGGTTTTTGTATGTATGCAAAAGATTTAATAAGAACCTAAAAGGCAGCTTTTTTACACAGTAGGCAAAAGATATATGGAACCAGATGCCAGAGGAAGTGGTTAAGGCAGGTAAGTTCAATACATTTAAGAAGTATGTCGGCAAATATATGGATGAAAAATGTTTAGAGTAATAGAGGCCAAGTGCCAGGAAATGGGGTTATCTCGGATGACATGAGCAAGTAACAGCCAAAGGGCCTTTATTCATACTCTACAAATCAGTGACTCTATGAGCCTATGACATGAAAAGGAGCTTGCTTGGTTGTAGGTCACTGGTAAAGGTCTCAAAAAGACATCAAGTTTCCTCTGTTGTAGCAGACAATGTTCCAAAAGTGCTTTCACCCTTTAACTGGACCGGTCATGTCTGAACAGTCCAGAGGAAGGATCTCAACCCAATATGTCCACTGTCTATTTCCTTCCACAGACCCATCATGATCTGACCCACTGAGATCCTCCAGCAGCTGATTTTTCCTTCTTCAGACTCCAGCATCTGCAGTCCCCTGTGTCTCTATATTGCCTTCTAAGATTCAGGGCAATAGCACAACAAAGATATCTTGACAATGGCAGACACATTTTGATTTCCAGGAAAGCTTTCAAGATGCTCCAAATATATAATACAATGGTGTCTAGAAATAGCACTCATTTCCACACAGTGTTAGACATCCAACTGGTCCAGGTACCTGCTGGCAAGTTTCACTTTAATGTGGTTTAGATTTAGCCAGCATCAGTAGCAGGACAAATGATGTCACATGCTTCTTCCATTAGCAGCATTAGAGGGTCTGGGATAACCTGACATTTGTCATTAACTCTCAGAAAAACATCTTACCTTAAGGTTAATGGATAAGCTGGCAATTAAAGGAATTAAACTTTCACTTTAATGTCCTGAGTACAACCTCTCCCAGTCTCTCCTCAATGGCCAGCATTTTATTAGGTCAAGCACTGTAGTTCTTTTCTCCAAATCATTTGTGACCTGCATGTAGTGAGCAACGGCCTATTGAGCAGCCACTTCCTTGCAGTATCTTGGAGTCACTCATAAGACAGGAGTCCTTCAGGCCAGTTTATCAGATCAGGTGTGCCCCATACACAGAAGTGAGCCATTTTCCCTCTCGTCCATGGCAGGGTTATCTGCCACTGTAGTATGGCTGCTGTGGTGAGAGCTCTTTGGGTGTTGGTGCATTGATGTATGACAGTTGTGTGCTTAGCCTGAATTTAATTGCTAACTATCATTATGCTGGTGTCGCATATGTTTACCAAAGTTTACAATATTCTTCATGAAATCAGAATGCCTGTTAACAATTTATACAACATGTCCATTTCTCCAAAAATGGATGAACTCCAGTTTTAAGACAAACCTGTTTAAGTCACAATTAAATAAATGTGGTTTTCATGGCAGGTCAAAGGTTGAGGAGAAATCTAATTGAGGTTCTGATGTAATAAAGGAATTCAATAACGTGGTGGCAGAGGAGAAGTAAAGGAGATTCAGGAAAATAAAGCGTAGCATTAAAATGAGAGTTGTGGGAGTATCAGGAAGCAGTGTTCCAGATAAAAGTTAGTATGTATCTAGAGAGTAAACACGAGGAAATCTGCAGGGTCTCGACCCGAAATGTCGACGGTGCTTCTCTCTATAGATGCTGCCTGGACTGTTGTGTTCCACCAGCATTTTGTGTGTGTTCCTATGTATCCAGAGCTGACTTTTCCAATAGTTGGTTAATACTGAGCCCACTAAAGTAAACAAGAGGGTGAGCAACAGACTTAGCGAGATGATGATCTGAAGGCAGAAGTGCAGCAGTGAAGAACAGGTCAGGCTAAATGTAAGAATCAGTTCAGGAACTGAATCATGCAAGATAGAATCAGACCACATCCACGCCAACCAATGGTCACCTGTCCATATCAATCCCATCTTCCGGAACTTTGTCTATATTCTCTTTGCCTAGGCAATTCAAGTGGTCATTTACACACTTCTTAAGTGTTCATAGTTCATAGTACATTGTTCAAATTTAATTATCATTCAACCATACATGAACACCCATGTATACAGCCAAACTAAGCAGCATTACTCTGGTGTTCTCAGTGAATCTCTTTTCACCACAGTCAGTGCACTCCAGGTACTCACCAATCTGGGTGGAAAAGGTCCTTGTCAGATCCCTTCTGAATCCCTTACCTTTATTCTACAACTAAGTTTAGCCATCTCTGATCCGGAGAAAAGTTTACCACAAACTACCCTATCTATAAATACTGAGGGGAATCAGAAGGGGAAAATGGGCTTGAAATTGATTTGGCAAACAAGATCAAGGATAATCCCAAGCGGTTCTACAAGTATATTAAGAGACAAAGGCTGGCTAGGGAGAGATTAGGTCCCTTTAAACACCAGCATGGCTGTCTTTATGTGGAGCCATAGAAGCTGGGTGAGATTTTTAATGAATATTTCTTATTAGTTTTTACTATGGAGAAGATCAAGAAAGGTATGGATTGAGACAAATGAGTTGTGAATCTTGGACCATATATAAATTAGCAGATCTAACTAACACTAAAGTGGATAAATCCCCTGGAGCTGACCAAGTGTACACTCCGAAATTGTGGGAAACTAGGGAAGATATCACAATGGACCTTACAGACATACTGAATTGAACTGAATTATTTCTTACATCCTTCACATACATTAGGAGTAAAAATCTTTATGTTACATCTCCATCTAAGCGTGCAATGTGCAATCATAGTAATTCATAATAAATAGAACAGTCAATTTAATGTAGAAATACACTCAAATCATCATGAGTTAATCAGTCTGATGGCTGTGGGAAGGTCGTGCCTCACGAGCCTGATTGAGTTTTTTGAAGAAGTAACAAAAGAAATTGATGAGGGTAGGGCAGTGGATGTGGTCTACATGGACTTTAGCAAAGCATTTGACAAGGTCCCTCACGAGAGACTCATCCAGAAAGTCATGAGGCATGGGATAAGTAGAACCTTGGCTGTTCGGATAAAAATATTGGCTTAAAGGAAGAAAGCAGAGGGTAGTTGTGGAAGGAAAGTGTTCTGCCTGGAGGTCGGTGACTAGTGGAGTGCCACAGGGATCCATCCTGGGACCCCTGCTATTTGTGATTTTTATAAATGACCTGGATGTAGAGGCGGAAGGATGGGTGAGTAAGTTTGTGGATGACACGAAGATTGGAGGAGTTGTGGATGGAGCTGCCCATTGTCGAAGGTTACAAGATGATATAGACAGGCTGCAGAGTTGGGCAGAAAAATGGCAGATGGAGTTCAATCTGGATAAGTGTGAGGTGATGTATTTTGGAAGGACAAACCAGAAGACTGAGTACAGGATTAATATTCAGTTACTTAAGAGTGTGAATGAACAAAGGGACCTTGGGGTTCAAATCCATACATTCCTCAAGGTCGCTGCGCAGGTTGATAGGGTAGTTAAGAAGGCCTATGAGATGCTAGGCTTCATCATGGGGGATTGAGTTCAAGAGTAAAGAGGTCATGTTGCAACTCTACAAATCTCTGGTGAGACCCCACTTAGAGTATTGTGTTCATTTCTGGTCACCTCATTATAGGAAGGATGTGGAAGCTATGGAGAGGGTGCAGAGGAGATTTACCAGGATGTTGCCTGGTTTGGAGAACAAGTCATATGAAGCAAGGTTAGCAGAGCTGGGACTTTTCTCTTTGGAGCATAGAAGAATGAGAGAGGACTTGATAGAGGTCTACAAGATTATGAGAGGCATAGATAGGGTGGATAGTCAGTACCTGTTTCCCAGGGCACCAATAGCAAACACCAGAAGGCATATGTACAAAATTAAGGGAGGGAACTTTAGGGAAGACATCAGGGGTAAGTTTTTTACACAGAGGGTTGTGAGTGCCTGGAATGACTTGCCAGGGCTCATGGTGAAGGCTAAAACATTAGGAGTATTTAAGAGCCTCTTGTACAGGCACATAGTTGAAAGAAAAATGGAGAGTTATGGAGTAGTGTGGGTTTAGTACTTTATTTTAAGGATTATATGGGTCGGCACAACATGGAGGGCTGAAGGGCCTGTACTGTGCTGTAGTGTTCTATGGTTCTATGGCCTGGTGGAAGAAATTGTTCTGGAGCCTGTTGGTCCTGGCTTTTATGCTGTGGTACAGTCTCCTGGATGGTAGCAGCTGGAATAGATTGTAGTTGGGGTGACTCGGGTCCCCAATGATCCCTCAGGCCCTTTTCTCACACCTATCTTTGTACATGTCCTGAATCATGGAAAGTTCACAACTACAGATGTGCTGGGCTGTCCGCACCACTCGCTGCAGAGTCCTGTAATTAAGGGAGGTACAGTTCCCATATCAGGCAGTGATGCAGCCAGTCAGGATGCTCTCAATTGTGCCGCTGTAGAAAGTTCTTGGGATTTGGGTCCCATATCAAACTTCCTCAACCATCTGAGATAAAAGAGGCACTGTTGTGCCTTTTTCATCACACAGCTAGTATGTACAGACCATGTGAGGTTCTCGTTGATGTGGATGCCGAGGAACTTAAAGCTGTTTATGGAAGACTGGAGCATGGTTATTTTAGAGTCTGACATCAAAGGTGCATAAGTTACTGGAACTACCAAACTTCGGATAAACAAGGGCCAACTTGTAATAGCCAGTATGGCATTGTGCATGGGAATACAAGAATTTTTTGAAAAGATAACCAAGACGACTGATGCAGGCAGCATGGTAGATATTATTTATATGGACTTCAGCAATGCTTTTGACAAGGAAAGGGAGGTCACATAGAATCCAGGGAAATCTAGCTAAGTTGATACATTTTACTTTGATTGCAATAAGCAGAGGGTGTTGTTAGAAGGTTATTTATCAGACTTGAAGCCTATGAGTGGTGGTACTCAACTGGGTTGTTGCAGGGTCTAATATTTGTCATTTATATAAACAATGTGGATAAGAATGTACAAAGCATGGTTAGTAAGTTTGCAGATGACACCAAAATAGGTGGTATCATAGACAGTGAAGAAGATTATCAAAACGACAAGAGGATCTTCAACAGCTGGGTAAGTAGGCTGAGGAATGGGCAATGTTCAATCCAGATAAGTACAAGGAGTTGCATCTTAGGAAGTCTATCAAGGGTGGGACTTTCACAATGAACAGTAGTGCTTTGGCTAGTGTGATAAGACCAAGGGGTCCAGGAGTACAGAATTAAAGTATGTTCATGGTCTTCTGCTGCTGTAGGTTCAATGCACTGCAGGTTCAATGTGTTGTTCCTTCAGAGATGCTCTATGGCACACTGCTGTTGTAACATGTGATTATTTGAGTTACTGTTCTCTTCCTGTCAGCTTGAACCAGCCTGCTTATTCTTCTCTGACCTCTCTCAAGACATCTTCACCCACATGGTGTTTTTGCACCACTCGCTATAAACTCTTGAGACTGTTGTGTGTGTAAAACCCAGGAAATCAGCAGTTTCAGAGATACTCAAACCACCCCATCTGGCACCAACTATCATTATGTTGTCAAAGTCATTTAGATTACATTTCTTTCCATTTTGATGTTTGGTCTGAGCAAGAAATGAACCTCTTGGCCAGGTCTGCATGTTTTGTGCATTGAGTTGCTGCCATATGATTGGCTGATTAAATATTTGCATTAATGAGCAGGTGTACAGGGGTACCTAATAAAGTGGCGACTGAGTGTATATCCTGCAGCATCTTTTTGTAGACTTTCTCTCTATCCATAACTCCACCAATTTTGTCAACAAACTTGCAAATCAACTCACCTATATTTTTGACCAAATCATTTATATATATTTTTATACATCGCAAGCAAAGAAGTCACAGCACTGATCCCTATAGAACACCACTGGGTACTGACTAATACGCTTCTATTTGTACTCTCCTTCTTCTTTAGCCAAGCCAAATGTCAAGGCAATCCATCAGGTCACCATGGTATTCCTATCCTTTAATCTACTATATCAACCTACTGTGAGTGATTTTGTTGATTGCTTTTCTTCAGTACACATTCCCCTACATCCACTTCCCTACCTACATCAATCACCTCCAATCAATGCTCAGGCAGATTTTAAGATGTGACCATCTCTGCACAAAGTCATGTTGACTATCCGTACTAAGTCTGTGCAGAGGGCACAGCCTCAGAATAGAAGGACGTCCATTTAGAGCAGAGATGAAGAGGAATTTCTTTTGCCAGAGGGTATTAGATCTGTGTAATTCATTGCAACAGAAGGTGTGGAGAGGCCAGATCGTTGGCTATATGTAAAATGGTTGATGGGTTCTTGATTAGTAGTAGTGGCAGGGAGGAGGCAGGAAATGAGGTTGAGAGGGATAATAAACCAATCATGATCGAGTAGCAATGCATATTTGACGGACAGAGTGGCAGGTTCTTATTCTATATCTTATGGTCTTATGGTCTTTTTCAAATGCTTAATTTTATACCCCTCATTCATTCCCCTTTTAACATCTTCTACAGACTTAGCCTTTATAGTGTCTCCTTATAACTGAAACATTCCAGCTCAGGCAATATTCAGATTAATCTCCTCTGCACTCTCTCCAGAGCTATAATATCTTTTTGAATAGGATATTCTTGTTCTTGAGTTCTTTGATCCACCCCATCCCCCAACACAAAGAAGTCGGACTCTCTACCTGTTTCAGTGCAGATCTGGTGAAAAGCCCAGCAAAACCATATTTAGCACATTCCCACCAGCGTTGTGTTTATTGCATGACTGCTGCAAAACCTTTAGCTTCACATTAGGATTTCCCAGAAGCAGCCTTAAAAGTTATATCATATGAGTGAAATACTTGGTAAGACTAACGGAAAGGCCATTTAGTGACAAGATTCATGCATATTCTGCTGCCACATCATTGAGAAAACTATGTGACTAAATGCTGTCTGATGCTATCATTTACCTAAAGATTTTCTTTCATCAGCTTTCCATGACATGAAGAGAAATCTAACACAAACCAGTGAATGAGAAAAAAAGAAACTATTTAAGCTAGATTGCGTTTTACCTAAATGTCATCAATCTTGCACTGCATATTGTGGAGCTCAAATACAAAGCAGATAATCCATTGTTTAATAATGTCAAAGTTCATCACTTTCAAATCAGGCAGCTGCACAATTATTCATCATTTTTGTCTAAAATGTCTGCTGTAATTTACATTGACTGTAATGCTCCTGTCTGAATTTATGAAGTATTCTGATACCACAGACAAATCTCTTTATTTTATTTAGTATAATGTCAGATATTTAAGGTAAATCAGATTTGAAGAATTAGTTTTGTTCAGCTATGTTTCTTGGAAATCCCTATTCTTCTGTGACAATGGACACCCATTACAAATTGGCTACACAGTCAGAATCTGACAGCTTTTCAATGACAAACATCTGTCCCCAATAATTCTTTTGTTTCATATCCTTTTATTCAGAAGCTATTAGACCAAATCTAGATCTGTCACTGGAAGTACATTGAGACTTCCAGATGGCTGGGTTCTTGGGTCAGGACCACTGTGGGGCACATTAATAAAGAGTTTCCAGATTTTAAACTTCCATTTGTGAGGAAAGCATCTGATCAATGAGCAATCAATTGCCTCTGCCAGCAGCCTAAATCCTTAGTTTGCATAAATGCTTGCTGGGTACTTCCAATTCTGAGCAACCTGGCAAAGGAGACTTAGGCCTAAGTTGGATTAAACTGTTATCAGCATATTTGATAAAAGTCATTTTGACGTCTTATACCTTGTTCATTTTGTCAGCAGTTATGACGTTGTGAGCATCACAGGGCTGCAGTTGACACAAAATTACGACTGTAGGCTTAAAAGACGAGGATACACATTGTATCAAAAGAACAAGGGGTGAGGAAGCTTTGTTGGTAAAACTGAAATCACATCCTTAGAAGGAGCTGACATAGGACCAGAAGATGTAGAATCCTTGTGGCCAGAGTTAATAAACTGCGAGGGTAAAAACACCCTGAAAGGAGTTATATAAAGGCCTTCAAATAGAAGCAAAGATGTGGGATAAATTACAATGGAAGATAGACGAGGCATATAAAAAAGGTAATCTTATGATGGTTGTAGGAGATTTCAGTATGCAATTCAATTGGAAAATAAGGTTGGTTTTTAATCTCAAGGGAAGGAATATGTAGAATTCCTTCAAGTTGGTTTTTTAGAGCAGTTTGTGGTTAAGCCCACGAGAGACAGTTCTGATTGAGTGTTTTGCAATAAACCAAACTTGATCAAGGAGTTTAAGGTAAAAGAACAGTTAGGAGGTAGTGATCATAATATGATAGAATGCACCCTGAAGTTTGAGAAAGAGAAGCTAAATTCTATGTATCAATATTACAGTTGTGTAAAAGCAGATGGAATACAGTATGGGTAATGTATGATATGTATTTTGGTAAAAAAGAATGAAGGTGTAGTCTATATTCTACATGGGGAAAAAATTTTAAAAATCAGAGATGGAAAGCTGGGAGATGGGAGATGAAAGATGGGAGTCCACGTGCAGGATTCTGTAAGGGTTAACCTGAACATTGAGTTGGTGGTATGGTAGGAAAATGCAATGTTAACATGTATTTCGAGAGGACTAAAATATAAAAGCAAGGGTGTAATGCTGAAGCTTTTTAAGGCTTTGGTAAGACCACATTTGAAATATTGAGAGCAGTTTTGGGCCCATATGTGAGAAAGGATGCGCTGGTACTGGCGAGGGTCCAGAAGAATGTGGGAGGGAGATCATTGAAAATTACTGAATATTGAGGAACCTGGATACAGTGGATGTGGAGAGGATGTTTCAAATAGTAAGAGAGTCTAGGACCAGAGGGTAGAGCCTCAGAATAGAAGGACACCCCTTTAGAACAGAGATAAGGAGAAAATTCTTTGCCCAGAGGGTGGTGACTCTATGGTAATCTTTGCCACAGATGGCGGTGGAAGCCAAGCCATGGGGTATATTTAAAGTGGAGGTTGATAGGTTCTTGATTAGTAAGAGCATCAAAGGTTACAGGGAGAAAGTAGTAGAAGAGTATTGAAGGCAAAATGTCATGTCTGGTGAAGCAGACTTGAAATGCTGAATTGCCTAATTCTTATGGTTTTTATAGTCCCAACCTTAGTTTCTTAGTTGCCTCAAATCTGTGACATACATACTGTAGATTATGTTCATTTTCAGACTTCAGGCCATGTGAGGAATGGCTATGGGATTGCTTCGAGTCGATGAACTGAATAGTGTTCAAGGACTCACCTGTGGTATGATCTGAATGGATATGCCATGGTTGTAATGGACTTTATTAGTATCAAATGGAATCAATGAAGTACGCTCGACAGTTGTGGCAGGGCTTGAATACCATCACCTCTTATAAAGTTAAATCAAGTGGCATAAGCGACACAGATGAGCTCAATGCCTTTTATGCTCACTTTGACACTCAAAACATGGAGGAGCTATAACAGCCCCTGATGATCCTGTTATTTCCGTTTCTGAGGCTGACATATGAACTGCCTTCAGCTGGAAGCAAGCATCCAGCCCAGATGGAGTATCTGACCAACTACTAAAGAACTGTGCTGATCAACTGGCTGGAGAGTTCACTGAGATCTTTAACCTCTCGCTTCAGCAGTCTGAGGTACCCAGCTGCTTCAAGCAGGCTTCAATTATACCAGTGCCTAAGAAGAATGTGGTAACCTACCTCAGTGACTATCATCCAGTAGCACCTATATCCATAGTGATGAAATGTTTTGAGAGGTCAGTGATGAAACATATCCAACATATCCAACAACTGAGAGGTAACTTGGATTCACTCCAATTTGCCTAGCTGAGCAATAGGTCTACAGAAGATGTCATCTCAATGGCTCTTCACTCAACACTGTAACAACAGGACAGCAAAGCTACATACATCAGGATTCTCTTTGTCGATTACAGCTTTGCATTCAATACCCTCAAAACTAATCAATAGGCTTCAAAACCTTGGCTTCCATACCTCCTTGTGCAATGAGATCCTCGATTTCCTCACTTGCAGACCCCAGTCAGTTCAGATTGGCAACGACATCTCCACAATCTCCATCAGCACAAGTGCCCAACAAGACTGTGTGTTTAGCCCCCTACTCTACTCCCTGGGGGTAGGGTACTGACGTGGATAGAAAATTGGTTGGCGGACAGGAAACAAAGAGTAGCGATTAATGGGTCCCTTTCGGAATGGCAGGCAGTGACTAGTGGGGTACTGCAAGGTTCGGTGCTCGGACCGCAGCTATTTACAATATACATTAATGATTTAGATGAAGGGATTAAAAGTAACATTAGCAAATTTGCAGATGACACAAAGCTGGGTGGCAGTGTGAAATGTGAGGAGGATGTTATGAGAATGCAGGGTGACTTGGACAGGTTGGGTGAGTGGGCAGATGCAGTTTAATTTGGATAAATGTGAGGTTATCTACTTTGGTGGCAAGAACAGGAAGGCAGATTACTATCTGAATAGTGTCACGTTAGGGAAAGGGGAAGTACAACGAAATCTAGGTGTCCTTGTTCATCAGTTACTGAAAGTAAGCATGCAGGTACAGCAGGCAGTGAAGAAAGCTAATGGCATGTTGGCCTTCATAACAAGGGGAGTTGAGTATAGGAGCAAAGAGGTCCTTCTGCAGTTGTACGGAGCCCCGGTGAGACCACACCTGGAGTATTGTGTGCAGTTTTGGTCTCCAAATTTGAGGAAGGACATACTTGTTATTGAGAGAGTGCAGCACAGGCTCATGAGGTTAATTTCTGGGATGGCAGGACTGTCATACGTTGAAAGACTGGAATGACTGGGCTTGTATACACTGGAATTTAGAAGGATGAGAGGGGATCTGATTGAAACATGTGAATTATTAAGGGATTGGACACACTAGAGGCAGGAAACATGTTCCTGATGTTGGGATAGTCCAGAACCAAAGGCCACAGTTAAAGAATAAGGGGTAGGCCATTTAGAATGGAGTTGAGGAAAAACTTTTTCACCCAGAGAGTTGTGGATCTGTGGAATGCTCTGCCTCAGAAGGCAGTGGAGACCAATTCTCTGGATACTTTCAAGATAAAGTTAGATAGAGCTCTTAAAGATAGTGGAATCAAGGGATATGGGGAGAAGACAGGAGTGGGGTACTGATTGTGGATGATCAGCCATGACCACAGTGAATGGCAGTGCTGACTCTAAGGGCCAAATGGCCTACTCCTGCATCTATTGTCTATTGTCTATTATTGTCTCCCTTTACACTAATGACTGTGTGGCTAAGCACAGCTCCGATGCCTTAGTCAAGTTTGCCTATGACATCACTGCCATAGGCTAAATCAAAGATGGTGACAAAGCAACCATATAGGAGGAAGATTGAAAATCTGGCTTAGTGCTACCATAACAGCAAAATTTTGCTCAATGTCAGCAATACCAAGGAGCTAATTATTCACTTCAGGAGAAGGAGATCAAAGGTTCTTATCGGGGGATCAGAGGTTGAGAGTGACAGCAGCTGTAAGTTCCTCAGTGTTATTATTCCAGAGAACCTGTCCTAGACCAATTACAAAGAAAGCACAGTAGCACCTCTAAGCACTTAGGAGTTTGTGTACATTTGTCATGAAATCTAAAAATTTGACAAACTTCTACAGATATGTAGGGGAGAATGTATTGACTGGTTGCATCACCGTCTGGTATGGAAACACCAATGCCCTTAGATGAAAGATACTACAAAGGTAGTGGATATGGCACAGTCTATCATGGGTAAAGCCCTCCCCACCTTTGCACACATCTACACAAAGTTTTGTTTCAGGAAAGTTAGCATCCATCATCAGGGACTGCCACCACTCAGAACATGCTCTCTTCTCATTTGCTGAAGAAAGCACAGGAACCTTGGGACTCTGCGTATATTCTGTATTTTTTGCCCGATCTTTCTCGTTTGTCTTTGTGTGCAGGAGAGAGGATTTGGGGGTCGGTGCGTCTCTTCCATTTTTGTTCCTTTTTTTTGTGTGGTGGGGGGGGGAGGGATTTGAGGGTTGATGATTGTGCTGCCATTCTTTTCTCTCTTGGTTTCATGGCTATTTGGAGAAGAATGTCATTGGATACTTCAATGATAAATGAACCTTTGAACACCACCAGGTTCAGGAGCAGTTAATACCCCTCAACTATCAGGCTCTTGAACCAAAGGGGATACTTTGCTGAACTTCACGCCCCATCATTGAGATGTTCCCACAACCCATTGTTACGCCTGCAGCCCCCTCCTTTTTGAGAATTGCAGGATCGCTATTGATTTGGGTCAGGAGACCCAGGAAATGAGAGAGAGAGACGTTTGGAATGTCTTGACCCCCCCACCCCCCGGCGATATAAAGCTACTGGAAACGGCCATTGTCTCTTGGAGATGGAATTGTGTATTAAAATACTGTGCTTCGTGGAAGCCCTCAGGCAAAGTGGGCTGGTTGGTGGAGGGATTGCATCATTCCAACCTGATTGACATCTGAGACCCTGTGAGTCAGGATAAAAGAGGGTCTGGGGAACAGCCCCGCAGACGCACCAGAAGAAATGCTAGCGATCCTGTAATAGCGAAAGCCGGTGGGAAGGCCATGTGTGTCCATTTCCATTTGCCCCAGAATCGGTGGTCCTTTACCACGGAAGAACGGTTTTTAGCTAACAATCGGGAAATCAACTCCCAACGACTCTCTAAGGATTGACATCATAAAAGGAATGGGCAAGTTTTAACCCGTCCTTCTCTCCAACCAGAAAGCTGCAGCTTGAATGAACTAAAGTGACTTTTATATTTCCATCGGACAATACATTTTCCCCTAGACAACCATAGAGCTATTCCTTATTGATTATTATTATACCCGCACTTTTAGATTTAGTATTGATGACGTATATTATCTGTATGTTTGCATTGATATTATTTTTGTGTATTTTTATCAATAAATACTGTTAAAGATAGTACCATCAGACTTCAACGGACCTCTCTATCTTTGTTGGTAAGTGACCCAGTTACGGGGTACGTAACACTATAGACTAACTTTCAAGGACTCTTTATCTCATGTCTTTATATTTATTACTTATTAATCATTTATTATTATTTCTTTCTTTTTGTATTTGCACAGTTTTGTTGTCTTTAGCACACTGGTTGAATGCCCAAGTTGATGCGGTCTTTCATATATTCTATTCTATTATGGATTTATTGACAAGGAAATTTATCTCAGGGCTATTTACTGGCCATGTCTACAAGAAAATGAATCTCAGGGTGGTATATGGTGACATATATGTACTTTGATAATAATTATACTTTGAACTTTAAACTTTGAAATGGGATCTTGTTGATATCACTTTTTAAATATTCTGAAACTGGTTCCCCACTCAGATTCAATGGTCCTCTAAAACGAGAGATCCTGCAGATGATGGAAATCCAGACGAACACCACAAAATGCTGGAGGAACTAAGTAGGTCAGGCAGCACCTGATAAAGCTCAAAACGCCTGACCTGCGGAGTTCCTCCAGCATCGTGTGCATGTGTGTGTAACCCTAGCTGATGCAGTCTTTCTTCATAGCTAGAACTTCCTTGCAATGTCCCTGTAAATATCCTTGGTATCTTTTCTATTGCTATCTCAACCTCTGTGTGATGTGGTGACCTGATTGGTATGATTGGGCTTACTTTCAAAGGATCCCAGACAAGAAACGTTAGCTGTTTTGTTTTCCTCACCTGATCTGTGAAATGTTTCAACATTTTCTGTATCTATTCAGATTTCCAGCATAAGCATTTTTCCTGACTTTAATTCTCATGTACCCATTCCGTTCATTAATCTAAACTGCTACCTTTAAAGACCAATGGGATTTCCAAGGTTCTTATCTTCCCTGTCATCACTCAATAACCTATTTATTATATATTCCCTTGCCTTGTCACATTTCCTTTAATCCATTACCTCACGTTTCTCTGGATTAAATTCCATTCTGTCCAACAGAAGAGGCTATGAATCTGCCTGCAATATAAAGCTTTCCTTCTCACTGTCAACAACATAAAAGAGTTTCCTCTATTTGTATCATTGGAAAACTTCTTTACTATGTCCTGAAATTTCAGTAACAATGATCAGTATTTATTATAAAATGCAAACGATCAAGCACTGAGCCCTTTGGAACCTTACTGAAAACATCAGTTCTCTTACAAAATCATCTGTCAATGATTGCTCTTTGATTTCTTCCAATGGCCCGGTTTTGTGGCCAATTTGTCACTGTCCCTTGGATCCCATGGGCTTTCAGTTCTTTTTTTGACTAGCCTGCTTTAAGAGACTGTCAATAAGGAGCACTGAAAATGACCAGCATGTAGAACATACTCTGGATGGAAAACTTTAATGACAATGACCAGTTGTTTGGTAGTATGATCACATACAATCAGCCAAGTCCTGAAAGATTTTGATCCCTGTCTGTAGTAACAAGTGAACTACAATTAGGAATAACCCTACTTGATTTCACATTTACCAATCTAACTGGTTCCTGCATGATGGGTTGGACCCCATATGTGTGGAACCAATGATGTGACTCAATATGTGCACTAAAACTATTGAAGATTTTATCAGGACTTTTATTCTGACTCACTTGTTTATCATGTGTTGAAGATATGCAACCCTTTGTCTCCTGCCCATAAAAGAATGTATCTGATTTGCTCTTCATTGTTCATGTCAGACAGGGAGTTTCTGATATTCTACAGTTCAGCTTGGGTTGAAACCATGTAGTCACCAAACCAACCTTTGCCCAAACAGTGCAAGCCGATATTAGTATTTTAAGAATCAACATGAGCATTCACATCATTCAGCCTCCGTCAAATTCTATTCATTAGACAGCTGTCGTCAGGTTACACCTTCATGTTCCCTTAACTCTGTTTCTTAAAACATAATTTTATCATTATGTTGTGTTTAATTTAGATAGGGAGCTATGTGATACCCAAAGATTCAAGGTGAAGTTTCTACTCAGAATGTCATGCCCTTGATGAATGTGGCAGTACCATTGGGCTACCTTTGGCAAAGTCAATGTAGAACCCCAGCTATTCTAGCAGTGATGTACAGTGGTGAAGCAAAGTGTTGGCATAGACACTAAGTGCTGAGTTCTCCCATCTCTGTAGCAAACACCTGCCTCCCTTCCTCTGTTGTATTCCTTGTTCTTCTGACCTTCTAACTTGACTGACAAACGAACTACCAGCACCTGTATTCACTGAAGTTGAGAAGAAAGAGGGGTATCTCATTGAAACCCATTGAATATTGTAAGGCCCAGATAGAGTGGACATGAAGAGACTGTTCCCTAAAGTAGTGAGTCTAGGACCTGAGGGTACAGCCTCAGAATACAAGGATGTCCCTTTATAATAGAGACGAGGAGGAATTTCTTCAGCCAGAGGGTGGTGAATCTGTGGAATTAATTGCCACAGATGGCTGTGGAGGCCAAATCATTGAAAATATTTAAAGCAGAAGTTAATAGTTTCTTGATTAGTAAGGGTGTCAAAGGTTTCAGGGAGAAGGCAGAAGAATGTGGTTGAGAGAGAAAGTAAATCAACCATGACTGAATGGCGGAACACACTCAATGAGCCAAATCGCTTAATTCTGCTCCTGTGTCTTACAGTCAAAGGTAATAGGAGGTGCTGATAGGCAGTGGTAACGAGTACCATTTAGTCTGTGTTACGAACCCCGTAACTGGGTCACTTACCAGCAAAGATAGAGAGGTCCGTTGAAGTCTGATGGTACTAATTTTAACAGTATTTATTGGTAAAACTACACAAAAATAATATCAATGCAAACATACAGATAATATACATCGTCAATACTAAATCTAAAAGTGTGGGTATAATAATTGTCCGATGGAAATATAAAAGTCATTCAGTTCATGCAGGCTGCAGCCTTGGGGACCACTGGGTTTTGCAATGGTTGGAGAGAGAGAGATTTTTGGGAGAAAAACTTGCCGGCTTTTCCTTTTATGATTTCGATCCGTCGGGAGTCCCGTTGGTGTGGCCGTTCACTTGTGGCCTCTCCTTTAGCTAAAGCTGTTTTTCCATGGTGAGGCTGCCAATCCCAGGCAAAGGAAGGACGCACACAAGCCCCCCACCGGCTGTCGCTATTAAACGCTGTCATGGGATTTCTCGCGTTTCTCCTGGTGCGTCTAAAGGGGTTGTTCCCCAGACCCTCTTTTATCCTTACTCACGGAGTCTCAGATGTCAATCAGGTTGGGATAATGCAATCCCTCAACCAGCCCACTCTGGTCGCCCCTGAGGGCTTCAATCAATAGTACAGTACTCAATACATAATTCCATCTCCCAGAGATAATAGCCGTTATCAGGAATTTTTGTTTCGCTGAGGTCGGGACACATTCCAAACCTTGTGGGTTCTGTGTGTCTTTCTCTCATTTCCTGGGTCCCAGACCCGAATTAATAGCGATCTTCCGATTCTCGAAAAGGAGGGGGCGACTTTCTACCCTTCGGCCCCTCAGAGTTGTGGCACATTCGTAAGATTCCCTTCCTTCTAAGATTTTTCCCACCGGTAAAAATGAATTAATACAGAGTCTTACAGGATTTTCAGAATCTAACACAATACAAAAGAGTTTTTTTTTCACTACAGAGTAATGCAGTTATACATTCAATTCAGCATCTAACAGTTAGCGATTACATTGTCACTTCCTTTAATATCTTAACATCTTGTACCTTAATAAATTCTTGTAACATCAGACTCCAATTTAATAACAACCTACTTTTATTCCTTTTCTTCAGCAAACAAAAACTAAAGAGTTGTGATCTTAGCTTACGTGTATACTACAAAAGCTTATGCAAATACTAATCTTTATGTTACTTTCAAACTTAGCAATCAATCTTCCATGGGGGTTGTCTTTGTTATTCACATGCTTTGTCGAAATCCCTTAATACCGGATCCTGTTATTTAAAATGGCATCCCGTCAACCCTCGTCCCTTTTCCAGTTAACTCCCACGTGGTTAACTTGTAGATTAGTGTGGAATAGGCCTTTGCATGCTCCTTTCATAGGAGTTATTTTATCAACAATGTGTTCCAAACTTGGACCATTTTCCGAATTTCCACACAATTCTTTAATTTTAAGCATGTCATTAGTTTTATCTTCAGGACCCTTCATGCTATTAGTTTTCAGTTTAAGATCTGCAAGCGATCCCTCTTTGTCCAAACAGCATTTCAAATTCTGCCTCTTCACAGCCCACTCTTGAATAACAATAGCGTGTGGGGCATCTTTACATTGCAAATCAACCTGAAATTGATTCGAAGGCACCGTGTTACCAAACCATTGTCTCTGCAGCCTGGTTGCTGCTTCTGACATCAATCCAGACTTTAAATGTTCTTCATTCAATTTAGGAACTACACTTTTCCCTTTTCCTTCAATAATAACATTCACCTCACCGCCTTTTATCTCCTCACTAACTTTTAACACACCTTCGAACACAAACAACTGGGAATTCTCACTTCCCACTATTACCAAGGTTAACCCTTTCTTCACTGAACCAAGTCCATCTGACCCACAAGGACTGCATTCCTTTTCAACTGAATCAAATACCTCAGACTTTTTCTGAGCTTCATTACTAGGTTCAGTACCATGTGCATCCACATCTTGAACACACTCAAATGGGACATCTGCCTCTTCCAGGCTTTCAATACCTGTACCCTTTTCAAATTCTAAATTCCCCTGATCCTCCCAGTTACTCTTTGGGGAACTCCCTTCCGGAGTTAAACTCAACCCCGCGGGCTGAAACAACCTCATCTGCCAACCCAGCAGACTTCTTCAAGGTAATGGCATCCTTTTCATCTAGGACTGCCCTCATTTCATTATCGGGAACACCTTTAGAATTTTCAACTTCTTCAAACAGTTCTGCCAAACCAGACAGATCATCCATGTCCAACCCTGGACCTTTTAACAGCCTTATCTGTTTCTCATCTTTACTTCGTGCCTCCATAAATTTCCTCCTGGCTAAGGGCAGGTCTCCCTCCTCTCCCTTACTCTCTTTCACTTTCCTATTCTCCGTTTTACCACCCTCTAACTCCTCTTGGTACAGGGTCGGTAAAAACATCTTCGCCAAATCAATACTGGCTGGATTTAAACTGGTCTCATTCTCAGCTGCCTTTCTCGACATGCTGTGAGTGGTCGCACATGCGGGATAGATCTTGGAATCTAGGGGCAGGACCTCAACACTTACAGGCTGGCTCGGCAGCTCCATGGCTGACCAAATGTCACCACCAGCTAAATCGTTACCCAGAAGGATGTCTACGTCAGTTCATGGGAATTCTGATCGCACCCCTATTTCAACTGGTCCAGATACCAGCTCACAATTTATAATGATCCTATGCAAGGGCACCGCTTCTGTCCCTTTTCCTATGCCTCTCAAAGCTACCTCTCCAGTCTTGCGACCAAAACCTAGTATCTTACTGTGAATCAATGACAGCTCCGCTCCCGTGTCGCTCCAGATCCACACTGGAACTCTCTCACAGACACGGTTCCTTCTGAAATACATTTCTCAGACCCTTCTCATACTCTGTCTACCTGGGACTCTCGTCGATTTACTGATCACCACAACACATCCTGTAGGGACTGCTGCTTTCCATTTTCCTGTCTCCTTCCTCAGAGCAAGACATTTAGATGCAATATGATCCACCTTTCCACAATTAAAACATGTTATGCCAGGACCTCTCCTGCCGTCTTGCCTTTCCTCCTCCTTAATTTTACCGCTAGCTCCTGGCGGGATCTCTGCCTCAGCCGGCGGGCTTTCCCTACCATTCCCACGGTCTCTCTGGTAACTTTTATTCGAGGAAAACTTTGTCTTGTGGGTTAGGGCATATTCATCTGTGAACCCAGCAAATTCGGATATGGACTTATTCGGCTTCTCATTCAAATATATCTGGATATCATCCGAAATACAACCTTTAAATTCCTCAATCAGAATTAACTCTCTTCCACTATTTCTGCTGCACACCAATGATCCAAGAGCACACCCTTCTCATAGGCAAACTCTGCATATGTCTGATTCCACCCTTTCTTTAAATTTCTGAACCTTTGTCGATAGGCTTCAGGTACCAATTCATAGGTCCAAAGAATGGCTTCCTTTACTTTCTCATAATTCTCAGACTCCTCCATAGACAATGCCACATATGCCCGTTGTGCCTTCCCTTTTAACACACTTTGTAACAACGCCACCCACTGATCTCTGGGCCACTTCTGACTCACTGCCACCTTTTCAAAATGCAAGAAATAACTATCAACATCCATCTCCTCAAACGGAGGTACTAACTTAAACTCCCTACTAACATAAAACCGCTCCTCTCGGTCTGGCCCTTGAGCTCTTCGCTCTTGCCTTAACTTCTCCATGTCCAGCTCATGCTGTCTCTGTTTCTCCTTCTCCCTTTCCTCTGCTTCCAGCTCTTTTAACCTAATTTCATGCTCCCTCTGCTTCTCCGCTCTGTCTTTCTCTTTTTCCTTTTCAGCTGCTTCCAGCTGTTTTAACTTAATTTCATGTTCCAACCTTAATTTCTCCAACTCTAACTGAGCCGTCCCACTAACTGATGCCTTTTCAGGGATATTCTCCAATACCTCAGCCGAAAACACATTCTTCACAATATAGTACTGAGTTATGGCCCTCCGCACCTCCCGCTTTTTCATCGACAACCTCACCTCTGCGACATTTATTCCTTTCGCAATATTTATCAAGTCCGACTTTGTGGCAGCCTCTAGCGCCTCCAGAGTCGGGATTTCTATAAATTCATCCACATCCATCTTTGCTGGTTTCCCGTGCAACCAGACCCACGTTTGGACTTAAAAGCCCCATTCACTGGCCCTCAAATTTGGTATGAAATCCCGGATGAGCCCCCACTTTGTTACGAACCCCATAACTGGGTCACTTACCAGTAAAGATAGAGAGGTCCGTTGAAGTCTGATGGTACTAATTTTAACAGTATTTATTGGTAAAACTACACAAAAATAATATCAATGCAAACATACAGATAATATATGTCATCAATACTAAATCTAAAAGTGTGGGTATAATAATTGTCCGATGGAAATATAAAAGTCACTCAGTTCATGCAGGCTGCAGCCTTGGGGACCACTGGGTTTTGCAATGGTTGGAGAGAGAGAGAGATTTTTGGGAGAAAAACTTGCCGGCTTTTCCTTTTATGATTTCGATCCGTCGGGAGTCCCGTTGGTGTGGCCGTTCACTTGTGGCCTTGCCTTTAGCTAAAGCTGTTTTTCCATGGCAAGGCCGCCAATCTCAGGCAAGGGAAGGATGCACACAAGCCCCCCACCGGCTGTCGCTATTAAATGCTGTCATGGGATTTCTAGCGTTTCTCCTGGTGCGTCTAAAGGGGTTGTTCCCCAGACCCTCTTTTATCCTTACTCACGGGGTCTCAGATTTCAATCAGGTTGGGATAATGCAATCCCTCAACTAGCCCACTCTGGTCACCCCTGAGGGCTTCAATCAATAGTACAGTACTCAATACACAATTCCGTTTCCAAGAGACAATAGCCGTTATCAGGGTTTTTGTTTCGCTGGGGCCAGGACACATTCCAAACCTTGTGGATTCTGTGTGTCTTTCTCTTATTTCCTGGGTCCCAGACCCGAATTAATAGCGATCTTGCGATTCTCGAAAAGGAGTGGGCGACTTTGTACCCTTCTGCCCCTCAGTGTTGAGGCACATTCATAACATCTGTAAGACTGCTGAACAAAGTCTAGAACAACTCAGTTTTCAACTGTATCACAATCTTAATGAAGTATGGACCCAAGAATAATTCCTGAGACAAAAGAGACTGTTTGCACATGAAGAATCTCAAATCCTCCCCCAGATGCTGGCTGACCTGCGAAGTTCCTCCTACTGTTCAATTTTAGCTCTGGAGGTAAGATGTCAGTGACTGCCATCCAGATTTTTGCTCCACTGCCCCTGCAGCCTTTTCGGTTAGGCTCAGATAGAAGCTGATCCTGCACATGAATGCAAGGCTGGGAGCTAAAATCTCAACCAACCCACATATATGTCTCTGGAGCTCTGCCAGAGATCTATCCTTTGGCCCTTCTGTTTCTCTTCTGCAGTGCTAACAGCAATCCATCAGAGAAAATTCCACAGAGGCATCTTGTTCATACAAAGCAGTATGAATGAATTTAAAGTTCAAAGTAAATTTATTACCAAAGTATATATATGTCACCGCATACTACCTTGAGATTTATTTTTTTGCAGGCATTTTCAGGAAAATAAAGAAATACAATAAAGTTTATGAAAAACTATACATTACAAAGGCTGACAAGCATTCAAAATGCAAATGAGGACAAATAAATAAAAAAGTGATTAAATAATATTGAGAACATGAGTTGTAAAGTCATTGAAAATGATTCAGTAGGTTGTGGCATCAATTCAGCACTGAGGTGAGTGAAGATATCCACACTGATTCTGTTACGATGAACTCAGGCTCATGGACCCAGGCACAGAGTAACCAGAGACTCAAGTATAAAACATCAAAGAGAGTTTATTCACAGAATAATTAATGAAAATACACTGATCACTCGGAACAAACATCAGTATGGAAAGGTTAATTCAAGACGGGGAGATAATTGGTCAGCACATGTAACTTAAATAGTGCAATGTCATATAAGAAACCCACAGTTACCAAACAATAGCACAAGTAAATCTTCAGGGAGCAACTAACAGGTAAAGCAAGCCACAATTAGCTAAATTAATGATATTCATCTGAAGTAAAGCACCAAGGTCTGGGGTCCTCAGTGGTCTCCTTCTGATCCAAAGGGTTCATAGCAGATTCGTGGCAGAATCAATGACGAATTAACTCCACAACCTTTAGAATCACTTTCACTAAATTTACAACTCATGTTCTCAGTATCACTTATTTACTTTTTTATTTAGTATTGTTACAGTTTGTCCTGGTGGTTTAGGGCAGTAACTGTTCCCGAATCTGGTGGTGAGTTCAGGCTAATAATTGCCCAATTCGTCTACTTTTTGCCTTCTACAATGTCCTGAAATGTGTTGCTAACAGTGTTATCAGTTTCTTGCCAATGACCTGGTCAATGCCCAGTAGGGTTTTGCCAGGGCCACTGGGCTCCCATTCTCATCACCATCCTTGTCCAAATGTTGAGCAAAGAGTTGACTTTCAAAATAAAGTAAGAATGACTGCCCTGGTTTGCAGTTGGCTAACTGAAGTCAATGGGCATCAAGGGGAATGCATTCCTATAGCTGGAGTTTATTCTCACTAAAAGGAAGAAAGTTGTGCATTTGGAGGATAATCATCCCGCCCCAGGTATTCCTGGATTCAGTGTTTACAACCCAACTATCTTTAGCTGCTGCATCTTTACTAATTTTTTCCCATTCTAAGGTCAGAAGTGGGAATGTTTTCTTACCTTTGCAGAATGATCAATCTCATTCGCAGCACCTCAGTAAATGAAACAGCATTGTTGTAAGACATGAACAATCTGGGCTGACAGTCAGTGCAGTAAGGCGAGACTGCAGCACCACTGGAATTTTCATCTTGCCTCTCAGTTGGAGGTAGAGAGCACCATAATACTATTAGGAGAATAACAGGAGAGCTCTCCTCACTATGCAGGTACTGTACACACTGATGCTGTACCACCACCACTGAATGAGGTGTTTCTGACACCTCACTGTCTGTATATTGGTTGTTCGTATTCCCCGCATGAAAATAGTGAGTAGCTTTCCTATGAGTAGTGTTCTCGCTATTGTCGAAAGCTACATTAATGCAAATGATTTATTTTGCTGAGTTCTCCACAATCTGTAGAGAACAGATGGATTAGTGACAATTGCCAATCATAATATTATTTCTTCTCTTGGCAGACCACAGCACTCTTATCTCATGTATTAATAAAAAAATCATGCTTTAATGAGGCTTGCTCACTCCCTTTGCCTGTTTCATTCCCTGAATATTTTTACTCAATTTCACTTATGAATTACAGCAGTGTTGTGAGGTGTCCTGTGAGCCCTTTACATGGTTAAAACCCAAGATCACAATTATATACTGCATACTGACAGCTGTGAAAGTTTGCATTATATGTTCCGTCTAGTCTCTTAAGATCCAATAATACCATTTGAGGAAGGGTTTGTCACAAAACAAACAATACTTTAATAAACATGACAATAATTTTGATATATTACAAGCAATTGTTTACATTTCATTCATGTACACTAGAGTAAAATTCTGATCAGCATGTGGTGGTGTTGGACCAGCAGGTTTTCTGAGCTCTTGGATAGTAATTCTATTAAAGCACTAAATCACTTTTAATCCACTGTTTTTGTAGATGGTACCTCATAGTCTGAAAAATTTTACAATCAATAAACCCGCAGATTTTCTCAATAACTGGGTACTAATTCTATTAATATACCATCTCACTTTTAATGACACACTCCCTATTGAAAAAGCTCAGCATGAAACATTGACTGTTTATATCTCTCCATAGGTGCGGCCTGACCTGCTGAGTTCCTCCAGCACTTTGAGTGTGTAACACACTTTTCACTCTCTGTTTTTGTAGATATCATCTAGTAGTGTAGACAACTTGCCGGTGAACAAGGTGAGTTTAAAGGCAGAGTGAAAATAAAAAGAAGAGAGGTGTAAGCGGAGCAGCCATTGTGTGAATGGGCCAGTGTTAGAGTAGTCAGGTTTTGGGTCAACAGGCTTTGGTGAGAAAAGGGTGGAAGTTAAGGGTGCTGGGTAGTTTGGAATCCTTTAGTTCATTGTAGAATTTAAGCTTAGGAAGTTAGAGACAAAGCTATATAGGTGTAGGCAGGATGGTAGTTTAGGCAGCAAAATGCTCCTCCTAGCAGTCTCCCTGATGAAAACATGGGAGTGCACCCAACTTCAGCTCCTGACTGGCAAGGTCAAAGAAATGTGGCTGTACTCAGGACCATCGGGAGACTGGAATTCTCATTGATGAGGCTTCCACTGAGGTGGTCACACCCAGTGCGCAGGCTTCAGGTAGTAGATAGGTGACCACCAGGAGAAGTAAAGGGGGTAAGTGGTTACTACAGGGTTCCCTTTAGGCCATTCTGCTCTGCAACAAGTATGTCCTTTGGATACTGCAAGGGGAGATTACCTATCAGGGCACAGAAAGAGCAGCCCAGTCAGTGGCACTATGGCTTTCTCTGAGGCTCAGCAGGGAAGGGTAAGGTCACATAGTGTGGTAGTGATAGGAGACCCAAAAATTAGAGGGACGGACAGGAGATTCTGTGGCCTTGAAAAAGACACCAGGTTGGTTGGTTGCCTCTCAGGTGCTAGGGTCAAAGATATTTCAGAGCGGCGGTAGAATATTCTCAAGGGGAAGGGCATGCAGCCAGAGGTCATGGTGCACATTGGCACCAATGACATAGGTAGAAAGGGGGAAGAGGTCCTGAGCAGTGAGTGCAGGGAGATAGGGATGAGACTAAAGAGCAGGACCTCCAAGTGAGTAATCTCTGGATTTGTCCCAGTGCCACGCTAGTCAGGACAGCAATACAATGACAGTACAGGTGAAT
Organism: Hypanus sabinus; assembly: GCF_030144855.1. NCBI lineage: Eukaryota > Metazoa > Chordata > Chondrichthyes > Myliobatiformes > Dasyatidae > Hypanus > Hypanus sabinus. The sequence goes on from NC_082706.1 coordinate 173,519,685, forward strand.
GAGTGGTTGAGGAACGAGTATAGGGGGCAACATTTCAGACCTCTGAATCATTGGGATCTCTTCTGGGGAAGGAATGACCTGTACAAAGAGGATGGGTTACATCTCAGCCCAAGGGGGACCAATATCCTTGTGGGCAGGTTTGTTAGAGCTGTTTGGGAGGACTTCAACAAATCTGGCAAAGGGGTGGGCACCAGAGTGATAGGGCTGAGGACGGGCAATTGGTAGACAAGTCATTGCATTGTGTAGAGAGACTGTGAGGAAGGACAGCCGGATGACACAGTAAAATTGCAGTCAGTGGAATGAGTTGAAGTGTAACATGGAGGCAAAATCAAAAAGGGTGATGAATACAGGACTGAAGGTGTTATACTTGAATGTATGAAGTATATAGAATAATGTAAATGGTCTTATAGTGCAGCTAGATATTGGCAGGTATGACATTGTGGGCACCACTGAGTCGTGGCTGAAACAAGATCATAATTGGGAGCTTAAGATCCAGGGATAGACATTGTATCAGAAGGACAGGCAGGTAGGCAGAGGGGTAGGGGTGGTTTTGGTGGTGGAAAATTAAACCAAATGCTTAGAAGGAGCTGACATAGGTCTGGAAGTTGTGGAATCCTTGTGGCTAGAGTTCAGAAACTGCAAGGTTAAGAAGACCCTGATTGGACTGTGATATCCTGGTTAATATTTCTGCTGCTATGTGGTAGGGTAGTTTATATTAGCGGCTTTCTGTAAAAGCAGCGTACCGGGTTGCAAGTGTTCGACTAAAGATAAGTACACATGTTGTCCAACTTAAGAATGTGAGTCAGCCAGACAGGTTTGTGGGATGTGAGAGAAGCTGCTAGAGAGCTGTGGGGAATGTTTTCTGAAGGGCAGTAGTCTGGCCTGGGGTCTTCTGGTGGGAGGTGCAGAGAATGGAACGCAGATTGCTGTTGAAAGGCAAGTTCCCATTGCACCAAGTGTTTGGTGCAGATGAATGGCTCCAAGGAGGAAGGGCCAATACTCCCAAGAGGGAGCCTGGTTGCTTGAGATGGATTTTGATCAAAGTTCAGAATGTGGTGTGTGCTTTCACGCAGACCGTGTGTCCAGCATGTCAATAAAAGACAACTACAGGATCAGCTTCTACTTAATGTGCACCTTGGACTGGTTTAACTGTAATGGACCCTTTTAATTTTTTCATTTCTCTTGCCTACTGTGTGGTAAAGCTGAAATTTGTAAATATAATTTCTTTATAAATGTATGCGATGCACAATCTGTTATTTCTTGCTGACCAACAATTGTATATGTCAATATTTACTCAGTATTCGCTCAAATCAAGGTTTCTTTAATTATGACATTACGATGTTCCTGTTTGGTTGAACCCCAAATCATACCAACCTTTGATGTATATTGTTTGCGAATGGAGGCCTCTCACCGATGAGTCACGTAGTTGTTAGCAAGTCCGCTAATGAGCCAAGATTGCATACAAGCTGTTGAGAGGGTTACAGAAGTCATATACGGTAGCCTGGATGTGGGATATAAATTACAATGGCAGATAGAAAAGGCATGTAAAAAGGGCAATGTTACAATAGTCATGGGGAATTTCAGTATGTATGTAGATTGGATAAATCAGCTTTGTGCTGGCTCCTAAGAGACAGAATTTGTAGCATGCCAATAAGATGACTTGTTAGACCAACTTGTGATGGAGGTTCCTGGGAGAAAGGCAATTCAGGATTGGGTGTTGTGTAATGAGGCAGCCTCAATTGAGGAGCTTAAGGTTAAAGGAGGCCTTAGGAGGTAATGATCATAATATGATAGAATTCCCTCTGCAGTTTGAGAGGGAGAAGATATAGTCAGATGTATTGATGTTATAGTGGAGTAAAGGGAATTACAGAGGCACAAGAAAAGAATTGGCCAAAGTTGATTGGAGGAGGAACTAGCAAGGTTGACAGCAGAACATCAATGGCAGGAGTTTCGGGTGGCAACTTGGAAGGAGTAGTGAAGATACATCCTAGAGATGAAGTATTCTAAAGGTAAGATGAGGCAGCTGTGACTGGCAAGGGAAATTAAAATACAGCATAAAAACAAAAGAGAGGGCACATAATAGAGCAAAAATTAGTGGGGTTAGAGGATTGGGAAGCTTTTAAAAACCAACAGAAGGCAATTAAAAAATCCATAAGGAAATAAAAAGATGAAATATAAAAGTAAGCTACCCAATAATAAAAAAGGTGATAGCAGAAGGTTCTTCAAATATATAGAGTAGAAGAGAGGTGAAAGTGGATATCGAATCATTGGTAAATGAATGATGCTGAAGAGGTAGTTATGGATGACAAAGAAATGGTGGATTAACTAAATAAGAATATTGTGTCAGTCTTCACTGTGGAATACACTAGCAGTATGCCAGATGCTCGCGAGTGTCAGGGAGCAGAAGTGAGTGTAATTGTTATTACAAAGGAGAAGGTGCTTGGGAAACTGAAAGGTCTGAAGATAGATAAGTCACCAGGATTGGATGGACTACACCCCAGCATTTGGAAATAGATAGCTGAAGAGATTGTGGAGGCATTAGTAATGATCTTTCAAGAATCACTAGATTCTGGAATGGCTCCGTAGGACCAGAACATGGCAAATGCAATTCTACTCTTTAAAAGGGGGGGGGGGGGGGAAAGCAGAAGAAAGGAAATTATAGGCCAATTTCTCTAACTTCAGTGTTTGGGAAGATGTTGGATTCCATTATTAAGGATGAAATTTCAGGGTACTTGGAGGTGCATGATAAAGTAGGCCAAAGTCAGCATGATTTCTTTAAGGGAAAACCTTGCCTTCCAAATCTGTTGGGATTCTTTGAGGAAGTAACAGGCAGGGTAGACAAAGGAGAGTCAGTGGAAATTGTTTATTTGATTTTCAAAAGGCCTTTTAAAAGATGCCACCCATAAGGCTGCTCAACAAGATGAGTGCACATGGTATTACAGATGGCCCCCATTTTTCGAACGTTGGCTTTACGATTGCTCGCTGTTATGAAAGACCTACATTAGTACCTGTTTTCACTAACCAAAGAGGATTTTTGTTTTTACGAAAAAAAGATGCCCGCTTTGTACGTTTGTTTACCCCGAGAAAGACTACAATGACCGTGAAGCCTTGTGCATGCTGTTGTGTGCGCATGCATGTACGTGCGTATACGTATACGTGCACATGCTTGTCCATGCCGATTTTTTTTCTCCAAATTGATATTGGCTTGCTGGCTTTCTGATTGTGACAAGTGAAACTACACCGTATGTACAATATTTCTACTTTATATAGGCTGTATATTTATCATATAATTCCTGCTTTTACTATATGTTAGTGTTATTTTAGATTTTATGTGTTATTTGGTATGATTTGGTAGGTTTTTTTGGGTCTGGGAATGCTCAAAAACCTTTCCCATATAAATTAATGGTAATTGCTTCTTTGCTTTACGACATTTCAGCTTACAAACTGTTTCATAGGAACACTCTACCTTCAGATAGCGGGGGAAGCCTGTATAGGAAAGATACGAGCATGGAGAACATTGGCTGACTAGCAGGAGGCAAAGCATAGGAATAAGGGGAGTCTTTTTCATTTTGATTCTGGTAACGAGGTGTTCTTCAGGGGTTGGTATAAGGATCACTTCTTTTTACATTATACAGTATGTCAATGATTGTACTGATGGCTTTGTGGCCAGTTTTGCGGACAATGCAAAGATAGGTGGAGGGGCAGGTAGTGTTGAGGAAGCAGTGAGTCTGCAAAAGGATTTAGATGCATTTGGAGAATGGGAGAAGCTGCAGCAGATAGAATATAGTGTGGGGAAGTGCGTGGTCATGTACTTTTGTAGAACAAATCAAGACAGACTATTTTCTAAACAGGGAGAAAGTTCAAAAATCTGAGGTGCAAATGGACTTGGGAGTATTTGAGCAACACACACAAAATGCTGGTGGAACGCAGCAGGCCAGGTAGCATCTATAGGAAGATTTACAGTCGAGGTTTCGCACCAAGACCCTTCATCACGACTAACTGAAAGAAGAGATAGTAAGAGATTTGGAAGAGGGAGTGGGAGGGGGAGATCTGAAATGATAGGAGAAGACAGGAGGGGGAGGGATGAAGCTAAGAGCTGAAAAGTTGATTAGCAAAGGGATACAGAGCTGGAGAAGGGAGAGGATCATCGGATGGGAGGCCGAGGGAGAAAGAAAGGGGGGAGAAGAGCATCAGAGGGAGATGGAAAGCAGGCAAGGAGTGATTGTGAGCGGGACGGAGAGAGAAAAAAGAGAGAAAAGAAAAAAGGGGAAAAATGATAAATAGGTAGATAAATAGATAGATAAATAAGGGATGGGGTAAGAAGGGGAGGAGGGGCATTAACGGAAGTTAGAGAAATCAGTGTTCATGCCATCAGGTTGGAGACTACTCAAATGGAATATAAGGTGTTGTTCTTCCCATCCTGAGTGTGGTTTCATCTTGACAGTAGAGGAGGCATGGATTGACTTATCAGAATAGGAATGGGACGTGGAATTAAATTGTGTGTCCACTGGAAGATCCTGCTTTCTCCGGTGGATCGAGCATATGTGTTCAGCAAAATGGTCTACCAGTCTGTGTCGGGTCTCACCAATATATAGAAGGCCGCATCGGGAGCACCGGACGCAGTATATCACACCAGCCGACTCACAGGCGAAGTGTCGCCTCACCTGGAAGGACTGTCTGGGGCCCTGAATGGTGATGAGGGAGGAAGTGTAAGGGCAGGTGTAGCACTTGTTCCACTTACAAGGGTAAGTACCAGGAGGGAGATCAGTGGAAAGGGATGGGGGGGGGGGAAAGAATGTACAAGGGAGTGGCATAGGGAGAGCAGAAAGCAGAAAGAGGGGGAGAGGGAAAGATGTGCTTGCTGGTGGGTTCCCGTTGGAGGTGTTGGAAGTAATGGAGAATTATATGTTGGATCTAGAGTCTGGTGGGGTGGCGGGAGGATGGGGTGAGAGCAGATGTGTGTGAAATGGGAGAGATGCATTTGAGAGCAGAGTTGATGGTGGAGGAAGGGAAGCCTCTTTCTTTAAAAAGGGAAGACACCTCCTTTGTCCTGAAATGAAAAGCCTCTTCCTGAGAGCAGATGTGGTGAAGACAGAGGAATTGTGAGAAGGGGATGGCATTTTTGCAAGAGACAGGGTGGGAAGAGGAATAGTCCAGGTAGCTGTGAGAGTCTGTAGGCTTATCATAGACATCAGTAGATAAGCTGTCCCCAGAGATAAAGACAGAAATATCAAGAAAGGGGAGGGAAATGGACCAGGTAAATTTGAGGGCAGGGTGAAAGTTGGAGGCAAAGTTAATAAAGTCAACAAGCTCAGCATATGTGCAGGAGGCAGCGCCAATGCAGTTGTCGATGTAGCGAAGGAAAAGTGGGGGACGGATACCCGTATAGGCTTGGAACAGGGACTGTTCCACGAAGCCAACAAAAAGCAGGCATAGCTGGGACCCATATGGGTCCCCATGGCTATACCTTTAGCTTGGAGGAAGTGAGAGGAGCCAAAGGAGAAATTATTAAGAGGAAGGACTAATTCCACTAAACAGAGGAGAGTGGTGGTAGAGGGGATCTGGTTAGGGCTGGAATCCAAAAAGAAGCGGAGAGCTTTTAGACCTTCTTGGTGGGGGATGGAGGTATATAGGGACTGGACATCTATGGTGAAAATAGGGCGGTGGGGGCCAGGGAACTTAAAATCATTGAAAAAATTCATAGTGTGAGAAGTGTCACGAGCATAGGTGGGAAGGGATTGAACAAGGGGGGATAAAACAGTGTTGAGGTATGCAGAAATGAGTTCAGTGGGGCAGGAGCAAGCTGAGACAATGGGTCTACCTGGACAGGCAGGTTTGTGGATCTTGGGTAGGAGGTAGAAATGGGAAGTGCGGGGTGTGGGAACTATGAGGTTGGTGGCAGTGGATGGGAGATCCCAGAGCTGATAAGGTTGATGATGGTGTGGGAGACAATGGCCTGGTGCTCCTTAGTGGGGTCATGATCAAGGAATAAATAAGAGGAGGTATCAGAGAGTTGTCACTGTGCCTTGGCAAGGTAGAGGTCAGTATTGCATAGGATTCCCTAAGAGTTAAGTTGCAGTATGAGTCACTGGTAAGGAGGACAAATAGAATGTCTGCATTTATTTTAAGAGGAGTAGAATACAAGAGCAAGGATGTAATGCTGAGTGTTTATATGGCATTGCTCAGACCATACAGAATATTTTCAGTAGTTTTGGGCTTCTTTTCTAAGAAAAGGTGCTGGCAATCAAGAGGGTCCTGAGGAGTTTCACGGAAATGATTCCGGGAATGACAGGGTAAATGTATGTGGAGTGTTGGATTGCTCTGGGCCTGTACTTGCTAGGGTCTAGAAGATTGAGGGTGGATCTCATTGAAACCTAGTGAATATTGAAAGGCCTAGACAGAGAGGATGTGGAAAGGATGTTTCCCAAAGTGGGCGAGTCTAGAACCAAAGTCACATGCTCAAAGCAAGGGGACTTCCATTTAGAATGGAGATGAGGAGGAATTTCTTTAGCCAGAGGGTGGTGAATCTGTGGAATTCGTTGCCACAGACGGCTGTGGAGGCCACGTCATGGAGTAAACTTAAAGCAGAGGTTGAGAGGTTCTTGATTAGTCAAGGTGTCAAAGTTTACAAAGAGAAGACAAGAGAATGGGATTGAGAGGGATAATAAATCAGTCATGATAGAATAGCAGAGCAGGCTCAATGGGCCGAATGGCCTAATTCTGCTCCTATGTCCTACGTCCAAATTCTTATGGAAAATGGGGCCCAGGCCAGCTAAGAGGGATTCTGGAAATAGGATCCTGGTGAGAAGGTGCCAAACTATGAGAAGATGCCAAACGATCAGGTTTTCTGAACAATGGGAGAGAAGATTATCAGCTTTACTGCACTCGGTTCACGAATAAATAGGACATATTTTGGAATGTGCTAATCAATCAGTACCCATGTGCCAAAGAAACTCAGCTTATTTGAAACTCCACCTCAGATGAGAATAACAAGGTCAAATTGCCTGAAATTCACCATTCTCGTTCAAAGCTGTCCAGGGGTTACAAATGCCCAACTTATGGGCATTCCTTTATATAAACAAACTCCCACAATATTACTAAATTCAAAAGTTCAATACTCATTTGTTCTATTCAAGTGCAAGTTCAAGTTTAATTGTCCTTCAACCATACATGAATACCCATGAATATAGCCAAGCAAAACAGCGATATTCTGGGCCTTGGCACAAAACACAGTACCAGCAGTCATACACAGCAAAAGGCACATATAACACAAAAAAGAGAGCAGCATACATACAGTCACACAAGCAATATAATATAGCCAAGTCCCTGAGTTCATGAATATCATCAGCAAGGGCAAACCTGCAGCAGTCTGCAGACGAATGCAATCCAGCTTGTCTTCTACCTCTTGCCTCTCTGCTTGGTGGCTGCAAACAGACGACCCCACAACATCAGGCCTAGGCCACGCTAACAAGAGGCTATGTAGCTCCCCCACCATCAGTCCCGCCAATAAACCAGTGAACCAGACTTGCAACATTCTACATTACCAATGTCCAGCAGGATCTTGCGATCACAAGAAAAATGACTAAGACAATCACTCATTGGTAGACCTGATAACGGTCTTTGCACACCCAACTCCAACGCCTCTCTGCAGCAGGCAGCAGCATGGTCCGCACCAATTATATCTCCTTGTCAATGAGCAACTCGCTTATGGAGTAGGCCTGCGGTACATGAAGTTATAAGGAACAAAACTAGTTTCCTCAATCTCTCCGCTTTTAGAAATTGATCTTTCTTGACAGCTTTTTTGTGCTTTTGATGAACATTAAAATATGAGATTATTACAGAAGTATGGTTACCATAAGGGGATGGCTGGTGGTGTAGGGGCATCAGCATTGGACTTCGAGGCGGCTGGTCCTGAGTCTGAATCTGGCTGAGTCCCAACCTGAGCATCAGCAGTATCTGTGTGGAAGAAAGGCCTGGCAGTCTACTTCCATATCTTGCCACAAAAACCCTAAGGACAACTATGCTACCATAGGGTCGCTATGAGTTGATGACAGGACTCAGTAACAACAATGGTTACCATTTTGTGTAATTTTGGGGTATTTTCCAACTTATGGATAAAATCAGCTTATGGATTTCAGTAAAAGTGGAACCAGCTTTTATCCAGGGTCAACCAGAATCACAGAAAAAAATTAAATTACCAATAAGAACTGCAGATATAGATCGAATTAAACTTCTCTTATCTTTTTGCACAAATTTGGCTAATTTCATCTGGTCACACCAACAAAGTGAACAAATTTACAAGGAGTTCCATCTTAAATTTATTTTAATTGTAAGATATATGATCTATAAACAGACAGCTAGAACAAGGGATAATTCTTTAGAATTTCAGCTTCTGTACATGGAGTGGCTCTGGCAGCATGTGTAGGAAATCTGGCCATGCTGCCAGATTGTTTTCAGGAAAGGTTTTACAAAATTTCTGCCAGTGGTTGAAGCTGATGGCCAGCAATACTAGATCAATCCAGATGCATAAACTGTTTTATTGCAAATGTCCTTTGAATAAGTGATTTAATTTCATTAATGCCAAAATTGGAAGCTCATATTATAATTTTATAATATTATAATTTGTAATTCCACTAAGAAAAAGCAGCAGGAAAACATTCTTGACAATATTCTTTTTAGTATTATTAATTCACTTTATAGCAATGATGTCTGGTCTCCACACAATACATTTTGGTATAATCTGACCAACTAAATCAAAGTGCTCAAGTGAATACATAGTATTCATACACAGCCAGGGCTGATATCCACTCTTCATCTAACCTGTTAATCTGCTTAAGAACTTTGTACACTTCAATAAGATCACCTTTCATTCTTCTAAACTAAAGAGAGTACGAGCCTATTTTGCTAAATCTCTCTGTATATGACGAACCTCCCGCATGCCAAATTCATGACATTGAAAATTTCATATGACAAATTTAAGGTATTGTTCACATTGTTCACTTGCACTTAGTGAATTGCTCCAATAAATCCCAATACTTTCACCATGAATAAAACAGGAACAGTTCAAAGTTCCAAGTACATTTATTATCAATTGTTTGCTCTCTGTTTTTAGTGTTTTTCAAAGAAAAGCCGTGAACAGTATGGTATATTCAAGGAAACATGAATAATGCTGTGTAATCTTCTCTAAGGCATATAACCCTTTGAATGCAACCTATCCACTTCCTGGGGCAGAGCCTCCATGTCATATTTGTGTTGAATATTCCTTATAACAATCATGACAAAATGAGATTAAAGATAGCGAAGTTTGGTAGGTTATTGTTTTATTAATGGTATATTGTCAATAAACAGAGAAATTCCAACCCCACCAGCAGCTAGTCAAATCCCAGAAGGATCAGGTCTTTTTAAAAGTGTCTTCTTCAAGGAATGGTGTAGCCAAATCAAAAAAACAGAGGGTAGCAAGGTAAACAAGCACTGAGCTTTGGCATTGCGTAAAGACTCAGACAAAGAAAGGAGTGTTGTGTGAGATGTAGTTACTATTACACAAGGGATAACAAGAATTAAAACTCTGGCAGGGGGCCATACCAAGTTCTTCAGGTCACTAATTAAACTTCACAAGACCCGGCCTGACAAAAAGTACAAGCAGGCTTTTTCTTCCATGTGTCCTGCAATTATTTGAAATGAATAGGTGACTTCATCTTCTCCTAGCAGTGATTGTAATTTTAGGACAATTGCCAAAGAAACATATTTCTAACTATTCAAAGACATCATTCAAGCTGTGTTTATTTTAAAATTACCAGAGCTAACATTCACCTGGAACACAGTCACTCTTTCTTTGGGGTCAACAGTATGTATCAATTGGTTTGGAGATTTGTACGGCGATTAATTGGAAATTGCAGCCATCCATCATCTTTATCGTGTTTTGCACCAAGCAATATTCATATCCATGAAACAATTTTTACACAATCAAGGCTGCCTGCACTGATTTTCTGAAAAATTTACAGGCTGTTAACATTTCCAATAACTTGTCACTGGTGTTAACTATAACCGAAGTACTGTTAACTATAACCACAGTCCTTGAAAAGAGGTGGTAAATGGTGATAAAACCTGTCTCTCAAATTGCTTTAGTTGCCTGGTTCCATTAAATCAACGGCCACTTTACATCTGCAAAAATATTGTGAAAAAGCTAATCTTGTTTGTGCTGAGCTAGAGCAGCATGGCTTCTTGTTTGTCAGTCCCTGGACTGAGTTATATTGTTAAAATGCCCCACAGGGAGATGGATTGAAATCTTCTGGAAATGAAGACATTAAAAGTTAAATTTATTTTACAAGTTCCTGCACAGCAGTAATAAAATTTGTCTCACATAAGGATTTGTCAATTTTGAAGAAAATGTTAAAGTCAGAAATAGATGAGATAATACCAAAGCACTTATTTAGTAAAAAATAGAATAAATATAATAGATTTATTAATGCCCATGTCTTTAACATGAATTCATTATTTCAAACCAAAGGAAGGCTTGCATCTTAGAATGACTTTCTCAGCCTCATTCTACCCCAATGTGTTTTACGGCCAGGTTTTGAAGAATAGTCACTGTCGTAATGTAGGGACGTGACAACCAAACTCCCATTAATAGTAAAATAATAATAGCTAGAAAATACTTTGTACTCATTTTCAGGATGTAGATGGCAAGGCCATCATTTATTCTCATCTATTATTGCCCCTGGAAAGTTGGTGACAGGTCTCCTTCTTAAACTTCAGCAGCCTGTCTGGTCTAAGGTACTCCTGTGATGTTGGTGGATAGAGGTCCTGGATCCAGACCCCACAATAATGAAGGAATCTGTTTTTGTATTGCTAACAAATGTATAAAATTTGGCAAGGAAAACAGCCCTTGGAAAGATTGACTTGAATCTTGATATCTATGTGAGAGGACAGATGAGATCTCAGTTTAACCTCTCGTTAAAATCCTTTCAAAATAGGATGTAATGTAGGAATTCAATTATCTTTAAAATACATTTAACTTATTTATTCTGAAATAAGGCACACACAAGCCACTATGCTAGTGAATTGTATCAAATGAAATAAATCAAGTGAGTAAAGTTCTTAATTTTAGATTTTATTAAATATTTATTAAAGTTTTTGTACAGAAGTTCATGTGTTGGCTTACATTCAATAAAAACAAGATGCTAGTGTTTACAGATTACTGAAAGTAATGTTTAAAATGATGACAGTAGTTAAAATATGATTACTTTTGCATTTATGCATAACTAGTAAAAGCTTAATGAAAATTTGGGTCATATAATCCTAAGAGTTTGTTGTAAACCAATTATATATTTCAGCACTATGCAATTGTATTCACTGTTCTGTAAAAGGCATCATAATACTGAGCATCACAATCATAATTCCTACCCTAATGCTATAGAGCACAGACATTTCAACCTAAAAATTTAAAAGCAGCAACACTGATCAAGGCTTTTTTAAAAATTAGATGAATGCCTGGCCTATCAAATTTCATGACTGATAAGGAGGTGTAGAAAGGATTTTGTTCGTTCAAATTACTTCATCTTGAAACATAGTCCCAATCCTCACAGCTCTCATCATGAATTATTTATTGCCTATCATCCTAATAAAATTAGCATTAGCATGGAATTAACAATACTAATGATAACAAGGGAAGTTGTCTTTTCCTTTATGTATGGGTGAACTACCAAGGATGTAATGCTAGTGGCTGAACATGTCTACCTAGAGTCACAGAGTGATTTTCTGCTGGATGGTCAGCTGTGGACATGATTTCCTCTCTCTCCAGGAGAAGTGTGGAGAACAAAAGAAGCCCCTCATCATTACATTTATTGATCTCACCAAGCCGTTTGACTTGGTCAACAGAGATGGGCTCCTTTAGATCCTCTCTAAGGTAGGCTGCCCGCCAAGATTCCAGAGCATGATCAAATCCTTCCACAACAATATGAAAGGAACAGCAGCAGCAATTTGCAGAACTTAAACATATGCAGTAGCATTAAGCAAGGCTGTGTTCTTGGACCCATCAGAATTTTTTTGCTCTTCTTCTGAGGCATGTATTTGGCACTGCAACAGAAGACACTTACGTCCAGATCAGATGGCAGGGTTTCCAACCTCACCTACCTAGGAGCTAAAACAAAAGTTCGCAAGGCTATGATCAGAGACGTGCTGTTTGCTGACTCAGCATCAACTCCAGAGCTCGATGGATCACTTCTCCCAGGCCTGCAAGGAGCTTGGTCTGAGAAAGACAAACATCTTGGGACAAGACATGGAGGCACCAGCAGTCATTACCACTGATAACTACAAACTGGATGCTTGGGGTTCATCATCAGTGACAACCTCTCCTTGAATATAAGAATCAACAAATGCATCGGGAAGGCTGCAAGAACTCTCACCTGCCTCACTACATGAGCATGACAGAACTCCAAACTCTCGGTCAAAACAATGACGGCAGCACACAACGCTTGTGTCACCAGCACACTATGTACAACAGTGAGACCTGGACAAGCAGAAGAGAAGGCTCAACAGCTTCCATTTAAGGTGCTTTTGTCACAAACTGGACATCTCCTGGAGAGACAGAATACACAATGCTGAGGCTCTCTCTCATGCTGGCCTTCCCAGCATGCACACCGTGCTCAGGCAGCGTAGGTTGTGCTGGCTGAGCCATGTCTGCCGTGTGCAGGGTGGCCGTATCCCAAAAGACATTCTCTATGGTGAGCTGCCTTCAGAAAAGAGAACTATTGGCTGCCAGCAACTGCATTGCAAGGACGTCTGCAAGCAGGACATGAAGGCGCTGGACATCAACATTGAGTCCTGGGAGGAACTGGCAGTCGGGAGCAGCGGATCAAAAAGCACCCTGTAAAGCACCTCAAGTCAGGTGAGGAAAAGTTCAGGAAAGTGGCAGAAAACAAACAGGCCCATAGAGAGGAACGATGCATCTCCAGTGGATCTGAGACCAGTGACCTTTGCAAAAGAGACTGCCACTCTCATAATGGTTCCATCGGCCACAGAGAGTGCTGCGCCCGACAACATGGATGCAATGCTGAGGCTTTATAAGGCATTAGTCAGCCTTTATTTGGAATATCATATTCAATTTGGGCCCCATATCTAAGCAAAGATCTGCTGGCATTGGAAAAGGTCCAAAGAAGGTTCATGAGAATGATCGCGGAAATGAAAGGGTATGAGAAACGTTTGATCAACCTGGGGCTGTACCCACTGGAGTTCTGAGGAAAGAGGGAGATTCTCATAAACAGAATATTGAAAGGCCTGGACAGAATGATGTGGAGAGGATATTTCCAATAATGGGAGAGTCTAGGACCAGAATAGAAGGACTTCCTTTCCGAACAGAGATGGGGAGGGATTTCTTCAGCCACAGTGTGATGTATCTGTGGAATTCATTGTCACAGACAGCTGTGGAGATCAAGTCATTGGGTATATTTAAGGCAGAGGTTGAAAGATTTTTGATTAGTAAGGGTCAAAGGTTACGGGGAGACAGCAAGAGAATCGGGTTGCAAGTTAAAATAAATCAGCTTTGATCGAATGGTGGATCAAATTCAATGGGCCATTGGCTTAATTCTCCTGCTCCTGCGCCTTATGGCCTTATCTTCTAAGGCCACATGGAATAAAGGGATAAACCCTGGACTCTGCAAAGTGCTGTTATATTAAATGCCTCATGTTGGAATTTGTTAAAGATTAACAAGAATCACCTGAAGGGAAATTAATTGTTTCTTTAACTGAAGTTCCTCTATGTACATTTGCCTAAATCAAAACAGCCCACTGATAATGTAAACCTACACACCCAAACATTTCCCCCTATATTTCCTTAAGGAAGAAAAGAGAGGCAGGGATTCAAAACAGTTTAGCAGAGGAATCCTAGAACACAATTCTAGAATTGCAGAGATGCACAAAAATTCAGAACTGAAGGACGGAAGAGGGCTGGAGGAGGTTTTAATTATTGACATATTGTGCTGAGTAGCCCCACCACTCAGCAATCTCCAATTTGACCCTGGCCTAATTACAGGACAATCTACAATGACCAATTAACCTACCAACCAATACATCTTCGGACTACGGGAAGAAACCAGGATACCCAGAAAAAACCTGGCACAGTCAAACAGACAGAGCGGGAATTGAACCTGAGTTGCTGGTGCTGTCAAGTCTTGTGCTAACCATTACACTACCATGCTGCTCTAGATAGGAAGAGATTACAAGATTGTGAAGGAAGTTGATCATGGAATACTTAAAACCACTGAAAATTTAAGCATTCTGCTCTCAATTCACTGATTTTTCAAAAATATACCTATCTCCTCTCTACATATCTCCAAGTGATTTAGACTCCACAGTCATTTGGGAGAAAGAGTTCCAGAATTCAACACACTCTGCAAAAGCGACTCCTGTACACCTCAGTTTTAAATGACTGGTCATTATCTTCAAAGTTCAAAGTACAGATATTATCAAAGTATTTATACTAGGCAATCCTATGTTGAGTTCAATGCTGAATTGCATCTCCTGCGACACTGCCGGTACCAAATTGTACCGGTCCTTTGGATTCACCTGATGCATGGAGAGGTGGAACTTGCTACATGGGCAACAACTTGCTCTCCATATCGTACTGCCCTGGCTTGCGTATCTAGACAGCTAGGATGCAATATTCATGGTCAATTCTGACCAACAGCGTCTTCCTCCTCCTCATACTATTCACAGCCTTGAGATTTGTCCGCTTACAGGCTGCCATAAAACAAATAAACCTGATTTAGAAAGAAGAGCATCAAGCGACCAAGCAAGAACACATCATGCAAACAATAAAAGTAAGCAAATAACATTCAGAGGTGAAGCTCACAAAAGTGAGCTCACAGCCACAAAGCCAGTCACAGCCAATCCAGGTGCCTGTTAGTTGTAGGCCACAGACTTAGTTCAGTGCAGAGACAAGTAAACCTCACTGAGCAAGGAACTGAACACTGGCCTTTACCTTGCCTCCAAAACTGACATCCTGACAGTTTCAATCTGGCCCAGTGCTTAAATCAGCCAACCCATGCCTCATTCCTCACTCTCAGGCCTAGGCCCTGCTGCTTCGATACGATTTCGGATCTGGGCCCCACCACCACAATTCAGCCCATGCCCAAACTTTCCAAACTGGCCTGGTGCTTCAATAAGTAAAAAAACAGGCTCATTCTTTGCTCTCGGGCACAGGTCGTGCCACTTCAACTCCGCCCCACCTCAGATTCAGTGCTTTCCATGTGCTCCATGTTCACTCCAGCAATGGTCATACATCAGCTCATTTCCCGCTCTTGGGCCTGGACCTGGCCACCTTGATTCAGCCTGAACACACCATGCCACAATCATCCTGTTCCTTTGAATGTTCAGTTCACACCACAAAAATCCTGGATCGCACAGGTAGCTCAAAAGCTCAGCTCTGAAAGAAAAATTACAGGCTATTGATAGTTATCCAGACAACGTGTGATTAATGAAGTAGAAAGAATTCCTTCAGCCTCCATGCAATCCAGTTCCCTAGCTACTTTATCATGGATGGTATAAGGAACTGGACAGGCTTTGCAAACCTTGGATGTGGCATTTTCATTTAACACTACTTTACGCATAATACATTTGAGTTTTCGATTGCCATCCTTGACCACTGCTGTGGCAGCACACAGTACCTTTCTTAAAGCTCTTTCAGTTGACTCTATTTCAGGGGATGTGGCATGCAAATGGTGGATGGAGCTCCAATCAAGTTGTAGTTGTCTCAGCCACTCATGATCCCACAATGCTGGCCCTCTTGTTTTTAGCACATACAAGCCCATTGTGACTTGTTGATGACTGTATTTCACTGTTAGCTATGTCATTCCCACAGGACTTCTCTTTTCTCCACTATAAGTTCTTTGTTGGCTATCTGTAGGCTTCAGTTTAATATCTTTAAAATACCATTCAACCTCATTTGGAGAAATGACTATAACACCTGGGCCAGTGTCCAATTCCATTTTAATTAATTTACAAGTCACTTCTGGAATAAGCCATATTGCTTGTCTATTGTTAGTCTTCTCATTGTAAATCTTAAGGCTACTCAGTCCTACTCGCATCATTATCAGATGTTTTATCAACAGCATGCTTTTTTTCAAACTGCAACTTGACTTTTTAACATTTTGTCTTCCCTGTGGAGGCCATTTTGTTCACACTCACTTTCATTCTTGACTGCAACTCAATAGCAGCTCTGTTGTTTCCATTAATACAGCTATTGCAACTGTTCTTTTAAATGTAAGCTGTGCTTCAATTAGTAGCCATTTTTAATGTGTTCTTGTAAGATTCCACAAACTGAACAATCATTAAAATGCATCATTAAGCCAGGCACTGAACACACAATACTCAGACAACCTCTTCACTTTAGCCTCGTAAGTTGAAATGGACTCCCCTTCCTTTTGATTCTGCTTATGGAAGCTGAAGTGTTCTGCAATGGTTTTGGGTCTAAATTTTCCTGCATTACATTCAGGATGATAGAAAACCTGTCATTCATTTCTTATTGGCTATTCCATTTGCTTTAAAATACTACTCAATTCACTTAGTACACATATTCCAGTATACATACCTTGTGCAATCATAAGAACATAAGAATACAAGAACTATGAGCAGGAGTAGGCCATCTGGCCCATCAAACCTGCCCCGCCATTCAATAAGATTATGGCTGATCTGGCCATGGACTCATCTCCATCTACCTGGTTTTCCCCATAACACTTAATTCCCCTACTATGCAAAAATCTATCTAACCTTGAATTAAGTATATTTACTGATGTAGCCTCCACTGCTTCACTGGGCAGAAAATTCCACAGATTCACCATTCTCTGGGAAAAGCAGTTCCTCCTTATCTCTGTCTTAAATCTACTCCCTCGAATCTTGAGGCTATGTCCCCTAGTTCTAGTCTCATCTACCAATGGAAACAACTTTCCTGCCTCTATATTATCTATCCCTTTCATAATTTTTTATGTTTCTGTAAGAGCTCCTCTCATTCTTCTGAATTCCAGCAAGTACAGTCCCAGGTGACTCAATCTCTCCTCATAGTCTAGCGCCGACCACCCCCCCCCCCCCCATCTCTGGAATCAACCTGGTGAACATCCTCTGCCCCGCCTCCAAAGCCAGTATATCCTTCCTCAAGTAAGGAGACCTGAACTGCACACAGTACTCCAGGTGCGACCTCACCAGTACACTGTATAGTTGCAGCATAACCTCCCTGCTCTTAAATTCAATCCCTCTAGCAATGAAGGCCAACATTCTATATGCCTTCTTGATAGCCAGCTGCAACTGAAAACCAACAAACCAACCTTTTGTGATTTGTTACAAACCAACCAATCAAACGCATTAAGTATAAGAGTTGGGACATCATATTGCAATTGTGTGAAATATCGATTATAAATTATTTAGAGCATTGTGTACAGTTGTGTTCATTGTGTATTTAATACTTCAGTGTTGTTTGCATGCATGTTTGTTGCAAAATCATCAGGCATGCTCACAGATCTGAGTAGATTGTTTGGAAAAAGTTTAGACCAGTGTTTTCCAACCTTTTATAGCCCAGCGACCCCCTAAAGCACTTTCATACTTGCCAATGCCCCCTTAAGCACTTTGATACTTGTTAACGCCCCCCTCGGGCACAATATACTTTCCGGCACCCCCATAGTGTAAAAACATGTCTACCATATGCTAACATGAGAAAAATGTTCCTGCTTTACATTTTTATTTGTCTTTAAACCTAGTTTACACAGTATCTGTGCACTGTACAGCAGCTTCTATGTCAACGTGATCCTTCAGCTCAATGGTTTTTAGGAGGAGTTGAAATATTTGGCTCAAGCTGTAACAGTAAAAGCCTCAAGTCCCCACGTGTAATAATGCCCAAGCGGTTTCTGTTTTTTGTGAATATGTGGTTCACTGCACTGAAGCCTCTTTCAGTGAGATAAGAGGATGGAAATGCAATGAAGAGTTGCTTGGCTTTTCTCCAGAAACTTTGTATGACAGTGTAGCCACATACCACAAAAGCCAAACAAGAGAAAATCTGAAGATGCTGGAAATCAAAAGCCAACGTTTTTGAAAAAATGTTTGTTTCTTCATCATTCTGAATTTTGATAATTTCTTCTTGCAAGCTCTCTTCCGGATCTTCCACCTTGCAAAGAAATGGGTAATTACCAATCCAGAATATCCAGATCATTCCGATCCTTGAACTGATTCTAAAAGCCCTTCTTCAGTGATTGCAGGTGTAAGCAGTACTCTTGCAAATCAATGTCTGTGAAAGAGAGTGTCATACTTCCACACAGGAAATCTGTGAGAACATCCTTCTCCCAACGTTTTGCTTATGTATTTCTGATAAAACTGGACATTGCACTTTTTGCCTGGATTAAATTGAAATTCTCACCCTACAGTTTCATACTTAGAATGTTCATTTTGTCATACAGATCGGCTAGGTATGCCACATCTCCACACAGAAGTTCAATCTTGTTTCCCAAGCTCTTGTCGACTTTGAGCAAAAATTCAACCACAGCGTCAAAAAGATCAAAGAAATGACTTAAGCAGCCAATGCACCACAGTGAGAAGAAGCAAGTGTTCAAATATTGGTATCCAGGCGAGCGTTTAAAATACTGGTGTTCATTTTGAGATCAGTGATGAGCATTTATGATACAGCAAGTATTATTAATCTTTCACCAATTGTATGAGATTTTCCACACTTTGCTATCATTTAGGAAATGTTATAAGAAACAATGAGAACACAATCAAGGTCATTTTTAGCTTTCTTGACAAATGACTTGAGTTTGCAACATTTTTCAAAGGCTTCTTTTATCTTCTGGAACTGAGTAATACCATAAGTAGCCTTTTCCAGGAGTCTTTTATTGAAGTGATCCTGCAATCTTGATGGCCGTGGCTTCATTAGACAGGACAGTATTACAAATAAGACACATGGGGCGTTGCTGATTTGACGGGATGTAACATTGTATTCAGAGGTTCAAAGGTACATTTAATGTCAATATACATCCTGAAATTCGTTTTCTTCACAACCATCCACAAAAACAGAGAGTGCCTCAAAGAATGAATGACAGTTAAATAATAGAACTCTAAAGCCCCCCCCAGCTCCCCCATCCCATGTGTACACAGCAGCAAAGCAATGATCCCCCTCCCCCACCTGCAAAAAACATCGGCACCCCCCACCGAGCACTCAAGCATGCAGCGAAGCATCAATAAAAACACAGACGTGCAGTACCCCAAAGACTACTCGTTCCCCCAGTAATTCTACATACCACAGGCCCTCTCTCTCTCTCTCTCCCTAATAAGGGAAAAAGAGGTGTCTCCGCATTGATGCACTTTCTGTAGTTTCTGTTTCATAGCAGGACTAGAATTCAAAGCTTCATCACTTGCAGACTCATAGAGATCACACTGTACATATTTATCCATCATTAATGGGGCTGAATTAAGATAAAAAATTAATACAAACTGGGAATGCCTTACCATATGTTGATGACAGCAGCGAGTTGACACGGATGGAACGATGGTAGCAGCACGCGAAGGAATGATGAGGTGAAGATGAGGACGATCACAACAGTGAAAACTACATTGACAAGGATTCAGATTGGAATCTGAATATTAGTCGGGATAGAACTGGTGTTCGGCAAGCTACCTTTATACTATTCTAATTAGCGCGATTGGCCTATCACATAAGGACTCATAATCCCCTAAGCTGGTTCTTGACCACACGTATGAGGGCAAGATTGCTTTGAACACCTCAAGAGGAATCCTATGGGTCTGCAGGTTCACTGCTTGTCTCTATTTCTCGGTTTTGTTCCGGCCAGCACTGTATCATTGTGCAACCTGTAGATGTGTAGTCAAAGCTGAGAAGGTGTACTTGACTTACCAACTGTTAAATTGTATGAACTCATTCCATGCCAAAAGTCAAGGGGAACTGTTGGACACCCTGGCTACTAATTTATGCATCCCCAATAATGTCTGTTTGGTTGGTAAGGATGGATGAGATTGCCGAGTGTCAGACGCATTGTGATGACGAGTGCTCATTGCCTGCAGAGATATGGTTCCAGTGTGTTCCAGTGCTTTATCCTTTTTTTATTGAAGTGCCTGCTCTATACAGTTGGTCAGGTCTTGTGCCTCAAGTTAGGGTGCCGCTTACCACCCCCCTCTAAATCTTGACTGCCCCTGACGACTTCTATTTCCCCTTGGGGTCTGTACCGTTCCCTGTTTGGAATTCACCTGTCTAGACAATCTGCTGAGATCTCAGATTTATTTTACTCTTTTCTTCCCAACATGTTCAGTTGCCAGTTTATTGGTATAAGTGTAAAAGATAATGAATAAAAAAAAAATTCCTTTAAGAATATTATTACTATGCAGCATCAGCCCTTGTTACCATGAGAATCTGCAATAAAACCATAAGATTATCGGACAGAGGAGCAGAATTAGGCCATTTGGCCCATTGAGCCTCTCTGCAATTCCATCACTGCAGTTTTAATATCCCTGTCAACACCATTCTCCTACCTTCTCCCCGTAATGTTTGATGCCCTGACTTATCAACCTCTGTTCAAGAAATTCCTCCACATCTCTGTTCTAAATGAACATCCTTCTATTTTGAGGTTGTACTCTCTGGTTCTAGACTCAAGAACCCTCTGTACATCCACTTTATCTAGGCCTTCCAATGTTCAACATGAATTAGTTCACAGGTCACTTCACTGGCTTCCGTTAAATTATTCTTGGCACTCAGAAGAGATTTCACAAAAACTTATTTATTTGTATAAAATATTTTAATTAATATTTTGAATATAGGAATATTGTATTTTATGGAGTCACAGAGTTTTATAGTGTAGGGATAGAACCCTCAAACCAACTCATCCATGCCAATTATGGTGCCTTTCTGAACTACTCCCATTTGCATGCATTTGTCCTCTAAGCCTTTTCTTTCCACAACCCTGTCTAAATGCCTTTTAAACATTTTATTTGTACGCACCTCTACCGCTTCTTCTAATAGTTCATTCAATACACCCACCAACCTCTGTGTGGAAAAACCTACCCCTCAGATCCTTTATAAATCTTTCTCCTTCCACCTTAAGCATATGCTCTCCAATTTCAGGCTCCCCTATCTTGGGGGAAATGTTGTAAATATCCACCTTTTCTACACGCTTCTTGATTTTATAAATCTCGACAAGTTCATCCCTCAGCCTCCTTCGCCCCAGGGAAGACAAGCCATAGACTCTTGAGGCCTATAATCCCAGCAACATCTTTGGGAATCTGTTCAACGCCATCTGTAGCTTAATCACATTCTTCTTATGGTGTAGCAACCTGAATATTCCAAATGCAGTCTCACCATACAGCTGTAACATAAAGTCCAAACTCTTGTTTCAATGTCCCAACCGATGAAGTAATCATGGCATAATATTTCTTCACTACACTCTCTAACTGTGCCACCACTTTCAGGAAACTATATAGTTGCACCCCATGCTCTTTTTGTTGTACAACACTGTATATCTTCCCCTGATTTAATTTTCCAATATGTATCACCGTATTCTTAAATCCAATCTGCCATTCATTTACCCACTTTACCAATTGATCTGGATCAGGGGTTCCTGATCTGGGGTCCATGGACACCTTGCTTAATGGCACAAAAAAGGTTGGGAACCCCTGATCTAGATCCTTTTGTAATCTTTGACAACCTTCTTCATTCTTCACTTCCTTTCTCGCCACAAATTTTGGTATCATCCACAAACTTACAAATCATGATACCTACGAATCATGTTGAGGGGCGTTGCTCGTGTGGATAGTCAGAGGCTACTTCCCAGGGCTGAAATGGTTGCCACAACAGGACACTGGTTTAAGGTGCTGGGGAGTAGGTACAAAGGAAATACCAGGGGTAAGTTTTTTACGCAGAGAGTGGTGAGTGCATGGATATGATAGGGTCTTTTAAGAGACTTTTGGATAGGTACATGGAGCTTAGAAAAATAGAGGGCTATAGGTAAGCCTAGTAATGTCTGGGGTAGGGACATGTTCGGCACAACCTTGTGGGCCGAAGGGCCTGTATTGTGCTGTAGGTTTTCTATGTTTCTACATTCTCATCCAAATCATTGATACGCATAACAAGAAACAAGGTCTCAGTACTGATCCCTGTGGCGCACCACTCACTGTCACCAATTCTCCAATTTGATAAACGACCGTCTACAACCACATTATGACTTTAACCACCAAACAAATCATGTATCCAATTTGCAGGCTCACTCTGGATCCTATGTGACCTCACCTTCTCAGCAAGAGCCTTGCTGAAGTCCATGAAGACTGCTAAGACCATATTGTAATTAATATATGAGCTTTTTTTTAGTTAGAATTACTTAAGTACCCACAAATTAGAATGTTCTTCAGAATATAACACTAGAAATACATTTGTATATATAAAGATCACACATTTACCCCACCTTTTGGGGCAAATAACTTCCAGGGCAAAGTATCAGATTCTGAAATTTAATCACACAAGGCCCAGGACACAATGCATATTTGAATAGAGCTTGGCTGTGTACATACAGGCCTTTCCTATGATCACCTATCACAATGGAGAGTGTTGGAGTGGGTGCGGAGAATCTTTAACGCCCTTGCACGTTTGTTTGCAACCAGTTTAGCAATCTTCATGGATGGGCTCAGTTTGATGTTTGTTAAACAGTCAAAACTAGATGCAACAAAAATAGATGAAATCCATTCCCGTAGCTTTTGTAACCAGCTGTGCACCATAGAACACAACACTAAATGGATCATAAACAATTCTAACAACATTACCTGGAAGTGTTTCTCATTTAGTTCCATTAGTTTTTGAATGGTGCATCTTAGTTTGAAGGCTGCAGATGTAGGAATAATTCATCAGCTGCTAAATGAGCTAGAAATTCATCATCATTCTAATGTTTCTCTTCACCCAACTATAGGGTATATAAGGGTTGTTGAAATCTTCCAATTACTAGTGGCAGTTGAAATGTTGATTCTTGAAATTACTGAGAAGATTCCCCCTTACAGATACATTCATCAACCAGCTTCCTTTCTTGTAGATAGGAACAGTTTTATGAGCTTCAATCTTTTGTCTGCTATTTCGTGATTTGTGAATTCCTTTCCCTAAATCACATTGTTATTTCTCCTCATCAAAGTGCTGACAATAATGTTGTTTACCCAGGTTGTGTTTCATAAGTTCTTTTCAAGTACTTCCTAACCAGTGCGGAATTCATTTTCTAAGCAATGAGTAGGCACTGTAGGCACTGCCTCCTGACACCAGCCCATTCTCAGGAGCAGCCTATAATGTAAAGGTGGAAAGATCCCCTGAACTGCAGGTCTTCCTTCTGCTTTCCTCTGCAATGCTCATATTTGTTATACTGCTTGGAAATAAGCCACACATTTTATAAAATGGTAACTGTGTGAGGACCAATTCGTAAACATTGAGACGATTAAGATAATGAGAACATTGGGTACAGTGACATAGTCGTTATTTTCCTGAAAGTGAAATTTAAGGACCAGGACATACAGTTTGTGTTACGGTGTCAGTTTGAGAATACAGATTCAGTTCTTTTAAATGCATCGATGAAGTGCCGGTACCTATGACAATGAATCTACTGGATTCTCACTTAAAACAAAAGTGGTTCATTAATTTCCTTTTGCAGCCTTACTTGATCTGGCTTATATTTGATTCCAGTTGGGCACAAATATGATTGATTCTTGTGGCCATAAAACAACTTGATAAAACTGGATTACTACTGGACTGTGACCAAAGCATCCAATCCTTACCTTTTAGAGGAACAGTGGCCTGCAAAGGCCTGCTCCACTCTGCTCAGGGACTGGTGCCAAATCTGCATGAGATATCAAACAGAATCACTCAACAACAGTTGTCATCTTTATCTGTGATCTAATAAGAGCTTTTCACACATTCACATATGTATATTTTGTCCTGGCAGCGCGCACACACACACACACACACACAATGAGACATAACAATAAACAGAGGGACAAAGGGTTTAAAAGGATTGGCTTCAGAACACATTCAATAGTTAAAGAGAGCCTTTTGCTGCAAAGTACCTCCAGTTACACTGTAATGAAATATTTCAGAATTGGTTCTTTGTTCTTTCTTGATTTAGGACTGATTCAGCTCAAGAGGTATTCACAAACAAAGAAAGCACTATACATACAGTGAAGGATATACAGTATATATATAACTTACTTTATTAGGATTATGTATAAACTACTCACAAACTGCCTTAACAAAACACAGAATATAGAAGAGAAAAAGAAACAATACTTATCAACTAGTCAATGAATTGATTTTTACAATCCCAGAAGAAACCTTTGATATCCAACAGGATTTCCAGCAGTCTTCCCTGTGTCTCTTTGTGACAGTCATGACCCAGCCTAATGGAAAGTTCTGATTTGTACAAAAAAAGTTGCCGCTTTTTATACTCTTCAAAGCCTAGCATAATTCTTATCCGTCCTGATGAAGGGTCTCGGCCGGAAACGTCTACAGTGCTTCTCCCTATAGGTGCTGCCTGGCCTGCTGCGTTCCACCAGCATTTTGTGTGTGTTGCAATAATTCTTATCCCTGTACTTTTCCTTGTGACACCAGGCTGAACTTTCTTATCTCTTGTGAGCCTTACCCTAGGCACATAACTTAGAAAGAGAGACTGCACAAAGGCGTCTAGTCTCCAGAATATACACCCAAGTACCAATTACCAATTTCTAATTTGAGACCTTTTTATCTTGCAATCGCTATTGTGTGCTACACACTTTGTACGTACCAAGGAGGAACCAAAATACATCTACTTGTCAACTTTAGTTGGATTTAAATCTCTCCATGTTTTACCTAGGATGAAGGGTACAGATGAAAAGATAAGATGACAGGAGCAAGTTTGAGCTGCTTTCCTGACACACTCCCAATGCATTCTGAGCCTAGCCGATCAGGTGGGGAAGACTGTCCTCCCTAGCGAAAGAGGTGCCTAAATTTACTGGCAGCATCATGTATTATTATGACATTGTGCACGTATACCAGTTTTACCAGTCTCAGCAAAAGCCTGCAGAGTTTTCTGTCCACAATTGTCACTTGAATAAAAAGGACAGCATCCCATCCGATGATAGCTCATGTGACAGATGGAGAGCTCTGTCACTGGCCTTGGGCAGGACTGCAATAATATTGCATCCTCAAATTAAGACATCTGAATATATACGGGGGAAGACAGTTAAGTTTGTTAATACATAAATGATGATTTGCTTTTACGTTTGTTGTTTGTCAAGTGCTCCGTTAGTTTGTTTGTCTGCTTATTTGTTTGTCTGTTTGTTTGTTTCCCTCAGAAACTGATTGGAAAGCTGAGCCTACTGGGCCTGAACACCTCCCTCTGCAACTGGATCCTAGACTTCCTGACTGGGAGACCTCAGTCAGTCAGGATCGGGAGCAGCATCTCCAACACCATCACACTGAGCACGGGGGCTCCAGGGCTGTGTGCTCAGTCCACTGCTGTTCATTCTGCTGACCCACGACTGTGCTGCAACACACAGCTCGAACCACATCATCAAGTTCACCAATGACACGACCGTGGTGGGTCTCAACAGCAAGAACGATGAGTCAGCTTACAGGGAGGATGTGCAGTGGCTAATGGACTGGTGCAGAGCCAACAACCTGTCTCATAATATGAACAAAGCAAAAGAGATGGTTGTTGACTTCAGGAGGGCAAGGAACGACCACTCCCCGCTGAACATTGATGGCTCCTCAGTAGAGATCGTAAAGAGCACCAAATTTCTCAGTGTTCACCTGATGGAGAATCTCACCTGGTCCCTCAACACCAGCTCCATAGCAAAGAAAGTCCAGCAATGTCTCTACTTTTTGAGAAGGCTGAGGAAAGTCCATCTCCCACCCCCCCATCCTCATCACATTCTACAGGGGTTGTATTGAGAGCATCCTGAGCAGCTGCATCACTGCCTGGTTCGGAAATTGCAACATCTTGGATTGCAAGACTGTGCAGTGGATAGTGAGGTCAGCTGAGAAGATCATCGGGGTCTCTCTTCCCACCATCACGGACATTTACACTACACGTTGCATTCGCAAAGGAAACAGCATTATGAAGGACCCCATGCACCCCTCATACAATCTCTTCTCCCTCCTGCCGTCTGGGAAAAGGCTCCAAAGCATTCGGGCTCTCATGACCAGACTATGTAACAGTTTCTTCCCCCAAACTATCAGACTCCTCAATACCCGAGGCCTGGACTGACACCTTGCCCTACTGTCCTGTTTATTATTTATTGTAATGCTTGCACTGTTTTTGTGTACTTTATGCAGTCCAGTAGTCTGTAGTCTAGTCTGTAGTCTAGTGTAGCTTTCTCTGTGTTTTTTTTTATTACGTAGTTCAATCTTGTTTCTTATACTGTGTCATGTAACACCATGGTCCTGTAAAACTTTGTCACATTTTTACTATGCACTGTACCAGCAGTTAGGGTTCAAATGACAATAAAAGTTGACTTGATGACTTAACTTGACTTGACTTATTTATTTGTGGTTTGGTAGTTCTGATAACGTCTCAGCAAAACTGAGCTGCTGCTTCTGGGCCGTTATTTTTCATGAGAAACTGCACATTGGCAATCTGCAGAAGGGACGTACCATGAACAGGAATGGGGGGGGGGGTCTAAAGGTACAAAATTGGCCTCAGTGTGTCCCACAGGATGATTAGAGAACCTTTAAATGTGGTAGGTTCTTGTGAATTAAGTTAAGGAAGGTTGATCTGTGTAAATATTATATTGTATATCTTTGTAAAAATATAATGTATTATACTACTCCTCACTGTACATATTTGAGTCCTTTCACATTTTGTGACTTTGAGGGCATTTAATAAAACACCTGCTCCAGTTATTGTGATGGAGCCAGTTTATTTTACAGTGCCTCTACATCACAGTTAGTGTCAGGAGCGGGACGGCCAACAACAAGAAAGTGTGCTCTTTTTTATGCAAGAGGACTGGACTTCAGTCTCAGGGCAGTAACCTGGGGCAAGACAGGAAGAGAAAACATCATCAGAAGTGTCGGAACAGGAGCAGAGTGCACTCAAGACACAGGGTGCACAACCCAGGGCTAGAGCCAGAAGAGCAGACTCTTCCACAAAAGTCCAGCTACAGACTCAGGCCTGGTCACACTATTCAAAGACTTTCTAACCAAGGGAAATGAGATGAAGCCCTGAGAGAGGAGCCTTGAGTTCTGCAGATCTCTATTCAAGCCAGTCAGTTAGAGGGAGCTGAGGAGCTATGTGCAACAAGGTCCCCCAATACCTCGGAAAAGAAGAGCCCGCTGCCCACATCAGCGCCCCAAAGACAACTCTTCACTCCAGCTGCCCAAGCTTACTCTTCCAGCTGGGGGCTGGATTTCGACTATCCCCCAGTCTAGCTCTGGTTTCAAAGCAGTTACCTGGACCCCCAACACCTCCTCACTAGTCAAGAAGACACAGCAGTGTCTACACTTTCTGAGGAGATTGAGGCATACAAGGTTCCCCATCCCATTCTAACAACTTTCTATTGGAGCACCATCAAGACTGTCCCGTCTGGCTGACCAATACGGAATCTGCAAAGTAAGACTCTACAGAGGGCAGTAAAAACAGCCAAGAGTATCACTGGGGTCTCCCCTGCCTATTTGTGACATTTACTGGGAGCGTTCAGACAAAGGTCCCAAAGTATAGTTGAGGATCCTTAACACCCATCCCACAAACTCTTTACCCCACTACCATCAGGAAGGAGGTACAGAAGCATCAGGACTAAGACAGTCAAACTGGGTAACAGTTTCTTACCCCAGGCTCTGAGACTAATGAACACCCTGCCACCAATGAGATCTCATCACTAGGACAGAGAGCTGCTTACTGTACTGTTTACTGTTTACCTGTTCTGTACTTTACTACATGCATTTTGAATTTGATTTAATTAACTTCTTTATGATATATTTTGCTATATGTGTTGTGTGTGATATATGTTGAGTGGGTCCAGAGGAATGTTGTTTCGTTTGGCTGTATACATGTACAGGCAGATGACAATAAACGAACTTGAACTTGAACACAACCTCCAACCAACATAAGATGCCTGGGGGAAGACACTGAAAACTAGTTGCTGCGGGTTCAAGCGCATGGCAAGAACATGGAAGTGGCTACAGGAGGGGTGGGCCAGTCAACTTGTGCCTCTGCTCACAGACGAAGCACTGGAGCCTTACAGTGAGATGGATGAGGGCCAGTGAAATGACTATGACACTTTGAAGGAGGCACTACTGGAGAAATCTGATGTCTCACCAGAGTCCTATTTACAGAGTAACCACGACTCCACCAGGAGACACGTACACCAAGACCTACCTACAATATAACAGCTGGATACCAGCAGAGCAGTGCACCAAGGAGCAGATTGCAGAGATGATCGTCTTGGAGCAGCTATTTTGTGTCCTACACTAAGACAGCCAGACCTGGGTCAGAGAACGTGAACCAGACAACGGGCTGACAGTGGCAAAACTGGCTCTGTAGTAAATCAACACCCACCGAGGGGGCCCACAGTGACCCCGCTCTTCATCCCAGTAGAGGTACCAGAAACCACAATGACAGATGGGAAACAGGAGATAACCCTGTTGTGGCAGGGAGTGAAAAGGAGAAGTGACAACAGTTACTGAGTGACTGGTGTGTTTTTACTGCCAGCAGCCAGGCCATAAGGTGTCAGCATGTCCAGTAAGGGTTTTGTTATATGCCAAGGGAAGGTGATGGTCCTGGGTGGGAGGTGGGGATTGATAATCTTGCTTGCATTGAAGTTACAGGAAATGAGGAACAAGCACAGGCATTCTTAGACACACAAAGTTCCAAGTCTTTGATTAAAAATCTTGTACCGAGCAGTAATTACAGTGACAGCACCCGTATTTAACATGTACATAGAGACTGTAAATTTAATCCTATAGCAGAGATTACTATGGTTGTAAAAGATCAAATGTACTTATTGAATGCTGGGGTGATTGATTGCTTACCTGGGAACATGATATTGGGGAGAGCTCTGCCTGTGCTGAATGGTTATAAAAATGCTTCAAATCATGCCCTGCCATCAATATGTCATGTCTGGTGATCACCTGGGCCCACACAAAAGCTGGTTTGCAGCCACTTCCAGACTTGTGTAATGGTCTATGTGAGGGCAGGACTAAGGGGCTTAGAAAATCGCGTCAGCAACGACCCTTTGAGAAGCAATTGGGTCACCCTGGTCCTGATATTGAGGTATCGGGATTAGATGTCAGCAAATAGAAGGTGCCTGATAATATTGCCGCCTTGCAGACTGTTAATGCATCTCTGAAACTGTTATTTGACAAGGCATATCAAGTCTTATCACTGTGGGGGACAATGGCGGTGGTCTATTGTGTCTGACAATGACAGGTAACCTGTGCGGAGAGTTTTAAAGTTCAAAAGCCAATGCAGTGGGGCAGTTCCATTCTCTCAACCTCAGAAGTCCAGTTCCATGCTACAAACAAGTGCCACAAGCTAGTGTTTTCCTTGGTTGCAGTGGACGACCATGATGTCTTCTATGCTTTGTCATTCCCTTCGCTGTCCACAGAGTGTTACAGTACCGCCTTCCTGGCCATTGGATCTAGATCTTATCTGCCCAGTCTGCCAGCGCTGACTTTGCTTGCTAGGACAGGTACGTCCCTATCTCACTGGGATGTGAGGCTGCCGGCTACCCTCACCTGCCTTAGCCCACCTGGCGAAGCAGTACTTGGGTGTGGCTGTTGTCGCATGCAAACTGCTACTTGGAGTCATGGGTGAGAGCTGAGTGTCCAGTGGGGTCCAAAGGTGAGTGAGCTGCCCCAAATTGTACATGACAAGCCCCTTCACCAGAGGTGCTGCCCCTCCCTGGACACCCTTTACACCCCAAGGACTATGTTGTAGAGAATGGTATTCTGTACATGAAAGGAGGGGAATGATGGAACCGATAAGCATTTGGATGTCCTACACAATATAGACCATTAATCTGCCCACTTGTTCATCAGTTCTCCAGAGTCGGCATCCCAGAGAAAATCTTCATGGACCAGGTCACCAACTTCACCTCCCACCTGAAGTTGGCAGCTGAGCATCACTGCTATAAAGACCAGCCCCTATCATCCACAGAATGATGGACTTGTTGAACGCTTTACCCAAACCTTCAACAATATGCTGAGAAAGTTTGTAGCAGATATTGGCAAGGACTGGGACAAATGGCTGCCATTCTTACTATTTGACTACCAGGAGGTGTCACAAGCATTAACAGGATTTTCACCTTTTGAACTGTTGTAAGTGTGGCATTTCCAAGGACCTCTGGACCTACTGAAGAAGAGCTGGGAGGTGCCAAACTTAACACCCTCAGAGAAAGGGAATGTGCAGTATGTATTACAGATGCAAGAAGGCCTGGAGCAGTTCAGGGCAGAGGCCAAAGTGAACCTCCAGAATGCCCAACAGAACCAGAAGAGATGGTATGACCAGCACACCCACCAAAGACAGCACCAGCCTGGTCAGAAGGTCCTGCTCCTCCTACCGTCCAACTCCAACAAACTCATGGCTAGGTGGCAGGGACCCTCCACCATTATCTGCAAGATGGGCCCTGTCACTTTTGAAATCCGCCTTCCAGACTAGGGGAAGGACAAGCAGACATACCGTGTAAGCCTCATCAAAGAATGGAAAGAGATGGAGTGACACTGATGGTTCAGAAGGAGAAGGAAGATGAAGAAGTGAGCTGTGGGCTGGACATGGCAACACCCTTGAATTTAGAGCACCTGAAGAAAGGCCAAATTCCAGAGCTGCAAGTGGAGTTCCAGGATTATCCTTCTCAGTTTCAGCAAGGGCTTGGAAAACTCAGCTACTACAGCACGTCAGCCATTTGGAAAAGCCCACTCTAATCCATCAGGGTCCATACCGGGTACCTGAAAGACTGTTAGAACCACTAAAGAGGGAGATTACAACTATGAGGGAATATATCAACAAAGGAACCTCCTATTCCAGGCCACAAACTCTACAAGGTCATGAGATGTGTGGGTGCAGCCAAATAGCTACAAGCTTTTAATTCTGGATCCCAGATTCCTGCCTTCAATTAAAGTCAAGAGAAAAGGTAATGCTAATATATGATGGGCCCCCATGGAACAAGGTGTTATGGGCAGTAGCCTCTGTACGACTATTGCAGAGATGGATTAATAGGACTCATAAATTTCAAAGCATGCGGCTAACCATAGAAGACAAACAATAATTGGCACTTCACATCAATGATTACATCTTTACTTTGTGTTCATGCGTGTTTTATTTACATACATTCAAATATTTTGCACCGCTTTCCTTCTTTAAAAGAATGTTTAATCTATGTGCATCTATTACAAGATTAATAGTCTGTTGATACTGACTGGCTTTCTCACGTGCTTGTACCTTCATCATTTAATTGGGTCTCTCATATTTTTGTCAATGGTCAATCTAAAGAATGTGTGAGTTTCTGATTCAATTCATGGTGGGCCCGTGTTTCCTCATCAACAGTTAAGTTTATATCCTTTTCGGGAAAAAATTTATCATCGCATGCACTAATTCTTTGTAATGTTCAGGTATGTCATTCACACCAATCATATGGTGAATAGAAACTCTTCTGACACACTACTGTTGAATTGTACTGCAGACTGGTGCCACTGATATGGATACCATTTCACCAATAATGAACATTTGCATGCTACAGTTTTAGTAATCTCAGTCTTAGTAATCTCACCTGCTCATGTTGTTTCAAACAGCTCTTTGTTGCTTTGCAAATGGTGACTTCAGACTGTTGTGTAGTAACCTTCAAGACATCAGCAGCTTGCTGTGCTTAATCCTATGATGGAATATGGCACTGAATGGTAATTGAGTAGGAAATTAACAGAAAGGAGATTCATCCTTGGACCAAAAAAATCTTGAACAATTTGTCTCTTTGGATCATCCTTGAGAATGCATATAGACCTCATAGCTGCTTTGTTAGGGGCTTGGGGATTAATGTATGTTTATATGTCATACTTTATGAATAATACAATTGGATATGACGTGAAGGAGGTGTTATCTGATATCACTTCTTCGGCTTTTGAAAAAAAATCGACCTTAAGTCCTTAATTCTGCTGCTTGCTTGATCTCATATCAATCCCCTTGTCAGGCCTGCACAGGCAGGCACCTCCCAGTCTTCACCCAGCTACCTAGACCATGTGTTGGCAACCTCAACATCAATAACAGTGCTTTGGTTGCATTTGTTCTGCCTTCTTCATAGTTTGACAATAGGATAGAACAGAAAATGCAAGACACACAGCAAGGGGTGAACAGTACCCATGGCAAGAGAAACAGTGTCAGCCTTTCAATTCAAAGATTCTTTGTCCAAATGGAAGAAGTAAGACAACAAGTTACAGATTGATGGCTTTGTGGCAAAGTTTGCAGATTATACGAAGATAGGTGGAAAGGTCAGAAGTGCTGAGGAAGAAATGCAATTATAGCAGGACTTAGACCAAGTGGAAGAATGGACAAAAAAGTGGCAGATGGAATGCAGTGTTGGGAAATGTATGATGATGCATTTTGGTAAAAGGAACAATAGTGTGAACTATTATCCAAATGGGGAGAAGGTTCAAACATCAGAGGTGCAGAGGAACTTGGGAGTCCTTGTGCAAGGCTCCCAGAAGGTTAATTTACAGGTTGAGTCTGTGGTAAAGAAGGCAAATGCAATGTTGGCATTTATTTCAAGGGGAATAGAAAATAAATGCAAGGGGATAATACTGAGACTTGATAAGACTCTAGTCAAGCTGCACTTGGAGTATTGTCAACAGTTTTGGGCCCCATATCTCAGAAAGGATGTGTTGTCATTGAAAAGTCCAGAGGAGGTTCACAAGAATGATTTCAGGAATGGAGGAGATAACATATGAGGAGTATTTGGCAGCTTTAGGTCTGTACTCACTGAAATTTAAAATAAATTCCAGGGGGATCTCATTGAAGCCTACCAAATGTTGAAAGGACTAGATAAGGTGGATGTGAAGAGGATGTTTCCCATGGTGGGGTATCGAGAACTAGAGGGCACGGCCTCAAAATTGAGAGGTGACCTTTTAGAACAGAGGTAAGGAGGTATTTTTTTAGCTAGATGGCAGAGAATATGTGGAATGCTCTGCCACAGACTGCGGTGGAGGCCAAGTCCAAGTGTAAATTTAAGGTGGAAGTTGATAGTTTCCTGATTGGTCAGGGCATAAAGGATATGGTAAGAATGCAGGTGTATACGGCTGAGTGGGATTTGGGATCAGCCATAACGGACTAGCAAAGAAGACTTGATGGGTTGAATGGCCTAATTCTGTTTCTATCTCTTGTAGTCTTATGGTCTAAGTTAGTTTTAAATTGCAGAGAGCATAGGTAAAGAATCGATGAAGAAAAGGAATAGAATGAGGTTAGGAATAAAATAAAAGCAATAGAGAACATGAAGTATATGGGGTTGAGAGGGATAATAAATCAGCCACGGTAGAATGGCAGAGCAGACTTGATGGGCTGAATGGCCCAGTTCTGCTGCTATTACTTGTGGTCTTATATGTAAGATCTGCAAAATACAAAAACACAGGAAATGACCAGCAGGATAAGCTCACAGAGAGAGAAAAACAGAGCTGATATTTTATATTAGTTCTGATTAAAACAGAGAATATTACCTGAAACTGTATAATCTAGTATTGACCTCAGTTGGATCTACCATGCCAAGATGAAAAATGTGATGTTGTTCCTCTAGCTTAAGTCAACCTTATTATAGCTTTGAGGAGTTACAGACATGTGGGTTAATGCAGGAATAGGATGGGAAAAATGCAGCAGGGATCACAGAATCACCCAACTCTTTTAAATTTTCAGCTAACTCTTCTACATACTTATCAATCTTAGCCTGCATATGAAGCTCTTGGAAATAACAACTACCATGTCATTACATAGTCTGATTCCATCAGTCAAGAGGGACTGTGAAAAACCAAGCTCAAATTCAGCTGTTCACAGAAAATTGTTACTATCTGATGCTTTCCCCAGGATGACATGCAAGCTGTCAAACTAACCAAAAGATCTACAGTAGAACGAATCTTAGTGAAGAATATGATCCAACAAAGGCAGCATCATTGTCCCAATACATTTTCTAGTCTTTCTTACACATTGTGGGTCTTCCCTACAACAAACTTCCCATGGAGTGTAACTATACTTTAGAACCAGCAAGAACGTGTTCATCCTGTGATAACCAAACCCAGTTTAGCACATTCCTGCTGGTTCACATGTTCAGAAGCTGAGCTTGAAACCAACCAGTGTGGCTTCATGAGACCATGCAAGAGATGGGCCTTACATTCGACATTCACAAGACAAAGTCTCTCCTCCAACCTGCCTCTGATGCAGCACACTGTCCTCAAACAATTAAGATTCACTGAGAAACCCTCAAGAACGTGGACAAGGTCCCATATTTCAGATGCCATCTCTCAGGAGAAGGCAGACACCATTGATGGAATTCAGCACTAACTTCAAAAGGTAAAATACACATTTGGTTCATTTCAGCTGTTCTGATATTAGAGATAAATACAGTTTATAGAATTGAAATAAGTTAAAGCTTTTTATCCATGTATCACTTTAAAGGTTTCCTTTTAACATTATTTCCAGCTAATCATTTTCATTCAGACTGCTTAACTTAATTGTCAGAAAAGTCTATAACCAAGTGTATGTGATAATTTACTATGCTAGATTCATTCAATTGACTTCTAAATTAAGTCAGCATGCCAAATTTTCTTAAGTACAGTATAATGCAAAGATTTGTATTTGTATTTAGTATATATATATATAATAAACAATATGCACAGTATATATTTATAAAGCACTAATCTTCACAATGTAAAATGGGAAATTTTCATAGTTCCTTGAAATTTTGGATGCAACGTTGCAGATCAATGGCCTCACCATTTTCTGCAAAGACAAGACTGCTCAGTCTCTAAAGGCAGAGGAGGTAGAGTAATGGTTAACTCATTGTGCTGTACTAATGTAGCAACTCTTTCTCAGCCCTGCTCACCAAACTTGGAACATCTAGAGGTCAATTGTCATGTACTTCATCTGCTGAGGGAGTTTTCTGCCATTATCTATAGCGTATGTTCCACCTCAGGCCAACGTCAGACAGGAAGTAGAGGAGTCATGCAACGTTATCTACAGGCACAAACTTGAGCACCCTGATGCTCTCCCTATCATTACAGGAGATTTCAATCAGACTACCTTGAAGAAGTCTCTGAACAACTACCAACAATATATTGCCTGTGGAACTAGAGGAGCCAACACACATGACCACTGTTACACGACTATCAAGTATGCTTACCATGCTATCCTACGCCCGCACATTGAAAAATCTGATCACCTGGCCGCACTTCTACTCCCAGAATATAGGTAGACACTAAAGACTACAGCACCAGTGATGAGGACCAAGGAAGCAGAGAAGTGCTTACTGGACGGCTTTCTTTCGGTGGACTGGGCAATATTCAGGGATTCATCTTCAAGTCTAAATGAATACAACACAGTTGTCACTGACTTCATGAAGACCTGTGTGGATGTGCTTGTGTATTTGAGAATGTACCAGACATACCCAAACCAAAAGCTGTGGATGAGCCAAGAAATTCAAACTCTGTTGAGGGCTGGATCTATGGCATTCAAGACTTGTGATCCAAAGCTATACAAAAAGTTCAGGTACAACCTACAGAAGGCTATTTTAAGGGTGAGAAAACAATTTTGATTAAAATTAGAGGCAGCATTGGTCATACATCTGTTCTGGTAGGACACACAGACCATTATTTCCTATAAAGCAAAAGCTAACATCATGAATGGCATAGTGCTTCACTCCCTGACAAGCTTAAGGCCTTCTATGTACACCTAGAAAGGGAGAATGAACGACACCTGTGTGAATCCCTGCAGCATCTGGTGACCCTGTGATCTCCGTCTTGGAGGCCGGCATCAGCACATCTTTCAAGAGGGTGAACCCTTGCAAGACAGCAAGTCCTGATGATGTACCTGTAATGGCTCTGAAAACTGTGCCAACCAGCTAGCGGGAATGTTCAAGGACATCTTCAGTGTCTCTCTGCTGCAGTTGGAGTTTCTCAACTGCTTCAAAAGGTTGACTATCAGGAAGAGCAGAATGAGCAACATTAATGACTACCGTCCAGTAGCACTCACGTCTACAGTGATGAAGTGTTTTCAGAGTTTGGTCATGGCCAGAATCAACTCTTACCTATGCAAGGACCTGGACCCATTGCAATTTGCCTATTGCCACAATAGGTCTACAGCAGATGCAATCTCTTGGCTCTCCATTTGGCCTTGGATCACCTGAACAATAGTGCAATCTACATCTGACTGCAGCTTATTGACTACATCTCAGTGTTCAACACAATCATACCCTCAGTTTTAATCAACAAGCTCCAAATTCTGGGCCTCTGCACCTTCCTCTACAACTGGACACTTGACTTCCTCATTGGGAGACCACAGTCTTATGCTGATTAGAAGGAACATCTTCTCCTTGCAGATAATCAACACCAGTGTATCTCAAGGATGCATGCTTATCCCATTGATCTACTCTGTCTACATCTTGCACTCAACTAAGACCTAGGAATTAATTGTGGACTTCAGGAAAGGAAATGAAGGGAACACACACCGGTTCTCATTAAGGGGTCAGAAATGGACAGAATGAGCAGTTTCAAGCTCCTGTGTTTCAACATCTCTGAGGATCTGTCCTGTGGGCCCAAAATATTGATGAAATGACAAAGGCAGCAGAACAGTGGCCATATTTCATTAGGAGTTTGAGGAGAATTAGTATATCACCAAGGACACTCACAAATTTCTACAGATGTACTGTGGCAGCACTCTAACTAGTCCAATCGCCGTCTGATATGGAAGGTCCTCTGCAAAGGATTGGAAAAAGTTGCAGAAAATTGTAAACTCGGCTAGCTTCATCATGAGCATTGTCTTCACAGCATCGAAGACACCTTCAAAAGGCGATGCCTCAAAAAGGTGACATACATCATTAAGGGCACTCGTCACATAGGACATGTCTTCTTTTCATTGCTACCATCAAGGAGGAGGTACAGGAGCCTGAAGACACACACTCACCATTTCAGGAGCAGCATCTTCCCCTCTTCCATCAGATTTCTGAATGAATAATGAAGCAATGGACACCACCTTGGTATTTCTCCCTCTTTCTTTATGCTAGTTAATTAATTTGATTTTCTTTATATATATACATTTTATTGTAATTCATTGTTTCTGTTATTATGTAGTGAAATGTACTGCTCCATCAAACGACGAATTTGCAAAAGGCAATGATATTAAACATGATCCTGAATAAAGATTTAGTTGTTAAGAACACTTTGTTCTCAAAATGGTTTATAATATTTTAATGTGTGTGAAGGTGTTCTGAATATTTTCCTTGAGCAAAACTACTTTAAATAATGCTCAAAATATTGATACTAATGCAATTGGAATAAACAAGATTAACCTGTTGCCAGAGGATTGGAGGAATTTATTTAATCAAACACTGTCAGGTTACACATAAAGACTACAGTGTACTCGATCTGATCCAGCTTCTACAAAATGAAACCAACATTATCCTGATTCTGTGCTGTGACTGATGAAACCAAAAGAATCTGTATCCAAAGCAGTCACAATTACATTATGATACTGACATAAGCACGGGAGATTATCCCATTCAAGAAAATGTGAAATCAATGCAAATATATCACATTTCAAAGTGAGAAGCCAAAAACACATTTTATGCACCTATTCATAATATGTCAACAATGTCATAACTGAACCTTTGTTGCCTATGTGATTTTCTTGTTTGATGTAATAATGGATTCTACTGTAAAAGACAAACTGTTGAAGATAGATCAGAAATTAACAAGATAATGAGAAACCACTGTATTAGGATATGCATCCCATGGTACAATGCACAATAGATGATAGGTCTATCATATTGCAAGTTAAAACCTCATATATTCAAAGTCAAACAATGATTTCATTCTTCCTGGTAAATCTAAAGCAGCCTATAATATATGCAGTGCAGTACATTGTAATGATAAACTTCGAATATAATTCCTGAAGATGAGCTGTGAGTAATAAATGCTGTGTTTGCTTGATGTATAGATTTTTTAAATTCATAATAAACATTCATCATTTACTGTTTCGTTTGAAAATGGACAATGATTTTAAACAAATGGTTCTGCAGCAACATGATGGCACATTCATAAATCTAGAAAATGGTTCGCAGGCTGGATCACATCTGTTGACTACTGTTAACCTTTTCAAAGCCATATTCTCAGGATATATGTTGGGAAATGCAAAATATACTTTGCTCTTAAATTATGACAGGATTAAGAATGTGTGAGGACTTTCAAATTATGATAGGATTAAGAATGTGCGAGGACTTGATAGATGCATATAAAACATAGAACGTAGAACAGCAAAGAACTGGTCAGACCATTTGGCCCACGAGGTTGTGCCATTCTTGATGCCAATTTATATAGAAGATCCTCCTCCTGTGCATCATCAATATACCTCCCTTCCTTTCATGTACATGTATCTCTCCTGGTAGATGAGAAAGTCTGCCGATACTGGGAATCCAAACAACACACATACCAAATGCTGGAGGAAGTCAACGGGCTGAACATTCTCTATGGAAAATTGTAAATAGTCAGCGTTTTGGGCCTTCTTCACAATCTCCACATCCTTCTTGTAATGGGGTGACCAGAATTGCATGCAATACGCTTGTTGTGGTCTGACTTGGGATTTATATAGCTACAGCATGAATCCCTTATTCTTATACCCAGCACCCCGTCAATGAAGGCAAGCATGTCATCCCACTTCCTTACTGCCTTATCCACTTGTGAAGTGACTTTCAGTAAATTATGGATCCCTCTGCACCTCGAGTCTACCATTAACTATATACTTTCTCCTCTCTTTTGACTTCCTAAACCTCACATTTGCCTGGTTTAAACTTCATCTGCTATATCTCTTCTCATACCTATATCCTGCATAATTCTTAGATAGGTCATTACACTGACCTAATTTCACCAATCTTGGTGGCATCCATATCAATACACATCAATATGTTGAGCCCAGAATAGACCTTCAGAGATCTTAATACTCAGGAACTTGAAACTGCTTGCCCTTCCCACTGCTGATCTCTTGATGAGGACTGGTGTGTTTTGGAAGGAATTGCCACTTCACATGTGAGATGATTTTCCGGAGATTATTCCTGAACCTCTTGTATTTAACTTGGCCGACAGACCTGAATGCCACTGATCTGGCTCTCAGCAGTTTGCAGATCTCGTAGTTCATCCAGGGCTACTGGTTAGGGAAGACTCTGAATGATCTTATGGGGACACAATTGTTAACCACTCTTTTTATCAAGTCCATGACAACTGTGGAGTGTTCATTCAGATCCTCTGATGAGTCCTTGAACATGGCTGAGTCTACTGACTCAAAGCAATCCCACAGCTGCTCCTCAGCCTCCCATGACCACCTCTTTGTTGTCCTCATCTCTGGAGCCTTGCTCTTTAACCTCTGCCTGTCTGCAAGTAGGAGGAGGACAGCAAGGTTGTCAGATTTTCCAAAATGCTGTCTAGGGATGGAATAGCAGGCATTTCTAATCATAGTGATCGAGTGTGTTGGGACCCCTGGTGCTGCAACTGATAAGTTGATGATAATTCTGCATAGTTTTCTTCAAACAAGCCTGATTGAAGTCCTCAGCAATTATTTTTAAAGTGTCAGTGTAGACTGTTCCTTGTTTGCTGATTGCAGCACTCAATACATTGGTGTCGTTTTTTTTTTATTATATGCTTTTGGTGTTATGTAGACTGCAGTCAGGATCATAGAGAGAATCCAAAAGAAGATGTGCCAGCAAACAATGCTACCATGGGTTGCATCCTCAAGACGGTCCATGAAACTGTTTCTTTCACTTCTTTTACATCGTCATTTTCTTTCAAATGCGGTTCTGGTACTTTTGAAGCTGTGATCTACAGCTTGATGGTGTGTTTTCAAGCCAATTGAGTGGTTTAGCACTATGCTGCCTCCAAGAGGGTTCTGGGAGATGAGCAGCCTCCTCTAGGCCAAGAAGCTTGGAGACGGGGCACAAGCCCACGATCGACTCCATGTCTCAGTGACCTCGCTGATTAAAGCATCGAGGAAGATTGAAAACATCAAGCCGAGCAAGTGCTCAGCTCCGTCTACCAGCCTCTCATTCGCTGCTGTCAGAGAAGGTATCTTTGTGTGATGGCCCCACTCTCCATCTCACTCACTGCTCCCGAAGGAAGTTCTCTCTGTTGGAATGATCTCTCTCTCCCTCAGTGCTGTTGGAGGATGGTGCCAGAGCAAGGTTTAATCGACGTGGTTTGTGGATTGGACTGTAGTTCACAATGCGATGTGTTTTCTGGTTCTGGGCACTCTTTTCTCTGTTGTTATTTTGGTCAATGATGAACCAGGGAGGCCTGCAGATAATGAACACTGAGCTGATCTGAATATGGACTCTTTTAGTTTTGTGTTTTATATTCTGTACTTTTGCTTGCTTTTTTATGCCGTTTGCACGATTTTGTTTGCACAAGGGGGGCGGTTGATGTCTGTCTTTCTATGGATTCTATGGCTATCTTTGTTTCATGGCTGCCTGTGGTGAAGACAAATCTCAGGGTTGTATATTGCATACATACTTTGATAATTAATGTACTTTGATTCATTTGAATCCTTTGAGAACTCTCTTTGTAAGTAGAGCAGTCAGCACTTAATCATCAGATGTTCCAGGTCAGGGGAACGTGAGTGTAGCAAGACCACTGCATCTGAGAATCACAAAGAGTTTATTATGGAACATAAACCCTCACCTTTTGCATTCAAGGGCCCACGACATACAGTTTTGCAGTCATTTAAGTTAATGACAAT
Source organism: Hypanus sabinus (assembly GCF_030144855.1). Taxonomy (NCBI): domain Eukaryota; kingdom Metazoa; phylum Chordata; class Chondrichthyes; order Myliobatiformes; family Dasyatidae; genus Hypanus; species Hypanus sabinus. The sequence continues at coordinate 173,560,625 of NC_082706.1, forward strand.
TAACTTATGTTGCTGTTATCTAGTTTTAATCAAACTTGTTGGCAGAATAAAGTAGCATTACTGAAGAAAGCAAAATGGGAGAATTGATAATATTTATGTTTATTTTGCACAGCTTACTTGAGACCCTTCCAGGAAGCCTCAATCAACTGAAAAACCACAGTGGGCTAGTCACATGTAGGAAACAGGATGGATCAACAAATAGAATAATTCTCAATTGTCAGCACAATGCCATTTCTGAAATGTCATAATGTTGACTGTTGTCAGTGAAAATAGCCCAGATCTTTCAGATATCTTTTTTTCATGCAGACAAAAGAGTTTTCCTTTCAAGTGCAAATTGCCACAGCACATTTGAAGTACATACCACCTTTCAAAATGTAATTTGAAGTAATCTTGCCGCAATTTTAAAGTCGGTCTTTTGAAACCAGTAAGGCTAATCTAATAATTGTGTATGTTTAAAATCACCTATGGATGTCCTAGTGCTGTCATATTAGAAGTCTATGGAACTGCAAGGGTCTTTGGTTCATTCAGAAAATGTTACTATGCAGCTAAGTATCATCACTTAAATCACAGACAGCATTGCCACATTCAGATGTTGCTTCATTTGAATAGGAGTTTGAAGATGGCCATTGAAACAAAAATAATGTCAAACATCTGTCCTCCATGTGCCCTTGAAAGTAACATAAATGCAAATGCATATACAGTGCAAGACACGTTTACAATAATGAGAGTGAACTGAGAGAGGGAAATGGCAAAAGCCTTTGATTAATTGAACAAATGAAATAAAATGCATTCGGAAATTCACTTGCTTACAAACTAGGGTATTAAAACCTCACTTCGCGTGGTCTGAGTGCTATTTTAAAACTGAAACCCATTCTCATGCAGCAAGGCTTACTAAAACCTCCAAGAGAATTTTGTGCACATATAGCTTTATAGATACAGCTCCACAACAAAGCCTACGCATTTCACTGTTACGAGCAATGCTTTGGAGGAAATGGCAGACAGAGTATGGAGAGAGGAGGATGTTCCCCACTTCACTGAGATTTGCCTTGAACTGAGTGGTCAGGGGCTAGAATCAAGGGATTAGGTAATGATCCTAATAGAAAGTTGCTGATTTATTTTCACTAGGCCATCCTACACTGCAAAGAAGATCCTGACTACTTACTGTTAAATTTACCATGTCATTTTGTGAGTGGCCGAGAGAAAGGTGGGCAAGTGACATCCGTAAGAAGAAATATGCAATGGTAGGAAAATTCATAAGCAGGCTATCATACTGATACTAAAACTGCACTCAGAGATGTCAAGATGGATATCCAATCATATTTTGATTTCATATGAAAAAACTTCAAACAAAACATAGCTCAAATGCAGGAAAACAACATTAACAAAATATGATGGACCTACTCAGCAGGCCAGGCAGAGTCTATGGAGAGTAAAACGGAGTATACATCCAAGATTTCAGAGTTTGTCATTATCATTATGACAATTTTCACTTTTATTTGATGTATTTTCCTATGGAATTAGAACCCATGTATATAATAACTGATTGGTAAGCGGTAATTCTGGTTTAGTAAAATATTCTAAGTTCATACCACCAAATATGAGACTGTGAAGGGCACCTCACTGATTGTTTTACCTGATTACAATGGCAAAGGGTGCAAATGGGCCAGCCTGTGGAGGAATGGTGAATTTCCAACAGCAAATGTGGACTTCAGCCCTGCACAGAAACTCTAATGCCACCCTCGATTTTGCGCAATGAATGGCAAATATAGTTTCTTTCTGTCAAAACTGAAAAGTGTTGCCAAAGTAACAGCAAAGGTGAGTCCAAGGGAACAGGAAATAACAAGATCATTACCAGAAATTATTGATTACAGCATGGGAAATGATTTAAAGTTAATTGGCGCACCAATCATGAGTTGGAGAGCAGGGAAGATTCAGACAAAAAAGGGAGATACTGCCTAGCGGAGCGCTCATCGGCGGAATGGACTGAGGCGGAGTGGTAGGGCTTTGGCTCATTCGGGTTTCAGTGAGGTAAGTGGACTTCGTTTTTTTCCTTACATTTTTTTTTGAAGGAATAGAGAGCATGTCTGTAGGGTTAGTACTTTGCTCTGGGTGTCAGATGTGGGAATCCTGGGAATCTTCCAATCTCGCAGATGGCCACATCTACACCAGCTGCACCGAGTTGCAGCTTCTGAGAGACGATGTTAGGGATCTGGAGCTGTGGCTTGATGGCCTACAGCTTATTAGGGAAAGTGAGCAGGAGACAGACAGGAGCTACAAGAAGTTAGTCACCCTGAGGCTGCAGGAGTTAGATAAGTGGGTGACTGTCAGGGAAGGGATGGGAAGAGCTCAGGAAGCACCCCTGTGGCCACCCCCCTCAGTAATCATTTCTCATTTTGGATGCTGTTGAGGGGGGGTTGACCTGACAGTGGACAACCACGCTGACTGGGTCTCTGGCACTGAGTCTGGTTCCATGGTGCGGAAGGGAAGGAGGAAGATGAGGAATGCAGTAGTAACAGGGGATTCCATAGTGAGGGGAACAGACAGGAGTTTCTGTCAGCCTGATAGAGATACCAGCATGGTGTGGTGCCTCCCAGGTGCCAGGGTACGAGATCGGGTGCAGAGTATTCTGAAGGGAGATGGTGAACAGCCAGAAGTCTTGATACATGTTGGTACCAATGACATAGGTAGAAAAAGGGAGGAAATCCTGAAGAGAGGATTCAGGGAGTTGGGTAGGAAGCTGAAAAGCAGGATCTCCAGGGGAGTAATCTCAGGATTGCTGCCTGTGCCACGTGCTAGCGAGTGCAAGAATAGCATGTTCAGGCATATTAATGCGTGACTGAGAGACTGGTGTAGGGGGCAGGGCTTCAGATTCCAGGATCATTGGGACCTCTTCTGGGGGAGGTACGACCTGTACAAAAAGGATGGGTTACACCTGAACCCAACGGGGTCCCATATCCTAACAGGTTTAATAGAGCTGTTTGGGAGGGTTTAAGCTAATTTGGCAGGGGGATAGGAACTGGAGTGATAGGGCTGAGGAAGGGAAAACAGAAATAAATCAAAGATAGTGTGCAACAGAGATGATAGAAAGGACAGGCAGGAGATGAAGCACAATCACAGCCAGTGGGATGAGCTACAGGGCAATAGAGGTGTGGTGCAGTTAAAACAGTAAGCAACAAATACTGGACTGAAAGTGTTATATTTGAATGCACTCAGCATAAGAAATAAAATGGATGGGGATCTTGAAATTCAACTACAGATTGGCAAGTATGACGTTGTGGCCTTCTCTGTCACTTGGCTAAAGGATGGCTGCCATTGGGAGCTGAATGTCCAAGGATATACGGTGTATCAGAAAGATATGTTAGTAGGTAGAGGGGTGGAGTGGCCCTGTGTATAAGAAATAATATTAAATCTATGAAAGGGATGACATAGGATTGGAAGGTGTAAAGTCTCTATGGGTTGAGTTAAGAAATGACAAGGTTAAAAGGACCCTAATGGCCTACAGGCCTCCAAACAACAGCTGGGATGTGGATTACAAATTACAGCAGGAGATAGGAAAGGTGTGTCAGAACGGCAATGTCATGATAATCGTTGGGGATTTTAACATGAAATGGATGGTAAAACCAGGTCAGTACTGGACCTCAAGGGATGGCTTTTTAGAACAGCTTGCTGTTGAGTCCACTAGGAGATTGGCTGTGCTGGATTGGGTGTTGTGCAATGATCTGGAAGTGAAAAGAGAGCTTATGGTTAAGGAACCCTTGGGGAACAGTGATCACAATATGATCGAGTTCACTTTGAAATTTGAGAAGGAGAAACTAAATTCTTATATGTTGGTATTTCAGTGGAATAAAGGAAATTGCAATAGCATGAGTGGGGAACTGGCCAATGTTGACTGGAAAGAGACACTAGCAGGAAGGACAGCAGAGCAGCAATGGCTGGAGTTTCTGTGAAAAATGAGGGAAGCTCAAGACAAATATATTCCAAATAAGAAGAAATTTTTGAATGGAATAAGGACACTACCGTGGCTGACAAGCGAAGTTAGAGCTGAAGTAAAAGCAAAAGAGAGGGCATACGAGGAAGCCAGAGCTAGTGGGAATACAGAGGACTAGGAGGCATTTTAAACATTTCAGAAGTAAACTAAGAGGTCATTAGGTAGGAACAGATGAAGTATGAAAGGAAGCTGGTGACTAATATCAAAGAAGATACTAAAAGCTTTTTTTTAAGTACAAACGTATATAAAGGGTAGAAGAGAGTTGAGGGTAGATATAGGACTAATAGAAAATGACACTGGAGATATTGTAATGAGAGATGCAGAGATGGCAGAGGAATTGAGTGCGTGTTTTGCTTCAGTCTTCACAGTGGAAGATGTCTACAGTGTACTGGATATTGAAGTGTCAGGAAACCAAAGTATCTGCAGCAAAAATTACAACTGAGAAGGTGCTCAGGAAGCTTAATGGTCTGAGAGTGGATAAATCTCCTGGACCTGATGGAATGCAACATCGGGTTCTGAAAGAAGTAGCTGGGGAGATTGCAGAGGCATTAACAATGATTTTTCAAGAATCGATAGATTCTGGCATTGTACCAGATGACTGGAAAATTGCAAATGTTACTCTGCTATTTAAGAAGGGTGGGAGGCAGCAGAAAGGAAACTATAGATCTTTGCCTGACATCAGTGGTTGGGAAATTGTTGGAATCGATTGTAAGGGATGAGATTATGGAGTACCTGGAGGCACATGACAAGATAGTCCAAAGCCAGCATGGTTTCCTGAAAGGAAAATTCTGCCTAACTGAACTACTGCAATTCTTTGAGGAAATTACAAGCAGGGTAAACAAAGGAGATGCAGTAGATATGCTGTATTTGGATTTTCAGAAGACCTTTGACAAGGTGCTGCACATGAGGTTGCTTAGCAAGAGCCTATGGAATTACAGGAGAGTTACTACCATGGGTGGAGCATTGGCTGCTCAGCAGAAAACAGAGAGTAGGAATAAAGGGATCCTATTCTGGCTGCCTGCCTGTTACCAGTGGAGTTCCAAAAGGACTGGTGTTGGGACCACTGCTTTTCACAATGTATGTCATTGATTTGGACTATGTGATTAATGGATTGGTGGTTAAATTTCCCAATGATACAAAGATAGGTGGAGGAGCGGGTAGTGTTGAGGAAACAGAGATCCTGCAGAGAGACTTAGATAGTTTAGGGGAATGGGCAACTAAGTGGCAAATGAAATACAGTGTTGGTAGGTGCAAGGTCATGCACTTTGGTGGAAGAAATAAAAGGGCAGACTATTATTTAGATGGGGAGAGAATTCAAAATGCAGAGATTCAAAGGGACTTGGGGGTCCTTGTGCAGGATATGCTAAAGGTTAGCCTCCAGGTTGAGTCGGTGGCAAAGAAGACAAATGCAAAGTTGGCATTCATTTCCAGAGGTATAGAATACAAGAGCAGGGATGTGATGTTGAGTCTCTATAAGGCACTCATGAGACCATACTTGGAGTATTGGGTGCAGTTTTGGACTCCTTATTTTAGAAAGGATATACTGAGATTGGAGAGGGTTCAGAGAAGATTCACGAGAATGACTCCAGGAATGAAAGGGTTAATGTATGAGGAACATCTGGCAGCTCTTGGGCTGTATTCCCTGGAGTTCAGGCAAATGGGGGGATCTCATAAAAACATTCCGAATGATAAAAGGCCTGAACAGATTAGATATGGCAAAGTTATTTCCCATGGTAGGGGTGTCTAGGACAAGAGGGCACAATTTCAGGATTGAAAGATGTCCATTTAGAACAGAGATGCAGAGAAATTACTTTAGTCAGCAGGTGATAAATCTGTAGAATTTTTTGCCATAAGCAGCTGTGGAGGCCAAATCATTGGGTGTATTTAAAGCAGAGATAGATAGGTTCTCGATTAGCCAGGGCATCAAAGGGTATGGGGAGAAGGCAGGGGAGTGGGAATGACTGGAAGAATGGGATCAGCCCTTGATTGAATGGCGAAGCAGACTTGTTGGGCTGAATGGCCTACTTCTGCTCCTATATCTTATGGTTTTATGGTCTAAAGTTATTAAAATCAATCTTGAGATCAGAAGGCTATAAAGCACCTTATCATATTACTCAAGCTTTCTTTGGGTTTCAATTAGCAGATTTGAAAGAAGGGGGTCAAAGAAGTCAAAGTGTTAGTGGCACAGAGAATTTAAATGGTAAGCAATTGTAAACAAAGAGTCACAACAGACTGAATGCAGATGTTCAGCTGTAATATCATCTGATCTACACGTAATACCTCATATGTAGAAGAGATTGTATCAAGAGAATTGATCAGAATAGAGTGAAAAATGGATTACAGAGAAATTTAGATTATGGATGTTGATCATTGGCAACATTTGAGAATTTGCATACCAGATTTATAATTACAGAAATAGTTTATAAGAAGTACCCTGATACTAGATTAAACTTCTAAAAAACACTGCTTTACAAAATAAGTATTGGGCAATTTTTAACATCTATAAATCATCCTTGAAGAATTGATTATGTTGTGAAGTGTGGATTCTCCTTGAATTGTCCTCTCCACTCTTGCCCCTGCTCTAGAATACAAAACACAACTGATTTCTAATTTCCCCATTTCTGATGAAAGATGTTATCTCTATTTCTCTAACCTGAATGGTGTTTCCAATTTTAAACAAATTATTCTGTATAGCATTTAGTTTCTTCAGAGTCCCTAGATTTCTATTTGTAAAGAAACATGGGCAATGAAAACCTCTGAATAGCTCTCACTGAGTCTCACAAAATGGCATTTATTAGCATAGTCTTATGACTTCAGTCATAATGACAATGTTCAGGCTGCTGCAAAAAAAAATCATGCACTACTTTTTTCCCTTTATAGTAGGGTCTGAGAGGTTTGTAAAAGCAAAATGCTTAATTATGATTCTGTATTACAATGTTCTTTGAGAATAAGATTGGCTAGGGTTCATCAGATGTGAAGAAGTTCACAACTTGACAATCTGGCCTGATTTTCTTTTTAAATCTCTATATCTATTGCTCAAAATAACATTTTACGAACAGGTAAATATTACTCTTCAGATAAACTAACTTGAGTTTATTTTCATAATCTAAATACTTCTGTACTTCCAGCAATGTGAATCGGATTATGATAATGGAGAAATGATTGCTTAGTTCAATAAAAGTGGCACTTTAGCCATGAAGCATCACTTATAATGAAACTAAACATCTAATTCATTCCCAGGGAAGCTTTCAGAAAATGCTCCTGTAAAATTAAATCTCCCTTTAAATTAGAGTATAAACTTGAGATAATTGCAAACATTAGCTGTGTTGCAGTCTATCTTTTTTTTGCATACCTCCAGTTTCGGTTGCTTTTGGAACAACTTCAGTATTCTAATGTTCATCTCACAAGACCTAATAAGAAACATTAGACCCAATATTAGGTTATCTTATTATAGTCATTGAATCCAGTAGGCATTTGTGCATTCTGTGCTAAATCTAGTGCTAAGGAAGCAAGGAACTAAAATTTATTTAAGTTTTCATTGTTGAGTCTGGGAATCCCACTTCAAATGCCGTTAATGTGTTGTCACAAGTATTTTTGGAGCCTAGCTGCCTAAAAGTTTCATAATGTGAGAAGAGATGAAGAGGAAGGAATAGGAAATTGGATACAGAAGAGTACTCAAATTTTTAAGACCATAAGACATATTTGGTATAATATCCTTTAAGACCACAGCCTCATAGCAGCAGGATCTGAAGCAAATATTCTCAATTTTTGCATCCTTCTCCCAGCATGATTGCATAGTGCCCTTCAAGCATTATTTGTAAACCTACTTCCTGTTATTCGAGTCAATATTGCTGGAAATTGAGTTACTGCCAGTTGGGCACATGTTCTAATATATAGGTTTTAATAAATAACAAAGTAATCTAAGTTACTTGTTCTGTGGTGAATTACCTTTATGTTATTGCCATGCTAAGACACCCATGCCATACTCTTTCTTTCATCTAAGCTTAAAGCTGAGCCCCACATACTCATGGCAAACTATGGGATCAATCCATTCATCACCAAAGTATAATAATTTCTGATGACTAGCCAGGTTATCTTCCCTGAGTTGAAAAACACTCATTACTGAAAGGTCCTACTTTTATGTTCAAATCCTGTTTAACCTAGCAACTGAAATTGCAACTTCTCTTTTGACTTAGTATTACTAACTTTTCCCCATCCTTCAACTTCAAACAGAAATTCAGCTCTATTCCCTTTTCTTGTTTTTATCAGCTGATTCAACTTTACTATGTTACAAGATCATAAGTTTAAATTCTAGTGGTTAAACAAAATATCAATAGTTATGATGTAGTTGCATGTAAAATAAGAATTTACTTTGGTAAGAATTCAGCAGGAAAGAGTGGCTGAATGAAATTACATGTTCACAAATGGGGCTCCACTTAATAAATGGGGTTATATTTTAGGAGAGAAATTACAAATTTCAAATCATCTTCACTTGCACTTGTATTGCCAAAATTAGCTAAATATATATTTGTATGAGATCTCATGTGCAATATAACAATTTCCTCTGGCACACAGCAGGGTCTCTTTCTCTTTATACTAAGGAGACTACTATTTCTGATAGTTTTGAATTCAGTAGTTCCTGATTCTGGAGGCATTATTATAATTATAACATAAATATTATAGCCTTGTAGATATTCAGAAATCAGAATCAGAATCAGAATCAGGTTTATTATCTCCGGCATGTGACATGAAATTTGTTAACTTATCAGCAGCAGTTCAGTGCAATACATACTGGTAATCTAGCAGAGAGAAAAAAAATTAACAATAAATAAAAATAAATAAACAAGTAAATCAGTTACATATATTGAATAGAGCTTTTTTAAATGTGCAAAAACAGAAATGCTGCATATTAAAAAAAAGTGAGGCAGTGTCCAAAGATTCAATGTCCATTTAGGAATCGGATGGCAGAGGGGAAGAAGCTGTTGCTGAATCGCTGAGTGTGTGCCTTCAGGCTTCTGTACCTCCTACCTGATGATAACAGTGAGAAAAGGGCATGGCTGGGAGCTGGAGGTCCTTAGTAATGGACGCTGCTGTTCTGAGACACCGTTCCCTGAAGATGTCCTGGGTATTTTGTAGGCTAGTACCCAAGATGGAGTTGACTAGATTTACAATCTTCTGCAAAGAGTGTCAGAGAGAAAAATATATTGTTAAACTTCAACAAATACCCATCCTGCCTTCCCCAAGCCCTCACCTCATCACCAAATTCATTGTCCTGTTCCCCTCCTCCAACCCCCATCCTCAACCACTACTGTTGTCACAATTTGTACACTTTCAGAGGCTTTAGTACTCTTAGGACAAGCTGAAATATCAAACCTGTTGTCAAGTTCTTGATGTACAGGCCACAAACTACAAAGCCTGGGCCCATTGATGTAGAAGCAGTTAGCCACCCTTCCTGTGACATGCAAACATTTCAAGTTGATTAGCAGGCCTCAGGAAATGGGTCTGGCTCTTGCCTGAACAACTTAACTCGGTGTAGCTGACATTAGCTTGATGCAGCTGATGATGTCATAGGTCACACATTCTCTTTGTTGCCAACAGAAACTGGAGCTTTTGGGAGAACCCTACAATCTTTACTGTTCACTGACAATGAGTCAAAGCACAGAGGCAGGACTCAGAAATGACACAGCAAACGAAAGGTCTGTATAGCCACATCAATATGTTGCACACAGAATCTTCCAGCCTGACTGTGCAATGTGCCAGCAGCATGGTAGATAATTCATGGGAGTTGTTGACTGCAGCCTTTATAAGTAGATTAATGCTGAGCTTGTGCTATCATCATGTGTTCTTTTATTCCTGTGAGGAGATTGGGCCAGTTCATCGTGTGGGGAGTCTCCCACATTTTTCTCACCTCCCTGGCAGCCCTTTCTGCCACAGTACCATGGAGGGAAATGATACACATCCTGGAAATAAGCACATTAGCAGCAGCTGAAAACTCTGCATCAATCTCCCCTCAGGAAGTACAGATGTTTCTTTTTAGCATCTGAATCTGTGTGCTGAATGCAGAAGTGTTCTTGTCTAACATTGTAAACATTTCAAGAGACCAGAGCAGGCATCATTGCAATACAAAGTACACACCACACATACGGGTAAACTTTAATTTTTATGCCCACTTTCCTAACCTTTCCCAAAAGCTGAACAATGCAGTCTGTAAGGATTTCAACATATTAAATCTGCCATCTTCACTTTGGTTTTCCATTGTCACATTTGATATGAGGCTGTGGAATCTATCTTCTTACATTCACAGTTACTCAATCATCAGTTGGGCAAGAACTCATACCATCACCAAATGAGGGAGAATAGGATTTTTCCCTTTTGTTATTATAGCATTATTAATTTCATAAAATTTATTAAATATTATCTCACGATTATTTTGTAATAACTGTTATGAACCCCGTAACTGGGTCACTTACCAGCAAAGATAGAGAGGTCCGTTGAAGTCTGATGATACTATTTTTCACAGTATTTATTGGTAAAAATACACAAAAATAATATCAATGCAAACATGCAGATAATATACGTCGTCAATACTAAATCTAAAAATGCGGGTGTAGTGTTCTCGCTCAGGAGTAAGAGAACTCTGAACTAAACACCGAGGTAAACCGTAGTCAATGAAAACAGGATCACAGTAAGATTAACCGTTTACTGTTCACTCTTCCACATTAACGTATGGTGAAAACTGTTGATAAAACAATACAAAATGTATACAGTATTTGTTTCCTTCTTGATATCACATTTACATTGTAAATACTTGCAAAAGTAAAACTACAACAACTACATTACATTAAAGTGCAGCATACAGTCAGAATCTACCTACGCCATTGACTGCTTTAAATACACTTCAACACAAACTATCCGCAACTCTTTAAATAACGACAACATAAACCTTATCAACCATCATTACTTTTAACAGAATCAGCGTTAACATTTTCAATTCAACACATCGATTATCTCATGAACTTACGGCATTGCTTCACTGATGTTTCTAGTGCATAGAAAGAAAACTTTTTTTGCACTGACCCTGCACATGTGAGCCCCCTCCTTCCCGTTTCTCCAAACCGGTATTTTCCCACAAGACATGGCGAAACCAGGCGTGACGTCATCGCATGCCACAATATATCACAGACAACAAATTTACTTTAAACAATCTTAACTTTAAATAGAAAATGCTAACAAACAAATTACTAAAGCAAAAATATTATAAACTAAACAAATGCCATAAAGGCAACAGTGGGTATAATAATAGTGGGTATAATAATAATAATCAATAAGAAATAAGCTCTATCATTGTCTAGGGGATAATGTATTGTCCAATGGAAATATAAAAGTCACTCAGTTCATTTAGGCTGCAGCCTTTTGTTGGAGAGAGAGAGATTTTTAGAAACTTGTCGACTTTCCTTTTTATGATTTCAATCCGTCGGGAGTCCCGTTGGTGTGGCCATTCACTTGTGGCCTCTCCTTTAGCTAAGCCGTTCTACCGTGATGAGCCCGCCACCCTGGCAAGGGAGGACGCACACGGGCCCTCACCGGCTGTTGCTACTAAATGCTTTCACTGGCTTTCCAGCGTTTCTCCTGGTGCGTCTCAAGGGGTTGATCCCCAGACCCTCTTTTATCCTTACTCACGGGGTCTCAGATGTCAATCAGGTTGGGATGATGCAATCCCTCAACCAGCCCACTCTGGTTGTCCCCTGAGGGCTTCAATGAATAGTACAGTACTCAATACATAATTCCGTCTCCAAGAGACAATGGCCGTTATCCGTGGCTTTGTCTCGCTGAGGCCAGGACACATTCCAAAACCTTGTGGATTCTCTCTCATTTCCTGGGTCCCTGACCCGAATTAATAGCGATCTTGCAATTCTCAAAAAGGAGGGGGCGACTTTGTACCCTTCGGCCCCTCAGAGTTGTGGCACATTCATAACATAATTTGTTCCCAAAACTAGCAGTGGAATTTTTTATATCAGACCAAAATTTTAACACTTATGCTTTATACTTTATGGGAAGATCAAATAAGTTTCTATGGCTTTCAAAGCCTTGATGGGAAGAGTAATTTAATGTATATCAATGCAGCATATTAGTCATATTTGACATTAAGGCAGCAAAATAACATCAATGCATATTAACAGACTGCTGTGTCCAAAGTGTGTTTTCCAACCACATCATAAAATGTGTGACATTTGTAAAGTGCAGCAACATAACAGGAAACTAGTAAAGTAGTTTTACCTCGTGCTTTTATAGCTTAAAACTAAGAATAAATCAAATCAGTATATAGCTTTCCCAGAATTGTAGTTTTATCATTATGTATCAAATGCCAACATAATATTGATATTTATCCATTAAATACAGTTCACCTTCTTCACTCAGAAGGTGGTGTGAGTGTGGAACAAGCTGCCAGTGAAAATGTTGGATGCAGTTTTGATTGCAACAGTTAAGAGGAGTTTGGATTAGTATATGGATGAGAACGGTATGGAAGTAGATGGGAATAGTTGGGTCAGCACGGATTAGTTGGGCCAAAGGGCCTGTTTCTGTGTTATCCTACTCTATGACCACTCACATCTACGTCAATGAGATGCTTTGAGAGATTGGTCATGACTAGACTGAACTCCTGCCTCAGCAAGAACCTGACCCAATTTAATTTGCCGATTGCCACAACAGGTCTGCAGCAGATGCAATCTCAGTGGTGCTTCACACAGCTTTAGATCACTTGGACAATATAAACACTTATGTCAAGATAACATTCATTGACTATAGCTCAGCGTTTAACACCATCATTCCCACAATCCTGATCAATAAGTTACAGAACTTTGGCCTCTGTACTTCCCTCTGCCATTGGATACTCAACATCCTAACCGGAAGAACACAATCTGTATGGATTGGTGATAATATCTCCTCTTCCCTGACGATGAACATTGGTGCACCTCAGGGATATATACTTAGCACACTGCTCTACTCTATACCCATGACTGTATGGCTAAGTATAGCTTAAATGCCATCTATAAAATTGCTGATGATACCACCATTGTTGGCAGAATTTCAGATGGAGATGCGAAGGTGTACAGGGGCAAGATATACCACCTAGTTGAGTTATGTCACAACAACAACCACAGTAAGACCATCATCAGAAAGACAAAAGAGCTGATTGTGGACTTCAGGAAGGGTAAGACAAAGGAACACATACCAATCCTCATAGAGGGATCAGAAGTGGAGAGAGTGAGCAGTTTCAAGTTCCTGGGTGTCAAGATCTCTGAGGATCTAACCTGGCCCCAACATATTGATGCAGCTATAAAGGAGGCAAGACAGCAGCTATATTTCATTAGGAGTTTGAAGAGATCTAGTTTGTCAGCAGAAACTCTCAAAACTTTCGCTTAGATGTACGATGGAGAGCCTTCTGACGGGCAGCATCACAATCTGGTATGGGGGAATGTGGCTGGGGGTTGCTACTGCACAGGACTGAAAGAATCTACAGAAAATCATAAAATTAGTCAGCTCCATCTTGAATTCCAGCCTCCATTGTACCCAAGACATCTTCAAGGAGTAGTGTCTCAGAAAGGCGATATCGCTTATTAAGGATCCACATCCCCTAGAACATGCCCTCTTCTCAATGTTACCATCAGGAAGGAGGTACAGAATCCTGATGGCACACACTCAGTAATTCAGGAACAGCTTCTTCCCCTCTGCCATACAATTTCAAAATGGATATTGAACCCATGAACACTACCTCACTTTTCTTTATAATATATGTTATTGTTTTGTATGATTTTAAGCTATTCAATATATATATACACTTTCTGTAATTGATTTACTTATTTACTTACTTTTTATTCTTTCTGTATTATCATCTTTTGCATAGTACTGCTGCTACTAAGTTAACAAATTTCACAAAACAAGCCAATGATAATAAACCTGATTCTGATTCTGACTCTATGACTGCCAATACTCAAGGATAATGATTAACTAAAATGATTTTGAAAAGTACAAAATGTTAAATGGCAAAGTAATCTAACACAACAAAAGATTAAACAAAGAAAGATACAATTCTGGGGAATATATTTCGGCAAACTGCTTAAATCGCAGTCTTTCACTGGAAATGATAAATACAATGGATGGGACCCACAGTTTTACATAAATACAATGGATGGAACCCACAGTTTTACATGGGTTGGGATTACTTATCACAACCACAGATCCTTCATCACAGTAGATATGGCAATTATGCTCATGAATATACACGGGTCAGCTAATTATTCTTTCCGTCATAGCGCTTGTCAAGACTTGAGGAAAGCACAGCAAAGTTTCACTGCGAGCTTGTGTTTGGCAGTGTCAGAGAAATTGGACTGTCAAGTCAACTGACTCTGAAGAGTCAGTTTCATATTTAGTATTTTGTGTTTCGTATTTAGTTATTCCTTTCCGCTGCATGTTGGCTTCGTTTTCTATTTGAGAGTTTTAGTTAACAGCCCTGTTCGGCCAAGTGCTTATTGTTTTCTTTTCCTTTGAACTCTGTTCGCATTAAAGTCAATGAACTATCAACCCACTTCAGTGTCTCTCACTCTGCACTTGGGCCATATCTGAACGTAGTGACATTACTGGGAGTGGACACCCACTTGCCCTACAAACTCAGCTGAATAAATTCAGGACTACATCTGTAGGATAAATATATTTATTTCTATAGTGTGTAACAGGCCCTTCTGCCCCTTCGTGCCACGCCACCAGTTTTAAAATTAGCCTAATAACAAGATGGTTCACAATGACCAGTTAACCTACTAAACTGTAAGAAGAACCTACTTGGGACTGTGGGAGGAAACCGGAGCACCTGGAGGAAATCCACGCACACACCAGAAGGACGTACAAACTTGCTTACAGAGGACACTAGAAATGACCTCCATGCTCCAACAACCCGAGCTGTATAGTATCACGTTAACCACTACTCTACCGTGGCATCCCAAATTGCCCTCAAAAAGTTGGTGGCGAGCCATATTATTGAACTTGCACCGTATTTTAACTCTCCAGAAACTCCACCCAATCCCCACCAAATAACCTATCAGTCAGCATACCTTGTGGCACAGGGGATGAAACTAGTGTATCGGGGGAAAGCTTGCGAGATCATAAGGAGAATATGCATGCTCCACACGGACTGGATCAGTCTCTGTCAGGATCAAACCCGGGTTGCTGGAACTATGGGAGAGCGAAACAAAACCGCTGTGACACTGCCTTGTAGATGGAGAAAAGCTTCGGGGTATCAAGAGGTGAGTCAGCCTCTGACTTCTTTTTGTAACAACAGCACTTATGTTGCTTTTCTAGTTGTATTTTAGTTCATGGTAAACCCCTCGTAGGCTGTAGATTGGGCAGAGTGTAGACCTTTGCAAAGGTAATACCATTGACTATCAGAGGGAGACGGGTAGACTCTTTTTGTCAGAGATGGTTGTTGTTTAGCGCTCCTGTGGCACCACTGCCACTTGCAATTATTATTGGGCCTAGGATGCTTCTATGAAGAATTTCTATGCTAATGCTTTGGTGCTGGGATTATTGACATTGTATGACAATTTTTTGCAAGATATGACATTGACCATTGGAGTGTTTCTCCTTTCATTCTATTTTACCAAGACTCTTTGACACTACACTCAATCATTTGATTCCACGAATTGTGTTTGAATTAATCTTGTTCTGAGTCGACCTGGTAAAGGCTAATGGTGATTAAAAGCCACTTTGATAGCACTCTGCTTACGCTTTCTACTTTGCTGATTATTGAGAGAATACTGTCAGTGGGGATATAATTAGCTGCATTGGGTTTGTCCTGCTTTTTTTTTAATGGAGATTGACACCTTACTGCCCTGCTGTCCTGTTTATTATTTATTGTAATACCTGCACTGTTTTTGTGCTCTTTATGCAGTCCTGGGTAGGTCTGTAGTCTAGTGTAGTTGTTTTTTTTTCTCTCTGATTTGTTTTTTACGTAGCTCAGTCCAGTTTTTGTACTGTGTCATGTAACACCATGGTCTTGAAAAACATTATCTCATTTTTACTATGTACTGTACATAGCAGTTATGGTCGAAATGACAATAAAAGTGACTTGACTTGACTTGACTTGACTTGAGAGGATTTACTCATTATCAGCAGCCAATTCGAGACTTCAAGTCTTCTATACTACAGCCATAGTGGTGTCAATTCTCACACCCAGTGCTCCCTACCATTTCTCCACAGGGAGAAAATCTATTTACTCAAAAGCTGGCTTCTGTGGTATTCAGAATGTTGACAAAGAACAAGATGGATTGTCCATTTGATACATTAGGTCCAACATGTGAATGCTTCAGTCTGCTTCAACAGTAACAATTAAATAATATATAAATTATGTAGAAAGTCAGTATCAAAAGTTAGTTCTAAAGAAACAGAAAATGGTATCAGCAACAGCTATTCCAGAAAATGAGTGCATTGTTCATAATTTGAAATTCATTGTTGACTTTGCAAGCTTTTAAAGCGCCTAATTCAAAAGATGAGATGTTTTTGAAACTTCTTTTGAGTTTCATTGGAACTGTGTAGGAGGCAAAGACGAAAATGAAAACCAAAAATTCAGAGTTATGTGAGCAGAAAATGCTGGAAATACTCAGCGGATCTGGTATCACCTGTGGAATAAGAAAGAGAGTTCTTTCCAGGTTGAACAACCACCTCCCCCCACAACACTCCACCGTCAGAATAGAAGGGCCAGAGAGAAAGCAAATTAGTTTTAAATCTCGTTAAGGCTGAGGAAGGGAGAATAGGACAAAGTGAATATCTTTTTCAGAGTGAAGCCAGGATGGATTGTAAAGGTTGCCTTACTGTTGGGTTAATGGAGACTCCTAAGAAATGAGAAAATAAACAAAATCAATGAGGCTAGTGCGGTTAAAGACTGAGAATGTAAACAAAGGAACCTGAAATGTTGCAAAAATGCAGTGTTGTGGGATGCGCCTAACAGATCATTCTAAGCTAATAGGGAGAGAAAAACTGAGCCAATTTCACAGAAATTGCAAGTGCTGCTACAGACAGAGAAAAGAGGATATCTGATGTTGCAGAATTCAATGGCGAGGCTGGAAGACTGCAACATGCCCTGTCACAACTAATTGTGTTGTGCTCCCAGCTTCCTTGTTGTGGCAGTCGCAATCCCATGAATTTAAAGCATATATTAACCCTAGTACAGCCGGGAAACTTATGGGCATCTCCCTAGCTCAAAGATAGGGAGTTCCAACTCAGGACTTGAGAGAAAAGATCAACATCAACCCCTGAAAAGTCAACCTCCAGACACCAGCCAGGTCCACCTTTCCACCCATCCCCTCCAATGTGCTCGAAGGCAACCATAGTGAAAAATTCTCCTTCTGTCTGGTTGATTTGCCTGAACTATTGCTTGGTCTCATCTGGTTATCCCAACATAACCCATGGATCAATAGATCTCTCAAAGCACTCCAAGAGTGGGGACTCAGCATACCTGTCTACCTGTCCGGGTCCAGCTCAAGCTCTGTTCCATGAATCCCCTCCTGTGTCAGCTAAGGATGTGGACCTGTCTGGGATTCCGGCTGAATATGCCCATCTGCTTGAGGTCTTCAGGAAAAGGTAGACCTCCTCCCTGCCTCTGCACTGGTCATATGACTGCGCCATAGATTTACTACCTGGCATTAGTCCTAACTGGGGCCAGTTCTTTACCCCCTCTGCCCTGAAATGGTGGCCATGAAGGAATACATCAAGGAGGCAATGGCCATGGGGTTTATCTGCCTGTCAACCTCGCTGGCAGGAGCAGACTTCTTTATTGTGATCAAGGAAGATGGCAAGCTCCATCCCTGCATGGATTATCGGCCCTGAGCAACATCACTGTGAAGAAATGCTACCCTCTTCCCCGCTGGTGTCTGCATTCAAACACCTCCAGGGAGCAACCATATTTTCCAAAATTGATCTTTGCAATGTTCACAGTCTTGTTGGTATGAGTGAAGAGGATGAGTAGGAGATGGCTTTCAACAGCTCTAATGGCCACTATGGGTACCTTGCAATGCCCCTGCTGTTTTCCAGGCCTTAGTTAACGATGTGCTCAGGGACATGTTGAACCAGTTTGTTTTTGTGTATTTAGACGGCACCCTTATCTATTCCCACTCTCACAGGAACACATTCAGTATCTCTGCGGGGCTCTCACACAGCTCTTTGGAAATAATCAGCTCGTCAAGTCTGAGAAATGCGAGTTTCATACGTCATCTTTGGGCTATATCTTTACCCCATCCAGTGTTCAAATGGACTCAAGTAAAGTTCAGGCCGTTTCAGAGTGGCCTAAACCATCTACATTCAAACAGGTACGGCACTTCAAGGGGTTTGCAAACTTTTATCGCTGCTTCATCCAGAATTTTGGCTCTAGCGTGGCTCCCATAAGTTAACTCGCTAGGAGGATCTCTGCAGGATTCCATTGAACAAACAATGCCGACCAAGCATTTTCAGAGTAAAAGTGATGTTTCACAATGTCCCCTGTACTGCAATGCCCAGACCCATCACAGCCATTTATAGTCAAGGTGGAATATCCAATGTAAGCATTGGAGCTGTCCTCTCTCAGCGTTGTTCTGAAGATAGCCAGCTGCACCCTAGTGCATTTCTTTCCCATCACTTGACTCTGACCAAGAGAAATTATGCTGTTGTGAACCGGGAACTTCTGGCTGTCAAAGAGGCCTTAGAGGAATGGCGACATTGGCTGGAGGGAGCAGAGCATCCTTTCTTGGTCTGGACGGATCACAAGAACCTCTCCTACATCCAGGGCATAAAGAATTCAACTCCTATCAAACCCACTGGACCTCTTCACCCAGTTTAATTTCATCCTCACCTATCATCCCGGCAGCAAGAACACCAAGGCCAACTCTCTGTCCTGGCAGTTCAACGGATCTGAAGACAATGCCAATCCAGAGTCCATACTTCCTCGCTCATGCAATGCTGCTCCGATAATCTGAGGAAAGAGGCGGAGGTGAGGGCTGCCCAACAGTCAAACTCAAGCCCAGGTGGGGACACCCCAACCAGCTGTTTGTCCCTGCTACATTGCACTCCAAAGTGTTGAAATGTGGTTACACCTGTCTGGCTGGCCATCTTGGAATTCAATGAATCCAGAAGTTTATTAAGAGACAATTTTGGTGACCATCAATGTCCAAGGATGTCCACAGCTTTGTCTCCGCTTATTCTATCAGCACTCAGAACAGGAAGTCATGCCAGCTTCCTGTGGGTCTGCTATGTATACTGTCTGTGCCCCACCGCACCTTGTCCCCCCTCTGGCTGGATTTCCTCATTGGTCTTTCCCCATCTATTGGAAACACTACCATTTTGGTCATTGTGGATCGATTCTCCAAGGCTGTCCACTTCTTTGCTCCCATCGGCTTGTGAGACTGCCATACTCATGGTTCAATACGTGTTCAGGCTCCATGGCTTTCCTCAAGACATAGTGTTTGATTAGGGCCTACAGTTTACTTCCCACTTTTGGAAGGCTTTCTGCTCACAGCCTGCCTCTCATCTGGTTTCTACCCCCAATCCAATGGCCAGACTCAGAAGTGAATCAGGAGTTGGAGACAACTCTGCACTGCCTTGCTGCTTCCAATGCCATGTCCTGGAGTTACCAATTGGTCTGGGCAGAGATTGTCTACATTAACCTCCAGTTATCCTCCATGGGTATGTCCTTCTTTCAATGCCAGAAAGGATTCCAGACGCCACTCTTCCCTGACCAGGATATTGGTGTAGGAGTTCCTGCTGCTAAACAGCTACAAGCAGACCTGGAGATGAGCCAGGGCTTCTCTGCTGCACTCCCAGAAACACATGCCTGGCAAGCTAACAGGTAAGGCCAGTTAAGCCCGGAGAAGAGGTCTGGTTGGCATCAAGTGGTCTTCCTCTGAAAGTTGACAGCCACAAATTGGCACCGTGCTACATGAAACCATTTGTAGTGGAAAAGGTATCATATAGATTGCATCTACCAGCATCAATCAGGATCCACCCAGTATTCCATGTTTCCCATCTCAAGCCAATTACTACCTCTCCACTGGCCCCAGTCACCCCTCTTCCTCCTCCTCCTCACTAGGTAGATGATCCCTGGTCTATACCATGCGTGCCATCCTGGTTTCTCACTGGCTATGTGGTAAAGTCCAGTACCTTATGGATTGGGAAGGGTATGGCCCTGAAGAACATTCTTGGATCCCGGCAAAGGACACCTTGGACAAGTTGCTCCAGCTGGCACAGGTCTGTGGATTCTCAGGGGCTGCACCGAGAGAAGGGGGCCCTGTCATAAACACAGACTCAGCCATGCAGCAGATTCAGTAATTACGCTCGAGAAAATGCATGTGTCTGTTAATTATTATTTCATTATGGTGGTATTTAATTCCCTTCTCTTTATTATAGTGCTTATCAAAACTTGAGCAAAGCACAGCAACATTATGTAGCCTGCCTGCATTTGGCCTTGCCTGAGAAAGTGGATTGTTGAGCCAACTGATGCTGAAGACTAATGATATTCATTTTATTCTTAGGTATTTCTTTCAGCCAGGTGTTGGCATCTAGTTTTCCATTTGACAGTTTTAGTTAACCACACTGTTTGGCCTAGCGTTTATTGTTTTCCTTTCCTTTAAAATCCTGTTTTCATTAAAGTTTGTAAACTATCGACCCACTTACCCAATTTCCCTCGGGATCAATAAAGTCTGTCTGTGTCTGTCTGTCTGTTCAGGGTCTCTCTCTCCGTAGTTGGGCCATATCTCAACGTACTGGCATGCCCTGACGGAAAATGTTTATGTTGGACCTCATTATGACAGTGCAGGAGACCATAGAAAGAGAGGTCAGAGTAAGAATCAAATGGAGAATTTACATGCCAACACTGAATGCTGAACACAACGTTGGAAAGAAACACAAACATTTGTTGCTTCACTCACTGAAGTATTTGGATCCTAAGATGAGGGAAAGAAAAAAATTGATAGAAGAGGAAATACTTCAGATGTGCTCAAGGATTCTGTCAACCCATTGAGCCGATGCCACTTCAACATATCCCTGCACCACATTAGCCTGTCCCTTAGTTCTTCCCATCCCTTCACCATCCCGTCTGCAATTTAGAACATGTAGTCTCTCTTCTCCTCATCTAATGTACAGTTTACAACCTGAAATGTTAAATCTGATCCTCTTTCCACCAACACAACCCGATTTGCTGAGTGCTCCAGTCTTTTTTTTTCAGATTTTCAGCATCTGCAGTTGTTTTTTTTTACAGTTTACAAAAGTTCCTTACCATACTTGGAGACTGAGGAGAAATATTTCACAAAGCCAAGCCCTAATTTGCACTGGTCTTTCCAGTGTAGCAAAAGCTACTTCATGGATGATGAATGCAGTGTGCCAAACCTCAAAAAGTGAATTGCCCAATGTATACAGGAAATCCGGGAAATTATAGGCCGGTAAGTTTGACGTCGGTAGTAGGTAAAATTATTGGAAGGAATACTAAGGAATAAGATCTACAAGTATTTGGATAGACAGGGACTTAATAAGGAGAGTCAACACAGCTTTGTGCGTGGTAGGTCATGTTTAACAAATCTATTAGAGTTTTTCGAGGAGGTTACCAGGAAAGTGGATGAAGGGAAGGCAGTGGATGTTGTATACATGGACTTCAGTAAGGCCTTTGACAAGGTCCCACCTGGGAGGTTAGTTAGGAAGATTCAGTCACTAGGTATATATGGAGAGGTAGTAAATTGGATTAGACATTGGCTCAATGGAAGAAACCAGGGAGTGGTAGTGGAGGATTGCTACTCTGAGTGGAGGCCTGTGACAAGTGGTGTGCCACAGGGATCAGTGCTGGGTCCATTGTTATTTGTCATCTATGTCAGTGATCTGGATGATAATGTGGTAAATGGATCAGCAAATTTGTTGTTGATACAAAGATTGGAGGTGTAGTGGATTTCAAAGTTTGCAGAGGGATTTGGACCAGCTGGAAAAATGGGCTGAAAGTTGGCAGATGGAGTTTAATACAGACAAGTGTGAGGTATTGAACTTTGGAAGGACAAACCAAGGTAGAACTTACAAGGTAAATGGTATGACATAGAGGAGTGCAATAGAACAGAGGAATCTGGGAATATAGATACAAAATTCCCTAAAAGTGACATCACAGGTAGATAGGGTTGTAAAGAGAGCTTTTGGTACATTGGTCTTTATGAATCAAAGTATTGAGTATAAGAGTTGGAATGTTATGGGGAGGTTGTATAAGGCATTGGTGAGGCCAAATTTATGGTGAGACCAAATTTGGAGTATTGTGTGCAGTTTTGGTCACCTAATTACAGTAAGGATATTAATAAGGTGAAAGAGTGCAGAGAAGGTTTACAAGGATGTTGCCGGGACTTGAGAAACTGAGTTTCAGAGAAAGTTTGAATAGGTTAGGACTTTATTCCCTGGAGCATAGATGAATGAGGGGAGACTTGATAGAGGTATATAAAATTATGATGGGTATAGATAGAGTGAATGTAAGCAGGCTTTTTCCACTGAGGCCAGGGGAGAAAAAAACCAGAGGATATGGGTTAAGGGTAAAGGGGAAAAAGTTTAAAGGGAACATGGGGGGGGGGGGGCCTTCTTCACACAGAGAGTGGTGGGAGGGTAGAATGGTAAATGTGGGCTCACTTTTAACATTTATGAAAAACTTGGACAGGTACATGGATGAGAGGTGCATGGAGGGATATGGCCCAGGTGCAGGTCAGTGGGACTAGGCAGAAAAATGGTTCCGCACAGCTAAGAAGGGCCAAAAGGCCTGTTTCTGTGCAGTACTGTTCTATGATTCTATGGTCCTTTGTGTTGAAAGAATATTTGGAACCCGAAACAATAGAAATCCAGAAGGTTAAAGGCTACTGCTTATAAATTGGATCACATTGCACATGCTTTCTAGGTGCTAGCCACGCAATAATTAGTTCTACTTGTACTTTGATAATCAATGTACTTCGAATCTTGAATCTTTGTGCTAGCAATCAGTTCCAGGTGAAACTACAACCATTACACAATTAGACTGGGATCTACATTTGCTTATTTGATGGTTTTACAATCTCAGACTTGAATGTCTCAAGTTTGCCACTGCACCTTTTACCATTCTTCTCACAGGGCCACACACATTGTAACATGACTGACAGTCACTTCCTCCCTGTGCCAGAGACCCAGGTTCAATCTTAATCTCAGATGAGGCCTGCGTGGAATTTGCACATTCTCACTCAGACTGCCTCCCACTGACCACAATAATAGCATGGAACTCCATCAGGGTAGATTATATTGGCAATGGCCACTTAGAGAGAAGATCTTTGTATCAAGCAAAGCTACATCATGAGCAGCCAAGTGGGGCATGCACTCATCGCTATCGGTGTGATGAGACAGAAAAACAGGGACACAGAATTTAACTTTTTACTGCAAGTAGGCAGAAGGCAGTGCATGCAATATTGCCGTGGGCATTTGTACATTTATACTGGACAATGGTTATAGCATTTCTGCAGAAAAGGAAACAAAGTCAAGGAAGTGTCAGGAATGGAGCTAGTAGTAGGACAGGTGAAAATTTGAAACTAGTTTCCAAATAATTCCAACTTCTCAGTAAACAACAGCAACACAGTCATCAGATGTCAACGAAGGAGAGAGTGGTGGCGCTTGAGTGGAACTGAAAGGTTTGTTGCACCCTACAAAAAGGCAACACTGGGAAGAACCAAATGGTTTCCACGGCAAGAACTGTGATAACCAGAATCTCTGTTCCTCCTTGCAATGTATGATTCCAGCCAGTGGAGAGATTTTGCTTTGCTTTGTTGCGCCAGGATTCTTTGATGTCACAGTCAGCCAAGCATTGCTTGACGATCAGCCCTTTCTTGAGTCTCTGCCTGCCTACAAAAGTATATTTCTGCTGACTGAATGGTTATAAAATATACAGAGAGAGAGAGAGAGAGAGAGAGAGAGAGAGAGAGAGATGTCGACCCACTAAATAATCCAGGCAACAAATCTCTAGCCCTGTTCAATAAGTGGTATCTCATTCCAGACTCTGGTGGCAATACGGACCTCATTTAATCTTCTCAGAGTATGGAAGTTTGCTGCCTACCATTTTCAGAAGCATTGACTCCTGTTCTATGTAAAGTCTCCCTCCCTGCAGCGACACCTCTCCTTTGAACCATGGAGGAGGACTGCATTGCCAAAGAATAGGATGAGGAGGTGTTATTATCTTTAGTGAAAATGGTGTTATGAATCACCTTTCCAATTTACAACTTATATAATCTTCAAATCATTTTTCACATAGAGTTAATTGTCAAAATGATCCTTCCTACTCTTAAGTGGTACTCTTCAAAAATAACACTTTTTGTACAAAATATTTTTGACTATATGAATAGCATTAGAAAAGTCTGGCCCTCTGGGGATTCATTCATCTTTGTAGAAGCATAATCTCCAGCCCTTCAAGATAGAACAGGAGTGAATTGATGGTTGCAGAGCTTGTGAGGACTGGCTGTTCTGGACTACGCCAGCTTTGGCTGTCTCAAATGGTTAAAGTTTAGAAGAAGTACAATTTTTAACCTTTAAGAGTTGAAATGTATAAGTTTGGCAGTGGCCTGCGGGTTCCCCAGGAAGGGAGTGCCCATTCTGAGCAAAAGGTTCCTATTAGAATCCGCTCTGCCCACCCTTTGGAACAGGCCTTGGTCCATGCTACCCCATGGCCACTGATGGCCCTTTCTAATGGCACACCACCCTGTGATGAAGGTAGGTAACATTCACATAAGGGCTCTAATGTATCAGGCAAAGAAGGTGACAATTACATTAAGGGTGAGAAGGTGAAATTCTTGAATAAGGTCAATAATTGGTTACAAGTCACTTCAAATTTAAGGGGCAAATGAACTTCACAAACCAAGGATGTAAAGGTAGCCAAATCTCATCAATGGAAGTTGGATAATATAGAAACCAGGTCAAAAAGTTCAACTTTGGGTGCATCATTATTCCAAGAACACACAGAAACACAACATTTTGAGAATCCTGGGAACCACAAATGATGAAGGAAACTTACATTATGGGGTATTATAAGTTCTTGTGTCACTGAAAACAGAGAACCAAAAGACCATAAGACATAGGAGCAGAACTAGACTATTCAGCCCATTGAGTCTGCTCTGCCATTCCATCATGGTGGACTTATTATCCCTCTCAACCCCATTCAGCTTTCTCTCTCTAACCCTTGTCACCCTGACTCATCAAGAACCTATCAACCTCTGCTTTAAATTTCCCAATGAACCACCTCTACAGCCACCTGTGATAATGAATTCCGAAGATTCACTGCCCTCCGGTTAAAGAAATCCTCCTCATCTCAAAGGATGTCCCTCTATTCTGAGGCTCTGTCCTCTGGTCCTAGACTCAAACATGAAAGGAAATATCCTCTCCACATCCACTCTACATGAGCATTTCAATATTTGATAGATAGGTTTCAATGAGATCCCCCTCATTCTCTGAAACTCAGAATCAAATCAGGCTTCAAATCAAATCACTGGCACATGTCATGAAATTTGTTGTTTTGTGACAGCAGTACATTGCAATACATAATACTTTTTAAAACTATAAGTTACAACAAAAATATAAAAATTTAAATTAAGTAAGTGCTGCAAAAAGAGAGCAAAACAATAGTGAGGTGGTGCTCGTGGGTTCAATGTCTGTCCAGAAATCTGATGGCGGGGGTGGGGGGGAAGAAGCTTTTCCTGAAACATTGAATGTGTGTCTTCAGGCTCCTGTACCTCCTCCTTGATGATGGCAATGAGAAGAGGGCATGCTCTGGGTGATGGAGGTCCTTAATAATGGATGCCACCTTCTTGAGTAATCACATTTGAAATTTGTCCTCAATGCTGGGGAGGCTAATACCCATGATGGGGCTAGCTGTGCTTACAACTTTCTGAAGTTTTTTTTGATCTGATGTACAAGTCCTACCATACCAGACAGTGTTGCAACCAGCTAGATTGCTCTCCACAGTACACCTGTAGAAATTTGCAAGCGTCTTTGGTGACATACTAAAATCTCCTCAAACTCATAATGAGATATAGTCGCTGCCATGCCTTCTTGGTAGCTGAATTGTTATGTTGGGCCCAGGATAGATCCTCAGAGATTGTTGACACCCTGGAACATGAAGCACCTCCCCCTTTCCACGGCTAATCCTCTGACGAAGACTGGCGTGCGTTCCCTTGATTTCCCCTTTCTGGTCCACAATCAATTCCTTCGTGTTACTGACGTTGATTGTAAGGTTTTTGTTGCGTCACTACTCAGTCCTGTACGCCTCCTCATTACCATCTGAAATTCTGCCAACAGATGTGTCATCGGCAAATTTATAGACGTACTTGAGTTGTATCTAGCCACACAGCCATGGGTGTAGAGAGTAGAGCAGTGGGCTCAGCACACATCATTGAGGAGGAAATGCTACTTACAATCCATACTGAGAGTGGTCTCCCAAAGATCCAGTTGCAGAGGAAGGTACTGAGGCCCAGGTTTTACTCCAGGCCCATAGGTATCAAACACTCCTCATACATTAACCCTTCCATTCCTGGAATCATTCTCGTGAACCTCTCCAATGCCAGCACATCCTTTCTTTGATAAGGGGCCTAAAACTGCTCACAATGCTCCAAGTACAGCCCGGCCGATGCCTTATTCAGACTCAGTATTACATCCTTGCTTTTACATTCTGGTCCTTCAACCACTGACTCAACCTGCAAGTTAACCTTTAGGAAATCTTGCACAAGGACAAAGGTCCCTTTGCATCTCTGATTTTTAAATATTGATTGATGGAAGATTTGATAGAAGTATGTATACATAATTATGAGGGGTATAGATAGGTTAAACGCAAGCAGGTTTTTTCCACTAAGGTTGGGTGAAAAACTAGAGGACACGGGGTTAAGTTGTGAAAGCTAAAATGTCTAAGGGATGCATAAGGGAACTTCTTCATTCAGAGGATGGTATTACTGTGGAATGAGCTGCCAACGGAAGTGATGGATGCAATTTCAATTTCAACTTTTAAGAGAAGTTTGAATAGGTGGATGGATGGGAAGGGTATGGAAGGTTATGGACTAGGTGCTGGCTGATGGGATTAGGTAGCTTAAATGGTTCGTCATGGACTCGATTGGCTAAAGAGTCCGGATATGTGCTGTAATTTTCTATGACTTTATGACTCTCCCCTTTCAGAAAATAGTCTACACCTTTATTCTTTCTACCAAAGTGCATGACCATACACTTCCCCACACTGTATTCCATCTGCCACTTCTTTGCCCATTCTCTTAATCTGTCCATGTCCTTCTGCAAACTCCCTCCACCTATTTTTGTATCGTCCACAAACCTGACCACAAAACCATCAATTCTATCATCCAAATTATTGACGTATAACATGAAAAAAAGCAGTCCCAATACCATAACATACAGCCAACCTTTATTTCCACACTTTGCTCCCTGCCACTCGGCCAAAGTTCTATCTATGCAAATACCTTTCCTGTAATACCATTAGTTCTTATCTTGTTCAGCAGTCTCATGCGTGGCACATTGTCAGAGACCTGAAAATCCAAGCATACAACATGCACTGACTCTCATTTGTCTATCCTGCCTGCTATTTCCTCAAAGAATTCTAATGGATTGTCAGGCACAGTTTATCTTGGGGAAACCATGCTGACTTTGGCCTATTTCAGATAATGTGTGACATCAGAGCCAGATGTTACCTCACTGCAATTTCCATTTAGCACTTCTGCTGCATTAAGTAGGTCAGCAGCACTAAGAAAAGCAACTCCAAACTGGTCAGAATACTAATCAAAGTTCAAAGTAAATTTATTATCACCATATACAACCCTGAGATTCACTTCCTCGCAAGCAATCACAATAAGTACAAGAAATACAATAGCATCAATGAAAGACTGCACCCAACTGGATGGACCAACAACCAATCTGCAAAAAAAGAAACAATAAACTGTGCAAAAACTAAAAGAGAAATAAATAGATAGATAGATAGATAGATAGATAAGCAAGCAATAAGTATTGAAATGTGAGATGAAGAGTCCTTGAAAGTGAATCCATAGGTTGCAGGAACAGTTCAATGATTGGGATAAGTGAAGACAAGTGAAGTTATCCCCTCCAGTTCAAGAGCCTGAAGGTTGAGAGGTAATAACTGTTCCTGAACCTAGTTGTGTGGGTACTGATGCTCCTGTACCATCTTCCTGAAGGCAGCAGCAAGAAGAGAGCATGGCTTGAATGTCGGGAATCCTTGACAATGGATGCAACTTTCCTGCAACAGTGCTCCATATAGATGTGCTCAATACTGGGGAGGTCTTTACCCGTGATGGACTAGACCACATCCACTACTGTTTGTAGGCTTTTTTCGACAAGCGCTTTGGTGCTTCCATCTGTGGCTGTGATGTAGCCCGTCTATATACTCTCGAAAAGATATCTATACAGGTTTCTCAAAGTTTTGGATGTCATGTCGAATCTTCGCAAAGTTCTGAATTGATTTTTAAACATCTGAATAATCTCATTTTAAATGAACAGAATTCCAAATTTTAATAAAAAATGAAAATTAAAATTATATTCTGTATTATATAATCTTGCATATCTATAGAAATATTTAAGTTGTGTACTTCAAAACAAATTAGATTCTGTAATTGTTAAAATGAAAACAGCAGATTTTTACTTTGATGTAATGTATACTCTTGCTCGTTGGGTGTTCACCTTTGCATGCTTGTAAAGTTTTGCAAAGAAAAGAAAACTTTGAAGTAATGGGAGCATCAGAGTATAGATTATATAATATTTATCAAAATTATTATTAAGCCAGTTCACCCAAAAGTAGTCTACACGTTTGTATCCGATCATCATGGGACAATTTTCACAAGAATGTTCATCTGTTGGTCAATAATTATGTATTTAGGTATGTTTTACAAATAAGCATAATATAGCAGCAACATGTTAAAATATGGAGTGAGCCAGTCACTGCCTTTAAACTGGGTTTGGGTTTCAGTCGTCGCCTTTGCACAATAAAGCAAATGAATAGAACATTGTCCTCATAGAGCAGGGTCTCAATAACTAGACATTTTCTGGGTCTGTGAGTTTATACAATGAAATATCAAATTCAATCTATGTACATCATGCTCCAGTGACTGCCTGGAATGGAGTTAATATTGATGGCCTTCAATATGGATCACATCATTGGGGAAATAATGTTCCATAAATGACAGTTAACAATTTTATAGAACAACTGTAACATCAAATGATAAAGCAAACTAAAAATACAATTGTTCTAACAAGAATGCACATTAGCCAAAAACAAACAAATATTGATGCATATAGTAAATTACTGTAAATTCTGGGTTAATATCATAAACTCATGAAATTCAATTCAATGTGGTATATTGAGTTTTACATTATTTTATGGTGGCGTTCAAATCATATTAGGTAAAGAGTGTTAAGTGGCAAAGAATTTTTAAGCTATTGATCCATACAAATGGTTCTGGCCAAATCTAACAATGCCTTTTATATTCAATCCAGCAATTCCACCCAAATCAAAAAAAAAACAGGAGAATTGCTTTGGATTTCAAGAAAGAGGAAAGACACAGAAGACAAATGCTAAAACAAAATTACAACCATTTCTACCTTAATAAAATCATTTGATTATTTAAAAATTAATGAATTCCTTCCTGTAGAAGATACTCATGAAAGTTAAGACAGTAACTCAATTTTCCTCAATTACATCTTTATTATTTATCCAGTTCAGCTTTTCAGATCAATATCATAAAGTTCACAGCCTTTACTATGAGCAGGTCCTTCAGTTAGGGAAACAAATCATTTGTGAATATTATCACAAAGGGGTGGTATCACAAATTATTCTTCATGTTAAAGCATATTATAAATAAAAAGTCTAGAAATTATGGTGTGTTAATTTTCATGTGTGTCCATTATTGAGACTTTACCGTATGGGTTTTCTGCCAACCCTGTGTGTGCCTCAGCCACTCATGCATATGGGTAATTTATATAGAAGCAGGTCTTCACATCACATCTGAGGCCGGCTTCAGCGTAACCTGTGGGGATAACGCCAGAACAGGTCTCCGGTTGTGGGATCCAAGTCTGAGTTTAGCAGGTGGGCAATTAAACCCTGAGCAATAGCTGCTTCTTTGGCTTTCCACCACAAACCACCCCCACCATCCATGACCTCCACTTTCCAATCAACCTAACTGTGTATCTAACCTAGTCACAGCTGTCACAGTCTGACACTACAGCAGCCTATTTTAACACCCCACACATACCCTTTCACCCACCTCCCCACTCATACCCCTCATTACTCCTGACTTGCAAGGTCCTATCACCCCTTTTGTTGATCAGCTGTTGCTTTAACCGATCACCTCTCTCTGGGATTAATATCCCAACAAACTTCAAGTTGAATCTAACTATGGTGGCATACATTAATCCGCAAGACCATGGATCTGCGCCTGGAATGATTTTCAGGGCACAGGCCTGGACAAAGTTGTATGGAAGACCAGCAGTTATCCATGCAGTAAGACTCCCCTCTCCACGACACCGATGTTGTCCAAGGGAAGGGCAAGGGCCGATACAGCTTGGCACCAGTGTCATTGCAGGAGTTGCCAGAGTGAGGTTGAAGGCAACATCGGACTGCCTTAGGGACTCCAGCTCCGGATTTGTCCTCAGGGTTTACTCCCGAAGCCTTTCCCATGAGTGGGTATGGCCGAGAGGCAGCGGAGGTTTGAAATCGGAGTTTTCCCTCTCTTAGATGGACTGCCTTCCCAGGCTGACAAGCTCCATCTACCTGAAGCACTGGTTTTAAGGCACCAGGACCCGCCATCGCCCCTTCTGCTGTCAGTAGAAACAGTTCCGCTGGGCTTAGAAGCTAAGCCACATGAGAAGGCCAGGAGTTGGACTTGGTTGTCAGAGGCTATTTGAGGTGCATGCCGTGAGGAGCACTTTTAGGTAGAGGGAGCTTGTTCACACTACCACTCCTTGGGTTGACACCCTTGGAACCAGTTGAACCTATCAGTGAAGTAATAAAAACAGGAAGTGCTGAAACACTCGGCAAGTCAGGTATCATCTATGGAAAGAGCAAGAGTCAATATGTGGGTCCAGGTCCCTTCCTCGGAACTGGGAAAGAGAGTAAACAAGTTTGTTTTCAGCAGCAGAGAAGATGGGAAAGAACAGGTAAAGCAGAAAATGCCTCTGAAGCAATAGAACCAAGTTGACTGAATGCAGGAGTTAAAGGAAGATTTAGAGGTACATTTATGTGTGGCAATTGTGAGGCTGTGCAAGCAGCTGGACTTTACCAAAAGAAAAAGGAAAATATTGAATCAAAATTAAAAACAACACAGATGCTGAAATCCCCTAAGAAAAAAGAAGCGAAAATGTTGGAAATACCCGTCCTTGGGAAGAAAAATAGCTTTTTTTCTCTTTCTTAGTTCCGACAGACTTCAATTTGAAATGTTAATTCTGTTTCTCTTCCACCTGATGCTACCTGAACTAT
The DNA here is from genome assembly GCF_030144855.1 of Hypanus sabinus. Taxonomy (NCBI): domain Eukaryota; kingdom Metazoa; phylum Chordata; class Chondrichthyes; order Myliobatiformes; family Dasyatidae; genus Hypanus; species Hypanus sabinus. Next base: position 173,592,130 of record NC_082706.1, read on the forward strand.
TGAGCATTTCCAGCGCTTTCTGTGCATTTTTAACCAAAATAATAACATGTAAAAACAATCAGTTCTGCTACAGAGAGAAAAAATGAGTTACCTAAAGAATTACAACAACTTAGACCAGAACTTGATAATATGTGTGAAAGACAGCTAATATAATCTTGAGGAACGATGCTTCATCTTTTGTCTCTGCCTCTGGCTTTACTCTGCAAACTTCAAACCTTAGGGGACATTCTTTTTGGTTTGAAATATTGCAGAATATTGGTAGCTCAGGTTGGCTATTTGGAAGTTTGGTTGATCGCTGAGCTTGGCAAAATGTTTGCAGACATTTTCTCTTCAGTCAAGAAGCCATCATCAATGCACAGTTGAGGATGTTATCTCCTCAGAATTGACAAGTTTAAAGCGAAGCAAACACACCCAATGGACCTCCCTCAAAGCTGGCCAATCTAAATGTTCTACTGCTAAACTGTTCAGTGTTTTGAGCCGGCCAACCAGACCACAACACTTAATCACTATCTATTCAGACCCCAGAGGAGAATGTATATAAGCCGGCATTCTGAGGAGACAACATCCTCTACTCGCACATCGATGATGACTTCTTGATTGGAGATAAAATGTCTGCAAACATTTTGCGAAGCTCGGCGATCAACCAAACTTCGAACTTCATTCTGGTGGTAACAGAAATGGCCATCACTGGCTGTCATTTTATGGTTCAACTTTTGTTTCTCCATTTGCATGGTCTGTATGGCTGGTCTTGTTCCATAGCCTTGTTATTAGCAACGCACTGCTTAGGCAAAGGAGTATAATGTACTTCCAGCTGCTAATTCTATTGCTATATTAAATCATTCAGTCCCTTTTTGTCCCTTCCCCTCTGTCACTCAAATCTAACGTTTTATCTTTTACCCACTTCCAATAAAATGACCTTAAACATAAATGTGAAGAGTTTCTCATTCCCCGGGTGCTGCATGATCTGCTGAGTGCTTCCAGTATTTTCTGTTTTTTATTTGTTATATCCAGCATTTGTATTTCTTTCAGTCCCTACAATGTGCTTTCTTTTGTTTACTCTGCAACATTGAAGTGAACAAAATCCTGGCATTGCATTATTTGCATATTGCCGATTCAATATCTCAGAAAATATAGTCAATTTGTTCTACTTTACCACACTTCAAATGGCACTTCATATACCACTTAGAGTCCACCTAAAACATCAAAATTAGGCTTATGCTGAGAAATTCCCTAGAATCCACAGAGTGAATCGAAGTCTTGACACAGAATATATTTATTGGCAAAAGTGCTCAATAAGAAAAATAACTTACCAACAGACATATGCGGGAATATAAAATTGACATCTGCCTTAATATTGCAGAGTAAATCAACATGCTGTAGTCCATTACAACATGTTATGAATCTTAAGCACAAAGTACACTGCAGATGCTGTGGTCAAATCAACATGTACAACACGCTGGAGGAACTTAGCAGGTCAGGCAGCATCCGTGGAAATGAGCAGTCAACATTTCGGGCCAAGACCCATCGTCAGGACTGAAGAAGGAGGGGGCAGGGGCCCTGTAAAGAAGGTGAGGGGAGGGTGGGAAGGAGAAGGCTGGCGGGTGCCAGGTGAAAAACCAATCAGAGGAAAGATCAAGGGGTGGGGGAGGGGAAGCAGGGAGGGGATAGGCAGGAGAGGTGAAGAAGGAATGAAGATTAGATTATAGGCTGAGAGCACAACTGAGTCACTTACCCCCTCAGCCTTCCCTTTCATCTCCCTTCCCCCATCACACTTTCACTCAGAAGGCCTTGACAAGGTGCCACACATAGAACATAGAATTGTACAGCACATTATAGGCCCTTTGGCCCACAATGTTGTGCCGACCCTCAAACACTGCGTCCCATAAACCTCCCCCACCTTAAATTCCTCCATATACCTGTCTAGTAGTCTCTTAAACTTCACAGTGTATCTGCCTCCATCACTGACTCAGGCAGTACATTGCACGCACCAACCACTCTCTGAGTAAAAAACCTTCCTCTAATATCCCCCTTGAACTTCCCTCCCCTTACCTTAAAGCCATGTCCTCTTGCACTGAGCAGTGGTGCACTGGGGAAGAGGCGTTTAACAAGATGAGACTGTTTAACAAGTTAAGAGCCCATGGTATTACAGGAAGGATATAAAGGTGAATAGAGTATTGGCTGATTGACAGGAGACAAAGGGTGGGAATAAAAGGCTGCTGGAGACTACTGGTGTTCTACAGAGGGACTGCTTCTTTCATGCTTTCTGTCAATGCTTCACACGACAGAATTGATTGCTTTTTGGCCAAGTTTGAAGATAATATTAAGATAGGTGGAGGGGCAGGTACTGCTGAGAAAGCAGGGAAGCTGCAGAAGTACTTAGACGGATTAGGAGAATTGGCAAAGAAATGTCAAATGGAATGCAGTGGCAGGAAGTGTATGGTCATGCACTTTGATAGAAAGAATAAAAGCATAAACTATTTTCTAAGCAGCAGAAAATTCCAAACTACAAGGTGCAAAGGGACATGGAAGTCCTAGTGCAGGATTTTCTAAAGTTTAATTTTCAGGTTGAGTTGATGGTGAGGAAGACAAATGCAATGTTGGCATTCATTTCAAGAGTACTAGAATATAAGAGCAAATCTGTATTGCTGAGGTTTTATAAGGCATTGGTCAGACTGCACAGAGTATTGTGACCAGTTTTGGACCCCTTATCAAAGATGTTCTGGCATTGGAATGGGTCCAGATGAGGTTCACGAGAATGGTTTGGGGGATGAAAACGTTAATGTATGAGGAGTGTTTGATGGCTCTGGGCTTGTAGTCACTGGAGTTTAAAACAATAAGATGGGATCTCATTAAAACTTATCGAATATTGAAAGGCTGAGACAGAATGGATGTGGAGAGGATGTAGTGGGTGAGTCTAGAATCAGGGGGCACAGCCTCAGAATAGACGGATGTCCATTTAGAATGGAGATGAAAAGGAATATTGTGGCCAGAGGTGAAAAATCAGTGGGGTTCATTTCCATGGACAACTGTGGTACCAAGTCATTGAGTATATTTAAAGCAAGATTTCATAGGTTTGTGGTTAGTCAGTGTGTCAAAGGTTGCAGGGGAATGGGGTTAAGAAGGATAATAAATCAGCTGGGATGGAATGGCAGAACAGATCAATGGGCCAAGTGGCCTAATTCTGCTCCTGTGTCTTGTAGTATAAAAGTCATTCAGATACATGCCACAAGGGCAATGTTATTGGCTGATCTGAACATTAAACCCTTGTCCTCGCTTCTGCTTTGCATCCCTTGCCATCATTACTAAACAAAAGCTCATGTCACTCTAAAAGGATTTAATATTTTCAGTCCACGATCTTTCATCATGACAGTTAGCTCTGTTTCTCTCTTCACAAGATAAATGCCCCTGATTTACTTAGGAATAAGGAGCTTATCTGTAGTTTTAAGGTCATGTAGTTGTGATTTATCTTATTTTTGGTGCACAAAGTTCATCACAAGCCTCCACAACTCCCATTGTTACATCTGTCTCAGAATACTATGACTTGCCAGCAGCATCACACTTTTAAGATTTATTTATGTTACTCCACTTGCCCTGTTAAGGGAAGAAATCAATGAGAGGGATGAATCTATAAGAGGTGAAAGGGGATCTCCTGAGCCTGAAGAAGGGGCTCGGCCCAAAACATGGACTGTTTATTTATTTCCATAGATGTTGCCTGACCTGCTGAGTTCCTTCAGCATTTTCTTTGTGTTGCTATCAGAGTTTTGTGCTCAAACATTAGAATAATGTCTTCATAATCCAAAGCTCCAGAAGCGTGCTGTACTCGCCACAACTCTGAGACTCCTTGAATGACGAACAGAAGCAAAAGCCATCATCCTTAGTCACATTGCAATTACATGGACTTTTCTCACTCTCTGATCAACTGGCAAAGCACTCGTGAGAGAAGGAGTGGGAAGAGCGCTTGCTTCTAAAGAAGGCATTTCCATTTAAGCATGAGCTTCTAACACGCTAAGGCTGCTCTGATGAAGCATTATGTGGAACACTGTGCCTGTCTTCTGGTATGAATTATATATCTTGCAGGAAATTCAGATCAATGTTAGATGCCATTGTGACATCAGAAATGTCAGCGTACATTTTTTCCATTCATTCTTCCACTGCACGCTGGGCTATCTGTGGTTCAAGTGGTTATATTAAGCACATGGAAGGTTCAGTGTTGACTAATCTGCATGACATATATGCAGACACTAGAAGGATAAAATGAAATGTGGAAATATTTTGATGAAATTTATTTCCCTTTAACATAGAACAAAACTCCTACATTAAATCTAATGGTGATAATTTGAGATTGGTCACATTCGTTTTTGGGAAGTTGTGAGGTTGCCCAGTTGCACAATAAACATCCACTGGATACTGGATCATTGATTTGATGCCACGCCACCATTTTGAAGTTCAGAGCTTCCAAGTAATATCCTCTTTTAATCTTGTTTGGCTGATGTTGTTACCAACATTTATGTCTGCTGCAAAGGTCAACAAAGCTTTTGAGTGTAAGTTGATTTTCTTCTGTCTGTGCTTAGTGCTTTCTATATTTCTTCCATGAATCTGAAATCACCAGGAAATTGAGTGATAATTGAAGGATACCTTGGTGAGTTCAATGATTTTGCAGGAACCAGTGGTTTTCAGAAGTACGTAAACAAGGAAATCTGCAGATGCTGGAAGTTCAAATAACAACACACACAGAATGCTGGAGGAACACAACAGGCCAGGCAGCATCTATTGGAAGAATTTTAGGAAGTTACGGAGATTTATATGTTGGACCCGGAGGTTGGTGGGGTGGTAGGTGAGGACAAGGGGAACCCTATCCCGAGTGGGGTGGCGGGAGGATGGGGTGAGATCAGATGTGCGTGAAATGGGAGAGATGCGTTTGAGAGCAGAGTTGATGGTGGATGAAGGGAAGCCCCTTTCTTTAAAAAAGAAATACATCTCCTTCATCCTGGAAGGAAAAGCCTTATCCTTGGGCTTCATAGATGCTGCCTGGTCTGCTGTGTTCCACCAGCATTTTGCATGTGTTGCTTTCAGAAGTAGATAATTTACACAGCAGAAAAAGCAGGGACACACTGAGGTGATTTGGCAGATAACTGTGTAGCTGAGAAGCTGGTGCAGGGGGGCAGGGTTTTAGGTTCTTGGGTCATTGGGATCTTTGCTGGGGGAGGTATAACCTATACAAAGGGGACGGGCTGCACCTGAACCCAAGCAGGACCAATATTCTCGCGGGCAGGTTTGTTAGAGCTGCTGGGGAGAGTTTAAACTAATTTGGCAAGGGGTTGGGAACCGGAATTAAGGGACTGAGGATAGGACGGATGGTAAAAAAGCAAAGATAGCATGCATTCACTGTCAAGAAAGACAGGCAGATGATAGTTCAAAATTGCAGCCAGCAGAGTGAGTCACAATGGACTAGGGATGCAAACTCAAAAAGGATAGCAAATACAGCACTCAAAGTGTTATATCTCAATGCAGAGAGTATAAGAAATAAGGAGGATGATCTTGTTGCACTATTACAGATTGTTGGGTATGATGTTGTGGTCATCACTGAATCGTGGCTGAAGGATGGTTGTAGTTGGGAGCTGAATGACCAAGGTTACACATTGTATTGGAATAGGTAGCTAGGCATTGTGAGTAGCGTGGCTCTGCTGGTAAAGAATAGTATCAATTCAGTAGAAAGATTTGTCATAGGATTGGAAGATGTTGAATATTTGTGAGTTGAGTTAAGAAACGGCGAGGTAAAAGGACAGTGATAGCAGTTATATACAGGCCTCCCAATAGTGCTGGGATGGGGGCCACAGATTACAATGGAAAGTAGAAAAGGCATGTCAAAAGGGCAATGTTGTGATAGTCATTGGAGATTTTAACTTGCAGGTTAATTGGGAAAATCAAGTTGTTAATAGATCTCAAGAAGGTGAGTTTCTTGATACCTACAAGATGACTTTTTAGAGCAACTTGTCATTGAGCCTACTAGGGGATCAGCTATACTGGATTGGGTAATGAATTGGGGCGATTAGGGAGCTTAAGGTGAAAGAGCCCTTAGGAGACAGTGATCACAATATGATTGAATTTAACTTGAAATTTGATAGGGAGAAAGTTATGTCTGATGCAGCAGTATTTCAGTGGAGTAAAGGAAATTACAATGGTGTGAGAGATGAGTTGGTCAAAGTAAATTGGGAGGAGATGCTGGCAGGAATTACAGCAGAGCAACAATGGCTTGAATTTCTGGGAAAAATGAGAAAGCAGCAGAAAGGAAAGTTAGCCTGACATCAGTTGCTAGGAAGATGTTGGAGTCAAATGTTAAGGATAAAGTTATGAGTACTTGGTGACACAGGACAAGATAGGAAAAAGTCAGCATGGTTTCCTTCATGGAAAATCTTGCCTGACAAACCTGTTGGAATTCTTTGAGGGGCTTACAAGGAGGTATGAAAAGGGGATGTAGTGGATGTTATATATTTGGACTTTCAGAAGGTCTTTGACAAGGTGCCACACCTGAAGCTGCTTACCAAGTTAAGAGACCATGGTATTACAGGAAAGTTACTAACATGATTAGAGAATTCACTGATTGGTAGGAGGTAGGAGTGGGAATAAAAGGATTTTTTTTCTTTTGTGACTAGTGGTGTTCTGCAGGGGTTGTTGTTGGAAGCACATTTTTAATGCTGTGTACCAATGATTCAGATGATGGAATAGATGGTTTTGCTGCCAAGTTTGCAGGTGATACAAAGACTGGTGGAGGGAAAGGCAGTGTTGAGGAAACAGATAGGCTGCAGAAGGACAGGCAACTTATGAGATTGGGCAAGAAAGTGAAAAATGAAATACAATATTTGGAAATTGCAGGGTCATGCACTTTTGTAGTAGAAATAAATATGCAGACTATTTTTTGAATGGGGAGAAAATCCAAAAATCTGAGATGTAAGGAGACCTGAGAGTCCTTGTGCAAGACACTCTAAACATTAACTTGCAGGAAACAAGAGGGCACATTCTCAGGATAGAGAGGCATCCATTTAGAACAGAGATGTGGAGAAATTTCTCTAGCCAGAGATTCGTGAATTTGTGGAATTTGTTACCACGGGCAACTGTGGAGGACAGATCATTGGGTATATTTAAGGCAGAGATTCATAGGTTCTTGATTGGACAAGGTATCAAAGATTATGAGGAGAAGGCCAAGGAATGGGGCTGAGGAGGTTAGAAAAGGATCAGCCATGATTGAATGGCAGAGCAGGCTCTATGGGCAAAATGGCCTATTTCTGCTCCTATGTCTTATGTCTATGGCAAGAAGGTGGAAGGGAGGTGAAAGAGAGATGTTAGCATATTTCTGCCATGATAGTCTCGGGAATAATTATTGTGTATTTATTATTTAAGTAATCTTGAGTCATTTTGTATATGTATTGTTTGAGTAAGCATTCTTGTTCAATTAAATAATTCATTATATGTATAAATACAAGAATTGCATATGTCTTCACACGACCACATAATACATGTGCACCTTGCTTAATGTACACACAAAGTTAGACTCGTATTCCTCAACTCCCATGTCTTTCTTAGAATTAGATTAATGTTTTGAAGTTACAAAAAATAACAGTGGCAATGAGATATTTTTAAAACAAACCTGAGATGGCTACCAAACTGCGGAAGCACAGCGATGTAAAAAAAAATACAGTGAGGAACAGCAAGTGAAAAACACAGTCCAGCACATGGGAGGACAATAATGAGATTTTAAAAAGTCATAAAACAGAAGAATTCACAGGTTCATAAGAGTGAGTACTGCGTAATAATCATTTTAGAAAATCAGAAATGTCTAGCTACATCGAAAAGATTGACAAGTTTGATTACACAATGGACAATTGCCGTTGTATACTGAGATAATTCAACAGCATTTTGGACCAAATGAAATTGCCAATTTTGCTGAGTGCATTGGTTTTAAAGACATACAGCTTGCTTTGAAGTTTAACTGCTCCAACCAAATCATCAGAAACAAGCTTTGCTGCTATTGTGAAAGTAATACAGGAATATTTAGAACTGAAACTATTGTTGATTGCAGAATACTTCAGGTTCATAAGCGGAATTAAAAAGAAGGGGAATCCATTTCAGTGCACGTGGCTGAATTGAAGAATTTGTTTGAACATCGTCAGTTTGGTAATGGAATTAATAATACACTAAGAGATCATTTAGTTTGTGGAATCTTACAAGAAAACATTCAACAACAATTCCTAAATGAAGCACAGCTCTCATTTAAAAGAGCAGATGAAATCGCTTTTCAATGGAAACCACAGACCGAGACAGAACTGAATGGCAGTCAGGAATGCAAGTGAGAGTGGACAAAATTGCAGTGTGGCAGCATAAACTGTGTTGCTGTTATGGCAAAGTCTCACATACACCAGACTAATGCAGGTTTAAAGGTGAAACGTGTCGAAAATGCAACAAAATAGGACACATGTGAAGATCTTATCGGACAAACAAAAATAAACTGACTGTAGGGAGAAGAGAAACAGCTAAAAAGTCAAGTTGATGCTTCAGAATGAGTATGAATCTGCATGCTGTTGATGAAAAATCTGATAATAATGAGAAAAGGCACAACGTATATAGAATAAGATAGATGAACTTACAGCACAGTTGCAGATTGGCAGGTATGATATTGTAGGCACCACTGAACCATGGCTGAAAGTTTATAGCTGGGAGCTTAATGTCCAAGGAGACACATTGTATTAAAATGACAGACAAGAAGGCAGGGGATGGGGTGTTGCTCTGTTGGTAAAAAAAAATTAACTCAAAACATTAGAAGGCGATGACATTGGGTTGGAGGTTGTATCATTCTGGATAGAGCTAAAGGGTAAAAAGACAATTATGTGTGTTGTATACAGATCTGCATACAGTAGTAAGGGTGGCCTACAAATTACTTTGCCACACAGGAAAATGTTACAATAGTTATGGGAAACTTCAATATGCAGGTAGATTTGGAAAATCAACTTGGTGCTGGATTACAGGAGGGAGAATTTTGGAGCAGCTCATGGTTGAGTCCACTAGAGAATCAGCTATTCTGGATTTGATGTTGTGTAATGAACCAGAACTGATTAAAGAGCTTAAGTTAAAAGAACCTTGAGGGGAAATTGATCATAATATAATTGAATTTGCCCCTGAAATTTGAGAAAGAGAAGCGAAAGTCAGATGTATCAGTATTACAGTGGAGTGGATTTACAGAGGCATGATTGAGGAACTGGCCAGAAATGATGGGAAAAGAACACTGACAGAGCAGCAATGGCCAGAATTTCTGGAAGCATTCAGAAGGCACAGGATATATATATATATAGATGATAGAATTATGGCTAACAAGAGAAGTCAAAGCCAAAGAGAGGGCATATAATACAACAAAAATTAGTGGTAAGTTGAAGGGTTGGGAAGCTTTTAAAAACCAACAGAAGGCAATTAGAAAAGTCATTAAGAAGGTAAAGTTGGAATACAAAAACAAGATAGCCAATAATATTAAAGAGGATGCCAAAAGTTTCTTCAGATACATAAAGTGTAAAAGAGAGGCAAGAGGGGATATCAGACCACTGGAAAAAATGGTGGAGAGGTAGTAATGGGGGACAATGAAATGGCAAATGAACTGAATAAGAAGTTTGCATCAACCTTCACTGTGGAAGACACTAACAGTATGTTGGAAGTTCCAGGTGTCAGGGGTCATGAGTGTGTGAAGTTACCATAACTAAAGAGAAGATTCTTAAGAAATTGAGTGTGACCCTTTGGAATAGAGGTAAGGAGGAATTTTTTTAGCCAAAGAGTGGAGAATCTGTGGAATGCTCTGCCACAGACTGCGGTGGAGGACAAGTCCATGCATATATTTAAGGTGGAAGCTGATCGTTTCCTGATCGGTCAGGGCGTCAAAGGATATGGTGAGACGGCAGGTGTATGGGGCTGAGTGGGATCTGGGATCAGCCATGACGGAATGGCAGAGCAGACTCGATGAGCTGAATGGCCTAATTCTGCTCTTATGCCTAATGGTCTTATGGAAATTGAAAGGTCTAAAGGCAGATGAGTCACTTGGACCAGATGTTGTACAGACAAAAAGTTTGGAAACAGGTGGCTGAAGAGATTGTGGAGGCACTAGTAATGTCTTTTCAAGAATCATGAGAATCGGGGATGGCTCTGGAAGACTGGAAAAGTGTAGATGTCACTCCATTCTTCAAGAAGGGAGAGAGGCAGAAGAAAGGAAACTGTAGGCCAAGTTTGTCTGACCTCAGTGGACGGGAAGATGTTGGAGTCGATTATTGAGGATGAGGTCCAAGGGTACTTGGAAGCACATGATAAAATAGGCCATAGTCAGCATAGCTTCCTCAAGAGAAAATCTTGCCTGACAAATCTGTTGGAGTTCTTTGAAGAAATAACAAGCAGGGTAAGCAAAGGAGAATTGGTTGATGTTGTGTACTTGGATTTGCAAAAGGCCCTTGACAAGGTGCCACACGTGAGGCTGCTTAACAAGCTCAAGGTATTACAGGAAAGATGCTAGCAAGGGTAAAGCAGTGGCTGATTGGCAGGAGGCAAGGAGTGGGAATAAAGTGAGTCTTTTCTGACTGGCAGCCAGTGAGTACTGGTATTCCACAGCGGTCTATGATATGATTATTCTTTTTACGTTATATGTCACTGATATGGATGGTGTGAAGTTTGTCCTCCGCCGCAGTCTGTGGCAGAGCATTCCACAGATTCTCCACTCTTTGGCTAAAATAATTCCTCCTTAAATCTATTCTAAAGGGTCACCCTCAATTTCCTAAGCATCTTCTGCTTAGTTATGGTAAAGTTATGGATGATGGAATTGATGGCTTTGTTGCAAAGTTTACAGAGGATATGATGAGGAACAGGTAGTTTTGAGGAAGTAGAGGGGCTACAGAAGGACTTAGATTAGGAAAATAGGCAAAAAAGTGGCATATGAAATATAGCATCAGGAAGTATCTGGTCATGCACTTTGTTGGAAGAAATGAAAGGGCTGACTGTATCCTAATTGAAGAGAAGATGTAAAAAACTGAGACGCAAGGGGACTTGAAAGTCCTTGTGCGGGATTCCCTAAAGGTTAATTTGCAGGTTCTGTCTGTGGTGAGGAAGGCAAATGCAATGTTAGCATTCATTTCAAGAAGACTGGAATATAAAAGCAAGGATGTGATGCTGAGAGTTTATAAAGCACTGGTGAGGCCTCACTTGGAGTATTGTGAGCAAATTTGGGCAGCTTATCATAGAAAAGGTGTGCTGAGACTGGAGAGAGTTCAAAGGAGATTCATGAAAACGATTCCATGACTGGATGGCTTGTCATATAAAGACTATTTGATGGCTCTGAATTCAAGTGAATTCTTCTGAATTCAGTTGAATTCAGAAGAATGAGGGGTGACCTCATTGAAACCTATCGAATGGTGAAAGGCTTTAATAGTATGGATGTGGAAAGGATGTTTCCAATGGTGGAAGATTCTAAGACCAGAGAACACAGCCGCAGAATAGAGAGGCATCCTTTTAAGATGGAGATGAGGATGATTTCTTCAGCCAGACAGTGGTGAATCTGTGGAATTTTTGCCACAAGCAGCTGTGGGGCCAGGTATTTATGTATGTTTAAGGCAGAGGTTGACAGATTCTGGATAAGGAAGGAAATGCTGCTCAGGGGAATCGTGAAAGTGACAAAAGCAGTTGTCCGACTACAAGAGTTTTTGTCAGCGATACAGCTAAGAAAACTTCTGATGTGTTAACCAGCAGTTACTTGCAAAATACGGTTTAGTTTGAAGCTGAAAGAGAGTTAAAGGAACTTCAGTAAAGTTGCAAGGACTTGGCTTTTGTGAGTATAAAGAACCAGAATCTACTCTGTGTGCATTAAGGGCATTCAAGTGGGAGACAAAAAGCTGCTTGTAGAAGTAGATGCAAAGACCAAAGCCCAGCTGGGTGAATGGAAGGCCAAACAGAAGGAGGTCAATGGAGAGACAACCACAAAGGATTCACCAGATAATGATTTGGATGAGGAAACCAAGCGGAGAGATCTGATCGTAAAAGGAGGACTAAAAAGAATACGCTAGTGAACCAAATGCGTCTTCCCAAGATAAAGACTATGAAGAAGAAAAAGCTGAGCAAAAGAAAGACAGAAAGTTGAAAAGGAGGTTAGAGATGGAGAGAAAGAATGTGAACAAAAAAGAGAAAAGTGTGAAAGAGGGGAGGAACATGAGATTGAAAAAGAAAGGAATCAAAGTAGATCCAGAGAGGAAAAAGGAGAAGGAAGGTGCCCAGTTCTGTCAGAACCACTTCCTGGAGTTCAGAGTCAACTCCCACACCCAGAATGGAGCAGACCTCAATGCCTGAGATTGTTTCACAGCCATAAGTCTCACCTGCCAAGCAGAGTGATCCCCCTTGTCAGGAAAGATGTTAGCCCACAACAGCGATTAAATCTTTAGGCCTGAATGGGACAATTTAAAACCTACTATGCTGTGGATGTCTGTATAATAGTTGTATTTTGAAGTTTACTAAGATGCATTCTGTATTGAGTTCGAGTTTATAGTTCAGCAGAGAGAACTGTTGTGTATTTAATATTTCAGTAATATTTGAGTAATCTTATATATATATATGAGTATAGTTTAAGCATTCCTGTTTGTTTAAATAATTCGTTCGTGGTTATAAGTATAATTACGTGAATTGCAGATGCCTTTACGCTACCACCTCACTTAAAGTAAATATGAAGTTGGACCCGTATTCTCGGACTCCCGCGTCTCCCTTTGAACTAGTTTTAATCTTTTAAAGTTACACAAGTTAACAAAAGTCAATGAGGCTCTTAAGTGCTGCTTGATTTTCTTCTGACTGTGTTTAGTACTTTCCATAATTCTTCCATGAACTTGAAATCTCCAGATAATTGAAGGATGCCTTGGTGAGTTCAATGATTTTGAAGAAACCAGTGTCATTCAGAAGTAGTGCATTAGTAGATGAGCTACTCATGGAACAGAGTAGAGATGCACTGATCGGACAAAAAGCCTGGAGAGAAATGGAAGAGGGGTGACAGCATATTTCAGCTTCAGTTGTTTAGGAATAATGTCCTTACTTGAAACTCAAAAGGAACTTGGTGTAAGATATTTGTATTCAGCAAGGTCATCCTCTCTACAATTCACTGCTTGCTCTAGGTGAAACTGGCACCTCAAAGCAAGGCACAAACAGATTTTTAATGCTGCTTCAAATGACTGGTAAGTGCCTGGTCTTTTCATGTTGGAGGTGGAGATTCTACAATCTTACAAATTGCCATTTACTGTTCTGAAAGAGAGTTTATTGTGGCTGTCCACTCAACACAGACCAGCAGGCAGAGAGAGACACATAGAAAAGTACATGGATTGACTAGAATATAAGACTGCCCCATGAAAGCAACGACGGTATATTCATGCATTTATTTAAAGAGCAGAGGGGACATGCTATGCCTGCAATGGAACCATGGTTCTGCTCCTACTAGTAGGTTAATTGGTTATCATTAATTATAACAAATGCAGGAAGGTGGTGGGAGGATCAAAGTGGAGTTAATGGGCCTATGAAACTGAATACATTATAGGGAATCAAATGACAGGAATGCGAATGTTGGGATGGCATAAAGTGAATGGATGAATGCTCTCTTTCCTTGTCATATGAAAATATAAGAAATTTGAAATGCAAGAATAATCAAATTTGGGTACATTGTTTTTCCATCCATTCATGTCTGGTTTTGCTATGACATTGTCCTACCTAGGCATTTTCCTGGTACTAACAACTCAGCACTTCACCAATATTTGCATATTAAAATTTTTACTGCATTGACAGCTAACATATAAAGATTGTGAAATGAAGGGACTTCATAAATTGTTGTCCATAAATTGCAGCTTTGTCTCTGTCCGTGGGCAATGATGAATCTGCAGTGGAGATGTGGTGGAGTTGAATCTGCAGTGGAGATGTGGTGGAGTTGAATCTGCAGTAGAGATGTGGTGGAGTTGAATCTGCAGTAGAGATGTGGTGGAGATGAATCTGCAGTGGAGATGTGGTGGAGTTGAATCTGCAGTGGAGATGTGGTGGAGTTGAATCTGCAGTGGAGATGCGGTAGAGATGAATCTGCAGTGGAGATGCGGTGGAGATGAATCTGCATTGGAGATGCGGTGGAGATGAATCTGTAGTGGAGATGTAGTGGAGATGTGGTGGAGATGAATCTGCAGTGGAGATGTGGTGGAGATGATTCTGCAGTGGAGATGCGGTGGAGATGAATCTGCAGTGGAGATGCAGTGGAGTTGAATCTTCAGTGGAGATGCGGTGGAGATGAATCTGCAGTGGAGATGCAGTGGAGTTGAATCTTCAGTGGAGATGCGGTGGAGATGAATCTGCAGAGGAGATGCAGTGGAGATGAATCTGCAGTGGAGATGAATCTGCAGTGGAGTTCATTCCTACCATGTGGTAACAAGGAAATAATTAATTGCAAACACAAACAATAATGAACTAGCTGTCAGCAAGTGAGTGTTACCAGTGCTCCCTGTGAAGCAGTGTGCCATAAAATAAATTTTTTTGAAAATTTTAAGAGCACTTGAGATAAGCAGAAATGCTGAGCTGAGATTTGGGTAGTTTGACAGCGAAATAGTCAGTAAGATATAGCATGATTCATAGAATCTCAGATCATTTCCTGATGTCTCTACATGCTTTGTACTGTCAATATCAGAAACACATATGTCTGAAAATATAATTATTATTCATCTTTATCAGCATTGTGCAATTGAAAATCAAATTTTCCATGAGAGAAGAATGATAATGATTATATTATTTCACTTGGAAAATCTAATCAGACGTCTCCTGTTGTGATTTTGCCTACAACCTATGTTCTGTGTGTTTAATTCCTGTGCATATTGTAGTTAATGAGCTGACATAAACATGATGTACATATTCTCGCAATTTCCCATGTCTCCCTGTGATTCTGAATATTACCTTCATTACTTGTAGTTACCTGAGGTGATTGATGTGCGACTATAGATATATATTGCAAATTGTTGAAAAGTGTAATTATCAGGTTCACATGAATTGAGAAAGAAATGGAATTCTTGTGAGGAAAGAAGATTATCTGTGAGCCAAAAATATTGATGACCAATGTGGCAGTTTGCGGCACCAGCAACTTTGCTTAATTATGACTATTCCTGAGTGCATGCTCCTAAATATTGGCATAGCCATACTGGAGAAAACACTACACAGCAAGTGGGAAACACTGGAGCTTGGCGGGGGGGTGGGGGAGGTGAAGGGAGCAAGTATTTTGGCAAAGATTGGTACAAATCTCTTGGAGAAGAATGGGACAGCTACACAATGACCAGCAAAGCAACAAGAGTAAGAAAGCCCCTGAAAATTTCAGCAGAGGGAGTAGGAGACTGCCCGGTGAAATAAACAACCATTAAGTCTGGAAATTTCACAAGTTTTGAAATGTTGTCCTCTGGGGTAACGCCTTCTACAAAAGCTGTTTGGAGTCAGATATTCCAATCAATGAGATGAGATTGGAGGTGTGGATTGTAGAGGTGCTCTGCCCTATAAAAAAGACACACAAAGTCAGGTTACTGACAGAGCCTGCCCTTCTCAAGAAAGATCGATTTATGTGCACTATGCCTCGATCAAAACTATTTTCAAAGGACCTTAGAAGAAGAATTTTAGTGATGCATGAAGCTGGCAAAGGCTACAAGAGCATATCTAAAGACCTGAGTGTTCATCAGTCCACAGTCAGAGACATTGTCTACGAATGGAGGAAACTCAACACTGTTGCTCTTCTCCCTAGGAGTGGGCATCCTGCTAAAATCACACCAAGAGCACATTGTGCAATGCTGAAGGAGGTGAGAAAGAACCCAAGGGTAACAGCAAAAGATCTGCAGAAATCGTGAGAACTTGCTTAAGTCTATGTTCATGTATCCACTATAAGAAAAACACTGAACAAGAATGGTGTTCATGGAAGGAAGGCATTTGATAAGGTACCCCATGCAAGGCTTATTGAAAAATTAAGGAGGCATGGGATCCAAGGGGACATTGCTTTGTGGATCCAGAACTGGCTTGCCCGCAGAAGGCAAAGGATGTTTGTAGATGGGTCATATTCTGCATGGAGGTAGGTCACCAGTGGAGTGTCTCAGGGATCTGTTCTCGATTTTTATAAATGACCTGAATGAGGAAGTGAAGGGATAGGTTAGTAAGTTTGCTGATGACACAGAGGTTGGAAGTGTTATGGATAGTGTGGAGGGCTGTTGGAGGTTACAACAAGACATTGATAGGATGCAAAAATGGGCTGAGAATGGCGGATGGAGTTCAACACAGGTAAGTGTGAAATGGTTCATTTTGGTAGGTCAAGTATGATGGCAGAATATAGTATTAATGGTAAGACTCTTGGCAGTGTGGGGTCCAAGTCCATAGGATGCTCAAAGCAGCTGCGCAGGTTGACTCTGTGGTTAAGAAGGTGTATGGTATATTGGCCTTCATCAATCATGGAATTGAATTTAGGAGCCGAGAGATAACGTTGCAGCTATATAGGACCCTTGTCAGACCCCACTTGGAGTACTGTGCTCAGTTCTAGTTGCCTCACTACAGGAAAGATGTGGAAGCTTTAGAGTGCAGAGGAGATTTACAAGGATGTTTCCTGAATTGGGGAGCATGCCTTATGAAAAAAGGTTGAATGAACTCGGCCTTTTATCCTTGGAGTGAAGGAGGATGAGAGGTGACCTGATAGAGGTGTACAAGATGATGAGAGGCATTGATCGTGTGGATAGTCAGAGGCTTTTTCCCAGGGCTGAAATGGTTGCTACAAGAGGACACGGGTTTAAAGTGCTGGGGAATAGGTACAGAGGAGATGTCAGGGGTACGTTTTTTACTCAGAGAGTGGTGAGTGCATGGAATGGGCTGCCAGCAACGGTGGTGGATGCAGATATGAAAGGGTCTTTTAAGAGGCTTTTAGCTAGGTACATGGAGCTTAGTAAAATAGAGGGCTATGGGTAAGCCTAGTAATTTCTGAGGTAGGGACATGTTCGGCACAACTTTGTGGGCTGAAGGGCCTGTATTCTGCTGTAGGTTTTCTACGTTTCTATGTTTCAATGACACCCCAACAAGACCACTGTTCTCCAAAAAAAATCATTACTGCACATCTGAAGTTTGCAAAAGACCACTTGAAAGTTCTACAACACTTCTGGGAAAATGGTACAGATGATGGGAAAATGGTACAAATGAGACAATAGTTGAACATTTTGGTAGGAATGCATATTGCTAAGTCTGGAAGAAAAGAGACACTGCACACCACAGCAAAACCTCATCCCAACTGTGAAGCATGGTGGAAGGAGCCTCATGGTTTGGGCTGCTTTGCTGCTCTAGGGCCTGGACAGCTTGCAGTCATTGAGGGAACAATGAATTCGAAATTGTATCCAGACATTTTACAGGAGAATGTCAGGATAGCAGTCCATCACCTGAAACTTAGGAGAAGTTGGATAGTGCAACAGGACAATGATCCGGAAGACAAGAGTAAATCAACAGGAGAATGGTTTTAAAAAAAGAAAATTTGTCTTTTGGAATGGCTGAGTCAAAGTCCTGAACTTAATCTTGTAGCAATGATAGACCTGAAGCAAGCTGTTCATGCAAGGAAGTCCACCTACATCTCAGAGTTGAAGCAGTTTTGCAAGCAGGAATGGCCTAAAATACCCCCAAGCCGATGTGCAGGACTGATCAACAGTTACTGGAAATGTCTGGTTGAAGTTATTGCTGTACAGAGGGTTGGGGTGGTCACACCAATGACTGAAAGCAGTTCTTGTACTTTTTCCAACAAATACATGTAATATTGGATCGTCTTTCTCAATAAATAAATGAACAAGTATAATGTTTTGTTATTTATTTAATTGGGTTCTCTTTAACTAGTTTTAGGACTTACATGAAAAACTGAACACATTTTATATCATATTTATGCAGAAGTAGAGAAAATTCTACGGGGTTCACAAACTTCCTAGCACCACTGTAAGTGCATGAACCTTTTAGTCCCTTTATTTTACAGTACTGTATTTGTCAACATGGAGCAGAGCATGAGTTTTTAAATCTGGAGGGAGTAAAGGATGTTGGGAATAGAGAGGGTGGAGCGCTCTGGGAGGGATGTTGTACAGGTGGCAGAGAAAGAGCGCCAGGGCAGGGTAAGGTGCAGTTTCAGACCCAACCAGCCCTGACACAACAGGCATGATTATTTGATGCTGAAAGATTGGTTTATTGATCATTATAGAATGTCTCTCTGGTGTTCCTTACTCTCTGCTTTTTC
The DNA here is from genome assembly GCF_030144855.1 of Hypanus sabinus. Classification (NCBI taxonomy): domain Eukaryota; kingdom Metazoa; phylum Chordata; class Chondrichthyes; order Myliobatiformes; family Dasyatidae; genus Hypanus; species Hypanus sabinus. The sequence continues at coordinate 173,610,428 of NC_082706.1, forward strand.
ACTTCCCTTTTCGCAACCATGATTCCCCTCTCCCTGTCCCCTTCCCACTCTCAGCCCACAATAGAGACCCATAGCAGAATCAGATTATCATCACTTACATGCCATGAAATTTGTATTTTCTTCGTGGCAGCACTACGTACAATACATAAAGTTACTAAGAACATTGGAATAATAGGAAATTTTTTGACAAGTACAGGCTATTCAGCCCAACAAAGCTTGCCAAATTCCTATTCAAATAGTGTGCTGAAATAACTATCGAGTTTAGATATGAAAGTCTTTAGGATACTACTCTCAGCTACACAACTAAGTAGTTTGTTCCATATGTCCACAGCTCGCCGTGTTAAGAAATGTTTTCCAATGCTAGTCTGAAATTTCCTTTTAACCGATCTCCACCTATGGTCCCATGTCCTTTATGATGGATTTATTTTGAAGAAGCAGTTGGCATCCACTTTACTTATGTACACCCTTAATAATTTTGAACACTTCTATCATGTCTCCTCTCACTCTACCTCTACTTAGGCTAAAAAGTTTTAATTGATAGAAACATAGAAAACCTACAGCATAATACAGGCCCTTCAGCCCACAAAGCTGTGCCAAACATGTCCTTACCTTAGAAATTACCTAGGCTTACCCATAGCCCTCTATTTTTCTAAGCTCCTTATACCTATCCAGGAGTCTCTTAAAAGACCCTATTGTTTCCACCTCCACCACTGCCACCGGCAGCCCATTCAATGCACTCACCACTCTCCGCGTAAAAAAACTTACCCCTGATATCTCCTCTGTACCTACTTCCAAGCAACTTGAAAGTATGCCCTCTCATGCTAGCCATATTCTTTCAATCTTTCTTCATAGCTTATTCCCCACAGACCTGAAATGACTCATTGTCACCCTTCTCTGAACTCTCTCCAGTGCTTTCACATCCCTCACAAAATATGGAGACCAGTATTACACATAGCACTCAAAGTGTGGCCTCACAAGCACATCATACAGCTTAAAGAATGTCTCTTGACTTGAACTCCACTGAGCGCATTATATAGCCCTACCTCCTATCAGCCTTCCAAATTGCTCTGTGCATTGTCAAGATGTTGTTGGTGACTTTCTACTAACTCAAGACAAACCCCCCCCCCCCCCCCCATTGTACTGTGTGGAGTATTGTGCAAGAGTCTTAGGAACCCTAGCTATATATGTGTGCCTAAGACTTTTGCACAATACTGTAGTTCCTATGGAAATGTCTTCCGCATAAGTAACACACTGGAGATTGATGCTACAGTGAGAACGTGCCTGCACAGAACATTGCCAAATGTGCGGATAAGAAAGTTATCTACTTAATTGATAAAGGTTCAGAAACTGCACTTCAGAAGTGCAGAAGAAAGCAGAAGTGTTTCTTTTCACACAAAAACTACAGAATAATTTCATTCCTCATTGACTTATTTATTCAAAAGCAATAGAGGGCTTTTAACTTCTTTTGACTGTGCACAGTATGACAAGTTTGTTTGTAGTTTTAATCTTTGAGGACTGCAATCCAAACTAATAAAGACAGAATATCACATTTCATCTTACACGCAATATTGCCACATCTAATGAATTTTGTAAAATATTGCATTCAATGAAAGGTGAAAGCTTGTCAACAGTTTACAGTAAAAGAGCACCAGTGAAAGCTGAAAAACTTGAAGATATCTTGAAGCACGAGGATGAATCAAGCAAATTGCTACCATTGAAGCGCACACACATAATGCTGGTGGAACTCAGCAAGTCAGGTAGCATTTATGGAGATGAATAAACAGTCAACATTTTGGGCCAAGGCCCTTCATCTGGCTCCTTATGGTGCTTATGTCCATCTCATAAGATTTATTCACAAATATTTGATATTTTCATGAGCTTTAACTTTCCCAGGGTTACACAGAACTAAAACTAAAACTAAAACACAAAATTCATTAGATGTGGCAATATTGCATGTAAGATGAAATGTGATATTCTGTCTTTATTAGTTGGATTCAATGAGCTGGAGCTATCTGGTTGTTAATATACACAAGGGGTTGTATACTTACACAAGTTAGCATATGGGTTAAAACAACCCTAAGTAATGTACAAAATGCTACAAGGCATCCAAACTGTATCTACAGCCAGAATGAAATCATTACTGTCTCAGAAATCAAATAAAAGCACTTGAAGATGCTGAATGAGATATTGGCAAGTTACAAGAACACAATGTATATTTGAAAAAGATCAGATAGGAATTATGGAGCCTAAAGTTGTCTATGTGGGCTTCCAATTCAGTAAACTTGTTAACAGACTGGTCTGGAAACAGGTGGTGACTGTATTGGATGTTTAGTAATCTTCCTGTCAGAAATGTACGCAAACAAAATAAGCATCACTAAAGCATCACTGTATGTTGCATAAACATTAAATCATAAATTCAGGTGTTAATACTGTACTTAGTTTTGAGGTTGCATCAGATACTTTTTAAACAAAATAAATGTCAGATACTTTTAAACAAAATATTTATGTAACCAAATTATTTTGTAATATAAGTGTGAATTATTGCATTTTTGCTTAATGGAGAAATATAATGGTTGCTTTTCAAAGATTATTACTGAGTGAGAAGCAGTTTGACATTACTGTGGGGATAGCAGCCTCATAGACATGACTTGCTTAATATGCATGTAATCTACTTGCCAAAATGAGACAAATTTCCACTGAGCAATTACTGCTTGAGCTTCTCGCTGATTTACCAATACATCTACAACTTCTCCTACAACTCTGAACATTCAATGGACCACTTAAAGTAAACTTACTTATCTTAAAGCAGGGCATGCATTAGATTCTGTAAGATAATCAATTACTATACTGTGTTATCTCACTTTCCCTTTCAAAGGCTGCACAGAAAGCCCATTTTAGAGAAAATCAAAACAAAATTTAAGGACTCTTTTTGTAAACAAGTTTCACATCACATGCCAGTGATAATAAACCTGATTCTGACTCTGAACATATGGTGTTCCACATACAGCACCAATATTCAGTACTGGCTTATGGACCTAAGAATTGTCCTATTATGCAGGACGATATGGAAAAGCTCACTGCCAGCTCACTTTCTTTTGCAGCAAAATATCAGCATTCAACAGCTTACTTATCCATATGGTCATTTTTATGGACTGATAAGAGAGACTTTTGTCCAGTGTTCTGTTTATGGCATCAGTATTAGAATCCTCGAACCAGGTAGCATTATACAGTACAGTGGTGTTTCACAAGGACCTGCTCTTTGTGGTTCTTATAAATGACTTGGATTAGGAAGTGGAAGGGTGGGTTAGTAAACTTACAGATGACATGAAGGTCAGTGGTGTTGTGAATAGTATCGAAGTTCGTCTAGGATACAATGGGATGTTGGTAGGATGCAGAGCTGGATGTAGAAGTGGCAGATGGAGTCAAATCTTTTCTTTTCAAATCTTTTTATTATTATTATTATTCAAAAATAGCACAGTTACATTGAAGTAACAACACTTACAATGCCTCATAAAAGAGGAAATTATCTTAAGGTTTGAAAATTTTGTGAATAAAAAAACCCCTACTAAGCAAGAAAAGTGAGGGAAAAAAAAGAAATGTTTTAAAAATATTTTAGAAAGTCTCTCTTCATCAAATGGTAATGATGTACAATTTTAAGTTGAATCAGTGAATGACTAGCACAGATTGAAGAAGAGTTAACCAGCTTCAGAATCCGTGTTCAATCCTCCCATATAAAAGTCAAATTGAGTTCCTTCTCCCAATCCTGTTTAATCTTAAGTAAAGGACGCTTATCCCATTGTAATAATAAATTATAAATTCTTCCAATAGAACCTTTCAACGAGGGGTTCATATTCATAATAGTATCTAACACGCCAGCCTCCAATATGTAAGGAAAATTATTTAAATGTTTTTGTAAAAATGCCTAACTTGATATTGTAAAAAGTGTGAATATGAGAGAGAATACTTATCGACTAATTGTTCAAAAGACATCAATCTGCCTTCTTTAAATAAATCCAGAAAAGAATTAACACCTTTATTTTTCCAAAGTAAAAAAATTGGATCACTCCAAGAAGGTTTAAAAAAGTAATTATGATAAATTATACTACAAAGTTTAAGTCTTTTAAGATTAAAAAAATTGCAGAACTGGATCCAAATTTGTAAAGAGTGCTTAACCACAGGATATAGGTTTAAATGAGCAACTTTAGCTAATTGTATAGGTAGAACAACTCCCAATACCGAAGTTAAATAAAACTGTTTCACAGCTCTCAGTTCCAGGTCTACCCAAATTGGTCGATCATTCCTATCACCCCAATATAAGCAAAAGGACATATACCGCAAATTAACAACCCAATAATACATTCTTAGATTAGGCAAAGCAAGACCTCCGACCTTTTTCAACTTTTGCAAATGACATTTACCAATTCTTGGTCTTTTGTTATCCCAAATTAAAGATAGAATAATGGAATCAATCCGATCAAAAAACTTCTTAGTCAAAAAAACAGGAAAATTCTGAAATAAATATAAAAATTTTGGTAAAATCATCATTTTAACTACAAACACCATTTGTACATGAATACGACCAACAAGTGAAAATGTAAGTGGGCTCCAAGGAATACTTCATAGAGTCCACTAAAGGAGGAAAATTGACTTTATAAAGATCCTTATTTTTTAGTAATTATAACACCTAAATATCTAAAAGTATCCATAACTTTAAAAGGAATATTATCATATATAGAGATAGATTCATTTAAAGGAAGTAATTCACTTTTACTAAAATTTATTTTATATCCTGAAAAGTCTCCAAATTTGTCAAATAATTTTAGCAAAGCAGGAATAGATTCTTCAGGCTTAGATATATATACCAATAAATCATCAGCATAAAGAGAGATCGTGTGCATGGTCTCATTCACAAAAATCCCATGAATATTTTCGGCTTCATGAAGAACAATAGCAAGGGGTTCTAATATTAAGTTAAAAAACAAAGGACTTAATGGACAACCTTGTCTTGTCCCCCGAGATAACTGAAAAAAAAGAGACCTACAGTTATTAGTGACAACAGTAGCAGTAGGAGATTTATATATCATTTTAAGCCAATTATTAAAATTGATACCAAAATCAAATTTTTCGAAAACATTATATAAGTATTTCCGTTTGACTAGATCTAATGCTTTTTCAGCATCCAAAGATATAATGCATAGTGGAGTTTTAGAAGAGGGTGAATATATAATGTTAAATAATCTCCGAACATTTGAGAAAGAGTGACTACCCTTTATAAAGCCTGTTTGATCTTTAAAAATGATTTTTCCCAAAATACTCTCCAACTGATTGGCCATTATCATTGAGAGAATCTTAGCAACAACATTCAATAATGAAATAGGTCTGTATGAGGTACAATCAGTAGGATCGTTATCTTTTTTGAGAATTAAAGAAATAGAAGCTTCATAAAAAGTGTAGGGTGAATCACTTTTCTCAAAAGATTCTTTAAACATCTCCAACATATGGAGAAATCAATTTTCCAGATTTTTTATAAAATTCTACAGGATAACCATCAAGTCCCGGGGCCTTACCAGATTGCATTGAGAAAATAGCTTAATGAATTTCAGATTCAGTAATTTGGGCATCAAATTTTTTTTGATCCTCAGCAGAAATTTTAGGAAAAGCAATCTTCCATAAAAAAGCATTCATTTCAGAAGAGTCTACTGCACATTGAGATTTATAAAGTTCAGTCTAAAAATCTTGAAAAATCTTATTAATTTCTTCATAATCCCAAGCCAGGGTACCATCTTCTCTACAAATTTTCAAAATCTGCCTCTTGGCTCCAGCTGATTTTATTTGAGATGCCAGTAGTTTATTATTTTTATCTCTAAACATATAAAATTGGCTCTTTAACTTAAGTAGATAACCTTCAATTGGATGAGTTAATAATACGTTATATTGTGATTGAAGATCCACTCTTTTTTAAAATAAGTCAATATTAGGGGAAGTCGCATAGATATTATCTAAATCTTTAATTTGATTTGAAATTTTATCTAATTCTGCTTTAGTCTGTTTTTTAAGTTTAGTTGAATAAGAAATAATCTGACCACGTAAAAATGCTTTGAATGTATCCCCTATAATTAATTTAGACTTACCTCCTATATCAATAAAAAGAAAAAATTCTTTTATCTGGCTTTCGATAAAACTGATAAAGTCAGATTTTTGCAATGAAGTCTGAGACATGCGCCATGGTGGACGGTCAAAAATGACATTGTCAAATTCAAAGGACAAACTCAAAGGTGCATGATCAGATATAGCAATAGCGTCATATTCACAGTTTTTAACATTAGGCAAAAGACAGGGATCAACTATAATATAATCAATCCTCGTATTTTTTTTTATAAAGTCGGAGTCAAATCTGGCAAACTGAAGTGATTCACTCTGAAAGATCAAACTTGAAGGCAGAATACAGGATTAATGGCAGGATTCGTTACAGTCTGGAGCAACAGAGGGGTATTAGGATTCACTTCCATAGATCACTCAAAGTTGCTGTGCAAGTTGATAAGGTGGTTAAGAAGAAATATGGTGTGTTGGCCTTCATTAGTCATAGGATTGAGTACCAGACCCCAAAGTAATGTTGCAACTTGATAAAACTCTGGTTAGACCACACTTGAAAAATAGTATTCAGCTCTGGCTGCTTCATTATGGAAGCTTTAGAAAAGGTGCAGTGGTGACTTACCAGGAAGTTGACTGGATCAGAAAGCATATCTCGTGAGGAAATACCTTGTAAGAATGGCAGATGGAGAGCGCTGTAAGGTAAAGCACTATGATGTAACACCCAGATTCGTCGATCACTTTCACTTGATGATCCTTTCAAGTATGTTTCTGTTGTGCGACATACTTTCTAACAAAGATCCTTTCAGTTTTAGGTAGCTTTAGTTTTAGGCTCTGGTGATTTATTTCACCCACCAAAAGTGGCAGCGTAATCAGTGTTGAAAGAAGGGTACTTGGTCATGAGATATGGCAATGGTGAGCTCAGGTCAAAAAAAAAGGGTCACAGTAAAATATGCACTGAGCTCCCTTATACAAACCAGGCAGCACCTCAACTTCCTTAGGAGTTTGAGAAGATTCAGCATGACATCTAAAACTTTGACAAACTGCTATATATGTGTGGTGGGGAGTATATTGACTGGTTGTATCACAGCCTGGTATGGAAACACCAATGTCCTTGAATAGAAAGACCTACAAAAAGTAGTGGATACAGCCCATTCCATCACGGGTAAAGCCTTCCCCATGATTGAGCATATCTACATGGAGCGTTTTTGCAGGAAAGCAGCATCCATCATTAGGGACCCCCACCAGCCAGGTCATGCTGCCATCAGGAAGAAGGTACAAGAGCTTTAGGACTTATACCACCAGGTTCAGGAGCAGTTAATACCCCTCAATCATTAGGCTCTTGAACCAAAGGAGGTAACATCACCCAACTTCATCACCCCATCATTTAAATGTTCCCAAAACTAATGGGCTCATTTTCAAGTACTCTTTATCTTATGTTTGATTTTATTATTATTATTATTAGTAGTAGTAGTAGTAGTAGTAGTAGTAGTAGTAGTAGTATTATTATTATTATTATTATTATTATTTCTTTTTTTGTATTTGCACAGTTTGCTGTCTTTTTCACACTGGTTGACCAGCCATGTTGGTGCAGCATTTCATTCTTATTATTCTATAATGGATTTATTGAGTATCCCCTCAAGAAAATTAATCTCAGGCTTATACATGGTGACGTATATGTACTTAAATAATAAATTTATTTTGAACATTTATTGTCAAACATTTCACTCAAATTCCAAGAATAAACATTAGATCTGGAACTCTAATGCTTAAATTGGTTTCATTACTGCAACACGTTGTATATTTCTGACTCAATATTTGTCATAATGATCCTTTTTGCAAAAAAACATGTAAAGTTAAATGTAATCAAAGATAACTGATTCATAACATACACGGCCATGTCTGTTGTCAAGATTTCATTCTCCAAACCACTTCTTAAAAGTATCATGCAATGTGCCATCTTGCTTGTCTTTTACTTTAAGAAATGAAAATTAAGCACATTACAGTGTGGATTGAAGCATAACATTGTAAAGAAATAGTGGGCCAGACAGAGATCAGGAATTTTGTGGGTCTTTTGAACAAGAGTATAAAAGTTATCCCTCCTGACCTGGCCAATACTTTTATTCCTCAATCAACATTACCAACCAGATTAAATATTCAACATCTCTGTTCAACTGCCATGTTGTGGTGAACTATGTGCCTGTCGGGACACGCCCCTGCTGACTGCTCCTGTGGCTCCTCCCACAGGCCCCTGTATAAAGGAGACCTGCGGCCTGAAGATCGGCCTCAGTCTCCAGGACCTTGTATGATAGACACTCACTCCTGGTTCCTTCTTCCAGTCAATAAAAGCCGATATCTCGCCTACGTCTCAGTGTGAGTTATTGATGGTGCATCAATTTTATTGACTGGAAGTTTTAAAACATGGAACCCGTTTTGCGTCCAGACCGGTTGGATTTGGACCCTCAAGACCCTGACGCAGCTCTCGCTTTTGAACACTGGCTTGCATGCTTCCAATCGTACTTGGCGGAGCTTCGTGCGACTGAACCCGCCGTTATGCACAGAATCCTACTCTCGAGGGTCTCCTCCAAAGTTTACTCCTTTATCCGGGACCTGCCGACCTACGAAGGGGCACTGGACGCCCTCAAACGACAGTACCTGCGGCCGGTGAACACCGTCTACGCAAGACATCGCTTAGCTACCCGGCAACAGCGGCCTGGCGAATCGTGCGCTGAGTTTCTCCGAGCACTACAGACACTCGTCCGAGCTTGTGACTGCAAGACGCTCACGGCAGAACAGCATGCGGAGCTGTTGGTGCGAGACGCCTTTGTGACGGGACTGAGGTCAGTGTACATGCGCCAGCGGCTGCTGGAGAACTCGGATCTTACCTTAAGCTCGGCGATGGAGACGGCCAACGCTCTAGAAGCTGCTTTGCATAACGCCGACGCTGTCCAGTCGCGCGATTCCCCGCCGGTTTCGTGGACGCCTCAGACCCCGCCACCGCCGGCTCCCGGGAGCGAATTCGCCAACGCCGCCGCCAGTCGCGATTCCACGAGCTCCCCGACCCAGACCACGGCTGTGGCCCGTAAGAAACTCGTGCTTTGTTATTTCTGTGGCCAAAAGAAACATCCTCGACAACGCTGTCCAGCGCGAGAAGCGACCTGCTCCAGCTGCGGAAAGCGGGGCCACTTCGCCAAGGTCTGTAAGTCTCAACCTCGAGCGGAGTGCAGCGCTGCGGGTGAAACGTGGGGGCCGCCATCTTGCATGCCGGGATGTGGGCGGCCATCTTTGTCGACGTCAGCACGCCCCGCCCCCGATCCTCGGATGCTGACCGGGTACCCCGACGGCGATCCAACTCTGGCCACTGTGACTCTCGACCAAAGCGCCCCACACCAGCTTGCAAGGTCCATGATGGACATCCAGGTGGAGGGGCATTGGACTAGATGCCTGTTTGACACGGGCAGCACTGGGAGTTTTATTCACCCGGACACAGTGCAACGCTGCGGACTTGCAACGCGGCCGGTCAGTCAGAGGTTCCATTTGGCCTCTGGGTCGCAGTCCGCAGACATCCGGGCGGGTTGTGTAGCGACTTTGGTGGTGCAAGGCACAGTATATCGGGACTTTGAACTGCTGGTCATGCCTAATCTGTGTGCACCTGTGCTATTGGGGCTGGACTTCCAGAGCCATCTCGAAAGTGTGACTATGGTATACGACGGGCCCCTCCCACCACTCACTGTCAAGAATCCTCAGTTTTGTGGGACTTCTTCACATACCCCGCTACTGACCACACACACACACGGACACACACATCCCATCCAGAACCAGGCCAACAGCTGCGCTACCGACACTTGCAGCCTCTCCACTCTCAAGATCCCTCCCCCACCGCTGTTCGCCAACCTGACCCCCGACTGTAAACCTGTGGCAACCAAAAGCAGGAGGTACAGCGCGGGGGACCGGGCCTTCATTCAGTCGGAGGTGCAGCGGCTGCTCAGGGAGGGGATCATTGAGCCGAGCACGAGCCCTTGGAGGGCCCAGGTGGTTGTTGTTCGGACTGGGCAGAAAAATAGGATGGTGGTGGACTATAGTCAAACCATCAATAGGTTTACGCAGCTTGACGCATACCCCCTACCCCGCATCGCGGATATGGTCAACCAGATTGCTCAGTATAAGGTGTACTTGACAATAGATCTGAAATCCGCTTATCACCAGCTCCCCATCTGCCCAGAGGACCGCCCCTACACCGCCTTCGAGGCGGGCGGCCGGCTCTATCACTTCCTGCGCGTCCCTTTCGGTGTCACGAATGGTGTCTCTGTCTTCCAGAGGGAAATGGACCGGATGGTGGACCAGTACCAACTGCAGGCCACATTTCCCTATCTGGATAACATCACCATCTGTGGTCATGACAGGCCAGATCACGACGCCAACCTCCAACGGTTTCTCCAAGTGGCCGCAGCTCTGAACCTTACTTATAACAGGGATAAGTGTGTTTTTGGTACCACCCGCCTTGCTATACTTGGGTATGTCGTGGAAAACGGGGTTATTGGGCCTGATCCCGAACGTATGCGCCCCCTGTTAGAGCTCCCTCTTCCCACCACTCTCAGGGCCCTCAGACGGTGCCTGGGGTTTTTTTCCTATTACGCCCAATGGGTCCCCCATTACGCGGACAAGGCTTGCCCCCTGGTCAAGTCTACCTCGTTTCCCCTCTCTGCTGAGGCCTGCGCGGCCTTCAACTGCATTAAAGCGGACATTGCCAAAGCTACGATGCATGCAGTGGACGAGACCGCTCCCTTCCAAGTGGAGTGTGATGCCTCCGATTTCGCTCTGGCTGCTACCCTTAATCAGGAAGGCAGACCAGTAGCATTCTTTTCTCGCACCCTCCAAGGCTCTGAAATTCGGCACTCCGCGGTGGAGAAAGAAGCCCAGGCCATAGTGGAGGCTGTTAGGCACTGGAGGCACTATCTTGCTGGCAAAAGATTCACTGTGCTGACCGACCAGCGCTCGGTTGCGTTCCTGTTCAGCAACCAACAGCGGGGCAAGATCAAAAATGATAAGATTTTGCGGTGGAGGATAGAACTCTCCACCTACACCTATGATATCCTGTACCGGCCTGGCAGACTCAATGAGCCCCCTGATGCCCTATCCCGGGGAACATGTGCTAGCACACAGCTCGACCAGCTGTACGCCCTTCATGCACAACTTTGCCATCCGGGGGTCACCCGATTTTACCATTTTGTGAAAGCTCGGAACCTGCCGTACTCCCTGGAGGACATCAGGACGATGACCAGGGACTGCCAAATTTGTGCCGAGTGCAAACCGCACTTCTACTGTCCTGACACGGCACAACTTGTCAAGGCCACCCGCCCTTTTGAACGCCTGAGTGTTGACTTTAAGGGCCCCCTTCCCTCCACTGACCGCAATGTCTATTTTCTCAGTGTTATTGACGAGTTCTCACGGTTCCCCTTTGCCATCCCCTGCCCCGACACCACTGCCACGTCCGTCATAAAAGCCCTGCGCCAGCTCTTCACTCTGTTCGGGTATCCCTGCTATATCCACAGTGATAGAGGGTCCTCCTTTATGAGTGAGGAGCTGCGCCAGTACTTGCTAGCTAGGGGCATTGCTACCAGTCGGACCACGAGTTATAATCCCCGGGGTAATGGCCAGGTAGAGCGGGAGAATGCCACAGTGTGGAAGGCCACACTTTTAGCCCTTAAGTCCAAAGGGTTGCCGGTCTCTCGATGGCAGGAGGTCCTCCCTGAGGCACTGCACTCTATCCGCTCTCTGTTATGTACGTCCACCAATGCCACCCCTCACGAACGCCTATTCTCTTTTCCCAGGAAGTCTGTCACTGGGACCACCCTACCAGTTTGGCTGACGTCCCCGGGGCCAGTGCTGCTCCGGAAACATGTGAGGAGCAATAAATACTCCCCGCTGGTGGAGAGGGTTCACCTTCTCCATGCGAACCCCCAGTATGCTTACGTGGTCTTACCTGATGGGCGGGAGGACACGGTCTCCATCCGCGACCTGGCACCCGCAGGTGCAGCAGACCACTACCCTGAAGGCTCTCCGGTAACTGTGAACCCTGCACCAGAGGTGACACCGTACTCACCAGGCCCTACACAGACTCCTCACGACACTTGTATACCGGGCGTTTCGTACGCATTTATACCAGGCGCCTCGCACATGCATGAGGGATCACCGGCGCCTAGTGGGCAAGAACACGCGCAACCCCCGTCCCCTGTGCAATCGCCAATGTTGCCGGCACCTATGCGGTCACAGCCGGTGCTACGTAGATCGCAGCGACAGATTCGACCGCCTGATCGGCTTGACTTGTAAGAACCTTCGCTACATGAGGACTTTTTCAAACGAAGTGGGGGTGAATGTGGTGAACTATGTGCCTGTCGGGACACGCCCCTGCTGACTGCTCCTGTGGCTCCTCCCACAGGCCCCTGTATAAAGGAGACCTGCGGCCTGAAGATCGGCCTCAGTCTCCAGGACCTTGTATGATAGACACTCACTCCTGGTTCCTTCTTCCAGTCAATAAAAGCCGATATCTCGCCTACGTCTCAGTGTGAGTTATTGATGGTGCATCACATGTATAATTCTGGCTGTTGTATTTCCTTCATTACAAACAGCAGCTGTACTACTATACTGTAAACAACTATACTGTAAGGTATAAATATCACTGTTTTCAAAGTGCTTTAGAATGATTGGAAGTTATAAAAATGTTACATAAATGGGCAGTGAGACTACCTTTCTTTAAACAAATATGGAGGATTTTGACAAGTGGAGTCAATAAGGCAATCGTCCATTTCAGTTTCCTTCAGCTCCAAAGCTAAGAAATATGACACAGGATACTTCTCTGAGAAACTGGAAACTGTGTAGGCCCAAATAGAATTCATTCCAAAGGTCATTAAAATACCACGGCATGGTGCAGAAAATAATTAAAAGGGCTGATAGAATGCTGGCTCTAAATCTAAGAAAGTAGAATATGAACGAGAGAGTAGAAGTTGGACCACAGTTCTGGTTAGATTACACCTGTCACGAGCAATTCTGCCCTCAATGCTTACATTGTGTAAGGAGAGATATAAAGAGTGAATGTAGCACAGATTTATCTGAACACTGCCTGGATTCCAACGTTAAAAATATTGATAATGGCTTATTTTCTTGGGAAGCACCAAGTGAAGATGTAGCAATGTTTTTATTAAAATCTTATTTGTTATTTGTTCATCCTTATCTGTTAGTAGTGTCATGAGGATGGTTCCAGAGGCAGTGTTTTGTACTGTGTGCAGGATGTGGGAAGTCTGGGAGACGTCAGAAGAACACGTCTGCAATAGATGTGCCGAGCTGCAACTCCGGAGAGAACATAGTAAGGAACCGGGAGCTACAGCTCAGTGACCTTCTGCTCTTACGGGAGAATGAGGGGGTGATAGATAGGAGCGACAGGGAGGTCGTCACTCCTAGACTGCACGGGACAAGGAACTGGGTGACTGTCGGGAGAAGAAGAGGAAATGCACAGCCAGTGCAGACTAAGCCTGTGGCCTTTCCCTTCAATAATAAGTATACAATTTCAAATAATATTGAGGAAGACCTACCATGGGGTGGGGTGGGGAGAGCCACAGTGACCAGGTCTCAGGCACCGAGTCCGGTGCTATGGCTCAGGAACGGAGAGAGGTAAAGAGGACTGCAGTGTTGATAGGAGATTCTATAGTCAGAGGAACAGAGATGAGGTTCTGTTGGCATGATACTGACATCCAGATAGTATGTTGCCTCCCAGGTGCCAGGGACAGGGATATCTCAGATCGGGTCCATGGCATTCTCAAGGAGGAGGAGCAGCCAGAAGTCTAGGTACATATTGGCACCAGTGACATAGGTAGACAAGGTGAGGAGGTCCTAAAGAGAGATTTTAGGGAGCCAGGTAGAAAACTGAGAAACAGGACCTCCAGGGCAGTAACTCTGGATTGCAGCCTGTGTCATGTGCCAGTGAGGGTGAGAATAGAATGATTTGGCAGGTGAAGGTGTGCCTGCTGCAGGGGGCAGGGGTTCAGGTTTTCAGATCACTGGGATCTCTTCTGGAGAAGGTGTGACCTGTACAAAAGAGACAGGTTATACCTGAACCACAGGGCTCCAATACCCTTGCAGGTAGGTTGGCTAGAATTGTTCGGGAGGGTTTAAACTGATTTGGCAGCATGATGGAACCTGGAGTGGTAGTGCTGAAGATGAGGTAGCTTGTTTACAAACAGAAGTACTGTGTAGTAAGACTCCTAGCAAGGAGAGGCTGATGATAGGGAAATATTGCAGTTAACAGGATCAGTTGCAACGTAAAAGGCAGACAAAATTGAAAAGAGTGAATACAGAACTAAAGGTGTTATATTTAAATGCATAAACAGTATATGGAATAAGGTAGATGAATTTGGCCCACAGTTACAGATTGGCAATGTATGATGTTGTAGGCATCACGGAATCATGGCTAAAAGATTATAGCTGGGAGCTTAATGTCCAAGGATACACATTGTATCGAAAAGACAGGCAGGAAGCAGAGGGGGTGGTGTTGCTCTGTTGGTAAAAAATGAAATGAAATCATTACAGAGGGGTGACATAGGATTGGAATGTATTGAATCACTGTGGACAGAGCCAAGGAACTGTAAGGGTAAAATGAACCTGATGGCAGTTGTATACAGATTCCCAAATACTAGTAAGAATGTGGCCTACAAATTACACCGGGAGATAGAAAATGCATGCCAAAAGGGCAATGCGACAATTGTTATAGGGTAGATTCAGTTTGCAGGTAGATTGGGAAGATCAGGTTTGTGTTGGATCCCAAGAGGGGGGAATTTCTAAAATGCCTATGAGATGGCTTTTTAGAGCAGCTTGTGGTTGAGCCCACGAGAGGGTCAGCTATTCTGGATTGGGAGTTATGCAATGAACTGGAATTGATCAGAGAGATTAGGGTAAAGGAACCCTTAATGGAAGTGATGGCAATATGATCCAATTCACACTAAAATTTCAGAAGAAACTAAAGTCAGATGTATCAGTATTACAGTGGAGTAAAGGGAATTACAGGGCATGAGAGAGGAGTTGGCCAAAATTGATTGGAAAGGAACACTGGCAGGGATAACAACAGAGCAGCAATGGCTGGAATTTCAGGAAGCAATTCAAAAGACACAGGATATGTATATCTTAAAGAGGAAGAAGTATTCTAAAGATAAGATGACACAACTGTGGCTAACAAAAGAAGTCAAAGCCAACATAAAAGTGAAAGAGAGGGCATATAATAGAGCAAAAATTAGTGAGAAGTTAGAGGATTGGGAAGCTTTCAAATACAAACAGAAGGCAATTGAAAAGCCATCAAGAAGGTAAAGATGGAATATGAAAGAAAGCTAGCCAATGATATTAAAGAGGATACCAAAAGTTTCTCCAGAAACATAAATTGTAAAAGAGAAGCGAGAGAGGATATTGGACTACTGGGAAATTATGCTGGAGAGATAGTAATGGGGGACAAGGAAATGACAGACAAATTGAATAAGCATTTTGCATCAGTCTTCACTGTGGAAGACACCAGCAGTATGGTGGAAATTTGAGAGTGTCAGTGAGCAGAAGTGTGTGAAGTTGCCATTACCAGGGAGAAAGTTCTTGGGAAACTGAAAGATCTAAAGATGGATGTCACCTGTACCAAATGGTGTACACCCCAAAGTTCTGAAAGAGATGGCTGAAGAGATCATGGAATTAAATAGAATTGAATTGACTTTATTACTTACAAACTTCATGTACATGAGGAGTTAAATTCCTCATTAGGCATTAGTAATGATTTCTCAAGAATCACTAGATTCTGGAATAGTTCCAGAAGACTGGAAAATTGCAAATGTCAATCTTGACTGACAAATCTGTTGGAATTCTTTGAAGAAATAATAAGTGGGATAGACAAAGGAGAATCCGTTGATGTTGTGTACTTGGATTTTCAGAAGGCCTTTGACAAGGTGCCACACACGAGGCTGCTTAACAAATTTCAAGTCCATGGTATTGTAGGAAAGATGTTAGCTGATTGGCAGGAGGGGAAGAGTGGGAAAAAAAGGAAGCTTTTATTCTTTTATTCCTTTATAAAGGAAGTGACTGATGATGTTCCACAGGGGTCAGTGCTGGGGCTGATTTTTTTTTACCTTAGAAGTCAATGATGGAATAAGTCAAGTGGATGATGGAATTGATGGCTCTATTTCAAGGTTTACAGAGGATATGAAGATAGGTAGAGTGGCAAGTAGTTTTGAGGAAGTAGAGAGGCTATTAGAAAGATTTGGATGGATGAGGAGAATGGGCAAAGAAGTGGCAGATGGAATAGAATATCAGGAAGTGTATGGTCATGCACTTTGGTAGAAGAAATGAAAGGATTGACTATCCTCAAAAAAATAATAATAATAATAATAATAATAGTAAGTACTTTATTGATCCTGAGTGGTAAATTATTTTGAAACAGCAGCAACATTTATAAACACACTTGGCAATTATAATAAATAATAATATTAGCTAATAATAAAATAGTGAATAATAATACACACAATAATAATTTACGGATGTGCAATGATGTGTAACACTGTGCAACTTGTACTGTAATAAATCTAGTTGGCTCCATCTTGGGTACGAGCCTACGAAGTACCCAGGACATCTTCAGGTAGCGGTGTCTCAGAAAGGCAGCGTCCATTATTAAGGACCCACAGAACCCAGGGCATGCCCTTTTCTCACTGTTACCATCAGGTGGGAGGTACAGAAGCCTGAAAGCACACACTCAGTGATTCAGGAACAGCTGCTTCCCCTCTGCCATCCAATTCCTAAATGGACATTGAACCCTTGGTCACTACCTCACTTTTTTAATAAATATTATTTCTGTTTTTTGCACAATTTTTAATCTATTCTATATACGCACACGGTAATGGATTAATCAATTTATTTATTTATTTATCTAGCTATCTATCTATTTATTTATTATTTTGTTTTTTTTCTTCTATATTATGTATTGCATTGAACTGCTGCTGCTAAGATAACAAATTTCATGACACATGCCAGTGATAATAAACCTGACTCTGATTCTGATTCTGAAAAATGTACAAAATAATAAAACAGAGACTATCATACTATGATGTGTGTTCTCCTGTCACACAGAGATGAACTTTGTATATGCTTATTGTATTTGGTAGGAAAGAATTTCTGTAACAGCGGAGCTGAATGAGTCTGTTCGAAAGGATGCTCTGCTGCTTATTCAGTAGGTCATGGAGAGGATGTGCCAGATTGTCCATAATGGATAACAGTTTGTTTAGTGACCTCCTCTCCACCAACTCAAAAGATTCTGGGTTGTAGCCAAGGACGGATCAAGCCTTTTTTTATGAGCTTATTTAGTCTTTTTGCATCACCAGCACCGATGCTGCTCGCTGAACATAAAACAACAAAGAAGACTGCACTTGCTACAACAGACTGGTAAAAGATCCCCAGCATCCTGCTGCACACATTAAAGGATCTCAGCTTCCTTAGAAAACAGAGTCTGCTCATCCCCTTCCTGTAAACAGCCTTGGTGTTGGTTTTCCAGTCAAGTCTGGTGTTGAAGGGAACACCTAAGTATTTGTACTCCTCCCCATCGCAACTTCTTCTCCCAGAATGTATACAGAACTCATCACAGTCCTCTTCCTCCTAAAATCAATCACCATCTCCCTGGTTTTGGCCACATGCAGGAGCAGGTAATTCCTGCAACAACACTACGCAAACTTGTCCACCAGTCCTCTGTACTCCGACTCCTGCCCATTTCTGATACACCCAACCACCGCAGAGTCATCAGAGAACGTCCGCAAGTGGCAAGACTCAGATTTGTACTGAAAGTCTGAGGTGTACACTGGGAACCGAAACAGAGACAGGACAGTCCCTTGTGGTGCTCCATTGCCACTCACCACCATCTCAGACAGGGAACTACCCAGCCGTACAAACTGGGGTCTATCTGTCAGGTAGTCAGTAATCCAGAAGATAGTGGATTTGTCTACACTCATCCTTCGCAGCTTCTCACTCAGAAGAAGTGGCTGGATTATATCGAAGGCACTAGAGAAATTAAAAAATGTGGTTCTCACATTGCCACCTGCATCATCCCGGTGGGAGTGAGCTCTCTGCTGCAGGGGGGTGATGGCAATCCTCTAACTTACCACTAATTTTTGCTCTATTAAATGCCCTCTCTTTGGCTTTTACGTTGGCTTTGACTTTGCTTGTTAGGCACAATTATATCATCTTCCTTTTAGAATACTTCTTCCTCTTTGGGATTTCTATATCCTCTGCTTTCCAAATTGCTTTCAGAAGATCCTGCCATTGATGCTCTGCCAACATCCCTGCCAGTGTTTTTTTTTTCCCAATCAATTCTGGCCAACTCCTCCCTCAAGCCTCTGTAATTCCCTTTACTCAACTGTAATACTGATACATCTGACTTTAGCTTCTCCTTCTCAGATTTCAGGGTGAATTTGATCACATTACGATTACTTTCCCTTCAGGGTTCATTTTTCTTAAGCTCTCTAAGCAATTCTGACGCATTGCACTACACCCAATCCAGAATAGCTGATCCCCTATTGGGCTCAACCATGACTGCTCTAAAAATCCATGATTTAGGCACTCTAGAAACTCCCCCTCCTGGAATCCACGAGTACTAGTCTCGAGGTGCCCCAATTAACTAGAATCTATTGTATTCCCATAAGAACCATACGTGTTTGCTTCAGTCAGATGCAGCGTTGTTACATTGACATTAATCCATTACACCATGAACTACTTGATTTGGGATAGTGAACCCTGCAGCCAGAGCAGACTTATAACTTCATGATTGGATACCTTCCTCTCTCCAGCACTAGCATACTGCTGTCAATAAAACTTCTCTTTCACCAAACAGCTAAAAATGTTTCAAAAATGTGTTCAAATAGTAATGGTGGAAGCCACTTAGCCAGGCTAAATTAGAGGTATAGGAGCAATGAATTAGTTCATGATTTAGTAACCCAGAGACCGGCACTAATATTCCAAAGACATTCATTCAAATCCTGCATCTACCACTCATCAGGCAGAATATAAATTCAGTTAATTCAATAGATCTATGTTAAAAACCTAGTATTAGTAATTTGAAATTACCATGATCCTACTGCACAGTCTTCTATTTCACCTGCTCCACTAATGCCCTAATTCTCCCATCCTTATTCCAGACATTTAAGTGCTCTGCAAAACAGCCTTGCAAGGTCCTCAGTTATTTTGTGAAAAACAGTAATAGTAATAATAATACATTAGATGAACAATCCTACTTCAAACTAGCACCAAATTATAAAGAGACAATTGCATTCCTAGTCTAGTCAATTCCACAAAGCCTTTCTCCTGAACATCTAAAGTCTGAGAGCTGTCCCATGAACTATTCATGTTTGAGTGTCATAATCAGACATTCCAGCCAACATCTAACATTCCTTGGATATATTCTGTCCGAGTATATGGCAAGGGTGGCACTTGTGATCCAGCCCAGAATGCAAAAGACAAGTGGAGTATCTGCAGCCTTTGCAACTTGAAGTGCAGGAGCACCAAGCCCAGAGTCCATCTCAGACTCCTGCTGCGTACCCCACCATCACAAATGTCAAGGTGCAATGATGCACCACTGACAAGACAAATCCAATCTGAATAATCATCACCCGAAAACTCAACTCAAAATCACAGGCCAACCATCACCAGGTGCTTTGTCAATGATTTAATCATAAAGTCACAAAGTAGGGTATTGACCGATGATTGCACAATGTTCACTTCTATTTGCTGTTTCTCACAAGCTGAAGCAGCCCATGCCTTCATGCTGCACAATCTAAACAAAAATCAGGCCTTAACTGTTCAGTGCCATCACATTTGCTTCACACAGGTGACAAGCAATGGCCATCTGCATCAAAAGAGAATGTAACCATCTATTCCTGACATTTCTCAGAGAAAAGAGGCCATTTTAGAACATTAGCTTATCCACCACCCTGAATATGCTGTTCATCACCTTTAAAATACACTGCAGTTATTTAATTACAGTCCTCTGATGACACTTTCCATACCCATGTCTTCTGAGCTGGTAAAGATAGCAATAATATCCATTGTGATATTATGAGAACACTCTCACATATGGATTCTCCAAGTTTCATACCATCCTGACTTGGAAAGATATTGCCAGTTCATCCTCAGTGGAGCTTGTTATGGCTGAAACTCCAGAAACTAATCAAACGAAAAACACAGAAGTTGAAACAGGTTTTGCTTACTTCAGCTTTCTTTAGTAAGGTGTTTACATATGACGTGGCATAAAGACATATGCCATTCACGTACATCTTACATATAACTCATGATGAATAATGTAACAAAGAATGCATAGTGAAACAATATATTTATAGATTATTCAAATATTCCTGAAATATTAAATACACAACACTTCTCTATGATTAGCAATAAGTTCCAATTCAATATAGAATGCATCGCAACTCTTGACCTCTCCAAATCGGCTCGGTGCTTCGGGCGATCCAATCTCACACACAGGTTAGTTGGACAGGCATTGAAACTCCTCCGCCTCAACTCCTCTCCTAATCACTCATTCCATCTGTGACCCCGTCTCAAAAACGTTCAGCTTTGCAACGCACCGGCTTCTCCGAAATTAAGCCTATTTTAGCAATAAAGTCCTCTGTGAGTGTTTATGTGAGAAGCACTTTGGACTTTTCTTCCACCTGCAGTTGTAGATAGGCCTCAGCTAAGTCCACTTTGCTGAAATGTTTCCCTCCAGAAAGGTTTGCAAAGATATCCTCTATCCTGGGCAATGGGCATTGATCTACTTTCACTACTGGGTTAAAATCCCCGTAGATTCTGACAGACCCATCCTTCTTGATTACTGGGGCAACTGGCAAGGGCCGCACTCAGCCTTGGAAAGAATTCCTTCAGCCTCTAGTTGATCCAGCTCACTGGCTACTTTATTATGGATGGTATAAGGAACCAGACAGGCTTTGTAAAACTTGGATATTTTATACTATTTTACCCTTGATATGTTTGAATTTTCCTGCCATCCTTGAATACTGTTGAAGTATCATCCAGCATCTTTCTTAATTCATGTTCAGTTGACTCTAGTGCAGGGCATGTGACATGCAAATCGTGGATGAATCGCCAATCATGTTATAGTTGTCTCAGTTAATCAAGTCCCCACAATGCAGATTAGTCACTGTTTATGAACCCATGAATTTTGTCTGTTTTCTGCCTTTTTGTTATTCCAACGCTTCTCTCCCTTTCCAAAGAAAAAAATGTGCTGTGCTTCCATGGGTAGGTAGTCAACTCAGGTTTGTTTTACTTGTCACCACTATGTTGTCTTGTAACTCCAGAAGCTCATCGAAAGAAAAACACAGGAGACAGGACATGTTTTGTCTACTTTGTTTTACTTTAGTGAGGCGCTTACATATGGTGTGATGGCATGATGACATATGCCATTCACATACTTTTATATTTAACCGATAATGAATTATGTACACAAAGAATGTTTAATCAAGCAATAAATTTACAATATTACTCAAATGTTACTGAAATATTAAGTATGCTATAGATATAACCCTGCAAAGTCTATTCAAAACATTGTCAAAGTATCTTAACCAGAAATTCTGCAGTGAAGCCGGTTTATCTCAGGTTCCTTAAAGATTATCATTAAACATTGGCCTTGCCAGTGAC
Organism: Hypanus sabinus; assembly: GCF_030144855.1. Taxonomy (NCBI): domain Eukaryota; kingdom Metazoa; phylum Chordata; class Chondrichthyes; order Myliobatiformes; family Dasyatidae; genus Hypanus; species Hypanus sabinus. The sequence continues at coordinate 173,632,223 of NC_082706.1, forward strand.
ATCCTGATCTCAAAAATCAAATACATTTTTAATAAAAGAGAAAATCTGTCCATTTGTTTTATCATTGTACTTCAAGTGAGAAAAGATTTAGGAGAAAAAGTTACTTTTTTAATTTTTTTGCTTCAGGTTAATGCTCTGAATTATTTATGAGTGTTTTAAACATTTTAATTAACTATATTCATTTATAATTTTTAATGCTTAACATATTTATTATACACTTCAATTTTTAACAATTTAAATGTCTCTGAATATTAAATATTCCCAAAAGTATTAAAATCTATGACAAGCTTCATGTGTGTTGGAGTTCCAGCTACTAAAGGCTGGAAAAGGTGCATCAGCACCATTGTGACATCCAGCCAGACGGGTGGACTACAGGGAGTGGAAGCATCTCTACATTTAACTCAGGTAACTGTAGGCTGGGTAGATGGCAAGGTGAGGGCACTAAACATGATCCAGACCATGACATTGAGAAACACACTCTGTCGCCTACACCAACTTCTCACGACATCTTCTATTCAAAATAAAATGGAAATGCAATACTTGTTATTTTTTACCTCTTTCCTTCCCAAGTCTGCTACTTCCAGTATTCTTTGTAATTTCTGCCTTTTAGTATTGTATTTTTCTCTTTCTGTTTCACTGATCTCCCTACATTCATATTTACTCCAGGCAGAACAGCTGCCACTAGCTTTTAACCAGCACCTCTCAGCCACCATCACTACTTGCATTGTTCAGTCATTCTTTATCTCCACCCTTCTCTTTTCCTTTTCTTTTGTAATTTAAACACATTTTTTTCTAACTCCTCGTAGGTTTGGTAGAAAGCCATCGACCTGAAATTTTGTTTCTCTTTGCACAGGTGTTGCTGAATATTCTCCACATTTTCTGTTTTTATTTCAGCTTTCTAGCATCTGCATTCTTCTGCTTTCACAAAGCTAGATACTTTACGGATCAGGCAGCATCTGCTATATGAAAACTGAGTTTCAGGCCTTTTAAAGGTTAGTGACCTGAAATGTTAACTCTTATTCTCCTTCCATGTTTGTTAAGTTGTAAATTCTTTTAATTGCATTTAAAACATCCTCAAAAAAGCATGAGAAATCAACGTAAATTGGGTACAATATGAATAAAAAATCCTCCTTCAAGATTAACATACATTATATTGAGACAATAAAAGACCATAAAACCATAAGACACAGGAAAAAAATTCGCCCATTCAGTCCATTGAGGCTACTCCACTATTTAATCATTTTCACTATCATCTCCATTCTGCTACCTTCTCCTCACAACCTTTGACACTCTTACCAATCAAGAACATATCAACCTAAGCTTTAAATATACTCAATGACTTGGCCTCCATAGCTATCTGTGGCTATGGATCCCACAGGTTTACCACCATCTGGCTGAAGTAGTAAAGGTTATGGAGAGAAGACAGGAGAATGGAGTTGAAACAAATAATAAATCGGCCATAATGGAATGGCAGAGCAGACTCAATAGGTGGAAAAGCCTAATTACGCTCCTTTGCAAAAATTAGTGGAAGTTACAAAATTGGGAAGCCTTTAAAAACAAACAGAAGGCAGCTAAAAAGCCATAAGGACAGAAAAAGATTAAATAAGAAGGTAAGCTAGCCAATAATATATAAGATACCAAAAGTTTTTTCAGATATACAGAAAAGTAAAGGTGTGAGTGGATCACTGGAAAATAACTTAGAAATGCAGAAATGTGGGACAAAGAAGTGATGGACAATCTTAAGAATTTTGCATCAGTCTTTACTGTGAAAGACACAAACAGTATGTCAGAAATTCGAGAGTGTTAAGAAGCAGAAGTGAGTGTAGTTGCTACTACTAATGAGAAGATGTTTTGGAAGCTGAAAGGTCTAAAGGAAGATAAATTGCCTGGACCAGATGGACTACACCCCAGGGTTCTGAAAGACACAGCTGAGGAGATGGTTGAGACGTTAGTAATGATCTTTTAAGAATCACTAAATTCTGGAATGTTTCCAGAGGACTGGGAAATTGCAAATGTCACTCCACAATTTAAGAATGGATGGAGGAGAAGGAAAGGAAATTACAGGTCAGTTAACCAGACCTCAGTGGTTGTGAAGATGTTGGAGTTGATTGTTAAGGATGAGTTCTCAGAATGTTTGGAGGTACTTGATAATATTGACCATAGTCAGCGTGGTTTCCTCAAGGGAAAAAATCTTGCCTGATACATCTGTTGGAATTCTTTGAAGAAATAATAAGGAGGATAGGCAAAGGAGAATAAAGGAGGTCTTTTCTGGTTGGCTGCCAGTGATTAGTGGTGTTCCACAGGGGTCTGTGTTGGGACTGATTCTTTGTACAGTAAATATCAATGATTTGGATGATGGAATTGATGGCTTTTTTGCAAAGTTTGCAGATAATATGAAGGTAGGTGGAACAGCAGGTAGTTTTGAAGAAGTAGAGAGGCTACAGAAGGATTTAGACAGATTAGGAGAATGGGCAAAGAAGAGGCAGACAGAATTCAATTTCAGGAAATGTATCGTCATGCAGTTTGGTAGAAGAAATGAAAGGGTTGACTAATTTCAAAACAGAAAGAAAATACAAAAGGCACAAATAGTCTTTGGGGTCCTTCTGCAGGTTTCCCTAAAGGTTAAAAGCAAGGATATAATGTTGAAACTTTATGAAGCACTGGTGAGCCTGCACTTGGAGTATTGTGAGAAGTTTGAACTGTAGTTCAAACTAGCTGTAGTTCATATTGGCTTCTTTTAACTCTATGTTTTTTTCATGTTGTTGCCTATTCTTTCTTGTTGCAGATTGGCAGACTGGAAATTTTCTGATTGGGGGTTGACATTCATGTTGTTGGTTCTATATGTGGATGATCTGTTAGCTTTTGTGTGAGGGAAGGGTTGAGAAGGATTGGAGTTTCTGAATTTTTGTTTCTTTTCCCTTTCATGTGGTGGGGAGATTAATGTCTTTCTTTCAACTATTTCTATGGTTCTCTATAATTTATGGCTATCTGGAGATGACAAATCTCAGATTTGTATTCTGTATACCTACTTTGATAATAAAATGAACCTTTGAAATTTGAAATCAGTTATGTTGGAATGGCTGGATGGCCTAATCCTGCTCCTATATCTCATGGTCTTTCTTGTGTTCATCTTCTTCTCCTTGCTGTTTTTTTTTATTTGCCTTCAGTTGGTTTTTAAAAGTATCTCAATTCTATTGTTTCCCATTATTTTTTGATATATTATATAACTTCTCTTTTGCTTTTATGCTGTTTTTGGCTTCCTTTGTCAGCCTCAGTTGCTTCATCTTCCCTTTAGAATATTTATTCTGTATTTGGGATGTACCAATCCTGCTGGAGAGATTGTGGAGGCATCAACAATGATCTTTCAAGAATGGATAGGTTCTGGCATTGTACTGAAAGACTGGAAAATTGCAAATGTTACTCCACTAATTTCAGAAGGGTAGGAGGCAGCAGAAAGGAAACTATAGACCTATTAGCCTGACATCAGTGCTTGGGAAGTTGTTGGAATTAATTGTTAGGGATGAGATTATGGAATACCTGGAGGAACATGACAAGATAGTCAAAGCCAGCATGGTTTCCTGAAAGGAAAATTCTGCCTGACTAGCCTACTGCAATTTTTGAGGAAATTACAAGCAGGGTGGACAAAGGAGGTGCAGTGGATGTGATGTACTTGGATTTTCAGAAGGCCTTTGACAAGGTGCTGCACATGAGGCTGCTGAACAAGATAAGAGCCCATGGAATTACAGGGAAGTTACCAGCATGGGTGGAGCATTGGCTGGTTGTCAGAAAACAGTGAGAGGGGAAAAAAGGGTTCTATTCTGGCTGGCTGCTGGTTACCACTGGAGTTCCACAGGGGCTGGTGTTGGGACCGCTGTTTTTTACAATGTATGTAAATAATTTGAACTATGGTATTAATGGGTTTGTCGCTAAATTTGCCAACGATACAAAGATAGGTAGTGTTGAGGAAACAGAGAGCCTGCAGAGAGACTTAGGGGAATGGGCAAAAAAGAGGCAAATGAAATACAATGTTGGAAAATGTATGGTCATGCACTTTGGTGGAAGAAATAAATGGGCAGACTATTATTTAGATGGGGAGAGAATTCAAAATGCAGAGACGCAAAGGGACTTGTTCAAGATACCCTAAATGTTAACCACCAGGTTGAGTCGGTTGTGAAGAAGGCAAATGTAATGTTGGCATTCATTTCTAGAGGTATAGAGTATAAAAGCAGGGAGGTGATTTTGAGGCTCTATATGGCACTCATGAGACCATGCTTGTTGTATTGTGTGCAGTTTTTGGACTCCTTATTTTAGAAATGATATACTGACATTGGAGAGGGTTCAGAGACGATTCACAAGAATGATTCCAGGAATGAAAGGGTTACTGTATGAGGAACATCTGGCAGCTCTTGGGCAGTATTCCCTGGAGTTCAGGAAAATGAGGGGCGATCTCATAGAAGCATTCAGGAAGTTAAAATGCCTGAACAGATTAGGTATGGCAAAGTTATTTCCCATGGTAGGGGATTCTAGGACAAGAAGGCAAGACTTCAGGACAGAAGAACATCCTTTTAGAACTGAAATGCGGTGAAATCACTTTAGTCAGAAGGTGGTAAATCTATGGAATTTGTTGCCACGAGGGGCTGTGGAGGCCAAGTCATTGGTTACATCTAAGGTAGAGATAGATGGATTCCTGTTTAGCCAGGGTATCAAAAGATATGGGGTGAAGGCAGGGGAGTGGGGATGACTGGCAGAATTGGATCAGCCCTTGATTGAATGGTGGAGTGGACCTAATGGGCCAAATGGCCTACTTCTGCTGCTATATTTTATGGTCTTATCTTTTGAGTTACTTCCAGAACCTCCAGCCACTGCTGCTATATTGTCATCCCTGCTGGTGTTCCCCTGTCATTAACTTTGGCCATCTCCTCCCTCACACCTCTGTAGTTCCCTTTACTCAACTGTAGTGCCAATACATCTGAAGTTAGCTACACCTTCTCAAACTGCAGGGTGAATTTTATCATATTGTGATCACTGTCTCCTAAGAGGTCCTTTCCCTTAAGCTCTCTAAAAATAAGTGTTCACGATAGAACATCCAATCCAGAATTGCCTTTTCCCTAGTGAGCTCAACCACAAGCCGCTCTATGATCTTGTCGGCATTCTGAAAATTCCTTCTCAGCACAAACTTGATTTTCCCAATCTACCTGCATGTTGAAATTCCCCATGACCATCTCAATATTGCCCTTTTTAATTGCCTTTTCCATCTCCCGTTGTAATTTGTACCCCACATATTTATTGCTTTATTATTTATATAGAGATACAGCATGGCAACAGGCTCTACGAGCCTGCACCACCCAATTGCACACGTGTGACCAAACAACCTCCTATGCACTATATCTTAGGAATGTGAGAGGAAACTGGAGCATACTGAGGAAACATAAGTGGTTATGGGGAGAATACACAAAATCCTTACAGACACAGAGAGAATTAAACCCAGTTTGCAGGTGTGGTAAGGCATTAAGAAGCCACTACACTACAGTGCTACTACTAGCTACTCTTTGGAGGCCCATCAGGGTATTTTTATAAACACAAACACGAGGAAATCTGCAGATGCTGGAAATTCAAGCAACACACACAAAATGCTGGTGGAACGCAGCAGGCCAGGCAGCGTCTATAGGAAGAAGTACAGTCGCCGTTTCAGGCCAAGACCCTGCATCAGGACTAACTGAAAGAAAAGATAGTAAGAGATTTGAAAGTAGGAGGGGGAGGGGGAATTCTGAAATAATAGGAGAAGACAGGAGGAGGAGGGGTGAAGCTAAGAGCTGGAAAGGTGATTGGCAAAAGGGATACAGAGCTGGAGAAAGGAAAGGATCATGTATGAGAGGAGAGCTTTGAGACCTTTCTAGTGGGGGATAGAAGTATATATCGGGACTGGACGTCCATGGTGAAAATAATGCGGTGGGGGCCAAGGAACTTAGAATCATTGAAAATATTCAAAGCGTGAGAAGTGTCACAAACATAGGTGGGAAGGGATTGAACAAGGGGGGATAAAACAGTGTCAAGGTATGCAGAAATTCAGGGCCCCAGACAGTCCTTTCAGGTGAGGCGACACTTCACCTGTGAGTCTGCTGGTGTGGTATACTGCGTCCGGTGCTCCCGGTTTGGCCTTTTATATATTGGTGAGGCCCAACGCAGACTGGGAGACCATTTCGCTGAACACCTACGCTCTGTCTGCCAGAGAAAGCAGGATCTCCCAGTGGCCACACATTTTAATTCCACGTCCCATTCCCATTCTGATATGTCTATCCATGGCCTCCTCTAATGTCAAGATGAAGTCACACTCAGGTTGGAGGAACAACACCTTATATTCCGTCAGGGTAGACTCCAACCTGATGACATGAACATTGATTTCTCTAACTTCTGTTAATGCCCCTCCTCCCTTTCTTACCCCATCCCTGATTTATTTATTTCCCCCCTCCTTTTTTCTCTCTCTCTCTGCCCATCACGCTGCCTGTTCTCCATCTCCCTCTGGTGCTCCCCTCCCCCTTTCTTTCTCCCTAGGCCTCCCGTCCCATGATCCCTTCCCTTCTCCAGCTCTGTATCCCTTTTGCCAATCACCTTTCCAGCCCTTAGCTTCACCCCACCCCCTCCTGCCTTCTCCTACCATTTTGGATTTCCCCCACCCCCTCCAACTTTCAAATCTCTTACTATCTCTTCTTTCAGTTAGTCTTGATGAAGGGTCCCGGCCCGAAACGTCAACTGTACTTCTTCCTATAGATGCTGCCTGGCCTGTTGTGTTCCACCAGCATTTTGTGTGTGTTACAGGGTATTTTTATCCTGGCAGTTTCTTAATTCTACCCACAAGGATTCCACATCTTCCGATTCTATTGTTTACCAGCCCCTCTGCCCACCTGCCCGTCCTTTTGATATGATGTGTATTTCTGGATTTATTTCTGGATCCCAGCTGTGATCTTCTTTCAACCACAATGCCCTGACGCCCACATCATACTTGCCGATTTCTAGCTACACTACAAGACCACCTGCCTTATTTCATATATTGCGCAAATCAAATCTAACATCAGTACTATATTCACCACCCTTCTTTTCAATTTTGTCTCCATGTTACATATAGTTAAATTCATATTCATTTCACAACTTTTTGTTTTATTCTTTATTCTGGAACTTAAGTACCCCTCCTGCACTCTCTTTTGCTTTTACTTTATCCACACTTTTCCAGAATGATGCACTCACACTCCTTTACACTGCCCTAGTTATGCAATTTGCCAGGACACTGTTCCCAGCATGGTTCAGATGGAGCCTGTCCCATCGGAACAGCTTCCTCCTTCCCAATATTGATGCCTACGTCCAACAAATTCAAACCCACCTCTCCCACAGCAATCTTAGAGTTGCTTTAACTCTCATGAAAGTCAACACAAAATGATTCTCTTCTGTAAAATAAAGTATTTCACTATTTTCATTTTAAAAATGTGCCTACTTTGCCCTCTATTGGAAATATAAAATATTGCAACTATATATTTTTCTTCATTCTGGCCCTTCGACACATGGATTTACTTTCTCAACTGAATGAGGTGGACAAGGATCTGTTTAGCACAGCTGTATCTTTCAATGTAGGGTAACTTAAACATCATTTGGTACTGATTAATTTCTTCTGGTGTTTATGTTTATAGCTCTACCATTGTCATAAATCAGAGTTTGGTATGGGCCCCCAAATCCAAAGAACTTTCTACAGGGGCACAATTGAGAGCATCCTGACTGGCTGCATCACTGCTTGGTATGGGAACTGTACCTCCCTCAATCACAGGACTCTACAGAGGGTGGTGCGGTCAGCCTAGCACATCCGTAGATGTGAACTTCCCATGATTCAGGACATTGACAAAGACATTATGTAAAAAGGGCCTGAAGGATCATTGGGGACCCAAGTCACCCCAACTATAAACTGCTCCAGCTGCTACCATTCGAGAAATGGTACTGCAGCGCAGAAGTCAGGACCAACAGGCTCCGGGGACAGCTTCTTCCAGTCAGACTGCTTAATTCATGCTGGTGCAACTGTATTTCTATGTTATATTGACTATCCTGTTGTACGTAATATTTATTATGAACTACTATAAATTGCACATTGCGCATTTAGACGGAGACGTAACAAAGATTTTTACTCCTCGCGTATGTGAAGGATGTAAGCAATAGTCAATTCAATTCAATAGTCATATACTGTACACACAGTAGCCACTTTATTAGGCATAGATACAGGAGGTAAATAACAAAATGGTCACTGAGTGTATTTCTGTATGTTGTGGTCTTCTGCTTCCGTAGCTCAGCCAACTCAAGGTTCACCATGTTGTGCTTTCATAAATGTTCTTCTGCACACCACTGTTGTAACGTGTGGTTATTTGAGTTATTGTTGCCTTCCTGTAAGCTTGAACCAGTCTATGCATTCCCTTCTGACCTCTCTCATTAACAAGGCATTTTCACCCACAGAACTGCCTCTCAGCAGACTTTTTTTTGTTTTTTGCACCATTCTCTGTAAATTCTAGGGGACTGTTGTGCATAAAGGTCCCAGGAGATCAGCACTTTCCGAGATAATCGAACTACCCCATCTGGCATCGACAGTCGTTCCACGATCTAAATCACTTAGATCACATTTCTTCCCCAGTCTAACATTCTGAACTGCAACTGAAACTTTTTACCATATCTGCATGCTTTTATGCATTGAATTGATGCCATGATTGGCTGATCAGATGATTGCATTAACAAGCAGATGTAATAAAGTGGCTACAGAATGTGTTTTTCTTTCATTGGTGAGAATTTGCCATGTTTAAATTGAAAGTAATATTTGCCTGCTTCTTAGGCCATCTCTCTGGATCAAGAGTAACTTACTTGCCAGAATGGGTGGATGGACAGCTTACAGATGGTGGTGCCCTTCTGCAGTTTTCAGGTGATTTTGGGTGCTCCAAATGCATTGAAACAAGGTTGTTAATATCATCCTGAGCAGTCATGGACTGGAGGTGCCCAAGAGTCAGTGAGGATCTTAAATTTCTTCAAAGAATAGGATGTTTCTTTCAGGAGTTTGGTGTCAGATATGTGAACGAATTAACCTGGCTGAAGCAAGTAATTATGCCAGAATGTGAGGGATTTTTCTCTGGTTGATATGGATAACTTTTTCTTTCAATGAATCCGGAGGATTTTCTAAAGACTACATTTCAAAATAACCCAGGTACAACCAAAACCACAAGTCATCTCTGCCATTCATTTATATAATGGCAGACCTGTACCTGAACCACATTGATCTATCTCCCTAACTACCTGGTAATTAATTATAAACTTCTTTCTTGAAGGCTCAATATCTTCCTGCATCCATAGGTTTTTGGAAGAGCAATAAAGAAGTCACCATTTTTAAGCCATTCCCTGAGTGAAAAGCTTCTGCCTAGTTTAAATTCAAAACGTTTTCAGCTAAACTTTAATGTCATAACAGTGAATTTGCATCATTTTCTCCCCAAAGTCAATGTCTTTCCTGAGATATAGAATTAAATACAGCACTGTAAATATGGTATGACAAAGAATTGAAAACTATAAAGCAAGTTATTTAATAATATGTTTAACTAATTGTAAAGGTTATTTTCAAATGCCATGGCAATGTCAAAACTCTATTTTAACTTACATTTTTATAAGAAATTCTTTTTGAACCAATGTGCATGAGCAATACTTTTTTTTCTGGTAATGCACTACCCACTAATTATTTCTTTAGAATCTAAGTTTTTTTTTAATTTAGCCTGTGAAACTTATGTAGAACAAATTCACAAAATGCTTTGAGATATCAATAGAAAAGATCATGGGAAACCTCTCCTCAGAGTGGAGGTGTATAAAACTAGAGGGCATAAGCTTTAAGATAAGGGCTAAAAGCTTTAGAGAATTTACTCAACCAGAGAATCGTTGGAATGTAGGATGGGCTGGCTGTGCTGGCTGTATGATAAGAAGTATGTAGATGAGTAATTGACCGAACATTACATAGGAAGTTCCAGATCAAATGCTGATAACTCAAAACAATATAGATAATTGATCATTGTGATGGGCCAAGAGGCTTGTTTCTCTGCTGTATGATGATTTGACTCTAGCTTACTGGAAGCCGGAAAATTTACTGGAGATTGTCATGTGTTCTATATAATGTGACCCTAATGGATGGAGGAGTTGTTTGAAGAGACTATTGGGTCTAATTCCTACTTCCGTTTCCCAAATTGTGTGTGTAATTAGGTCTTAGCTGGGCAACTTGGGGGGTGGGAGTGTAAATGCTAGAAACAAAGCTAGGGTTACAGCAGTACTAAATGGTTGGTGAAGTGAGTATCAAGTTCTAGTGAACCAATAGTTTTTGCTACTGTTCACAAGTTTTGTTTTTATGGTAGTTTTTTCCCTTCTCCATTGTACACAACTCCCATTGATGTCAGATCTATTGAAGTTGACTTACTTTCACATTTTTGAAGATATCAGGAGGACACACCAAAGTTTAGTCCCTGTTTTTGCACTTCTGACTGATTAAATTTCACCACGTATATCCCATCCATAATACTTATCCACAAGACCAGTGCAAAAAAATTAAAATATTCATGAAGCCTGCCATTCACTAATTTCCAGATTGTTGCAGACTGTTATGAAACTATAGGAGTTAGCTTTAAACGTTTAATTATAAGAATGCTTAATTCTTGCTGTAGCTTAGAAGATGTATCCTTAAATACAGAAAACATGTTGGCAAAACTTCATCAGACCATTACTCATTTTTGCGGGCTTCTTGCCTGCCAACTATATGCCAACTCGTACTGAGCAAGTACTGATGTATGAAGTATGTGATGTGGAATGATAACATCATTTTGTCACTAATAGTACGTACTGCTCTTTGTACATTTAGTACTGGGTTGTCAACATGCTCTGTACGATTGGGTACAATAGTGGAGACATGAGAAGGAGAATGGCCTTATTTAGATGATGGGACTTTCTTCACAACAAACTCAAATTTACTAATGCATATTAAGATGGTTAACAAAAAATGAGCAGAAGCAGATGTTGGCATCCTTACCATCCAGCAGATGGTTGGTGTGACAGTTACTATGCTTTTCTAGAAGCTGGATATGCATGCGTATTATTCAGAGGACACATTAAATAGCTCTTCTTTTGCCCTGAAGTCACTGGAACTGGCATCGTTCAACCTCAATTGATGTAGAACAGGCAATGGGTACAATCTTCCACTGGGAGGGCATTGGCAACACTGAAAACAGCACAGGAGGCTGGCTCATTGTAATTGACGACTTACAAATGTTTTGGATACTTACCAATATTCAATTGGACTTTAGTCTTTAAAAATATTCAAACAACTTTACATTTTATGTTTAAAATACAATACAGAAACACACTAAAATTAAGGAATTAAAACCAATAAAACTAAGTTCAACACAGTAAGGTCAATTTGACTTTCTCCTGGGAGTCATTTCTTTGTGCATGGGGCTGCTCTGTTAAAGTGGCTTAAATTTAACACAAGCTGAGCAGGCAGACTTTCCAGCCTGAATGCTGGAAATCCTGTGAAAGTTCATCCTGCCAAATTGGACCCCACAAAGTAGTCAACCTATACAACACATGCATTGCTCACTTTAGCGCTGAAAATTACAATTTTAGGGAAACTGCAAGCAAGCCCCAGTATTACTTTTGGTACTGGACTAGAAGATTTGGCTCTGTATATTCTTCTTTCCCTGAACGCATCCTCCATGTATCATTCAATATGGAAGATTACTAGGTTGACAGCTGAAATGCTGTCTTTTCTTAATCTGATACAGTGAAAGATTGGAGAATTGAATTCAGTGATGAAGTTGATCTTTTCCAGTACCAATTAATATTAGATAATTGGTGAAACTAAACAGTTAAATATAATTTATAATACCAATTATGAATTATTCCAATTAACTGTTATGCTAGTTATATTACATTATATAATTAAAAGCCTCATTTATTCAAATAAAACCTTCTTCTGGGTTTTATTAATTGAATTCTGTAGGTTTAATTACTAATATCAGGTCTACATAATTATAAATGTAACAAAATATTAGAAGTTCTGTACCTTAGACTATATAAAGTTAGTCAGTCAGTCAGTCAGTCACTACAGCCATATGGTATATTTAAGTTAATTCTTGTCTATAAAACATTCAAAAATGCTTTATAACTCTGGAACATGTAATGTAAACTACTTTTCTTTGAAAACTCCTGAATTAATATGGTTAAATTAAAAAATGGTATTACAGTGCTTCCAATTTGAGTATGTGTAAATGAAAATCAAAATTCAACATTGACTTGCTCTTTATTTAATTTGTACATTTCTGAAAACTCCTCTGTCATGATACAAGATCAATTAATTATAATATTTTCAAACTATGGTACAGACCCATGACCACTACCATTGAGAAGGATGAGAACCGCAGATACCTGGGAACACCACCACTTGGAAATCCCCCTCCAAGTCACTCACCATCCTGACTTGGAAACATATCACCATTCCTTCATTTTGTCGCTGCATCAGATTCATGGAATTCCCTCCCTAACAGCACTGTGCATGTACCTACAGCTCAGGGACCGCAGCGGTTCAAGAAGGCAGCTCATCACCACCTTCTCAAGGGCAACTAGGGACGGGCAATAAATGCTGGCTTATCTGGAGACACCCACATCCCATAAATGAATAAATAAAAAAACAAGTTTTAGTTTCTTATATCCAAGTTTGCAACTAAAATACTTACCGTACATTTACGTATTACATGTGCATCCTATAGGTGACATATTGCCTAGACAAACCATTTTAATTGCTCTGCAAAAGGAAACAATTTATGTTGTGCTGGTATTGTATAACTTGCTGGAGTGAATGTTAGAATAACACAAGTCCATGGATGCAAGCTATTTCTGGATATGCTAAATTTTTACATACAAGGCCTTCTTATTGTCTACTCTAGCAGAGCAGGTGAAGGACTCTTGGCCATGGATTCTAACTATCATTAATACTCTCTCATCAACACCTAACCGTAAGCAACCTTGTAACTAGAAATGGCCCAACTTTTGTTTTCAACCAAACAGAGCACTTCATTGCCTCTATTACTGAATGGTTTGCAAACTCTCAAAAATATATTCTCATTTATGAATCCATATAACTGATTGTCCCAGTCTCCTGCCTTTGACTAGGAAGGAAGCAAATTAATTCCCAAGTTGTAATTTCTCATTAAAATTTGATACTCATATTTGATATTTCAATGGTCTACATCCATCTATTGTCATGGCTTACTCAGAATTAATTTCATAGCAAAGTTAATTCTTGCCTAAATCACGAAAATTGTTTAAACATTCATGAAATTAATCATCATTCTAAGTGATAGAAAATCTCATTTTGCTTGACAGTATTTTCCTTGATATATATCAAAGGTTCTGATTTTTTTTTTGTTAACAAGTTTGATTTTCCAGAATTAAGTACATGGCAGGAAACTGAAAATCACAGGGTTTGCCTTGTACCATTTTCAATAGCCAGTTGGTGGCGCCATCACGCCATGTAGTTAACTTAAACCTCTTTAAAAGAAACAATTAATCTAAATAATATCAAAATTAGAATTCTGGGGAGACAGCAATGCAAAAATAAAGTTCCCTTACTTCCTTCACTGGCTTGAGGTAGTTTTGCACAGCTACATAGATCTATGTTTAGAGAATAAAGAAAAAAAGAAAATGCACACAAATGCTGCCTTCTTGCTTGAGTTCTCTTCATCTCATTTGGTTAGGGACAAGTTGACTTATACTAGATTATACATTGAAATCTGCCATTTAAAATGTATTAGCAACAGTTTTATATATTCTCATGGCTCAAGAGGATTTATAAAAATGGTTTTCCATAATAGAAGCAACAGTTAATATGTGCAATCATCTGTTAGCCAGTGATCTCAATTAAATACATGTGACATTTACAAAATGTCCTTCTCTTTCATATATATCATTCAACTTGAACATCAGTTGAAATGCTCTGTCTCAGAAATATCCATTAGTTCCCTGTATATTCTTATTAATACTCATTATGAAGAAATGTAGTTTTTATTACATATGTTTGGCAGAGCAGAAATTTCATGGTTTCTATGCAGCTAGCTTGACTTTAAAGTTTATAAATGGAGGGAGAAATGGAATAGAGTTAATTAATTCAAATTCAATTGATCCATATACTGATTTAATTTGCTGTGTAAATGAGATTTAAGACTCCGGGCTAATTTTAGAATGATTTCATAATGATGTGTGACATACATCTTACTTAATTACTACTATTTAGCATTTCTTTCAGAAAGTGATTTCTCACAGCTCTTACTCTAATCGGTCACTTCACAGCTAAAGCTAATTATTCTAGTTTAATTTTTCAGTACCAACAACTGATTAAGTAAGAATTTAATGCAGGTGTTGGCAGATCAAGGAAGCTGTATGGCTTTATTTGGCTTTATTTCTACAATATGCATTTACAGAGATTTACCCACCTATATTACTGTCAGATGTACAGTATGTATTCCATATTGACTGAAACACTCAGACTAGACCTCAGGAAAGGTATGCCAAGATAACAGATCAATGTCAGTTTATGTTTATTTAAAAGCAGGCAATATATCATGTTCAGCCAAAGGAACAAAAGGCATTATATATCTGAGCAACTAAAATAGAATCCTCAAATGTGGTTGATTCTTATTGCCTGAAGTTTTAACAAAACTGAGTAAAAGGTTAATTGCTAAATCAGATTTTGTGTATCTCTCTCAGGCTAAAGTTATAACAGATACACCTGCTTGAATCAAGTAAAAACAGCAAATAGGAATTACACTACTTTCTTCTCCTTAAACCAAGCTGATCAATAATGCAGCTTTTCCATGTATTACTTTTTAATGTTCTAGCTGGGCAGCAGGGTGAAGATGTTCACAACCACAGTAAATTCCATTGCAATGATTAAGTATAAGTAGAGTGACAAGTATAAAAAGAAACCTCTAGAAACTATGAAGATGCTGTTAAGTTCAGGCATGGCTAATAATACATCAGAAATAATACCATGGCTCATTTGACAAATTTAGTGTAATTTTAGTCAAAAACTAAGATACCAGCTGGATTCAAATTACAGGTAAATGTTCATATTTATGAGCAAACTTATTTTACAGCAGTGCTATTAATCTCCATTGATAAAGCTTAAGGAAATATAAGTTCATTTACAAAATTTACATAACACCACAATTGAGTTAATCATAAACTATTGTCACTTTAACCTAAAATAATCTTTCTAATTATCCTGTCTAAATTTTCATTTTGTTTTCCCTTGAGGGGCTCCTCTTTTAAATCTTTAAATTTATGAATTGTTCCATTTTGTTAGGTCAATTGTTTTCAATAATTCAAAAGTTATATCCTTTTACATAAATGAAATTTTTAATTTAAGCAAAAAAATTGATTTTAAAAAACTCCTAGATTAACTACCTGCCCAACTAGGTCAGTTCAGGGGCTGTAGCACACGGGAGCTATTTACTTTACAACTAGGCTGATAATGACAACGTCTTAGGCAATTTCCTTGGATAATTGCCATGACTAACAGCTGCCATTCACTAGGAGAAAGACAGGGATATAGCCTGTTGGTATATCAAGTTAGTGCTGTGACAGAAGGATAAAATATAAACATTTCTGTATATCTGAGATCTTATTCTTGACAGAGCCAAACTAATTATGGGTGCTTCAGTGTAGTTATCTGACCAAAAATTTGGACTGGATCACTATACAGGATTTCCAGATGGTTTAATGGCTCCCTTTCAATAAGAGGCCCATTTCAGAATTTAGTTCCCTTCATATTATTAGGCATGTGATGAACCCATATAATTGAATGCAGCAAGGTCTCACAGTTATCAATGAGATAAGCTGCCAGACAAAAACAAAGAAATGCATGCTTACTACCAGACTTTAAACCATTTCACAAGGTTTTGTGAATTCACCTAAGCAGGCAGTTGAATCATTGGCTTAACTCTTCATTATAAGAAAATACTCCTCACAACAATGAAGGGTGCAGTTATACGGGTGTTGGGCAGGTAGCCATAGTCCTGGACTATTGATCGAGACACCAATTTAAATTTCCAGCCTCTGTAATGTTCCAGAAATTGCTGGTATTTTATAACTTATTTGTCTCAGTAAAGCCCTTCCCAAAAAGAACTTCAACGTGGTCTAGTCTAGTCCAATCTCAGACCCACAACTGCAGATGACACTTAACTGATTCTTCAGTTCAAGAGCATGAAGGGAATAACACCAACAGCATTCATATTCAATTAAACAAAACCTTCACCCCTGTCTAGGTGACGTACACTCATCTGGATTGGAGTTTAAATCCATTGATTCTTATTCAATAGTGAAGAGTCCTATTACTGTGCCGGGCAGAATGTTCAACAGTGACTATGGCTAGCTCATTTCAATGCACTTTCAGTGATAGATAAAGTACAAGGGCAACACGTCTCAGAACTGCGGGTAAACAAAGATGTTGCAGTAATTAGCTACATTTAACGAAACTTTATTTTTCCACACAAAAAAACAACTGAGGTGCAGAAGATTCGAATTTTACTATTCCTCTGTCATCCTGGTGCCAAGCAAACTAACCTCTTCCTTCAAGTCAACAAGAAATGGTTATCAGCTGCATGAGAACTTGCACCACTCAGAGCCTCCTTTGCATCAGCGACATGGCAGTGGAAACTGCAAGCAGTTTCAAACTCCTTGGAGTGCTTATCACAAACAGCCCCTCCTGGCCCCAGAACACATCCTATAACCACATAACAATTACAGCATGGAAACAGGCCATGTTGGCCCTTCTAGTCCATGCCGAACGCTTACTCTCACCTAGTCCCACTGACCCGCACTCAGCCCATAACCCTCCATTCCTTTCCTGTCCATACACCTGTCCAATTTTACTTTAAATGACAATACTGAACCTGCCTCTACCACTTCTACTGGAAGCTCGTTCCACACAGCTACCACTCTCTGAGTAAAGAAATGCCCCCTCGTGTTACCCTTAAACTTTTGCCCCCTAACTCTCAACTCAAGTGCTCTTGTCTGAATCTCCCCTACTTTCAATGGAAAAAGCCTATCCACGTCAACTCTATCTATCCCCCTCATAATTTCAAATACCTCTATCAAGTCCCCCCTCAACCTTCTAAGCTCTAAAGAATTAAGATCTAATTTGTTCAATCTTTCCCTGTAACTTAGGTGCTGAAACCCAGGTAACATTCTAGTAAATCTTCTCTGTACTCTCTCTATTTTGTTGACATCCTACAGCGTCATGGAAGCTCACCAACTTTCTGAGGAGTCTGAAGAGAGCTGGACTTTGCACATCCAAACAAATGTCATTCTATGGATGCGCAGTGGAGAGCGTCCTGACAAACTGCATCACTTCCTGGTAGGAAACTGCACTGCAGCAGACGGGAAGGCTCTACAACGGGTGGTCAAAACAGCCCAACACTGGCACCAGTCTACCCGCCTTCAAGGATACATAAAAATCAAAGTACACTGCAGATGCTGTGGTCAACTCAACGTGTACAAGCAAGCTGGATGAACTCAGCGGGTCGGGCAGCATCTGTTGAATGGAATAGTCAAAGTTTCGGGCCCAGACCTTTTGTCAGGACTGTTCATTCCACTCTCAGAACACCAGACTCAAAAATAGTTACTTTCCCCAAGGAACAAATCTGATCTCCACCCACTAACTTCACCACGACTTTATTATTTCCCAGCAGTCACCTTATGTATTGCCTAGCATCACTTTAAGAAATCAAAAATCAGAAATTTTTCATGGACATATAATCAATCTATGTATACAAGCAATTATTTGCATTTATATTTATTGTGTGTGTGTCTTTTATTATTGGTATTGTTCACTTTACCTTCTGTTTTATGATTGTGCTTCATCAGATCTAGAGTAACAATCATTACGTTCTCCTTACATTTGTGTATAGGAAGTGAGATTAAATAATCTTGAGTCTTTTGAACAGTGGTAAAACTAACAGAAAAATTGTGCCCTTCTATGGAGAGTACTTTCAGAATTTCCAGTGGGATTTCCAAGATGCTAATCAAGCAACGATACTTGTGTTTTGGTTAGTAATAGAAAAGTGCAGGACCAGCAGAGCTGTTGCAGTCAGTTTGGTGGTTCATCACAACACATTAGTTAAGGGGAGTGAGAATTTAACAAACTTCTGCCACGAATGGCATCAAGTGTTTTTTTTAAGAGGACCCCTCCCTAACACGGGAATGGTAGATTCTGGCAAGTCTTTAAATGAGTCGGATGATGAGCTACCCAAGTAAGAACATAGAAGCTATTCTGATTTTATTTTTTTGTTCATGATTAGTTCAGAGTTTTGATTATGCACAACACCCAATTGCACTGAACAGCCCGAAGATGTCTAAACCCATTCTGAATAACCACTGGCACTTTTGTAGTTTTAGTTGCACCATGGCAACTTATAGTGGATGTTGTTCAGGTGTGGCACCTGGACACAAGGTCCTTTACCATTGTGAATAGCACTGAATATGGCAAATTGTTT
Organism: Hypanus sabinus; assembly: GCF_030144855.1. Classification (NCBI taxonomy): domain Eukaryota; kingdom Metazoa; phylum Chordata; class Chondrichthyes; order Myliobatiformes; family Dasyatidae; genus Hypanus; species Hypanus sabinus. The sequence continues at coordinate 173,650,816 of NC_082706.1, forward strand.
GACCTCCCAATATGTTTACAGAAAGACTAGTTGTCCAACCTGTGAAAAAACACGTGATCATAATGAGCACTGCTAAATAACACAAACACGAGAATTCGGAAGCATTGTTGATTTGAACTGCAAAGGAAAACAAGTGGATAGAAACGCAGATCAATAAAGGGCTGATGTAGCAATGTTCATGGGTTGGAATCAAATTTCAAAAGCATTATTCTTCTGGGTTAAATTTATCAAAATCAAAGAAAGGGGACCTGCATCAATATTGTTCATGTTTCCTCCCGAGAACGGTGCCGCTGTACATTGATCACTGAGTTCAAGTTTACAGTAATTATGCTGCCAAAAATCCTGTTCAAAATGTGCAAAGAAAGGAAAAATATTACAGGATGGTGTACTAACTTTGAATCTAACTTAACTGGAGGGCAGATCATTGTAACTCCATGAATGATTTACCAATTATAAGCTCCCAATAATCTTACAAACTCATTTGCTGTATTTAGATATAACCCTTAATGTCATCCCTTGTTCTCTCTGATGCACATATCAAATTGCTTGCTGCTGGCCACACTTGGCAGGATCTCGCAGGAAATTGACAGCCATTGCAGTAGTTATGTGCATATGTAGTCAAATGAAGATGTATCGAACTAACATGGTGGTAAACAGGCATTGCACGCCGCAAGACACACTGCTGCCAGTCTCCCTGTGAACTTCAACAGTGAACCTCAATCTCATGGAAATTCCCTCATGTTGATTCTGAAGGAGAAGGACAACCAAAGCTGCTCTATAAATATATGCCATCAAAAATGCTAACAGGACATTGCTGAAAGGAAGGAAGTTATTGCTCTTCAAGCATCATCTTAAGAACAAAATAGATTACTTTGAAAATACAAGAAGATATATTACATAGGGCCACAAGAACAGTAGTACAAAGAGAAAGAAACCCATTGGAACTGTAAAAAATGTGAAGAGCAAACTTTGACTTTTAATTTTGTGTACTTAAAATTTAAAGTTCCATTTTATAAACTTTATTGCAAAAAGCAAGTAGATATAGATAATAAAAATTGAAGCATAAAAACTACTTTAAAGCATCTAAGTACAGAAATTAATTTAAAACATAAAGCAAAATAAATACCTTGTCAATCCAGGTTGGGATCCCTATTCAAGTTAATGGGCTGTGCTACATATGCCAGACACAGCTGCTGTCTACATACAATGTACACTCAGTGGCCACTTTATTAGGTATACCCACTCATTAGGCAAATATCTAATTAGTCAATCATGTGGTAGTAACTCAATGCATAAAAAGCATGTAGACATGGTCAAGAGTTTCAGTTTCAGACCAAACATTAGAGTAGGGAAAGAAAGATGATCTCAGTGATTTTGACCATGGAATGATTGTAGGTGCCAGACAGGATTTGAGTAGAATATGAGATGTGGCAGCATCTGCTGTTTTGCTCCTTCCTGTCTTTTACATTGCAGTAAATTGACAAGGTGTTTCTTTTACTTAATCTTAATGTTCTAAATTAATTTCTATACTTAGATTTAAAGTAATTTTTCATGTCTCAATGTTTGATTTAATCTATTTTTGACTGTTTTTAAATACTTCTGATTGTTAAGAGGCAGAAGTTGACCCATGCACTGCAACAAGTCATGTAGCCCAGCAGCCTGCAAGCAGTGTCATTCAACTTGTTGATAAAATCCTGCCATGTTACATAGCGAATATTACAAATCAATATGAACCTAAATAGCATCTAACGTTCACTAATATAGCTTCATTCTATTGTATTGCTCTCTTCACCATTTAAAAGCTGGCAGAAGTATCCAGCACATAATTCAGCCTTGATTCATCAAGGGCAAGTCCTTTCAAACAAACTTCCTGGAGTTCTTTGAGGATATAATGAATGCAGTGGGTAGAGGAGAGTAGGAGAATATTGAGATTATCAGAACGTGTTCAATAAGGTGCCATGTAATGATGCATGGAGTTTGGGGTAATGATGATAACCCATAATGATGATAGCATGGATAGATTGGTTAATCAAAAGAAGGCAGAGAGTTGAGATAAATGGGCATTTCCCTGTTTGGAAGTCAGTGCCAAACAACATGCTACAGGAGTGAATACGGAGTCTGCAACTGTTCGTCAACAATTTGAAAGAGAGGACAGAGTGCAGCTGATCTAAGTTTGCCGATAACAAAGTTGAGTAGAAAAGCGAATTGTGCAGAGGATGTGGAGAGATATAGATAGGTTAAGTGAGTGGGCAAGGATCTGCCAGATAGAGTACAATGCTGACAAATATGTTCACCCAACTGGGAAAGAAAAAGAGATCTGATTATTATTTGAATAGTGAAAGTTAGCAACAGGCTGTTGTACAGAGAGAGTTGGGAGTGCTGATGCATGCAAAGGTTGACTTGCAAGTGAAACAGGCTATCGAAATGTTAGCCTTCATTACTAGAGAGATTGAATTTAAAAGCAGGGAAGTTATGCTGCAACTGTACAGGGTACGGGTGAGACTGCACCTTGGGTTCTGTATGCATTTCAGGTCGAATCTGGCAATGTTTGGGGGGGGGAGGGTGGTGGGGAGTTAGCCTTTGAGGAGAGATTGAGTTGCCTATATTGAGGAAGTAGATTTAGCATGAAGAATAAGAAGAATCGCATTTCTCAACAGTAATGAATGTGAGGAATTCTCTGCCCAGGAAACAGTTAATGTTACTTCATTAAATATATTGAAGGCACAGTTAGACTGTTGCACATTAAGGGTTATGGAGAAAAGACAGGTAAGTGGGGCTGAGTCTGTGATCAGATTGGCAGTGATCTTGAATGGTGAATGTCTCATCCGGCCATGTGGCCTGATACTGCTCCTACAGCAATGAAGAATAAGAGCATTTCAGCCCGTTGGCTCATCTAGCCCATGCCAAACTGTGATTCTGCCTAGTTCCATTGACCCGACCCGCTCCTGGCCACAGCCCTCCATACCACTCTGATCCAAACTGGCAATGATGTTGCAATTGAACTTACATCTACCACTTCAACTGGCAGCTCGTTACCCACTCACAGCTCACTCTGAGTGAAGATGCTCCCTTAAATAATCCGTCTTCCACTCTTAACCGATGACCTCCTGTCCTAGTTTCACCTAACCTACTTGCATTAACCCTATCTACACCTCTCCCCTCATTCTCCTATGCTCCAAGGAATAAATTTCAAATCTACTCAACCTTTCCCTTTATCTCAGGGCCTCACGTTCCGGCAACATCCTTGTAAATTTTCTCTGTGTATTTTCTAAGTTAATTGATAACTTTCCTGTAGGTAGTGACCAGAACTGCATGAAATACTACAAAGTGCAAAACCTCACACTTGTCTGCATTAAATTCCACCTACCATTTTTCAGCCTGTTTTTCCAGCTGGTCCAGATCCTGCTGCAAGTTTTGATAGACCTCCTTGCTGTCCACTACACACCTAATATGGGTGTCGTCCACAAATATGCTGATCCAGTTTACCACACTGCAGCACACCACTAGCCACAGGCCTCCAATCAGAGAGGCAACCATCTACTATCATTCTGGTTTCTCCCACAAAGCCATTGTCAAATCCAATTTATGACCTTAATCCTGAATGCCAAGCAACTGAAACTTCTCGACCAATCTCTCATGTGAGATCTTCGTAAAAACCTTGGTAATATCCATGTAGACAACATCCACTGCCTTTCCTTCATCAATTTTCCCGGTAACCACTTCTGAAAGACTCTGTGATTGGTTAGACACAACCTACAGTGCACAAAGGCACGTTGACTGTCCCTACTCAGGCCCTATCAACACAAATAATTATATGTATGGTCCCTTGGAATACTATCCAATAATTTATCCACTACTGATATCAGGCTTATCAGCCTATAATTTACCAGCTTATTCCAAGAACCTTTCTTAAACAACAGAACATTAGCTATAATCCAGCACTTCACCCATTGCTAAGGAGGTTTTAAATGCCTCTGCTAGGGTCCTGCAATTTAGACCATAAGACATGGGGGGGAGGGGCAGAATTAGGCCACTCAGCCCATCAAGTCAGCTCTGCCATTCCATCATGGCTGATTTATTAACCCTCTGAACTCCATTCTCCTGCCTTCTCCCTGTAACATTTGATATCCTGACTAACCAAGAACCTATCAACCTCCACATTAAATATACTCAATAACTTGACCTCCACAGCAGTCCATGGAAAATTTCTACTCATATCAGTTCTAAATGGACACCCCTCTACTCTGAAACTACAGAAAACATCCTCTCCACATCCCTCTATCTCAGCCTTTCAATATTATATATGTTTCAATGAAATCCCAGCTTCCTCTTCTAAACGCCATTGAGTACACGCCCAGAGTCAACCGACGCTCTTCAAACATCAATCCTTTCATTCCTAGAATCATGCTTGTTCGTGATCCTCCTCTGGACCCTCTCAAATGCCAACACATCTTTTCATAGATAAGGGAGCCAAAACTGCTCACAATGCTCCAACTGTGGTCTGACCAAAGCCTTATAAAGCATCAGCATCACATCCCTGCTGTTATATTCTAGTCCACTTGAAATTAACGTTAACATTGCATTTGCTTTCCTTACAACCAAGACAACCTGCAAGTTAACCTTTAGAGAACCTTGCTCAAGGACTCCCAAGTCCCTTTGCACCTCTGATTTTTGAATTTTCTCCCATTTAGAAAATAGTCTATGCCTTTACCCCTTCTACCAAATGCATAACCTTACACTTCTATACGAAAACCAAGGCCCGTGCAGAGATTGGGGGAACTACTGGGGCATCTCCCTACTTTCCATCACCGGCAAAATCCTGACTTGCATCATCCTCAATCAACTTATTTCATCAGTATCCAAAGGAAACCTCCCAGAATAGCAATGCGGCTTACAGCCTAAACGCAGTACTGTGGATATGATCTTCACTATTAGATAAATGCAGGAGAAATGCCTGGAGCAGAACATGAACTTGTACTTTGTCTTCATTGATCTGACTAAAGCGTTTGATACTGTCAACAGAGAAGCCTTGTGGATCATCCTCAGGAAACTTGGCTGCCCTCTAAAGTTCATCAACCTCATACGCCTCTTCCATGACAACATGACTGGAGAGATTCTCTCAGCTGATGAACCTAGCAAGAAATTTGACATCTCCAACAGCGTTAAACAGGGCTGTGTGCTTGCACCAGTATTTTTCAACCTTTTCTTCACTCAAGTACTAATGCATGCCGTCAAAGACCTAAACCTGGGCATTTATATCAAATACTGCCTGGCTGGGTCACTCTTTGACCTACATTGCAATGCAGCACACACAAAGACCCTCCGAAAGCTGTTCATAGAAGCGCTCTTTGCAGATGACTGCTCATTCATGGCGCACCAAGAGGACCACCTACAAACAGTGGTCAGCGGATTCTCCACCGTATCTAAATTGTTCGGCTTGACAATCAGCCTCGGTAAAACAGAGGTCCTCCCGCAGCCTGCACCTAACAGCGCCCCGCCACAGCCATGCATGACCATCGATGACACACAACTATGGAACTTTGACAACTTCAAATACCTGGGGAGTACCATCTCCAGCGACGGTGCCCTCGATAAAGAAATCACGTCAAAGATCCAGAAAGCAAGCCAGACACTCGGAAGGCTCCAGGTCAAAGTTCTGCAGCACAAAGACATTCGCCTCTCCACTAAGCTGAAGGTTTACAATGCTGTTGTGGTCTCATCACTTCTGTATGGCTGTGAAACCTGGACACTGTCAAACAACTTGAACAATTCCACAATCGCGCTCTGTGATCAATCATGCAAATCCGTATCTCCAACCTGACAGTCCTGGACCGAGCCAATTCCACAAGCATCGAAGCCAAGGCTTTGAAGGCTCAGCTCAGATGGACTGGCCATGTATCCGCACGGATGAGTCCAGAATGCCGCATCAGTTGTTCTACGGAGAACTGGAGCAGGGCAACCGTGCCCAAGGTCGCCCAAGGAAGAGGTACAAGGACAACCTCAAGTCAAACCTCAAGTGGGCCAAACTCCAGCCCCACGATCTCGAACACACTGCTGCTGATCGGTCCAAGTGGCGCAATCGATGCTCCAAGGCAGCAAACAACTTCCAAGCCAACTGGCGCATGCAGCGCCTCAGGGTGAGTCAAGAAAGACACAGGAAGGCGTCCGCTCCTGCCCCAACAGGCGGTGCTCTTTGCCCCATCTGCAACAGTATCTGCGCTTTGGATTCCAGCCTCAGAAGTCATATGCGTGCCCACGGACGTTGACTGCGCAACACATTCATCTTCCTCGGACTTCGAGAGACTACTACTACACTCCCATACACTATATTCCATCTGCTGCTGTTTTGTCCTTTCTCCCAATCTAGGTTTTTCTGCAGATTCCCTGTTTCCTCAACACTAGCTGCCCCTCCATCTATCTTTGTATTGTCTACAAACTTGGCCACAAAGTTATCAATTTCAAAATCCTAATCTTTGACATATAACATGAAAAGAAGCGGTACCAACACCGACCCCTGCAAACACAACTTGTCACTGGCAGTCAACCCGAATAGGTCCCATTTATTGCCACTCTCTGCCTCCTACCTTTCAGCTAATCTTCTATCCATGCTCTATCTTTCCAGTAATACCACAAGCTCCGATCTTGTAAAGCAGCCTCACATGCAGCAGCTTGCCGAAGGCCTTCTGAAAATCCAACTAAACATCCACTGACTCTCCTTCCTAGTAATTTCTCAAAATATTTCAACAGATTTGTCAGGCAAGATTTCCCCTAAAGAAACATGGGAAAACTATGCTGACTCTGGCCGACTTTATCATGCACCTCCAGTAGACTGAAAACTCATTCTTAATAATGGACTCCAGCATCGTCCCAACCACTAAAGTCAGGATAACTGAACTATATATGTTTTTCCTTCCGCCTCCCTCCCTTCTTAAAGATTGGAGCAACATTTGCAATTTTCCTGCCCTAGTAATTCTTGAAAAATCATTACTAACGCCTCCGATATCTCTTCGGCTACCTCTTTCACGACCATGGCGTGCAGTCCATCTAGACCAGGTGACTTCACACCTTCCAGTTTCCCACGGGCTTTCTCCATAGCAATACCAACTACACTCACTTCCGTCCCCTGACACTCTCACATTTCTGGCATGCTGCTAATGTCTTCCACAGTGAAGTCTAGCACAAAATACTTATTAAGTTTGTTCACCATTTCTTTATCCCCCATTACTATCTCCCCACTGTCATTTTCTGGAGATTCAATATCCACTCTCGCCTCCCTCTTACTCTTTATATATATCTGAAAAAAACTTCTGGTATCCTTTCATATTATTAGCTAGCTTACCTTCATATTTCAGCCTTTCTCTCCTTATGTTTCTTTTCCAAGTTGCATTCATTTGGTTTTTAAAAGCTTCCCAGTCCTCTAACTTTATACTAGTTTTTGCTCTATATGCCCTCTCTTTTGCACTTTAACATCCCCTCTCAGCCATGATTGCCTCATCCTCCGTTTACAAAACTTCTTCATCTTTGGGATGTATCTATCCTGCACCTTCCAAATTGCCCCAGAACCTCCAGCCATTGCTGTTCTACCCCCTTCCAATCAATTTTAGCCAGCTCCTTTCTCATGTTCTGAATTCTCTTTAATCCACTGAAATACTGAAACATCTGACTTTATCTTCTCCCTCTCAAACTGCAGGATATATTCTGTCATATTATGATTACTGTCTTTTAAGGGTTCTTCTGCCTTAAGTTCCCTAATCAAATCTGGTTCATTACACATCACCCAATTCAGAATTGCCTTTCCCCTCATGGATTCAACCGAGAGCTGCTCTAAAAAGCCATCTCATAGGCGTTCTAGAAATTCCAGCTCTTTCGATCCAGCACCAATCTGATTTTCCCAATCTAAATGTATGTTGAAATTACCCATGACTATCACAACATTGCCCTTATTACATGCCTTTTCTATCTTCTGCTGTAATTTATATCCCACAACCTGGTTGCTGTTTGGAAGCTTGTATACAACTCCATTAGGATCGTTTTACCCTTGCAGTTCTTAACTCGACCCACAAGGATTCTACATCTTCTCTATGTCATTTCTGTCAAAGGATTTCATTTTTTACCAACAGGGCTGCCCACCGCCTCTGCCTACCTGCCTATCCTTTCAATACAAGGAGTATCCTTGGATGTGAAGCTCCCAACATTGATCTTCTTTCAGCCATGTCTCAGTGATGCCTGCTACGTCCTACCTGCATTGCCAGATCCTCTTCCTTATTCCATAAACTGCTTGCATTCAAATATAACTCTGACATTCCTGTATTCATGCCCTTTTTGATTTTTGCCTGCATGCAACATCAGCAATGCCACTGACCACAATTTTGCCCAGTCATCTGCCTGTCCTTCCTCACAGACTCAAAGCACACTGCATTTTCTTCTATACCGATTGCCCCATCACTCCAGTTCCTAACCCCCTGCCAAATTAGGTTAAAACCTCAACAGCTCTAGCTAAACTGCCCACAAGGAGGCTGGCCCCCATGGGTCCATGAGCAGTCTGTCTTGTTTGTGCAGCATACCTTCCACAGAAGGGACCCTAGTGATCCCAAATTCTGAAACATTGCCCCCGCCCCACTTCCTCAGCCACTCATTCATCTGTATTATTATCTTATCCCTGCCCTGAGTAGCATGTGACACTGGAAGTAGGCCAGTGATTACTACCTTGGAGATCCAACTATTCAGCCTCTTCCCTACCTCCCTCCACTCATTGCACAGGACCTCTTCCCCCTTTCTACCAAAGTCATTGAAGCCAATGTGCACCACGGCCTCTGGCAGCACACCCTCCCTTTTGAGAATCTTCTGCAGCTGCTCTGAGGCATCCTGCACCCTAGCACCTGGAAGGCAACACACCATATTGGCTTCTCTTCTGAAGCCACAGGATCGACTGTGTAGCTCCCTATCAAGGATCCTATGATTATCACTCTGCCTGACTTTACCATCCCCTGTTGAGCCTCAGAGGAGGCCACAGTGCCACTGGCCTGGCTGCTGTTGCTGTGTCCTGATAGATCAACTCTCCCCCCAACCACCAGCTGCAGGATTTAAAGGGGTGTACTTATTGCTGATGGGAACGGCCTCAGGGGAGCCCTGCATTGTCTGTTTACTCTCTTTACTTCTTTTGGTGGTCACCCATCTACTAACTAAAGCCCACACCCTGGGTGTGACCACCTCAGCAGAAGTCTCATTGATGATGTTCTCAGCCTTCTAAGTGGTCCTGAGTACATCCAGCTGCAGCTCTAGTTCCTTGATCTTGACGGTCAGGAGCTGAAGTTTGGTGCACTTCCCACAGATGTAGTCATTAGAGAGACCATTAGGTATCCTGAAATCTCAAATCTCACAGGAGGAACATTCCACTACCTGGACTACCTCCCTGCACTTGTTGTACTTGCCCCCCAAAAGGTCCAAAGGTTTTTATTTGATCACGGGAATATATGCACCCTAATTTGCCTCAATCACCTCCTCTCCTGTAATCTATGGACCATGACCTCAGATCTATAGACTGAATCCATCTCCCACATTATTACAGATGCTAAGAAAAAAATGTATTTAAGACTTCTCTCATCGCTTTCAGCCCCATGCCTAGATGGCCACACAGATCTTCCATTAGAACAATTTTGTCCTTTGCTCTTACTATCTCCATTATAACATTCCTTCAGATTCTTTTTCACTTTGTCTGCCAAAGCGACCTCATGCCTTCTTTTAGCTCTCCTGATTTCCCTCTTAAGTGTTCTCTTGCATTTCTTATATTCCTCGAGTGTCTAGTTTGTACCTTGCTGCCTGAGGCTACGATGCATCTCCTCCTTCTTAACCAGGGCCTTGCTATCTCTCAAAAAACCAAAGATCCGTATACCTGTTAGCCTTGCCTCTTAGTCTAACAGGAACATACAAACTACCTACTCTCAAAATTTCATTTTTGAAAGTCTCTCACTTACCAAGCACACCTTTGCCAGAGAACAACATACCCCAAACCACAGCTGCCAGATGTTTATTGAGACCATCAAAATTAGCCTTTCGCTAACTTAGAATCTCAACCCAAAGACCAATCCTATACTTCTCCATAATTATCTAGAAACTAATGGAATTATGATAACTAGATACAAAGTGTTATCCTACACACACTTCTGCCACCTGCCCTGTCTCAGTCCCTAAAAGGAGATCTAGATTTGCACTGTCTGGTGGGGACCTCTTTATGCTGATTAAGGAAACTTTCCTGAACATATTTGACACACTGTCAGATAGTGACTATCCCATCCAGTCCAGCAAACAGTTTCCACTGAAATCAAATTTAGATAAATTGGTTGAGATCTTCAACTTGTTTGGTATGGTTTTAAAGCAATTCACCAGACACAACCCAATGAGAATAAGTGGGTTAATAAATAAATGTAAGAAATATATTTGATTGACAACAATGCAAACAATTAAATCAATGCAACAGCTCCTACATTTGCTTTTGTCATTATTCTTGAATAATTGTCACCAACAGTTTGTGATTTGGTTTTAATTTTGTTAAATGCTTTTCTTTACTTTTCTTCTTATTTATATCTCCTGCCAGGTTCAAGAGAAGTTAAATTAAAGGGTTATCCGTAGTACAAAGAGTATACTTAAGGGCTATTTATGTATATGCAGCTGAGGACAAGCATTTAAATAATCTGGAAATCCCTCTGCCATTTCAAAGATACAATTTAAATTATACTACACTGAAATCACGAAAAATTTTACTGCACTAATACAGTTCAACAACATGCTCTTCAAAAGACATGCCTTTAAATTCAAGGTGTTAAATCAACTCTCCCCACCCAACACACGGTAAAGCAGGACAATTTCGGAATTTCTGAATTAGGGGAATATTCAGGAGCATTATGGCTCAATGAGCAGATGTTTCAAATCACTTTGTTCAAAGTGATACGACTTTCTGGAACCAGAATTAAAATCACATACATGGCAAACAGATTATAGCTCTTCCCTCCAGGTACAATTCATAGTAAACATTAGATAACAGGTTGCTCGAATATGTTAAAATAACCTGCTCACGATTAAACAGACTAAACAGAATAAAATCAGATGGGTACTGAAATGTTTGATCTTTTCTTGCATTCAGTGCAGTTTTATTCATTCATGCAAATAACTCTTAAATCACATTGGTATGTCCAAGAACAACTTATCTGTTAGTGCTACTATATTGCAAAGTTGTACACTTGCAAACAGCAAAGACCTAACAAGTATCTCACATGTCAAGCTCATAAGGAACTTCAGAAAAGTATATCACCATTAAATGATATTAAATACATTACAGAATTTTTGCACATTTACAAACAACTATTTACAAAAGCCAAATGCATAACCAGTCTACAAAAACAATTATATGAAGCTCGGGGCACCAAAAATGGGCCCTTGTTCTTGCGCATCAGCTTTTTTTTGCAAATATTTAACAGGACTATGAGAACAAGCCAACTGCCACAGCTGCTTTTCAAGACTGCATTAATTATAGAAGGCAACACAAAACATGCTTTGTATTTTGAAGGGGCAGCAGCTTCAGAAAGATCCATTTCTCATATAGTGGGATACTGTGGGCTCATTGTCTTCACCCTGTTAAAAGAGAATGGCACATTCATGCTTGAGAAATTCCTTAGTGGAGGGCTCACCCTGTTCATTTAACTGAGCAGACAGATGGAATAACAAGAAAACAGTTCTAATATATCAGCAGAGTCTGCCACTGTAGAATTCTTGTCGTACAAATTATTCAATAATTTTTATCTGCGCTATTCAACTGGGTTTGAAACAATGCTCTTCACATGTATCTTTAGCAGAGTTTGTGTATCATATGGTCCAATCAAGTTTGCACAAAATATTATCGTGAGGTAGACGCACCATTTTATTTCTGAACACTAACAATTCTGATTTCCTTTTAAACTTTAAGCACACGAGAACAAATAAGAAGAAACAGCTTAAATTTTTGCCTAAACCAGATCAATTCAATCAACCTACAGGTTTACAGTGCAATGCAACATTGAACAAATTGACAAGCAAATTTGGACAAAGGTCACATCTTTTTCAGGGCAAAAATAGAAAATAAAACTCTTGAATTGGCTCAAGTATTTAATCCACATTCTAAATTAAGTTAAGAGACAGGACTAAATAAAAATACATACCATGACTATTTTTCCAGGATTCTGTACACCTTCAAAACAAAACTACCCTGGCAAGTTTCCTAAATAGCTGTCTTTCCACACCATCACCTTCTACTTTGGTGTGCACATGCACTGCTGGGTTCCCAGTATCGTAGTCTGTTCAGCTCAGTAGTTCAGTCTCAAATGACTTTAGAATATCTCAGGGATATGAAAATTAAATTGTGAATATTTTCTTCTAGGATTTGGAGACCAAATAGGGCTGAAATGTCATGCAGAGTGTCAATTTTACTTCCATTCCACAAGGTGCCAATCATGGTACAACCACCTTTCTCCATGAAACCACCAGAAAAAGATGTTGCACTCAAATTGTATCATTAGGTGATTCATTTGTCCATGTGTATACAAAACCCTCTGGTACCCAGCTTCCTTGATTGTATTAAATTTCAGAAAAGTTAATGAGGTAAGGTATTGTGCAAACAAATGCATTATTTCTATACATATATTCATCTTAAGGCTAAAGCCACATATAAAAGGTGCTTCCATTCAACATGGTTTGTATGTATACAGACTCTTCAATGTAAAAAAATGTCATTTGTTCATCACCCCCCATCCATAACCTAACAAAGAATGGCTCTTCATTAGAAAAATGAAATCAAACCTTTTAAGTAACTTGTATATTACAAATAATAAGGTTTCCTTTCAACCAGCAAACAAATTTCTGCAGTAATTTTTCCTCTCTCAGGTCCGTGACCAATGTGAGCCTTATCCAGACACTTGTGACCCAAGAAAAGCTCTCAAAACTGGACCCTGCATAACAGATGTGAATATATTTGCTGTGGAAGAGGAGCAGCAACCAAAATTGAAATCAGAGTGATTGTCATTTCTATTCAAAATGGGAGTAGTGCTGCCAGTGAAACAACTTTTAATTATCCTTGGATTGAGGTGAGCTTTCATTTTGTAAAGTTATAAGCTCCCGCAAGTAGTGCTCCTGCCCTAGAGGGGGATAAAATCAGGACACTGGCCCATTGATAATAATGAAGGAATAGTAATATATATCCAAGTTACTTGGAGCTAAAAGTGCCTCTTAACAATTTGTGTAAAAGAGAATGCAAATTAGTTAGATAATTTCATTTAAATTCAGCTGGACAAAGCATTCAACCACGTTGCAAGTTTCATTACATTTAAAACTCTCAGCCTTCCCAGCATGTAGAGCATGCAGTGATTATGAATGCAAGAAAGGAATGCTCTTGAAGCAAATAAATGGACTGACCTCCAAGTGAAGGTCAAAACTTAGCAAGTCATGCATTATCAGTTTAATATTTCATCTTTTTTGAGTCCATCACAGAACTATGGCATTGTTTCAGTACAGGATGCCACCAATACACCCATCTATGCCTTCTCTGAGGCTTTGTCAAAGATGTGATGATATATAGAAGCATATAATTGAGCATATAATTGAGATCAAGCACTCAAAACAGAATGTATAAATTTAGCAAAGCAAAAATCATAGCAACTTAATACAATACTTTATGAGCAAACACAAGGAAATCTGCAGATGCTGGAAATTCAAACAACACACACAAACTGCTAGTGGAACACAGCAGGCCAGGCCGCATCTATAAGGAGAAGCTCTGTCAACGTTTCAGGCCGAGACCCTTCGTCAGGACGTCAAGGTCTCAGCCCGAAATGTCGACCGTGCTTCTCCTTATAGACAATACTTTATGATGTACTCTTATTGGTCATCACTTCAGAAAGGAAAGTAAGATACATTTCTAAATAGAAGTGTTTTGGTGAATTTTTGTTGCATCATACACTTTACCTATCCAGTGTCATGAAGTTATTTAGATACCCTATATTGGTTCTTTGGTTTAAAAGGTAGTAATGGCATAATATGGTTCCCATTTAATCATTACCACAACTTCATAAATCCAACTTTATCAGTACAAGTTTAAATGGATTCATCAATATTATAGATTCAATTGTCTAGGTTCATTGTAGCAGCATATTGTGTAAAGCTCTTGGTTTTCATAATCAATGGCGAGATAACCTAACAGAAGGACCCTCTAACTAAATGCATGAAATTACCAATTAGAAATACTTTAGTTTTTCCACTAAAATAGTGACCATCAATTCTTTGCTCTGGTTGAGTATTTCAGTTCACATGGTTGAAATGGCCTATGCCTGCAGAGAATGAAGCTATCAATTAATGATGGAAAATTCTTCCCCAGTTTCCTGCTATTTTTCCCATTGGCAAACTACTTAAAAGAAATCTGGAACTGGAGCTTCCAAGGATGCTGCTCCAATCCTATGTCAGCACACTAACAGAAAATTATTATCTGATCTACATATTGTTAATATCCTGTCATCAGAATGGTTCTTTCACATTTCTCCCCTGTAATAGCATGTTCCAAAATGCAGCTTTCGTTCATATCTGTGCATTATATTCTAATCCCAGGGAAGGGTTCAAAGCGCATGTTGGAGATGCACACTTATTGAATTGTATTCACCAGAAAACCACTCAGGGCAATTAACCATATGGTATCCAGCACCATGCTTACATGTTGCATATTTTGTTCTAAAATCTGAGCATTATGCAAGCAAATATTTCCAACAAGGTTTGTTAACAGTATATGTTCCAGAAAGAACAGACTAAAATGTGGCTTTGGTGTTGTTTGCTTTTAGAAATTAAACAAAACTACTGTTTACTCAGCAGCTGTCACTGGAAGTCAAACACAGATGTATAAAAATTCTTACATGATTGTACAAAGTAAACATAGGGCAATATAGCAGGATTGTTTGCACATCAACTTCAAAAGAATAAGATCTGTTAAAGTTATTAAAATGTATGCAATTTTAGGCCAGTTGATCTGACAAACAATGTGACAAACAAAATGGAAGGCAACTCTAAAAATGCTATTAACAGGAAGCACAAATTTAATAAAAGAATAAGTTAAACTTTTATTAATATAATATATTAATTACAGATTTAATTCCATGATTCTTAACTTCTGCCTCATTAATCAGCATCCTCCAAAGTCATTATGATTTAAAATATGATTGCCCCTCAACCCCACTTTCTAAACTCTAGTCATCTAGAACCAATTTAAGTGATCATGTTGCTGGACACAGCAATAATGGAGAAAGATCCTGTTAAGACAGACTCAAGAGTACTGCCGCAGGAACAAAATGGAGTGGCACTTAGAGATGACAGCCATACTTCAATTATCAACAAGTTCAGCAGATCTGCCAGAACAGGCTACATATCAGATCTGGCAGCCAGATCAACAGGTTACTTCAAAAAACATGACAACATCATGCTAGATGCAGATTACATCACTATGGCCAAATGAACAGTTTAGTTGCAGGCCACTGTAGAAAAGCCAGTAATGTTTCCTCAACCATTTAACACAGTACAGTAAATGGCAATTTAAGGTAGTTCTCCAGAACCATGAATGACAGGACTGCATCATTGGGTGCAAGGAAGCATTAGAACTTCTTGATTGAGATCAGACAAAACTCAGGAAACATTTTAAATTGGCTGCAGAAAGTTAAATATATATTTGGAAATTTGGGATGCAAAGAAGGTGGAGACAGATAAAGTGAAAGTTCCAACACCAATTATCTACCAAAGGAATGAAATATTAATGTTAAAGAATGTTTATGGCCAGAAGAGGGTATTTGGAGATATCTATCAGTTATTACATCTTTATTTCAAGATTTCAAGATGGCGGCACAATGCAGCGCGCAGTGGCCACTTTGGAATGAATGTCTGTAATCTGTCATGTAGGATGCCGTGTACAATCCTGATTTGATGGAAACGGATGTGTGAAGCATGGAGGAACATTTGAAATGCCTGTTTCGCTGCTGTTGCTACTGTGCGATTGGAAAAATCTCCGGGAGGAAGGCCCCGAATCCTAAGCTTTGCCTGTTGCTTGGCGGCCGGGGCTGGGGTCAAAGTGCTTAGCAGAGAGTATGCTCGGTGCTTGGTGTCGGAGGGCTAGTCAGAGGCTCGAAGTTTTCGGACGGACTCGGAGTTGGCTGTGGTCAGGGCTCCCAGAGTGCTGCATCAGCAAGCTGCGGCACTGGAGGTTCGTGGCAGGAAGAGTTTTTCTTCCTCCTACCATCTGCATGAGATGATGGGCTGTCGGGACTGTTATGAAGGTACCACAGCTCTGAGGGGCCGAAGGAGCGGGAGCAGCCCCCTCCTTCCGGAGAATCGCAAGATCGCTATTAATTCGGGACTCGGAAGTGAGAGACAATGCTACGGTTTTGACCATTTGTTCTTAGAGGCACCTGTGTCACGTGCAAGTCCCGGCTACGTGACAACTACCATGAACCTGAACACCCTCGGGCCATGTGGGGGTGGAGATTGCATCCCCCGACTTTGATGGACAGCTACAACTCTGCAAGTAAAGATAAAAGCGGACTGCAGGAGGCAGTACCCTAGCGATGCACCAGAGGAACTTGCTCGCTCAACGCTCCCGGGAGAGCTGGAAGCCACTCAACGCCACATGTGCTCCTGACTCCTTTGCCTGGGGAGCGGGTGGCTGATACTACCGAGAAGGACTTCGAACTAACAACGGGGAAACCAACGCACCCCTGATTTTAACGGAGTGGTCAAAAAGATACGGGCAAGTCTTCTTTTCATTCTCACCGATTCCTCTAAGACACGTGACACCCAGCAATTCCTCGAAAGACTTTTGAATGACTCTTTAGATTTCCAGTGGACAGAAAAATATTATCCCCTAGACAACAGCCGAGACTAGTGATGATTATGACTATATCCGGGCTTTAGATTGCGTATTGGTGATGTGCATTATCTGAATGTTTGCATTAACCTTACTTTTGTGCCCCTTTATAAATAAAAACGTTTGAAAATAGTGACATCAGACTTCAACAGACCTCTCTATCTTTGCTGGTAAGTTATCCAGTTACGGGATACGTAACAGGACTTTGAGACTTTCTTTTAAACTGTGCCATGGACTGCTCTGTATCAGATTACGGTATTGCTTTGCACCGTTGAAACTATGTGTTATAATTATGTGGTCTTTGTCAGTTAGTTTTTTATCAATTACGGTATTGTCTGCACTGTAGAAACTATATGTTAACCATAACTATATGTAACTATGTGGTTTTGTGTAGGTCTTGTAGGTTTAGGTTTGTCTGATAGGTTTGTAGTTCCTTTCCGGGGAACATGCTAAGACGGTAGTGCGATATCGATACGCAGCAGCCTCTCCAGACTCTGGATTGGGGATTGCCAAACGTTATGTGGTTTTTATTGTGTGGTCTGTTTTGTGCTTTTCCGTGATATCATTCCAGCGAACGTTGTCTCATTTTTTAACGGCATTGTATTTGTGATTTATAAATGACAATAAGCTGAATCTGAATCTGAATCTGATTTGTTAATTTAGTTAATTTATTACACCTTAATTTGTTAATTTGGTGATTTTTTTAATCTGGTGCATTCCTAATTATTCCTGAGGCTTCCAACCAAGGGTCCTCAGTTAATGGTGAGGTTCATGCCATAAAAAAAGTTGGGAAATGCTAAATTATTCCAACATTTTGCCAGCAATGAAACTCATGACTTCAGATTTTTTGGGGAAAAATACCATGTCCAAGACACTTTGCCAAAGGAGTCCAATGTGTAAATCATTTTAAAAAGCAAGTTATTCCTCAGAGTAATTGCTACCCACTATCTCCTGATTTATGTATTGCACTATATTCACATCTTGGCTAGTTTTCAGGCTATGATTCTTCATGCAGAATATAACTGTGTGGTAAGCACACCAACTGATATTAATCAAATAAAGATTTCCTGGTGTAGAGGCAAGCAACAATTTAAAAATGAGAAATGGGTGAGGGGGGGCAGGATAAATAGTGAGGAATTATACCATCCTGCTTTAATCAAATCAAGATGCTGATATCCAGGCTAAGGATTGTTCCAGAGAAAGTGATGGGACTATGAAAATGAGGACACCATCCAACAAAGGTTAAATAGGAGCTCAAGGCTTAGATAGGGGTAGGATGATGAAATCCTAGCCCACGTAGACAAAGGTCCACAGGTCCACAAGGTCCTCGACAAATGCCACAAAGTCTTCCAAATTTCATGGAAGAACAAGCAAACTGACTCTTCTCCCAGGCTAAACTAAAATCTCAAACACTGAGGTCCAGTCTCACTCAGTTTTCTGACAAGCCACAAAACTCTTCTTGAATCAGATTTTATTCCAGCCTCTGTCTAAGGATGTGATTACTGTACAGGCAGAGCAAAAAGGATTCAAGGATATTCTCCATTGTTCATAGAAAACATGCAACATCCCCAGTGACTCCTCAGAATTACTGACCCTTTATACAGTATAGGTATATCGAATAGATTCAAAATTGTGCAAAAAACAGTAATACTATAGATAAAAAGTGAGGTAGTGTCCAAGGGTTCAATGTCCATTTAGGAATCGGATGGCAGAGGGGAAGAAGCTGTTCCTGAATCACTGAGTGTGTGCCTTCAGGCTCCTGTACCTCCTACCTGATGGTAACAGCAAGCTCTATTTCACAAACTTCCATCCACCTGCCCCACAAAATGCCTCCTGCCTGGCAGTGGGCTTATCTGCAGTTTATACAATATCATCAGTTACCTCAAATGCCACAATGACTGCACTGGAAGGAAATCATTGTTGATTCCATGAAATGACTTAAAACTGTCTGAAGCGGGCTATTATGCTTTCTTTCAGTTGTACCAACACTAGATGGAGCTGCTTTACATCCAAACTCTGAATGCCCTTTCAGAATCACATTTACTATCACTAACATACACATGCAAAATTTGTTGTTTTGCAGCAATAGCATGGTGCAAAGACAAAATCACTATGAATTTCAAAATAAATAAACAGTTCAAATATATAGAATAATGAGGTTGTGTTCATGGATCATTCAAAAATATGATGACAGATGGGAAGAAGCTGTTTTTCTGACTCACTGAATGTGGGTTTTCATGAAATAAGTTAGCCTGCTTGTGCACAATTTATTAGAAAACATATGCTAAAGATGAATGGGAAGAGTCAAGAAAATAGGATAAGGTCCAAGGTCATAATCAATGTGCAAGTGATCAAATGAGTTGATGAAAGGTGGGGTAAGAAATCACAGGGAACATCAAAGCTCAGACATCAGTTCAGGACCCAGCACCCAGCACCCAGTGATGAAGACCTTTCCACATAATTTAAATTTGAAGAAATATGTACTGTATAATTGTTCACAAGACTGCCAAAAAAGCAAGGATTAGAGTCAGAAGCTGCAAAATTCTTTGTCCAAAATCTGAAGAAACGCTCAAATTTACAAGCTATTCTTCTACAAAGACCATCAGAATCAAAAATAACTTGATACTGTGGCGACCCATTTCCTGGCACATCCGGACCGACTCACAATTAGATAGCCTACGGGGGTTTGCGAGCACAGAGCTTTGGAGCCTCTGCGCCATGGGGGGCAGGTTGAGGGAGGCTTAAAAGTGAGGCTGAAGATTTCGAATAAAGTTTTTTCCTTCGACTGCAGTTACCGACTCCGTGTCGTAATTTTAGCGCTGCGTGTAGCACACCGCTACAATTGGTGACCCCGACAGTCCAAACGATTTTTGGACCAGAAATGACCGACGCCGCCTCTGTTCATGCGGTTTCGTTGAAACTGCGGGGTTTCTGGACACAGCGCCCGAACCTATGGTTCCAGCAAGCCGAAGCCCAATTCCACGTTCGCCAGATCACCTCAGACGACACCCGCTACTACTACGTGGTGAGCTCCCTCGACCAGGACACAGCGGCCCAGGTCATGGAGTTCGTACAGTCGCCCCCGGCAGACGGCAAGTACACGGAATTCAAAGACCTGCTCTTCAGGACTTTCGGACTCTCACGGCGCGAGCGGGCTGCCCATTTACTGCACCTGGATGGCTTGGGCAAGAGACCTCCTTCGGCTTTAATGAATGAGATGTTGTTTCTGGCCAACGGACACACACTCTGCCTCATGTTTGAGCAGGCATTCCTGGAGCAGCTGCCCGAGGACATACGCCTGCTGCTGTCCGACGCGGATTTCAGTGACCCCCCGGTAGGTGGCAGCCCGGGCGGACTTGCTGTGGAACGCCAAAAAGGTGAGCTGGGCGTCCATCGCACGGATCTCCCAGCCACGCTCCCAGCAGCAAACCAGTCCAGGCCCAGCCGCAGAGCCCGCCAACCCCCGGCCCAAGGAACACTGGTGCTTCTACCACCAGCGGTGGGGCGCAGAAGCCCGCCGTTGTCGCCCGCCCTGCAAGTTCCCGGGAAACGCCAGGGCCAGCCGCCGCTGATGGCTACGGCGGCTGGCCATCGGGATAGCCTCCTGTATGTGTGGGATAGAAGGTCGGGACGCCGGTTTTTGGTCGATACTGGGGCTGAGATCAGCGTTTTACCTCCGACGAGTTATGACACCCGCAGCAGGGCACCGGGGCCCCCCCTGAGGGCCGTGAACGGCAGCACAGTAAGGACCTATGGCACCCGTCAGGTGCAGCTACAGTTCGGCTCCAGCCAGTTCACGTGGGACTTCACACTGGCCGCCGTAGCCCAACCGCTTCTGGGTGCGGATTTTTTGCGGGCTCACAGCCTACTGGTCGACCTGCCCAGGAAGAGACTGGTACACGCCGAGACCTTTCAGACGTTCTCCCTGGGTGCAGCCCAGTTGCCAGCCCCTCACCTCGGCTCCATCACGCTGTCCGACAACGACTTCACTAGGGTCCTGGCGGATTTCCCATCGGCTCTGGCACCGCAGTTCACAGCGGCCATGCCCAGGCACGGCGTACAGCACCACATCCCGACCCAGGGACCACCCCTCCACGCCTGCGCTCGGCGGCTTCCCCCGGACAAGCTCCGACTGGCGAAGGAGGAGTTCCAGAGGATGGAGGAATTGGGGATCGTCCGGCGGTCCGACAGCCCATGGGCCTCCCCCCTGCACATGGTGCCCAAAGCGACGGGGGGCTGGAGACCGTGCGGCGACTACCGCAGGCTGAACGAGGCTACCACACCGGACCGATACCCTGTGCCGCACATTCAGGACTTTGCAGCAAACCTGCACGGCGCACGGATCTTCTCCAAGGTAGACCTCGTCCGAGGTACCATCAAATCCCGATGCATCCTGACGACGTCCCCAAAATGGCTCTCATCACCCAGTTTGGCCTTTTCGAGTTCCTCCGCATGCCGTTCGGCCTGAAGAATGCCGCACTGATGTTCCAGCGGTTAATGGACGCGGTGGGACGGGACCTGGACTTCGCGTTCATCTATTTGGACGACATCCTCATAGCCAGCAGCAGTCATCAGGAGCATCTGTCCCACCTCCGTCAACTCTGCGCCCGACTGAGTGAGTACGGTCTTACAATCAACCCCGCCAAATGCCAGTTCGGACTCGATACCATTGACTTCCTGGGCCACAGGATTACTAAAGACGGGGCAACCCCTCTGCCCGCTAAGGTAGATGTGGTCCGCCACTTCCCCCGACCCACCACGATCAAAGGCCTTCAGGAATTCGTAGGTATGGTCAATTTCTACCGCCGCTTCCTCCCTTCAGCTGCCCGGATCATGCGCCCCCTGTTCGCCCTGATGTCGGGTCCGAGCAAGGACATTACCTGGGACGAGGAGTCCGCCGCCGCTTTCGTTCAAATGAAGGAAGCTTTGGTGAACGCCGCAATGCTAGTACATCCCAGAATGGACGCCCCTACCGCCCTCACAGTGGACGCATCAAACACGGCAGTCGGTGGGGTGCTGGAGCAACTCATCGCAGGTCGCTGGCAACCCCTGGCGTTTTTCAGCAAACACCTGCGGCCACCCGAGCTCAAGTACAGTGCTTTCGACCGGGAACTGTTGGCGCTCTACCTGGCAGTAATCCGGCAGTTCAGGTACTTCCTAGAAGGTCGGCCCTTCACCGCGTTCACGGACCACAAACCGCTTACCTTTGCGTTTACGAAAGCATCCGACCCCTGGTCGTCCCGCCAGCAACGCCACCTGTCCTACATCTCTGAATACACGACGGATGTCCGGCACGTCTCGGGTAAGGACAATGTCGTGACGGATGCGCTCTCTCGCCCTACCGTTCATGCCCTTTCCCAAGGGGTAGACTTTGAGGCACTGGCAGAGGTGCAGCAGGCGGATGAGGAGATTCCGAGTTACAGAACCGCAGTCTCCGGTTTGCAGCTCCAGGACCTCCCCGTGGGCCCAGGTGAGAGGACCCTACTCTGTGACATCGCCACCGGCCAGCCCCGTCCTGTCGTCCCGACAGCCTGGCGGCGCCACGTTTTCGACTCCATTCATAACTTGGCACATTCCTCCATCCGGACAACTGTCCGGATGGTTTCCAGCAGGTTCGTTTGGCACGGACTCCGCAAACAGGTCAGTGAATGGGCCAAAACGTGCATGCACTGCCAGACGGCCAAGGTGCAGCGGCACACCAACGCCCCACCGCAGCAGTTCCATCCCGCCCACCGGCGTTTCGACCACATTCATGTGGATATCATGAGTCACGTGGAGCGTGGCACCTCCTGACTATTGTGGACCGGTTGACAAGATGGCCAGAGGCGGTCCCGCTCACCGACACCACCTCCGAATCTTGCGCCCGAGCCCTGATCGCCACCTGGATATCTCGCTTTGGTGTACCAGCCCACATTACCTCCGACGGTGGCGCCCAGTTCACCTCCAGCCTGTGGTCAGCTATGGCCAGCCTTTTGGGGACTCAGCTGCACCACACAACTGCCTACCACCCACAGTTGAACGGGCTAGTGGAGCGTTTCCACCATCACCTGAAGTCGGCGCTCATGGCCCGCCTGCGAGGAGCGGACGAGCTTCCCTGGGTCCTACTCGGCATCCGCACAGCGCCCAAGGACGACCTGCACGCCTCGTCGGCCGAGTTGGTATACGGCGCGCCCCTGGTCGTCCCCGGGGAGTTCCTACCAGCCCCAAGGGGGCAAGAGGAAGATCCCGCAGCAGTCCTGGGCAGACTACGCGAGAAGCTCGGTAACCTGGCCCCCATACCCACTTCACAGCACGGGCGGCACCCGACCTGCGTACCCAAAGACCTACAGAACTGTAAGTTTGTGTTTGTACGAAGGGGCGGGCATCGGCCACCGCTGCAGCTGCCATACGAGGGGCCGTTTATGGTGCTCCGGAACAACGGGTCCACGTTCGTGCTGGACGTTGGGGGGAAAGAGGAGGTTTTCACGGTGGACCGCCTCAAACCGGTCCATGTGGACCTGGCGCAACCGGCCGAGTTTCCGGCACCTCGGCGCAGAGGCCGACCTCCCAAGCAGGTTCTGGCCCAGACTGTGGACATTGGGGGGTGTATCGCCGGTTCTGGTGGGGGGTTATGTGGCGACCCATTTCCTGGCACATCCGAACCGACTCACAATTAGATAGCCTACAGGGGTTTGCGAGCACAGAGCTTTGGAGCCTCTGCGCCATGGGGGGCAGGTTGAGGGAGGCTTAAAAGTGAGGCTGAAGATTTCAAATAAAGTTTTTTCCTTCGACTGCAGTTACCGACTCCGTGTCATAATTTTAGAGCTGCGTGTAGCACACCGCTACAATACCATTCTTATACCATTCTGGGCAGCATAGCCCAGTGAGTATTTTGCAAGGTGATCTGCTCCTTCTGTCATTCTAAGCTTCTGTGGGCTCTCAATCCATGGACTCCTAGGATCTCAACACTTTAGAGATTAGTGGTCAAGAGCCTTCAGCCATGGACGAGTAGATTGAGAGAAGGTTAAAGAAGAACCCATGGCATTTTAAAGATGTTACTTAGGTGCTCCACAGCCAAGGTGCATCAAGGAAATAACAAGAGATAGATGACTAAAACACCTGTCAATTCCAGGCAAGAAGCCAAAATGCAAACTTGAATCCCATGACCTACATCAGGATTCTCACAGGAAATACTAGATGCTAATTTTAATTGGTTGACAGGGCTAAACTCAAACGCTGACTCTATGGCAGTTGAATGAAATTTATAACCACCCCACTACCCCCACATGCACACACAATTAATGCACTAATCAGTTCAGGATGTGGAAACCAGTCTTTTCTCCACATGAGGCAAACAGAATAGGACAAGATGAAAGGAATCCAATCAATACATCTGTAGGAAAAGTTAACCTAGTACATTTCCACCTTTGTAAGGTTCTGCCCAATGCCTTCAAAGTTTGCCTTGTGCTCAATTTAGGATCTTAACTTGCGGACCAGTGTTCTCTTTTCCATTGCCATTTTTAAACCAGCAGGATAAATACAATCTCAAACTTCTAGATGCACAAGAGCAGCAGGTGCACAGGAACAGCATCACTTTGTTTTCTTCAGTCACACACAAACTAGGCTTGGAAATATATTATTGTTCCTCCAGGCCAGTAATTCTCAAACACCACTGAAAGAATAAATTAAAAATATTTCAAGCTTCCTCTCCGATATAAACAATTCATGCACACTGAGCTAGTTTAAATGGAGTGGCTGCAGCATAGAAACCCGAGTTCAAGACACAACACACAAGCTCTGAATCTGCAAATGTTTAAACAGTGAAGGTTAACCTTTCAGTCTGGAAAACCCGACATCACATGCTTTGTTCAGTAATAAAATTATAATCTGCATCTTCATATTTCTAATCACAAACAAGAGAAAATCTGCAGATGCTGGAATTTCAAGCAACACACGCAAAATGTTGGTGGAACGCAGCAGGCCAGGCAGCATCTATTGGGAGAAGTACAATCGACGTATCGGGTTGAGACCCTTCGTCAGGACTAACGGAGAAAAGAGATAGCAAGAGATTTGAAAGTGGGAGGGGGAGGGGAGACCTAAAATGACAGAAGGCAGGAGGGGATGAAGCTAAGCGCTGGGAAGTTGATTAGCAAAAGGGATACAATGCTGGAGAAGGGGAGTATCATAAGACAGAAGGCCTTGGAAGAAAGAAAGGGTGAGGGGAGCACTAGAGAAAGATGGAGAAAAGGCAAGGAGTTATTGTGAGAGGGAAAGAGAGAGAGAAAAAATAGGGATGGGGTAAGAAGGGGAGGAGGGGCATTAACGGAAGTTAGAGAAGTCAATGTTGATGCCACCAGGTTGGAGGCTACCCAGCCGGTATATAAGGTGTTGTTCCTCCAACCTGAGTTTGGATTCATTTTCACAATAGAGGAGGCCATGGATAGACATATCAGAATGGGAATGGGACGTGGAATTAAAATGTGTGGCCACTGGGAGATCCTGCTTTCTCTGGCGGACCGAGCGTAGGTGTTCAGTGAAACGGTCTCTCAGTCTGCGTCAGGTCTCACCAATGTATAAAAGGCCACACCGGGAGCACTGGACACAGTATACCACACCAGCCGACTCACAGGTGAAGTGTCGCCTCACCTGGAAGGACTTTCTGGGGCCCTGAATGATGGTGAGGGAGGACGTGTAAGGGCAAGTGTAGCACTTGTTCCGCTTACAAGAATATGTGCCAGGAGGGAGATCAGTGGGAAGGGATGAGGGGGACAAATGGACAAGGGAGTCATGTAGGGAGCTATCCCTGCGGAAAGCAGAAAGAGGGAGGGAGGGAAAGATGTGCTTGGTGGTGGGATCTCATTGGAGGTGGTGGAAGTTATGGAGAATTATATGTTGGACACGGAGGTTGGTGGGGTGGCAGGTGAGGACAAGAGGAACCCTATCCCTGGTGGGGTGGTGGGTGAGGACAAGAGGAACCCTATCCCTGGTGGGGTGGTAGGTGAGGACAAGAGGAACCCTATCCCTGGTGGGGTGGTAGGTGAGGACAAGAGGAACCCTATCCCTGGTGGGGTGATAGGTGAGGACAAGAGGAACCTAGTGGGGTGGCAGGAGAATGGGGTGATAGCAGATATGCGTGACGCAGACTGGGAGACCGTTTCGCTGAACACCTACCCTCTGTCTGCCCTAGGAAGCAGGATCTCCCAGTGACCACACACATTCCACGTCCCATTCCCATTCCCATTCCCATTCCGATATGTCAATCCATGGCCCCCTTTACTGTCGAGATGAAGCCACATTCAGGTTGGATGAACAACACCTTATATTCCATCTGGGTAGCCTCCAACATGATGGCATGAACATTGATTTCTCTAACTTCTGTTAATGCCCCTCCTCCCCTTCTTACCCCATGCCTATTTTTTTCTCTCTCTTTCCCTCTCATAATCACTCCTTTCCTGGTCTCCATCTTCCCCTGGTGCTCCCCTCCCCCTTTCTTTCTCTCTAGGCCTCCTGTCCCATGATCCTCTCTCTTCTCCAGCTCTGTATCCCTTTTGTTTCTCAACTTCCCAGCTCTTAGCTTCACCCCTCCCCCTCCTGTCTTTTCGGGTCTCCCCCTCCCCCTCTCAAATCTCTTACTATCTCTTTCTCCCATTAGTCCTGACAAAGAGTCTCAGCCCAAAACGTCGACTGTACTTCTTCCTACAGATGCTGCCTGGCCTGCTGCGTTCCACCAGCATTTTGTGTGTGCTGCTTGAAAAAATGCAGATGCTGGAAATCCAAGCTGTACACACACAATGCTGGAGGAATTCAGCAGGCTAGGCAGCATCTACAGAAAAGAATACAGTCGACGCTTTGGGCTGAGACTCTTCAGCAGAATGGAGAAAAGAAAGAGATGAGAGGTCAGAGTAAGAAAGTGGCAAGGGGAGGAAGAACCACAAGGTGGTAGGTGAAGTAAAGAGCTGGGAAGTTGATTGGAGAAAGGGATAGAGCTGGAGAAGGGGAAACCTCATAGAGACAGAAGGCCATGGAAAGAAGAAAAGGGAGAGGAGCACCAGAGGGAGTGAGGTGATAGACTGGAGATAAGGTGAGAGGGAAATCGGAATGGAGAATGGTAATGTTCATGCCATTAGATTGGAGGATTCCCAGATGGAATTGATGCACCATCAGTAACTCTCTGAGACGTGAGGCGAGATATCAGCTTTTATTGACTGGAAGAAAGAACAAGCAGTAATTGACCACCATACTACATCCTGGAGACTGAGGGCTGGGCTCAGGCCTCAATCGCCTTTATACCGGGGTCTGTGGGAGGAGCCACGGTCAGTGGGAGGGGCCACAGGAGCAGTCAGCCGGGGGCGTGTCCAGACAGGTATATGTAGTTCACCACAGGAATACAAGGTATTGCTCCTCCAACCTGAGAGTAGCCTCATCACATCAGTAGAGGAGGCCATGACTGACCTTCCAGAATGAGAATGGGAAGTGGAAATAAAATAGGTAGCCACTGGGAGATCACACTTTTTCTTGCAGATGGAGCTTAGGTGCTCGTTGGAGCAGTCTCCCAATCTGAGTCAGGCATCTCCGATATACAGGAGGCCACACCGGGAGTACAGATACAATAGCTGACCCCTACAGACTCACAGGTAAAGTGTCACCTTACCTGGAAGGACTGTTTGGGACCCTGGATGGTAGTGAGGGAGAAGGCGTAGGGGCAGGGTAAGTGCTAGGAGGGAAATCAGTGGGGAGGGATGAATAGACTAGGGAGTCACGTAGGGAGCGATCCCTGTGGAAAGCAGAAAGTGGATTGGGGGGTGGAGGGAAAGATGTGCTTAGTAATTGGAGGTGGTGGAAGTTATGGAAAATTATGTGCTGGATGTAGAGGCTGGTGGGGTGGTAGGTGAGGACAAGAGGAACCCTATCCCTGGTGGGGTGATAGGTGAGGACAAGAGGAATCCTATCCCTGGTGGGGTGGTAGGTGAGGACAAGAGGAACCCTATCCCTGGTGGGGTGGTGGGTGAGGACAAGAGGAACCCTATCCCTGGTGGGGTGGTGGGTGAGGACAAGAGGAACCCTATCCCTGGTGGGGTGGTGGGTGAGGACAAGAGGAACCCTATCCCTGGTGGGGTGGTGGGTGAGGACAAGAGGAACCCTATCCCTGGTGGGGTGGTGGGTGAGGACAAGAGGAACCCTATCCCTGGTGGGGTGGTGTATGAGGATGAGGAATCCTATCCCTGGTGGGGTGGTGGGTGAGGACAAGAGGAACCCTATCCCTGGTGGGGTGGTGGGTGAGGACAAGAGGAACCCTATCCCTGGTGGGGTGGTGTATGAGGATGAGGAATCCTATCCCTGGTGGGGTGGTGGGTGAGGACAAGAGGAACCCTATCCCTGGTGGGGTGGTGGGTGAGGATGAGGAATCCTATCCCTGGTGGGGTGGTAGGTGAGGACAAGAGGAATCCTATCCCTGGTGGGGTGGTAGGTGAGGACAAGAGGAACCCTATCCCTGGTGGGGTGGTGGGTGAGGACAAGAGGAACCCTATCCCTGGTGGGGTGGTGGGTGAGGACAAGAGGAACCCTATCCCTGGTGGGGTGGTGGGTGAGGACAAGAGGAACCCTATCCCTGGTGGGGTGGTGGGTGAGGACAAGAGGAACCCTATCCCTGGTGGGGTGGTGGGTGAGGACAAGAGGAATCCTATCCCTGGTGGGGTGGTAGGTGAGGACAAGAGGAACCCTATCCCTGGTGGGGTGGTAGGTGAGGACAAGAGGAATCCTATCCCTGGTGGGGTGGTAGGTGAGGACAAGAGGAACCCTATCCCTGGTGGGGTGGTAGGTGAGGACAAGAGGAACCCTATCCCTGGTGGGGTGGTGGGTGAGGACAAGAGGAACCCTATCCCTGGTGGGGTGGTAGGTGAGGACAAGAGGAACCCTATCCCTGGTGGGGTGGTGGGTGAGGACAAGAGGAACCCTATCCCTGGTGGGGTGGTGGGTGAGGACAAGAGGAACCCTATCCCTGGTGGGGTGGTGGGTGAGGACAAGAGGAACCCTATCCCTGGTGGGGTGGTGGGTGAGGACAAGAGGAACCCTATCCCTGGTGGGGTGGTAGGTGAGGACAAGAGGAATCCTATCCCTGGTGGGGTGGTAGGTGAGGACAAGAGGAACCCTATCCCTGGTGGGGTGGTGGGTGAGGACAAGAGGAACCCTATCCCTGGTGGGGTGGTGGGTGAGGACAAGAGGAACCCTATCCCTGGTGGGGTGGTGGGTGAGGACAAGAGGAACCCTATCCCTGGTGGGGTGGTGGGTGAGGACAAGAGGAACCCTATCCCTGGTGGGGTGGTGGGTGAGGACAAGAGGAACCCTATCCCTGGTGGGGTGGTGGGTGAGGACAAGAGGAACCCTATCCCTGGTGGGGTGGTAGGTGAGGACAAGAGGAACCCTATCCCTGGTGGGGTGGTGGGTGAGGACAAGAGGAACCCTATCCCTGGTGGGGTGGTGGGTGAGGACAAGAGGAACCCTATCCCTGGTGGGGTGGTGGGTGAGGACAAGAGGAACCCTATCCCTGGTGGGGTGGTAGGTGAGGACAAGAGGAACCCTATCCCTGGTGGGGTGGTGGGTGAGGACAAGAGGAACCCTATCCCTGGTGGGGTGGTGGGTGAGGACAAGAGGAACCCTATCCCTGGTGGGGTGGTGGGTGAGGACAAGAGGAATCCTATCCCTGGTGGGGTGGTGGGTGAGGACAAGAGGAACCCTATCTCTGGTGGGGTGGTGGGTGAGGACAAGAGGAACCCTATCCCTGGTGGGGTGGTGGGTGAGGACAAGAGGAACCCTATCCCTGGTGGGGTGGTGGGTGAGGACAAGAGGAACCCTATCCCTGGTGGGGTGGTGGGTGAGGACAAGAGGAACCCTATCTCTGGTGGGGTGGTGGGTGAGGACAAGAGGAACCCTATCCCTGGTGGGGTGGTGGGTGAGGACAAGAGGAACCCTATCCCTGGTGGGGTGGTGGGTGAGGACAAGAGGAACCCTATCCCTGGTGGGGTGGTGGGTGAGGACAAGAGGAACCCTATCCCTGGTGGGGTGGTGGAAGGATGGGATAAGGACAGACGTGCACGACATAGAAGAGATGCAGTTGAGGGCAGTGTTGATGCTGGAGGAAGGAAAGCCTCTTTCTTTGAAAAAGGTGGACATCTCCTTCGTTCTTGAATGAAAAGCTTCATCCTGAGAGCAGATGCAGCAGAGACAGAGGAACTGAGAGAAAAGGGTGGGATTTTTACAGAGTGGGAAGAGGTATAGTCCAGGTAGCTGTGAGAGTCAATGGGTTTATAATAGATAGCAGTACATAAGCTGTCTCCAGAGATAGAAACAGAGATTG
Source organism: Hypanus sabinus (assembly GCF_030144855.1). Classification (NCBI taxonomy): domain Eukaryota; kingdom Metazoa; phylum Chordata; class Chondrichthyes; order Myliobatiformes; family Dasyatidae; genus Hypanus; species Hypanus sabinus. Next base: position 173,681,067 of record NC_082706.1, read on the forward strand.
AGAAAGGGGAGGGAGGTGTCAGAAATGAACCAGGTAAGAAGATAAGCAGTTCCCTCCACCACCACTGTCCTCTGTCTAGCGGAACATCCTCACCCTTAATAATTTCTTCTTTGGCTCCTCCTACTTCATTCAAACAAAAGGTGTAGCCATGAGCACTCGCATGGATCCTAGCTATGTCTGACTATTTGTCAGCTATGTGGAACAATCTACGTTCCAAGCCTACACTCGTATCACTCCCCCACTTTTTCCTACACTGCATCGATGACTGTGTCAGCGCTGCTTCCTGCACCCATGCAGAGCTCGTCGACTTCATCAACTTTTCCTCCAACTCGAGTTTATCTGATCCATTTCCAACACCTCCCTCCCCTTTCTTGATCTATCTGTCTATCTCTGGAGACAGCATATTTACTGCTGTCTATTATTAACCCAATGGCTCTCACAGCTACCCGAACTATACCACTTCCCACCCAATTACTTGTAAAAGCAGCAGCCCCTTCTCTCCACTCCTCTGACTCCACCACCTCTGTTCTCAGGACAAGGCTTTTCATTCCAGAACAAAGGAGGTGTCCTCCTTTTTCAAAGAATGGGGCTTCTCTTCCTCCACCATCAACACTGCCTTCAAATGCATCTCTTCCATTTCACACACATCTGCTCTCACCTCATCCTCCCACCACCCCTCCAGAGATAGGATTTCTCTTGTCCTCACCTACTACCCCATTAACCCCACTGCCTAGCACATAAATCTCCACAATCTCCCCCATCTCCAGTGGGATCCCACCACCACGCACACACTTCCTTCCTCCCCCACCCCCCCATCCACTTTCTGCTTTCCACAGGGATTGCTCCCTACGCAACTCCCTTGTCTATTCATCCCTCCCCACTGATCTCCCTCCTGACACTTACCCTTGTAAGCAGAACAAGTGTCTCACCTGCCCCTATACCTCCTACCTCACTACCATCCAGGGACCCAAGCAGTCCTTCCAGGTGAGGTGACACCTCACCTGTGGGTCTGTAGGGGTCATCTACTATATCCAGTGCTCCTGGTGTGGCCTCCTGTATATCAGTGAGACCCAACGCAGATTGGGAGACCGCTTTTCCAAGCACCTACATTCCATCCTCCAGAAAAAGTGGGATCTCCGAGTGGCCAGCCATTTTAATTCCACTTCCCCTTCCCATTCCGACATAGCCTCCTCTACTGTCGAGATGAAGCCACACTCAGGTTGGAGAAGCAACACCTCATATTCTCTCTGGGTAGCCTCCAACCTGATGGCACGAACATCGATTTCTTAAACTTAAAGAAATCTTAAACTTCCCCCCCACCTTTCACCATTCCCATTTCCCTCTCACCTCATCTCCATACCAGCCTATCAACTCCCTCCCTCTGATGCCCCTCTGCCTTTACTTTCTTCCTTAGTCTTCTGTCTTCTCCTATCAAATTCCCCCTTCTCCAGCCTGTATCTCTTTTACCAGTCATAATCCCAGCTCTTTATTTCACCCCTCTCCCCCCACCCCCATTTCACCTATCACCTTGTGTTTCTTCCTCCTTCCCCCCACTTTCTTACTCTGATTCCTCATCTTTTCCTCCAGTCCTGATGAAGGATCTCAGCCTGAAACATCGCCTATGCTCTCTTCCATAGGTGCTACCTGCCTGCTGAGTTGCTCTAGCACTTTATGTGTGTTCCTCCTTCATACTTCTAATATTGTTTTCTTTACACTGTAAAATCAAAAAGATTGCAGTTACATTTTCATCAAATGGCAAAATGCTATAAAAATTCTATTGAATAAACTTCCCCAATGGAAAATTAAATATTTTATTCATTTTCTGCAATAGGAAAATGTGATATTAATAACCAGCTTTCTAAAACTAGCACCCCCATAGGTCTGCACAAGTCGAAGAATCTACAATGTCTGTTCTATGTAAAAAGAACATGTAACTTAGCTACTGATGAAAATCTGAAGTGATCACTAATGCTACAAGTGAAGAACTGAGTTTAAAGATGCTGTCATTTTCTTTAACGTCTATTTATTCCCAATGCCTCAGAAAGTAAACAGAAGTATACTGAGCACCAACTTAAAGACAATCACTTCTCACTGCTGCAAGTGTGCCTCAGAATCATAGAACAACACATGGATACAGGTCCATTGTCCCTACAAGCCCTACCAATCCACACACACTATGGTGCGTACCCATCTACTCCCAATTTTCCTGAATTGGACCATATTTCTCTAAGTCCTGTCCCTCCATGCATCTACCCAAGTTATGTTACTGTCCCAGCCTGAACCACTTCCACTGTCATCTCCTTCTATATACTCAACCCTCTGTACAAAAAAATATGCCCTCAGATCCCTTTTAAACATTTCCCATCTCACCGCAAATCTACACCCCTTAGCTTTGAACTCGCCTGTCATGGAGAAAAGACTGTTACCAGTCACCTTATCTCTGTCCTTCATGATCTTACAAACATCTATAAGCACACCACTAATTCTATGACCAAAGAAATAAAGACCAAGTCCTGGTCAACCTCTCTCCATTACTCAGGCCCTCTAGTCCTTGCAACATCCTCAAATCTTTTCTGCACCTTTTCTAGTTTAACCACGTCTTTCTTGTAACAGGGTGACCAAAGCTATAGACAGTAATTCCAAGTGCAGCCTCACCAATAACTTGTACAACTGCCACATAATATCCTAACTCCTATACTCTATCCATAACTGAAGGCCAGCCTGTTAGCCTTTTCACCAGTCTACCCATGAGGTAGCTTTGAACGAGCTATACGCTTGTACTTTTATATCCTTGTGTTCCTTAACGCTCTCTGGTGCCCTACAATTCATCGTGAAAGTCCTATGCTGGTTTGACTTTCAAAATGCATCACCTCACACTTGACTGTAGTGAAACCCATTTGCCACTCTCGACCCACCTCCCCAACTGACAAAATACCCATAATCTACAACAACTTCTCCATCAACACTTACTAATTCTGCACCTGCAAACTTACTAATCATGTCTTCTGCACTAACGACCAAATTATTTATATAAATGACAAATAACAAGGGTCCTAACACTAGAGCCTCCACTCTGAGAAACAGGCTTCACCTTTTGCTTCCAACCTTCGAACCAATTTTGAATCCGCTAAATAGCTCTCCCTGGATTCCACCTTCCAGATGGGCCAAAGGCCTTGCTGAAGTCAAAACAAACAACATTCAACACCCTACTCAACATCTATCTTTTTGCTTACCTCTTCCATGCACAAAGCCATGCTGTCTCCTTCCAATCAGACTATCCTGTCCCTCAGAATTACTTCCAGTAACATCCCCACTACTGATGCCAGGCTAGCAGCCCCGTAGTTCCCTGGTATGTTCTTGTTACCCTTAAACAAGAAAACAACATTAGCCACATTCCAGTCTTCAGGAATTCCAGCATTGGCTAACAATGAAGAAAATATCCCCATAAGGGCCTCCACAATTTCTTCTTTACTCTCCCACAAAGTCTGAGGTATGAGAAAGTCCTGTAAAAGTTCCCCCACTACTGTTTTTTTTTCTTTAAAAAAGGTCTCAGCTGCATTACCCAACTTCTTCTAAAAATGTTCCATTCACCAACTGAAGCCACCCAGGATGCATCATGTGGAGGTGGAACAGTGCCAAAGAGGAAACGTGGAGTCTCACTGAAATAGTAAAAGGCCACCCAACGAACCAGGCTGCTTTGCCTACAGTTGGGGACTTATCCACCTCAATGCAAGTAGCTCCTCCCTGGCAATATGAATGTCCCTCCAAAACATCACCACTTGCTTCCCTTATCTCTTGAGCAAATCTGACTTTCTCCTCAGAAAACAAGAAGAAATATTCATTAAAATTCCACCTGTAGCTCAAGCCATAGATAGGGAGCCATGCCGATTTCCAAGGGAACCTGCTCTCTCTCTTGCCACTCTTTTGTTCTTAATTATGGAATCCCTTGGGAGTTTCCTTACCCTTACCTGCCAGATCCACCTCATACCCCCTTTGCTCTCCTGATTTCCCTCCTAAGAATGTTCTTTATCTTGTTATAGTCGTAAAGCGATTCAATTGTCCTCAATCTCCTATACCCAATGTTTACTTTCTACCTTTTTCTTAACCACAGCCTCAAGATCTCTCATCAGCCAAGGTTTCCTAAACTTGTGGGTTTATGCTTCAGCCTAACAAAAGTGTGCTGCTCTTAGACTCTGGATATCACATTCTTAAAATCCTTCACTTGCTATTCATTCATTTCCCTTCAAACAGGCAACATCTTATCAATTTTTCCTAGATCTTGCCTAATTCCACCAAAATGAGCCCTGCTCCATCTTAGTACCCCCCAACCTGTGCACCTGTCCTATTTTTTTCTATCACTATCTTAAAACTAATGAATTATGGTCACTAGAGGCAGAGTGCTCTCTCACTACAACTTCAGTTACCCAAGGTCCAGTGTTGTACCCTCATGAGAAGGGTCCCCGATAGGAAATTGTACTGGGCATATTTCACAAATTTCATTCTGTCCTTAACACTCTGGGTGATCCAGTCAGTGCCAGGAAATAAAAATATCCCATTAATACAATCCTAATATTGTTACAACTATGAGCAACTTCTCCACACACCTGCTGCAGTTCACTTTGATTATTGTGGGATCTTTAATACAACCCCACCAGAATGATTCTCCCCTTTTTGTTTCCAGGTTCTGCCTATGTAGTTTCACTGGACAATTTCTCCAAAAAGTAATCTTTTTCAGTGCGGCTGTTATGACCTTCCTCATCGAAAGGACAACCACTCCTCACTTATCTGTACCTTGGTTCCATTTGTAGTATTTGTATTCTCGAATACTGAGCTGCCCGCACTGCTCTTCTCTCAACCATGGTTCTATTAGAGCTCTACACCCCAGTCCTCAGAATTAACTCATACTCTGAGTTCATCTGTTAAACCTCTTGCTTAAACCTCCCCCTGCTTTTACTGTGGCCTAGGCAATTCAGATTGGTAAACTTGCCGTCGCTTGCTGCTGTTTTATTTATTTTAGTTTTTAAGATACTGCTCAGAATAGGCCCTTCCGACCCTTTGAGCAGCGCTTCTCAGCAATCCCACCACCCCTCCATTTAACCCTAGGCTAACAACGGTACAATTTATAACCTACCAACTCTCTGGACTAGTCGTCACCAACCTTTTTAAGCCCAAGATCCCCTACCTTGGCCTTAGTGAAAGGCAAGATCGACCTATTAAATCGGTTAGTCACATGCATGCGCACTGGGCAGAAAAGACTGGAAATAAAACCCCGCAACCCGGAAGTAGAAATAATGTATGTACTCCAGGAGTCACCACCCTTTTTTGCACCGCGGACCGGTTTCATACTGACAATATTCTTGCAGGCCAGCTGACAGGGGGCGGGGGGGGGGGGGGTGTTAAACACGACCGGAATACAGTGATACTCGAAGCAGGTTCCCTATGTCCAGTCTATTCCGCAGTTTAGTTTACGTGGCTCACAGCACTTAGCTGCTGTCCTGTCTGCTCACATTTTTTCTGCTGAAAAAACTCAACGGGTTTGTCTTTAAGTGTGGGGTGCTTGGACTCAAGGTACCGAAGCAGTTTTGAGGGCTTCATTGCCTCATTAGACAGCCTCCAGGCCCAAACTCCAGCTTCCCGCCCACCCGCCACCAGACGCCTTGGCCAGGTGCAGCTGGTCGTGGGTGGGGTGAGAGAACGAGGTAAGGGCCAGAGGTTCCCGTGCTGGGACCGCGGCGGTCGCAGTCCAGAGAGAGTGACCGAGCGAGAGAGAGAGGAGTGCATTAGGGCATATGCCTGCCCCCTTTGTAGGAACTATCAGCTGACAGAAGTTTGTTTCCAGGGATGACTTTCAGTAGATTGCAGTGAGGTAGCTGCTCTGCTACTTATGAAACCTTTAGCCCAAATTAGGTCATTTGTAAATAATTTAGCACCGGATTCCCCACGAACATTCGGTGAGGTAGACAGGTTTAGAGGCGGTGCCCATCTGTCCGTGCTCCAGACCAGTAGCAATGGCACTTCTCACCAGCCTCGCGCGGCCAGTTACCCGAGGCCAACCAGTAATCCCTGGCGCAGGGGTTTCACTGCGTTCAGGCGACTGACTTCGCGTGCGTAATGACCTCACGTGCGTTCAAGTTCAGTAGTGGGCATGACAGGGAATAAGGAAAGGTGCAGCTGACTCATATCGTTTCATATCGACAAATCATATCGTTTCCTCGTGGCCCGGTGGTTGGGGACCACTGAAGTACACTGTAGTGTGTGGCGGGGGAGCTAGACGCATGCGGACTGGGCAGAAAGAACGGAACTAAATCCTTGCAACCCAGAAACAATCTCTCAACAGTATTTGTGTATTCATTTTTCACTTTTTTCGGGATCTACTGGGAAAGTCTCAAAAATCGACCAGTCAATCATGATCGACGGGTTGGCGACCATTACTCTGGACTAAGGGAGGAAACCAAAGCGGTCACAGGGAGAACGTACAAACTCCTTACAGTCAGCAAAAGGATCCCGTGACTTGTTCCTGCATAGAGTCCCATTCCCCCAATCTACTATAAAAGCCTCCCATCTTTCCCTACAAAGATATTGGTTCCCCTCATGTTCAAGTGAACATATGCCCTCTTGTACAGTCCACCTAATCCCCAGAAGAGATCTTAATAGTTTAAAAATCTGAATCCCAACCCACTCCATTAGTTCCTCAGACACAAATTCAACTAGTCCATCCTTCTATTTCTGACCTATCTAGCACGCGACACCAGGGGTAATCCGTGGATAGCTACTCTTGAGGTCCTGCTTCTCAACTTCTTAACCCAACTCCCTATACTCACTCTGCAGAACTTCATCACTTATTCTATCCATCTCACTTGTACCAAAATGCACAATGACCTCTGGTTTTTAAACCTCCTGCTCAAGAATATTCTGCAGCTCCTCAGAGATATCCTTGACCCTGGTACTGAGGGAGCAGCACACCACCTCGCAACCATTGAATTTCCTATCTGTCCACCTCACTACTGAGTTTTCTATCACTAACACCCTGTCTCACTGCACCCTTTCACTCAGAGCCAGTCACTGTACCAGAGACCTGACTACTACTGCTAGCCCCTGAAAGTATCCATATTAGTCAGAGGAATGACTGTAGTCAAGCCCTTCACTTGGTGCCTACTCCATTTATTTTCCTGATGGTCTTCTACCTATCTGAAACCTATCCCTTGGGTGTGACCGTCTCAGTGAAAGCCTCATCTGTGAAGTACTCAGCTTTCCAGATTAACCCCAAAACATCCAACTCCAGCACCAGTTCCTTGACTCAGTCTGTCAAAAACTACAACCATGCGCATTTCCCACGTCAGGGAGAGAACAAGCTTCCCAATCTTTCTACTGTCTTGCAAGAGGAGCATTCCACTGCCCTGACTGTCATCCTAACTACTCTAAATCAACTACTAAAGATCAACAGGGAAATAAAACCTTACTTATTCATACCTGTGCCTCCTAAAAGATCCACTCCAATTCCAAACACCTGGGCCATTTACTCAGCCTCCTCACACTGAAGTCCTAAGCCTAAACCTCAGCTCCTCACACCTACACTGGTTCACTCACACTAGCCACTCCAAAAGATCGGTTCCACTTGACCCTACCTTCTTTTTATTGGCTACTGTTAATTAGCCAAACAAATGTTAACAATTATTAGCAATGTGCCAATTTTAAATTCCTGTCGAGTGAAATTCAGAAGCAATCTAGGCATGCCACAGTAAGCAATGGTTTATCCAGTTACCATAAGAGGACAAAGCTGGTCATCCAACGTTAGCAACATCAGTTGTGTGCTGAGAGCACTGTATTTATAAGGTCTTCAGTTTTGGGTGGATGGGAAATGAATGAGCACAAAACCTTGGGTTGTACAATGTGAATCAAGGTCTCAGTGTACCCCCTTTCTGTCAGTCCTCCATGGTTTTTCTCTTTGCCTATGGTTAACTTGGGCCTTCGGGTAAAGATCAAAATGCAGAGTGTGTGTTTATCAGTGGCACAGGAACTCCAGCAGTATATGCACAGCAGATATTATGGATTCTTACTTTCAACACAAAAGGATGAAAAGACCCAGTGACAGGTCATACAAGTGCTTCTGCTTATGTTCCAAAATTTCAGGTGACTATTTAGAAAAGATTATCAGACATGGCTGAGATAGTTGCTATAATTTTAGCTGTGGAATGAGCCAAAGAAGTACACCATGACTATGCACTTCTGTGCTCTGATTTGTTCTCAGTTTTATTATCTATTAAAACAGGTACTTCAAATTGTAGGCCAAGCATTTTTCTTAAGATTGGACAACATCTGTGAAGCTGCAGGGTTTAGGCCTGTGTATACATTTCATATGGCTTCCTGCCCATGTTGGTGTTGTGTACTTAATATTTCAGCAAATATATTGTTTGATTAAGCATTCTTTTTCATTTAAAAATCTTTATGGGAATTGCATACTTGAACTGCATACATAATGGCTCTACCATGTGACAGATGCTCACCTTGCTTTAAGTAAGACCCTCTTTCCTGGCTCTCTTGTTTTTCTTCTATTTAGTTTAATATTTTGGAGTTAGAAAACTTAACAGCTGGTGTTGAAGGTGTTACTAATGTGGAGCAACTCTGAGGGGCCGAAGGGGGCAAAGTCGCCCCCTCCCTTTTGAGGAAGATCGCTATTATTTCAGTTCTGAGACCCAGGAAATGAGACAGATACACAGCATGTCAGTAATGGGAGAGACACAGGATAACAGCAAAGGCAGTTGTTATAGACACCGCAGAATACACAAGGTTTGGAATGTCTCCTAACAAATGCGCAATGGAACCACTGATAATGGCTATTGTCTCTTGGAGAAGGAATTGTGTATCGAGTACTGTACTATTCATTGAAACCCCTCAGGGGACAACCAGAGTGGTCTGGTTGAGGGATTGCATCATCCCAACCTGATTGACATCTGAGACCCCGTGAGTAAGGATAAAAGGAGGGTCTGGGGAACACCCCTCAGACACACCAGGAGAAACGCTAGAAATCCAGTGACAGCATTTTATAGCGAAGCTGGTGAGAGCTCGTGTGTGTCCTCCCTTGCCTGGGTGGTGGGCTCATCACGGAAGAATGGTTTAGCTAAAGGAGAGGTCACAATTGAACGGCCACAACAATGAGACACCGACGGATCGAAATCATAAAGGAAGGTTGGCAAAACACTTAGCAGTAACTGTTCCCATTCTCCTATCTCTCTCTCTCTCTCCCCAACAATTGCAACACAGCGACAAACAAACGATGACAGCCTGTGTGAACTGAAGTGAACTTTATATTTCCATCAGACAATTCATTAACCCCTAGACAACGATAGAGCTTATTTCTTGTTGATTATTATTATACCCACAGTTTTAGGTTTAGTATTGACAACGTATATTATCTGTATATTTGCATTGATATTATTTTTGTGTATTTTTACTAGTAAATACTGTTAAAAATAGTATCATCAGACTCCAATGGATGCCTCTATCTTTGCTGGTAAGTAACCCAGTTACGGGGTTCGTAACAAAGGAAATGAGGTGGCAGACATTCTTGCCTAGCAATCACTTAAAATTAAAGATATAAATGTAGTAGTGCCTTGGCGTAAGGGGCAGAGGAAGGACATAATTTAAAAGTCTATTCAATCACTGTGGCAACAAAGTTGTGATAAGGAAAAGAAAGGATGGCATTTATATAAAATTGAGAGGTTGGTGGGAACTCAGCTGGGAGGTGGAAAAGGAAGGAAGAAGTTATACTTAATGCGTTTACATATTGGACCTACTACACCCATCCAACATCCTCTTTGACTTTCTACCATCAGGTGGGACACTACAATGCATAAAAACAAGAATGGTCGGATCTTCCCCCAGGCCATGTGCTTTCCCTGACACATTGTATTTGAAGTGGCATGGTTAAACTGTTCCGGTACAACATTTAAGATTAATGCACTTTAGTTTGTTACTTATCTGTGATTCATCTGTAGATTTTATCCTTACCTTCATGAGTTATACGTGTTATGTGTATTACTGTGTTTTACACCCTGGTTCAGAGAAGTCTTGTCTTGTTTCTATATACATTATAAGGTTATATACATGTATATAGTTAAATGACAACAAACTTGACAACAAACTTACTCGGTTGAATAATTCCTTGTTCAGAATTAAGATGCATGATCCGGGTATTTGTGGGGAATGCACTTGTCAACAAACAGTGCAGCATATATTATTTGAATACAATTCCTATCAGGTGCAAAGGAAACATCTAATTCCAAAATCAGGATCTTTGAGACAGACTCAGTTTAACATGAAAAGTTTGTTAGAATATCACTGTTACTGGAATGTATACAAGTGTGTCTTTGACTTTCTGAAAAGCATTAGACATTTTGATACTATTTGAGTTTGGGGGGGGGGGGAGATTCAGTAGATATACTTCCTGTCTCTTTGCTCTACACTCCAACTCAGTAGTAATTCACCTTATGTGTCACCCACCATTAAGCTTTACAAGAAGAACTCACAGGCAACCCCAGAGATCTCCTTTTCTCCCAGCCATGGGTCCTGTAAAGCAAAGCTCCTAGACTGCAAAGGTTTGCAAATACATAAATAAACTTCTATATAATAGACCAACACATATTTATGATTACACATTTAATGAAATATGTTTGAAATGGAAATAGATTAGGATTACCTGAAGCTGACTCAGGTTATTATTGCTGTTTCTTATTGGAATGCAGCTCTGATGATTCGGTCACTGAGAGGCTGGGTTGGCCTAAAGTTGTCTCCTAAAATCCCATCACATCCTTCAGGTAGTTCTGCTCCCTTTATGTGGGAACGGACCCTTCTAAACTCTTCTATCTAGAATAAAATATTAAATCAGATTCACAAGTGAGCAAACTTCAAAATATATAATAATCATTTTAAGCATTTGATACCTCTACATAAATGGCATACTCTGATTTTGTATGTCAATGATTACTACATCCATATCTTATGTATCTTGTACCTCTGGAGCATTATAGGTTCAAGCTACTGTAAGTTGTCCAAGATGTGCAAATATAATCAATGCAAACTTTGTCAATACATGACCTTGTACCACAAATGTTGTTTCAGCATTAAGCCCTCCATTGATTTGATTATTCACAGAGACAGCAAAGGATCATGGGATAGGAGGCCATTAGAACCATCATGTCTAAGTCAGTTTCAAAATCATTTATCCAATATAACCGCACTAGGCAGCTTTTGGTGTGCAGCCTTGTAGACTACATAGGATGTCCATTCCAGAAATGGGCTATCAGCTCAACTAGTCCACTCAACCTTCCTGGCATATTTCCCCATCCTAATCTACAACATAACTCTCATTTCTCTTCCCCTTCATGTGTTTGCCTAGATGTTCCTTACCATATTGACCGTGCTCACTTCAACTACTCCATGACAGCCAATTCTCACCTCTCTGAGATTAAAACAAATTTCTTCCACATTTTCCATCAGATTTCTTTGTGCCTATCTTACAATGATTGTCTCTAGACTTGCTCTTCATACAAGTGCAAACATCTCCACTGCATTCACTCAAACAAAAATCTTTATGGTTATAAGAGTTTAGTCAGAACACCCCTCAGCTTACTTTTCTTTAGAGTAAAGAGATATTATCTGTTCATCCTTGCATTTTAAACTGACCCCTCTAGAAATAAGCCCGAGCACTTAGTTTGATTATTTGTTTATGGTCTCGCTAACCTAGGTGCAATTTCGAGTAATTGATCAATTTGTAAAGCTCCTTTCGTTCCTCATTCTCAAATGGACTCCCACCTGCTAGGCCATCTGATACTAGGCCACAGGCCTGATACGCTAATTCTGGTTCTTTCTTGCAGATGCTGCCTGAGCATCTTCAGCATGGTAATTTGTATGGGCAGTGTATATGATAGCATAAGTAGCCCCATAACTTCCAACCATTTCTATCCAAAAAGTCTGGATTTTTTTTAAGTTAAAAGTAAAATTAAAACAATCCAAGGTTAGGAAGGGGGCATTATTAAAATTACTTTAATTTATAAAGTATTTACATATCTTTAATGTGTCAATTAGAAATAGGTCAGAAGTGGAAAGGCCTCAAGACTCAATATAGAATTAGGTGACACATTTAAGCCAGCAGAGGTCTTAAAAGATCTCATAATCATGAATAAAGCTATCAACTATTTTCAATATTGTATTTTAACACTCTTCATTATCTACAGAGGCTAGCACTAGTTTAAGAATGCGAACCTGCACCCTTAACAAGAGGTACATTGTGCAAATAGCATTGAATGCATTCCATAACTGGGAGAATGCTGGAACAGAAGATGGCTGACCAAGGCAGCATCATTTATTTCTGTGCTTTAGCACCACTGATGTGACTCACTTGCAAAGCCATTTCAAAGGGAAGTTAACAGCAAGAAAACTGATGTGATAAAGAGGCCCAACTGGGGCAAGGTCAGATTTCTTTCTTTGAAGGACATTGTTGGGTTGCTGAGATAACACTGTAGTCTCACAATCACTACAGCAAATACTATTCTCTTCCAGGTTAGTTATTAACTGAATTCAGAAGGTGGGATTTGAACTTGGGTTCTTGCAACTTTAGCTCAGACCTTTTCAGAAAGGATTTCAGAAAGGAAATCCAGAAAGGATTACTAGTCCTTTTCTGTAGCGCTGTGTTACCATCCCTCATGGATTGCTTCTTTCAAAACAAAGAGGATTTAGTACCAGACAGGACATTTGAAAAGGACAGAGGAAACATGAATATACAAATTTACTGCCAAAGCACAAATATGTCACCATACGTTACCTTGAGATTCATTTACTTGCTGACATTCAGAGCAAAACAGAGAAACTATAGACAAAGACTGACAAACAACCAGGTGCAAAAGAAGACAAACTATGCAAGTAAATAAATAATACTAAGTACATGAGTTGTAGTGTGCTTGAAAATATGTCAATAGGTTGCAGAATCAATTCAGAGCTGAGGTGAGTGAAGTTATCCATGCTGGTTCAGGAACATGATGGTTGAAAGGTAATAACTTTTCCTGAATCTGGTGGTGTGGGATCCAATGCTCCTGTGCTTCCTTCCTGATGGCAGCAGTGAGCAGAGAGTATGGCCTAGATTGTGGAGGTCCTTGATAATAGATGCTGCTTTCTTGTGGCAGCACTCCTTAAAGATGTGCTCAGTGGGTGGGAGGGTTTTGCCTGTGATGAACTGGGGCGTGTCTACAATCCTTTGTAGTCTTTTCTGTTCATGGGCATTGGTGTTTCCATACCAGGCCATGATGCATCCAGTCAGCAAATTCTCCAGAAGTTTGTCAGAGTTTCAGATGACATGCCAAATTTGCACAACCTTCAGAGACAGCAGAGCGGCTGCCGTACCTTGTTTGTGATAGCACTTACACACAAATTCCAGAGCAGATCCTCTGATACGATAACACCAAGGAATTTAAAGTCATAAAATCATGCAATCAGAAAATTAAACATTCTCCCAAACAGTGCTGAAGGCCACTTTGACAGACAGGTAGAATATTCTCTTCTAACACATTCTAGAAATTCAGAAATACTTAAGTTGTGGCAGATGCTGTCAAAGCTCTTATTGGCCATTGAAACTGTGTAAGAAATGTGCCATGATTGGGTTTCCAATGGTTCATACCTGTATCATTTGGAGGCAGCATCATACTACATGGTGTTTTTACCACACTATAATATACAAATGACAGTCTGTATTAAGTGAAATCCCCTTTTACTGAATGTTTCTGGGAATGCAGCTTGTTAGCCGCTCTCTAACAAGCACTGGCCTCCACGGCGAGAAACCCACCTTTCTCAGGCTGCGAACGTCTAGGATGTGTACGACCTTGGTCCCGCCAAACCCGTGAGGTTGCGATGTCTCGCCCGCCCAGACCCCAGTTCGTGTGAATACTGGGTGATTTACTACCCCTTGCAGTTGCCCGTAGGCAAGAAATAACAGATTGTACGCTGCATACAATTAACATTTAAGAATGTTAACTTAAAGAAAGGAAAAAGTAACAAAAGGGCCCATCATAACTAAACAGTCAATTATGCACATAAGTTGGAGCTCATCTTGCAGTTTTCTTTAACTCGCGCGCTGGACCCTTGGTCTGCGTAAAGCACACACCACCTTCTGAATATCGCTTGAAATCCATCTTGAACAAACGAGCTGTCCCACGGGAGTACTGGTCCTTCCTCCTTGAAGCCATTCATCGGCGCAAAGCCCCTTGTGCAACACGGTCGGCATCCTCAGCCATCTTCCCTCCTGACTCCTCCCAGCTCTCGCTAAAAAGACCTCGACCCACACCAGTGTCCTTCACAAAAACCTCTCTACAGCATTCTCTAGAATCTTCTCTCAATTCTACCATCCTGACTGGCTGACACAACATTCCTAAGTTGAGCAACAAAGCCCCTCATCTCAGTTCAAACCCAGACAGGCTGAAAGCAGAACAGACTGCCCTTACAAAAGTGCTAAAATGAAATATCTACAACAGAGTGGTAAAAATCTTAACCAGGGCATTACATTGTGATCAGCTGCTGGAGCACCAGCTTCAAAATACAGCAGTGGGATGGATCTCAAACACCAAAGAAAAGGAGTGTAGGAAAGTGATAGAGACCGTAGTGGAATGTGTCATAGCACATGGAAAAGTACAGCACAGTACAGGCTCTTGGTACCTCTAACATATCCCCTATTCTTTCCTCCAATCATCTGAAAATTACACCCTCCTGTATTAGGTATTTGCACCCTTGGAAAAAGATGCTGGCTGTCCACCCTATCAGTGGTCCTTATATCCAACTATCAAGTCACCTCTCACCTTCCTTCATTCCCTACAGAAAACCCCTAGCTTATTTAACCTTTCCTCATAAAACATGCTCCTTAATCATGCAGCATCCTGGTAAATCTCCTGTACACTTTCTCTACCACATCCTTCCTATGAAGTTACCGGGACCAAACACAAGATCCGACTGTGGTTTGACCAGAGTTTTATAGAGCTGCACATTACCCCGTGGTGCTTGAATTCAATCCCCCAACTAATGAAGGCCAACACATGCTTTCTTAATCACCATATCAGCTTGCACAGCAACTTTGGAATACATGTCTCTGATCTACTGCATGCTAAGAGTCCTACCATTAACCTTCTGTCAAAACAACAACCTCTCCCTCAATGTCAGCAGAGCAAAAGAGCTGGTCATTGACTTCAGGAAACAAGGTAGAGTATCAGTGGAGCTGAGGTGGGAATGTTTGAGAGCTTCACGTTCCTAAGTGTAAGTATCACCAACAATTTGCCCTGGTTCAACAACATGGATGCTATGGCCAGTACAGCACACCTGTACCTCTAATTCCTCATAAAGCTCAAGAAATTTATCATTGAAAACCAACACCAAGTTTTATAGATGCAACGTTCGAAGCATCTTTTCGATGTGCGTCACAACTTGGTATAGCAACTGCACTGCACAAGACTACATACTATTTCAGAGAGTTTTGAACACCGCCAAGGCTATCTCAAAGACCAGCCTCCCCTCCCAGCCGCTGTCGATTTCCTGCAAGACCCCTCCCACCCTGGTAATTTTGTCTTCTCACTTCAACTGTCCTGTGTGCAGTGTGGGTTTAAAATGCTTACAACATTCGAATACTCTTTCTCCAGTAATGTTCTAACAGCCTCTGCTGTCAATTCTGATGTCAATGATGACAGAGATTTAAAAACAGTTAAAGTTGATTTAAATAATTGAAATTGCAAACTAAAAAAACAAAAGCTTTTATTTATTGTTATTGAAAAAAGTGATATATGCAAAGCAATTAACTTTAATGAATGAATGAATGAATGAATAGAACTAGCTAGTTTATACAAGGTGAGGAACCAACAAGGAAAAAAGTCTAATTTATCAACTCAATAAGTGGGACAAGGAACCAAGACATGCCTCCATCTAGTGCACTGCATAAAACCTCCAGTCAGAGCGATCTGCTCCAATGTACTGCACAGGATCAAATGCTAGAAGAGTATAATTAAAATATTCCTCATTAAAATGTTTTGCACCAAAAAATAACCAGAATATAAACTTTTTTGGTTGGCATGAAATTGAAATACTGATATATTAACAAAGAAATTTTCAAGAGGAAGATAAGTGGTTTTTGAATATTTTTGAACTCTCTAGGACACAGCCCAGCATAACCTTCACAGATGAAATTTTGAAGTGCAAAGTAAAATTTATTATCAGAGCACATACATATCACCACATACAACCCTGAAATTCTTTTTCCAGTGGGCACGCTCAGCAAACCTATAAAACAGTAACTATAAACAGGATCAATGGACAACAAAGTGTGCAAATGCAAATATAAATAAATAGCAATAAATAACAAGAGCATGAAATAACAAGATAAAGAGTCCATAAAGTGAGATCATTAGCTGTGGGCACACCAGAAATAGAATGAGTGTAGTTATGGGTTCAATGCCAAATTCACTGACAGACACAAGGTTGATAAAAGAATGTATTCAAATTTACTTGTTCTGTTGCGTTGTGAAGTTCATTATTGTCAATGTTTTCAATGAAAGCCAGTTACTTCTAAATTACATTTAAAAATCTGCCCTCGCAAAGTGAGCTAAAAATATCCCATTGAATCACTCAAAAAGAATGGAAGTATTATCCCGTGACGGTTTGACAAACTAACATCCATGGAACTGCAGGCCAGTCAGCATCTATGGAAAAGAGTAAACAGACCGATGAAGGGTCCTGACCCGAAACGTCAACCCTTTTCCATAGATGCTCCCTGGCCTGCTGAGTTCCTCCAGCATTTCATGTGTGTTGCCTTGGATTTCCAGCATTGCAGATTTTCTCATATTTGTAACATCGCTAAATCTCATTAGGGTTATGGGACCTTGTTCTGCATGAAC
This sequence comes from Hypanus sabinus, assembly GCF_030144855.1. Classification (NCBI taxonomy): domain Eukaryota; kingdom Metazoa; phylum Chordata; class Chondrichthyes; order Myliobatiformes; family Dasyatidae; genus Hypanus; species Hypanus sabinus. The sequence continues at coordinate 173,697,986 of NC_082706.1, forward strand.
ATTAATCCTAAATTCTAAGAGCAAATATAATGTATTTTATTGACTGTAAAGCATCAGCAATATCTTGAAGTTGTAAAAGGTGTTAATTAAAAATTCTTTCTAATCCAGATAAATGTCGTAGGATAATTTGTATCATTTCAGTCATACATAGTTAAAACTTAAATAGCACTATTTTTAAGTTATGTCTAAAATTGAAACTAATTAAGCAATTTGCTTCATTACACAACTTGAAACAATGACATTTACCAGCTGAACTAAAGTGGAAAGCACACATGGCACTTTTCCTTTGTTTAATCCCAATGATCACGTAACTGCAGTTGAAAAAAAATAACGTGCTACAAGTCAGCTATTTCATCTTTGACCTCTGCTTTGAATCCATGCAGGTGGTAGAGCCCTAAGGCTGTAACCTTTACTTAAAAGATAAAGCTCTAGAAATGTTGTGATTCATTATATACCTGTAACTGAGAGATTGTTAAAGGGTATCGGAATAGTATCCAGGTCACATTTTCACTGCATGGTGGAATGGTCAGAGATCCTTCATATACCCAGTAGTCTCTCAGGAGCGGATCTAAAGCATTTACAAAATATTAGAAATTGGAGACATTCACTTTATACAAATTACCTCGCTTGATTTTTTTTAATTAATTTGAATTATATTTTAAATATTGTAAATAAAAACTTACCAGGAAGTAGTGTATTAGGATTAAAACAAGGAATGGTTTTCAATTTTCCCTAAAAAGAAACAGAGCCACATTATCATTTAGAAAAAAATTCACACAGCAGTTAAATTAAGATATACTCTTAGAGGTTCATCCAGAGTTGATAGCTGTGAACACACTATGAGATAGGGATTCAGGTGTTCCTGTGTCCTTGTGAGGTTCAATATCAATGAGTTCAATGGAATCAATTTTACAAACTGACACAAAATGATCTCCTAACAGTTCATAATTCAGAGCCAACATTTGAAAACAAATCCAAATAATCTCATAATAATTCTCCCTCACTTTATTTTAAAGTTCATCTATAAAATTTATTGTAAAATTACTGTTACAGTTCATTTGCACGCCTTCTTCATCTTCTTCTAAAAATGTCAATTCCATCTGGGATATAGTTCTATTATCCTTCAATTGTCCTGTGAGAAAATGCTCACAGGAAATGTGACAGGACCACTTACTCAACTCTTCACTCAACCCCATCTTTCCTGAAGTCCAGAGACAGAAGCCAAGAAAAGCCTGAAGTCCATTTCCAATTCCCTTCTTTAAGTATTTGAACTGATTGAGGGGTGGTTTGGCAACCAACATAAACCATCAACCCTGATTTTACAGCTATATGTTTGCCACCTTGTTTCATAAAGAGTCCACTATATTCTGCCAATGTCACCATCTCCATACAAGAGGACATGGCTTTAAGGCAGGGTGTGGGAAGTTCAAGGGAGATATTAGAGGAAGGTTTTTTACTCAGAGAGTGGTTGGTGAGTGGAATGCACTGCTTGAGTCCGTGGTGGATGCAGATACACTAGCGAAATTTAAGAGACTACTAGACAGGTATATGGAGGAATTTAAGCTGGGGGGGGGTTATATGGGAGGCAGGGTTTAAGGGTCGACACAACATTGTGGGCTGTAGGGCCTGTATTGTGTTGTACTATTCTATGTTCCATTGCATCTGCTTTTAAAAGGACTTCATCTTAACTCAACCTTAGATTCTCCTCTAACATGTTGAAAGTGGCCTTGACTATGTCTATTCCATTTCTGGCACATGTATTCTCTCTCTTACATAAATAATTCCAGGATTAAACAGAGTGTCATATGAAGAGCGTATGATGGCTCTGGGCCTGTCTTCACTAGAACTTAGAAGAATGGGGGGGTGACTTAATTGAAATCTACCAAATAGTAAAAGGTCTTGATAGAGTGGTTATGGAGAGGATATTTCCTCATGTGAGAGACTCTAAGACCAGAAGACACAGTAACAGAATGTCCCATGGACATTCATATTAATGATTCATGGACAGAAAATAAATATAATACCACAGAAGAAAAATAATGAAAAGAAAATTTGCTTTTGAAACTATTTTCACTTGACTGGGGATCATTAGCATATTGTGTAATACATATTTATAGAGGTTCAAAACATCATTAAATATCACATTCTGCAGAACACTAACAATTGAAACTTCTGTTGAGAACCATCTATCTGCTCCCCTTGGAAATTAATGGCGAGGCCGTGTCCATGGTTGAGTCATTCAAATTCCTGGAGACTACCAGTACCAGTACGTCGATGTGGGACATGCTCGTTACACTTATCACCAGGAAAGACCAGTAGAGAACATTCTTCCTATGCCAGCTTAGGAAGCTTAACATCTCAGGATGTATCTTGATGAATTTCTATTCAGCCATCATTGAGAGTGTTGCGACCATCTCTATCACCGTTTGATTTCCCGCTGCCTCCTTCCTCTCCAAATTCAGGTTGCAGCAGGTGGCTCATTCGGTGGAGAAGATCATTGGCCATTAGCTATCAACTTTAAAAGACCTGTTGATCACCAGAGTGAAGAAAAGCACTGTAAAAAAAAATCACTGCTGATGCTACCTATCCTAGCAGTCACCTGTTCTCCAAATTGCCATCAGGGAGACACTACAAGTCCATCATGATCAGGACTACACATCATCTCTGAACTTCCTTTCCTGTAGCAATCCAGCCTCTCAACAAACTCACTAAAGTGTAACACCCTGACTGCACAACGTCTAGCCAACAGTAAGATTATGTGATTCCCCCAGTGGGGAACTTGCAAGCCAGCTTGACTTTCAGTAGCCTCTCCCACTCCAACCCCCACCCCACTCCCAAAAGCATAACATTTGATATTTGTTAAAATAACGGTTTTGATTTGAAGACATGCAATTATTCAAAATTTTAAACTTAAATCCATTAAAATAAATAAACAATTGAAAATCTAAACTAACCATCACAATTCTTCTTCTCCATTGAAATAGAACAGGTTCAATATGACATTAAGTACATGTGGATTTGACATTATAAATGGTAGTGAATTTCATAAAATGTCAGTAAACTATTGACCTCAACTTTGGGACTTTTACATTAGAGTTTGGATCCTTCGGTTGCTTGTTCAGTGAAGAGACAGTTATTTAGCCCCACAAAAACAATAACTTTCCTCCAATCCAATGATTTCTTTTGCTAGGAGAGTGCAGCAAGTCTTCCAGCTCGTGATGCAAGTTTATCTCACTAGGTACTTCCCCAGTGTAAGCATAAAGGAAATGACTAGTTGCAGGATGAATATGATATTTCTTGGAATGGAGTTGTCTGTAGCACTTTATGGCAGATAAGCATCCGCTGTTGCTAAATACTTTTCCACTTCAAGTGATGAAGCTGTAGGTTTAAGTCCCATTTCACAGAATCAGATTTAATTATCAAGTGAACATCGACATACACAGTGAAATGTGCCATTTGCAGTAACAACCAACACAACCCAAGGATATGCTGGAGTCAGCCCGACAAGTCATCACACATTCTGGCACCAGAAGCTCAGCAGAACACAGAACACAACAAAACTACACACAAACAAAACAACAGCAGCGAAACAAGCCCCTTTCCTCCCTCATACACACAGTTCTTCAACTTCAGGACAGGCTTCCAGCCTTCAAACCCCAGGCTTCAACTTCCAGACTACCAAACGACTTTCGGGTTCCAGTTTTCAATACTGACCATTGTACAAGACAATGATGGGAACACAAAATCCGGATGCACCTACGCTTGTGCCTCACAAAGCCTTTGGGTACAGAGCAGAGGTCTGGTCTGAGGACGTTCTTCATCACCCGTCCATGTCCCTGGCCTTTAAGCACGGAATGTGGAATGGAGTTCTGAGCCCTAACCTCTCCACATCCCTGGCCCTAAACCTAATTCCTCTCTCCATCCCCAGAACCATCCCTATGAACTTAAAAACCAATGAAGTCTGAGCCACAGTCTCAATGGGGACCACAGCTCAGTGCCATCTTGAAAAAACATATCCTGTCCCCTTAAAGAAAACTTCTATTCTGTGATCCTGGGTTCTGAGCACAAAATACTGACTGAGTGCTTGATTGGCAGAGACGATGTTCTTTACATAAGGCATCAAATCAAGAAGTAATCTGTCCTCTTAGATAAGTGTATCCTTGATAGCATGGGTTACATTTTCTGCTCAACCAACATCACTAAACAAAAAAATTCTGCTCATTGGGTAATGAGCTCACTGCTGATTTTTAGGATATGACTGTGGACAAATCAAATGTTACATTTCCTATATCACCAATGTGATTATACTCAGAAGTACACTTGGGCTGCAGAGGAATAAGAAGAACAAGATAAAATTGATGTGCAGCAGATTGTATTCCTTTCTGGTGTATCATTTGCCATTTCAGTGGAAGCTAGTTACTGTGGCCTGAGAAAGAGCAAACTGATGAGCAGCCACTGTACTCCCATTGTGCTCAGTGAATTATGTATGAGTTTGTTACTGAGAGTATAAGACACAGTAAAATTATTGAAATCAAAGCAGAGCCAGTTAAATATGTTCTTTCTCCAGACAGCAGTAGGCTATGTGACCTACATAGTTCAAGCTGGATTTTTATTATGTCAACTCCTTTTACATAATTTGTTCCTTGCCCAATTAAATGCCACTTTCCTTTTTCATATTTGCATTCATAAACCCCGGTTGCCTGCACTGACTTCCTCTATCTAATTTATATCACAAGATATTTTTGTTCTTTTGGCAGGAAGGTAATTTACAGCTTACCTTGTATTGAATTTCCTGAAGGATTTCCGTGACTACCTTTAGACCCACGTGCTCCTTTCCAATCTGTGTCAAATAAAAGTACACATTTACCATAAAACAGCGAGAAAATGTAAGTAAATAAAACATAAGACGTTCACACAGCCACATGTGAATTGCCGTATATTCACATATTCCATTGATTTTTGTATATTCCATGTAATGAACCTAAATCTCGTCCTTCACTTGCTTTGTCTACAGTATGTCACCACGTATCAGTAACGAACTAAACACTAAGTCACTGACTAGAAATAAAATACAGTTTATTAAGTTGCCATGCAGATGCTAGTTTTAAAACCAAAACAACTACATCATGAATTGGAACACAAGGCCATAAGACACAAAAGCTGAATTAGACACTCGGCCCATTGAGTCTGCTCCGCCCTCCACCACTCCACCACTCCATCACGGCTGATCTGTCATCCCTCTCATCCCATTTTCCTGCCTTTTCACCATAACCTTTGACACACTGACTAATCAAGAACCTTAAATATACCCATGACTTGGCCTGCACAGCCACCTATGGCAATCAATTCCACAGATTCACCATCATCTGGCTAAAGAAACTTACCCTCATCTCTGTTCTAAATGCACATCTCTCAATTCTGAGGCTGTACCCCCTGGTTCTAGACTCCCCCACTATTGGAAACATCCTCTCCATAACCACTATTCAGACCTTTCAATATTCAATGTTTCATTGAGATTCCCCTCTCATACTTCTAAACTCCCATGAGTACAGGCCCAGAGCCATCAAATGCTCTTCAAATATTAAATCTTTCATTCCTGGCATCATTCTCGTGAATGTCCTCTGGACCCTCTCCAATGCCACCACATCTTTACTTAGCTAAGGGTCCCAAAACTACTCATAATATTCCAGGAGCGTTCTGATGAACGCTTTAAAAAGTCTAAGCATTACATCCTTTGCTTTTGTATTCTAGTAGTCTCAAAATGAATGCTAATATTGGATTTGCCTTCCGAACCGGTGACTCAACCTGCAAGTTAACCTTTAGAGAATCAAGCACAAGAGGAATCCCAGGTCATGCTGTACCTCTGATTTTTGAATTTTCTCCCCACTTAGAAAATAGTCCACTCCTTTATTCCTTGTGTCAATATACATGACCAGGCACGTCCCTACATCATATTCCATCTGCCATTCCTTTGCCCATGTCCCCAATCTAAGTCCTGCTGAAGACACCTTGCTGCCTTAACACAGCATGCCCCTCCAGCTATTTTCATATTGTCTGCAAACTTGGCCACCAAGCCATCAGCTCCTTCATCCAAATCATTGACATGCAATGTGAAAAGAAGTGGCTCCAACACCAGCCCCTATGGCACACCACTAATCACCAGCAGCCAACCAGAAAAAGGCCCCCCTTATTCTCACTCGTTGCCTCCTGCCAGTTGGCCAATCTTCTATCCATGCTAATAATAGCTTTCCTGTAATACCATGGGCTCATTTTAGTTAAGCAGCTTCATGTATGGCACTTTGTCAAAGGCCTTCTGAAAACCAAATAAACATCCACTGACTTTCCTTTTTTATTCTGCTTGTTATTTCCTCAAAGAATTCCAACAGATCTGTCAGGCAAGATTTCTCCTTTAGAAAACCATGCTCTGTGCCTAAGTTATCTTGTGTCTCAACTACTAAAAAACCTCACGCTTAATAATGGACTCCAACATCTTTCCAACCACTGAAGTCAAGCTAACTGGCCTATCATTTCCTTTCTTCAACCTTTCTCCCTTCTTGAAGGGTGGAATGACATTTGCAATTTTCCAGTCCTCCAGAATCATTTCAGAACCCAGTGATCCTTGAAAGATTCTTACTAATGCCCCCACAACCTCTTCAGCTTTCAAACTCTGAAGTGTACTCCATCTGGCCCGGGTGACTTATCTACCTTCAGGTCTTTAAGGTTCACAAGCACCTGCTCCTTGATAATAACAACTACACTCATTTGTGCCCCCGATTGAATTTTTTTAGGATGTGACTGCATGATTGCTTTTTTTGAAGATGTGACAAAACACATTCATGAAGATAGAGCAGTAGATATAGTGTATATGGATTTCAGCAAGACATTTGATAAGGTACCCCATGCAAGGCTTGTTGAGAAAGTAAGGAGGCATGGGATCCAAGGAGACTTTGCTTTGTGGATCCACAACTGGCTTGCCCACAGAAGGCAAAGGGTGGTTATAAACGGGTAATACTCTGCATGGAGGTCGGCCAACTCAGGGATCTGTTCTGGAACCCCTACTCTTTGTGATTTTTATAAATGACCTGAATAAAGAAGTGGAGGGATGGGTTAGTAAATTTGCTGATGACACAAAGGCTGGAGGTGTTGTGGATAGTGTGGAGGACTGTCAATGGTTACATCGGGACATTGATAGGATGCAAAACTGAGCTGAGATGTGGCAGATAGAGTTCAACCCAGATTAGTGCAATGTGTTTCATTTTGGTAGGTCAAATATGATGGCAGAATATAGTATTAATGGTAAGACTCTTGGCAATGTGGAGGATCAGAGGGATCTTGGAGTCCGAGTCCATAGGACACTCAAAGCTGCTGCGCAGGTTGACTCTGTGGTTAAGAAGGGATACGGTACATTAACCTTCATCAATCGTGGGATTGAGTTTAAGAGCCAAGGGGTAATGTTGCAGCTATATAGGACCCTGGTCAGACCCCACTTGGAGTACTGTGCTCAATTCTGGTTGCCTCACTCTAGGAAGGATGTGGAAACCATAGAAAGGGTGCAGAGGATATTTACAAGGATGTTGCCTGGATTGGGGAGAATGCCTTATGCAAATAGGCTGAGTGAACTTGGCCTTTTCTCCTTGGAGCGACAGAGGATGAGGTGACCTGATAGAGGTGTACAGGATGATGAGAGGCATTGATGATGTTTATAGTCAGAGGCTTTTTCCCAGGGCTGAAATGGTTAGCATGAGAGGGCACAGTTTTAAGGTGCTTGGAAGTAGGTACAGAGGAGATGTCAGGGGTAAGTTTTTTTATGCAGGGTGTGGTAAGTGTGTGGAATGGGCTGCTGGTGACGGTGGTGGAGGCAGATACGAAGGGTCTTTTAAGGGACTCCTGGCCAGGTACATGGAGCTCAGAAAAACAGAGGGCTATGGGTAAGCCCAGGTAATTTCTAAGGTAGGGACATGTTTGGCACAGCTTTGTGGGCCGAAGGGCCTGTATTGTGCTGCAGGTTTTCTATGTTTCTATATAATGATCACTGTCTCCTAGGAGACTCTTTTACCCTAAGCTCTCTAATCAAATCTGGTTCATAACACAACACAATCCAGAATTGCCTTTCTCCTAGTGAGTTCAACCACAAGCTGCTTTAAAAAGCCATCTCGTATTCATTCCACATATGCCATTTCTTGGGATCCAGCACTAACCTGTCTGCATATTGAAATTCCCCATGACCATCATAACATTGCCCTATTACATCCCTTTGCTCTTTCACATCTTCATTTATATCTCACAACCTAACTGCTTGTGGGCCTGTATATTGCTCCCATCAATGTCTTTTTACTGTTGCAATTTTTTAACTCTACCCACAAAGATAGACAATAGATAACAGACAATAGGTGCAGAAGTAGACCATTCGGCCCTTTGAGCCTGCTCCGCCATTCTGAGATCATGGCTGATGATCTACTATCAATACTCGGTTCCTGCCTTGTCCCCATATCCCTTGATTCCCCTATCCATAAGATACCTATCTAGCTCCTTCTTGAAAGCATCCAGAGAATTGGCCTCCACTACCTTCCGAGGCAGTGCATTCCACACCCCCACAACTCTCTGGGAGAAGAAGTTTTTCCTTAACTCTGTCCTAAATGACCTACCCCTTATTCTCAAACCATGCCCTCTGGTACTGGACTCTCCCAGCATCTGGAACATATTTCCTGACTCTATCTTGTCCAATCCCTTAATAATCTTATATGTTGCAATCAGATCCCCTCTCAACCTCCTTAATTCCAGTGTGTATTCCAGACAGTCCGGACATCCCAGGATTAACCTCGTGAATCTACGCTGCACTTCCTCTTTAGCCAGGATGTCCTTCCTTAACCTTGCAGACCAAAACCTCCCAACAGTCCTTGCAAACCCGCTCACAAGGATATTGATCCCCTAACATTCAGATGTAATCCACCCTTTCTGTACAGGTCATACTTTCCCAAGAAGAGATCCCCATGATCCAGATTAAAGTCTATAGAAACTTTTAGATGGAGTTCAGAAGCAATAATCATGCATTTACACTCAACTTTTTTAAATATATTCATCTACATACTTACTATTCCAGTGAAGCCAGGAGGGAAGCTCTTCCCTTACCCATTCTTTAGTCAAATATATTAGTAACAACTGAACAATTACGAGGCTAAGTAATCTTTTCACAGGTCTCTAGGTAATGATGGTGTGAGGGAAGGAAAATATGAAACAAACATTAAAAAATGTATTGTGCACAAGTATTCCAACAATAAGGTGAGAGATAGGCTGGGTTGAAGGAACATAAGAAGATAAGAGATAGGAGCAGGAGTAGGCCAATCGGCCCCTCAAGCCTGCTCCGCCATTCAACAAGATCATGCCTGATCCAATCTTAACTCTAGTTTTCACCGAATCCCACAAGGCAACAGTGCCAACCAACAGGGCACCATGCCACCCATTTTATTTTATTATTCATCCCGCCCAAACCCATGTGATCACCCGGAGAGAAAAAAAAACGATTTGCCAATTGAGGAGAAAAAATCTGGAAAATTCCTCTCCGACCCATCCAGGCTATCGAAAACTGGTCCAGGAGATCACATGGCTGATCTAAACCTAGCCTCATGTCCACTTACCTGCTCGCTCACTGTATCCCCTAATGCCATTTTTATCCAGGAAAATGTCTATCTCCGTTTTGAATTTATTGAGTGTAGTAGCTTCCACAGCTCTCTGGGGCAGTAAATTCCACAGCCCCACTTCCCCAATTTCTCCTCATCTCAGTCCTGGAACGGCATCCCCTTATTTTAAGATTATGCCCCCTAGTCCTAGTTTCACGCATCATTGGGAACATTCTCCCCGCATCCACCCGATCAAGCCCCTTCACAATCTTATATGTTTCAATAAGATCGCCTCTCATTCTTCGGAACTCCAATGAGTAGGGTCCCAATCTACTCAACCTCTCATCATCCATCAACCCACCCATCCCCAGAATTAACCTAGTGAACCTTCTCTGCACTGCCTCGAGAGCCAGTATGTCCTTTCTTAAATATGGACACCAGAACTGCATGCAGTACTCCAGGTGTGATCTCACCAATACTTGGTACAACTGCAGTAAGACCTCCCTGTTCTTATACTCCATCCCCCTAGCAATAAAAGCCAGCATTCCATTGGCCTTCTTGACCACCTGCTGCACTTGCATACTAACTTTTTGTGTTTCCTGCACCAGGACCCCCAGATCCCTTTGCACAGAAGCACTTTCCAGTTTCTCTCCATTTAGATAATAACTTGTTCTATTATTTTTCCTGCCAAAGTGCAAGACCTCACACTTGTCAGTATTATATTTCATCTGCCAAATGTCTGCCCAATCACTCAGCCTATCTATGTCCCCCTGCAGGGTTTCAATGTCCTCCGCACTCATTACACTCCCTCCCATCTTTGTATCATCAGCAAACTTCGATACGTTGCACTTAGTCCCTTTCTCCAAATCATTAATATAGATTGTAAAGAGTTGGGGTCCCAACACCGACCCCTGCGGAACACCACTAGTCACCAATTGTCAATCTGAGAATAAACCATTTATCCCAACTCTCTGTTTTCTGTTAGAAAGCCAATCCTCCACCCATGCCAGAATATTACCCCCAATCCCATGATTTTTTACTTTAAGTAATAATCTTTGGTGTGGCATGTTGTCAAATGCCTTTTAGAAGTCCAAATGCACCACATCCACTGGTTCCCCTTTAACTACCCTATATGTTATGTCCTCAAAGAACTCCAACAAATTTGTCAAACATGACTTCCCTTTTGTAAAGCCATGCTGACTTTGTCCTATTAAGCTATGTTTATCCAAATGCCCTGTGACTGTTTCCTTAATTATCGATTCCAACATTTTGCCAACCACAGATGTTAGGCTAACTGGCCTATAATTCCCAGCCTTCTGTTTATTGCCCTTTTTAAATAAAGGAGTTACATTAGCATTTTTCCAATCTGCTGGGACCGTTGCCGAGTCCAGCGAGTTTTGAAAAATTATCACTGATGCATCCACAATCCCAACTGCCACTTCCCTTAAGACCCTCGGATGCAAGCCATCCAGTCCAGGGGATTTATCCACCTTCAGTCCCATTAATTTATCAAGTACCATTTCCTTGGTGATTTGAATCGTAGTTAGCTTCTCTCCCCCTAGAGCCCCCTGTTTATCCAGTGTTAGGATATTTTGAGTGTCCTCTACTGTAAAAACTGATACAAAATATTTGTTCAGTGTTTCCGCCATCTCTATGTCCCCTACCATTAATTTCCTGGTCTCATCTTCTAGGGGACCAACATTTACTTTAGCCACCCTTTTTCTTTTTATGTAACTATAAAAATTCTTACTATCTGCTTTTATGTTTTTTGCCAATTTACTTTCATAATCTATCTTCCCCTTCTTAATCAATCCTTTTGTTATTTGCTGCTGATCTTTAAAAGCTTCTCGATCTTCAATCTTCCCACTAGAAAAATGAGGCAGGTTGCAGAAAATTGCAAACTTCGGCTTTTGGTTTTAGTTTTAATACCCAAGTCTCCATAGCTGTACTTGACCATCATCTACAAGAATTCTGACCCAATTCTAAATGCCTTTGGGCTAACTGTCAATCACTGCAGAATTAAGCTTTTCATTTAGTCATATTGCTCATGATAATTTGCACACAGAGTCTGATGAACAGGTTCAGCAAGATGTGCCACAGCATAATAGGGCATAGCAGAAGAACAAAGAAGTGATGTTTCAAGAGGTGTTAAGGCAAGAATCTCCTTTCACCATCATTTACCCTATATATACTGGTATGCAAAATTTTGCCTTGGTTACTATCCAATCAATACCTTTTTCCTAAATTCCCATACTTAACACACCTACAGAAAAAAAAAACTTCCCTGCTTGCATTCATTCCTCACCGGAAGTTGCATCTGTATTTGTAATTATTCTTCCTCTCGGCCATGTGGACTGCTGCTTCCTAACATCATGTGCACTATAGTGCCAGGTATGACAAGGCTGAGTAAAGTTTGATTTTTGAGGTGAGACACCATCTGGCTTGATAGATTATATATACAGTCAACCAATGTCACATTCTCGAGAACTCAAATTTATTTTAAAATGGGACATGTTAAAATTAACTACAAATATAAAGCAACATATATTGTTAATAATTACAACAAAACTATTTTTGCTGGATGACATGGCGACAGAAATGTCACAAGCAGCCACAAGCATCAACTAGGAGGGGCATACAAGGCATATCATCCAAGACTTCCTCACCCTAGGGTTTATAGGAATCTTTTTTGATGGCTGAACTTCTCTTATATGCAATATCTACACATGTTTGGCTGAACCTGAGAATCCTCACTGAGATGAAATCTACACCATACCCTAGTTTTCAGTTCCATCGGTACTCGGGAAGGCATTCAAGCTCCATATTCAAACAGAAAATATAGTCCACTTTTATTTCAGCCCATAGGAGCAGATCAAGGATCTGCTAGCTTTGCAGGCATTTGCAGATTGCACTCAACAGTTAGCTTAGCAACCTCTTGTCAGGAGGTATTGACTGTAGTCATGGAAGATCTCATGATCCCTTTGTACCAGGATGCTCTTCACCAATCTGAGCAGGTTCTTTGAATACTATCCTTTCCTGGAACAGACATAAAGAAACAAAAGCACTTCTTGGGGAACTTCACAAATTAAGAATACAATTGTTATGGGAAGTTCAAGGTCAGAGTTAAGATAATACAAAAACTCCTCAGATATTAAAGTCACTACAATGCTGCAGGAACTCATCAGGCCAGGCAGCACCTGTGGAAGAGAGTACAGTCGACGTTTCAGGCCGAGACCCTTCAGCAGAACTGGAGAAAGAAAACCAGATGAGATGTCAAGTAAGAAGGTGGGAGAGGAGAGGAAGAAACACAAGTGATAGGTGAAACCAGAAGACAAGTGAGAGGTGAAGTTGATAGATGAAAGAGATAAAGAGCTGGAGAAGGGGAAATCTGATAGGAGAGGACCGAAGACCATGGAAGAAAGGGAAGGGGGAGGAGCACCAGAGGTAAGGAGATAAGGTGAGAGAGGAGGAAAATGGGAATGGGGAATGATGAAGGGGGGAGACAATTACAAAAGGTTTGAGAAACCATTGTTCATGCCATCAGGTTGGAGGCTACCCAGACGGAATATAAGGTGGTGTTCCTCCATCCTGAGTGTGGCCTCATCGCAACAGTAGAGGAGGCCATGGACTGTTAAAGTCACTACTTTAGTTTATACCTCCTGGACTCCCTCTTGACCCTAGCATGAGTGAACACTTACTCTAGCTGCAAGCTCCCCTCCTAGTCACACACTACTGTGGCATGAAAATGTGTGATCATTCCTTATTCAGCGCTGGATCTAGGCTCTGGAATTCCATAAAAAGGCCGTTATTTCAACACAAGTATACTGCTCAAAAAGCCAGTTCACTGACACTATCAAAAGCAATCAGAAATGGTCATTAAACATCTTAGCTTTGCCATAGAGTATCCACATTGTGAAAAAAGATTATAACAATATTTACCTGAACAAACAAAGCAATGATCGCGATTCCATTTTTCTTCCCCATGGCCTCATCAATGCTATTGAACAAAGTTGAGTTCCAATGGATAAGATGAAGCTGAAAAATATAGATATTATACAGATCAGAAAGTAATCTTTGTTATAAAAAAACAAGATATTTGAATTTGGAAACCTTAAGTCAATCATAATTTTAAAAGTATTTTCTGGGTCTGAAGAAACTAATTAAAAATCTTGTACTCAGATGAAAGGATACTAATACAGAATGGAAACAAAAATAACCCTGACTTTCCTGTGTCACATTTGTTGCCAGAACACAACAGAATCAGATGTTTGTATTTCATTCATGCTGCAGCCCAACTCATGGTAAATCAGTGAAAAACGTGACCCACTGCAGCTGTTCAAAGGGTCAAGTTCAATAAATAACTTCACCAGAAATAGCAAGAAGATTCTTTGAGAAAACGCATCTGTTCATGATTTAGAGACCCACTGTTTTCACAGGGGAATGAGCATAGTAAAGCAAGCAGGCTGTCTGAAAATAAGCAACACAGGCATTTCAAAAGTCAGTGGAAAAAAAATGTGTTCATGCTATCACTGTCAATGCAACAATCCCACATATGGCAATAAGTTGTGAAAAGAAATTCATCATAGGAAAAGGAAATTCAGACATCACTTCCAAGAAGACAAGCAGAATTCATGTCAATAATCTCCAGCCTAAGTGGTTTAAAAGTTTAACACTAAAGTGACAGCCATATACATTCACGTAGCCTTCATATGCTAATACTCCTTAACACTCATCTGTGACTACATCAAAGATTCAAAGGTTCATTTTACTATCAAAGCATGAATGCAGAATACAACTCTGAGATTGCCTTCTCCAGACCGTCATAAAATAGAGAAACCCATAGAAGTGATTCAAAAGTTCATTTGTTATCAAAGCATACAATTTGAAATTCTTCAGTTCTGCAGGTAGCCATGAAACCAAGAAAGAAACGAAAGGCAGCAAAATCATCAACCCCCAAATCCCTCCTCCTGCACAAACAAAATGAACAAAAACAAAACAAGAAAGATTGGGTGAAAAACACAGAATATAAAAATCTAATAAGACTGAAAAAAAAGTCTATGGTCCAAGTCCACATCAAAAATGCAGAAAACCTGGGTAACCAGGAATATTATACGCAGGTGCCATCTTGAAAGGAAAACATCAGTTTCCTCCACAACGAAAAGAAAAAGAAACCGGAACTTGCAAACCCCAAACCACCATCCCCGCCCCCCCATCAACCCTCCCTCGCACAAAAACAGATCATCGAAAATAACAAACAGAATGAACCGATATGAATGCGACTTTGATCCCATCCCAGCATGTTTACCCTGTGCAATCTTCTGGGAAGGCTGTGATGATAATAGCGTCAGCTTCATCATTTTGTGAGCCTTGTAGAGCAACTGCAATTCTCTGCTGACACCCTCCAGCAAAGACAGCTTAAATAGTCTTAAATATTTAAGTCTCAAACAATTAAGCCTTCCTTCTATGATAAGAGTGGATGCTTTAGATCATCTTAATGTTAGCGTATTTCATTTGGGAAATAAATAATGAGTCCCATCGTAGTCCATTTTGATTACTACTTTCTAAAAGAAATGAAATTGTTAGTATGGATCATCCCCTTCTAAATCCATGTGGACTTCCACTAATTCAGTCTTTGCATAAATAATTTCAAATTTACTCCAAATAAATACTTATCTTGGCTATGTGGACTAGGAGAAAGATTAAAGAGGAGTGAGCCTGCCAGTATCTGTTTTCTGAGCCTTTTGAATGGTGGCTTAATATTTGTTTTCTTTCAAAGTACTTCAAAGGTGTCCTTCAACATTTTTAATTTGCTCCACCTTTGGAGATTTTCTTGCATTGAATCCATTTAAACCTCTTGAATACTTTGATTTGACACGGCAAATATCTGGCATACCTGTTTTGGAAAGGTCACGCTGTATGAATTGGCAATCTATTGAAGTAAATCTATACGTCAGTAGTCCATGCCCTTTACTAACTATACTGTAATAGGAAGAAAGATAATTATCTTTTTCTTAGTCCTTCCACATTTTTATGCTGACTACTCTTGGCTTCTGCGAACCATTTTAAAGTAGTTAGAGTCATCTAGCACAGAAACATACCCTTTAGTCCACTGAGTCAGTGCCCATGTAAATTAATGCCACTTAATTTTCTCTACATTGTCATCAAACACCAACCACCCCACCACCACCACAAATCAAAATAGGAGGCTGCTCTATTCAAAGCAAAGTCTTTTTTCTCAGAGAGTAGTGAGGCTCTGAAATTCCCTGCCCCTGAGGGTGGGGAAGGCCAGATCATTAGATATATTTAAGGTGGAGATGGACAAATATTTGAAAAATCAGCTGGATAAATGGGTTATGTGAGGTAGCCATGTTTATAGCCAAGAAAACTATTTATTTGGCGTAAATTTGAAATTATTTGCACAAAATCTGAGTTAGTGGCAGTCAACTTATTTAGAAGGGGATGATCCATACTAACCTGTTCTATTTTTTTTTAAGTTGTAATCAAAATGGATCATGACAAATGAGTGTGAGGTATTGCATTTTGGGAAGTCAAACTAGGGTATGACTTTCACAGTGAACTATAGAGTGCGGAGGCATGCTGGGGAACAGAGATCTAGGAGTACAAGTATATAGATCCTCAAAAGTGCTGTCACCCGTAGACAGGGTGGTGAAGAAGACATACTGGCCTTCATCAGTCAGAGCACTGAGAATGGAAGCTGAACAAGACACATGTTATGTCACAACCAGAGTACCATGTACAGTTTTGGTCACCCTGTTATAGAAAGGGCAGCATTAAGCTAAAAACAGAACAAAGAAGATCTATGAGAATGCTTCCAGGGTGCAGAGGCCTGAACTCTAGAAAGAGGTTGAGCAGGCTAGGACTTTTATTCCTTGCAGGGTAAAAGACAGAAGGGTGATCTTATAGAGGTGTATGAGATCATAAGGGGCATAGACACATGAATGCACAGCCTTTTTACCAGAGAAAGAAAGTCAAGGACTAGAGCACAAAAATTTAAGGTGAGAGGGTAAAGATTTCAAAAAGAGATCGGATTGCAACTTTTTCCAAGTGAAGGGTGGTGGTTGAGGCAGGTACAATAACATTTAAAAGACATGAGGCAGGTACACAGGTAGGAAACTTTTAGAGACAATTGTGACCAGTTTAGATTTTAAATAAAACTCACTGTACAGAAATGCTCCAACAGCATGGTAAGGGATGGGCATGGACACTGGGCTGAAGGAACCAGTTACATGCTTTGCTACTCTATCACCCCGTCAATGAAATGAGGGTTGAGCAGAACTGGCAGAGAAGAGATTTGAGTCCAGCAAACATTAGCTGTGGTCACAGTGAATGAGGGGACTGGCAGCTCCTATTTTCTTGTATACCAAATTCTTTGGAATGTAGAAGGAACTGGAACACCTGGAGAAAACTCATATCATCATACAGTGTGCAAGTGCCAGAGAGCCTGATAAAAGGTCAGATTGAACTAGGGCTGCACCTGTAAGGAAGTAATTCTACTCACTGCACCTCTCTGCTAACACTTAGCAGAGTGATCACCTTCTCGTAGGACCACCCAGGAATATAGGAAATTCATGCCTGGAGTCAGAGGATGTAGGCATGATACTGTGTGAGTACTTTTTGTTACTTTTTTCCCCCAGTGTATGCTGAGAGCACTGAGACACATAACATGCTTGTGCATATTGAGATCAGGAGGGAGGTAATATCGGGTCTTTTAAAGGGCATCAAGATGGATAATACCCCAAGGCCAGATGGATATACCCAGTTATCAAAACAGGCACTTGTTTGGGTCTTGACAAAGATTTCTCCAGTAAACAGACAAAATCTGAAGGGTAGGCTATTGCTCAAGAAGGGAAATACAGATAATTACAGGCTAGAGATACTCACACCAGAGGCAGACAAACTTTTAGAAAGGATCAAAGTTCAAATTGAATTTATTATTGAAGTACATATATGCCACCATATACAACTGTGAGATTCATGTGGGCATACTCAATAAATCTATAGAATAATAACCATAATAGAAACACTGAAAGACCACACCAACTTGGGCATTCAATCAGTGTGCAAAAGGTAACAAATAGCGCAAATACAATATGAAAGAAAAAATAATAAATAAAGAGATAGATAGATAGATATATAAATAAATAAAGCGAGCAAGCAATAAATATCAAGAAAATAAAGAGTCCCTAAAAGTGAGTCCATTGCCTACAGGAACATTTCAATGAAGTTGAGTGAAGTTATCCCCTTTGGTTCAAGAGCCTGATGCCTGAGAGGTAATAACTGTTCCTGAACCTGGTGGTGGGAGTCCTGAGGTTCCTGTACCATCATCCTGATGGCAGCAGTGAGAAGAGCGCATGGCCTGGGTGGAGGGGATCCCTGATGATGGATGCTACTTTCCTGCAACAGAGATTGGTATAGATGTGCTCAATCGTGGGGAGGGCTTTACCCATAATATCCACTACTTTTGAAATGTTTTTCATTCAAGTGCATTGGTGTTTCCATACCAGGCTGTGATGCAGCCAGTTAATATACTCTCCACTACACACCTACAGAAGTTTGTCAAAGTGTCGCTGAATCTCTGCAAACTCCTATGGAGGTAGAGGAACTGCTAAGCTTTCTTCATAATTGCACAGTGTGCTGGGTCCAGGAACAGTCATCCAAAATATTAACTCTGAGGAATTTAAAGTTGCAGACCCTCTCCACCTCTGATTCTCCAATGAGGACTAAATCATAGACCTCTGTTTCCTTCTTCTGAAGTCAATAATCAGCTCCTTGGTCTTGCTGACATTGAGTAAGAGGCTGTTGTTATGGCACCAGTTGGTCAGATTTTCAACTTCTCTCCTATATACTGATTCATCACCATCTTTGATATAGCCAACAGCAGTGTGTTGTCAGCAAACTTGAATATGGCTTTGGAGCTGTGCCTAGCCACACAGAAATGTATGTAAAGCAGGTAGAGCAGGGGGCTGAGCACACAGCCTTGCAGTGTACCTATGCCTTTTACGTGCATTTTGAAAAACATGGCCTGATTAAGGACAATCAGAATGGCCTTGCACAGGCTCTTACAAACCATAATGAATTTTAAGGTACTGAAATTGGTAGATGGGAGGGGTGATGGTTACCGGATGTTGTATACATGAATTTTACTAAGGCATTAATCAAGATCCCTCATGGTAGGCTGAAACATGGGATCCAATGGTGACTTCCCCATTGAAGACAGTGGAAGGGTGTTATTCTGGCTGGAGGTCCATGACCTGTGGTATTCGGTGCTAAGGCTATAATTATTAACAATGTATATAATGTTAGTATGTTACCAATCTATGACTTGGATAACACTGTTGACGAGTGTTTTTGCAGATAACACAAATATTGGTGGAGAAGTGCAAAGAACTATTGAAGAACTATTGAGAAGTGCAAAGAACTATTGAAGAACACAGCAAGATATAAATTAGTCAGAGGTTGAGTTCAAGAGCCACGAGATACTGTTTTGCAGTTCTATAAAATCCTGGTTAGACCACACTTGGAGTATTGTGTTCACTTCTGGTCACCTTATTCTAGGAAGGAGGTGGAAGCTTCAGAGATGGGGCAGAGATTTCCAGGATACTGCCTGGTTTGGAGACAATGTCTTATGAGGACAGGTTGAGCGAACTAAGAGCTTGCTATGTGGGGGTGGGGGGGTGGTGACTGATGTTAGAGTAGGTTAAGAGGTTAGCACAAAGGGCCAAAGGAACCAAAACCATGTTTACAAAAGATGAAAGCCTTTCTGAATACATTGCAGAACTGTGCATGCTTTCCCAGTACTGTGTCTTTAGAGATGGACTTTCTGATGCATTAAGGGACAGGCACTGTCAAAGCACTCAAAAGAGGCTACTGTCAGAAAGAGACCTAATCTTAGAACAAACATTGACTATTGCAATATCATTAGAGACTGCAGCAAAGGATGCAACAGAACTACAGAAAAGGAGTTAGATGTGAAGTACACAAAATGTCCCTGACTGGTGCAAAAAGCCAAAGATGTTATCAATGTGACAAATCCTCCCATGTTGCAAATGACTGTAGCTTCAAAGAAAAAGTCTGCAGAAAGAGGCACAGACAAGGTCACATGGAGAGAGTGTGAAGACAGACAAAAGTACCACCAAGTGAAAAGTCTCAAACACAAAACTAGGCAAATGTGTAAACTTACCGACTGTAAAACAGAATCAGACAACGTAGAGTCTGACAAAGGTGAACTGTCATGCCTCGAACTGCATAGTATAACTGAAGCAGATCACAAAATCATCTAGAGCACAACAGATATGTCCAGTGTAAAACTGAAAATGGAGTTTTGTCCATAACTACAGAGGCTCACTACAACAGATAGTTTTCTAAGATACCATTTTAGGAGACCTCAGTGTTGCTAAAAAATAGTCTCCCCAAAGGCAAACTGAAAGTAAATGTGATGTATGGATGTCAGTACTTTTCAGACATGATTGTTGAGAAAAATACAACTAAATTGGCACTCAATCAAAGCTTTCAGTGAATCAACAGGCAACAGTAGCCCAAATGGTAGCACTAACCGGAGACTGGCACAGCTGCTTAACGCTAATGAGAAGATGCTTGAGAAGGGGATTGGTAAACTCAAAGAAATTAAGGCCAGAATTGAACTGCATGAAACAGCAACACCAATATTCCATGAAGTGTGTCTCGTGCCTTATGCACTACGTCCTAAAGTACACGCTGAGCATCAGAGTTTGGAGGCATGTGGAATTCGTTCCCAGGTTGAGTGGAGTGATTGGGTCATGCCCACTGTCCCGGTGATCAAGAAAGGGAAGGGCAGAGGTGTTCGCATCTGTGGGGATTTCAGTGAGAGTCAACCCAGTTGCTGTGTACTGTGCAGTATCCCCTGCCACGAATAGAAGACTTTTTTGCATCTTTGGCAGGTGGGAAGAGGTTTTCAAAGATTGATTTGTCACAAGCCTATCTGCAAGTGGAGACTGAGGAGTCACGTTGTTCCTACAATCAACACTCTGAAGGGACTATTCCAGTGTAATTGTCTTGCCTTTGACATCGCATCAGCTCCAGCAATTTGACAAAGAGCAATGGACCAAGTGCTCCAAGATATCCCAGGAACACAACGTTACCTTAATGTCAGCATTGTGACCAGCAAGGATGAAGAAGAGCACCTCCAGAGCTCTGGTAAAGTGCTTACCAGGCTGAGTGAGTGTAGTCTGTGTGCAAAGAGAGTGAAATGTGAGCTTGTCAAGAATGTAATCTCATATTGTAGATGTCATTGTCAAGCATGGCTTACATAAGGCACAAGAGAAGACTGAATCAGTGCTACACGCACCCAAACCTGACAATGTGTCACAACCTGGGTGATGCACCATCAAAAACTATCCAAGACATGAGGCAAGATATTGGCTTTTATTGACTGGAAGAAAGAACAAGCAGCAATTGACCACCATGCTACATCCTGGAGACGGAGAGGCAGGGCTCAGGCCCCAATCGCCTTTATACTGGGGTCTGTGGGAGGAGCCACAGGAGCAGTCAGCAGGGGGCATATCCAGACAGGTGTATGTAGTTCACCACATTCACCCCCCCCCTTTGTTTTAAAAGAGAGTCCCCATGGGGCGAAGTTTCTGACAAGTATATTTACAGGTTAAGTCTATCAGGCGGTCGAATCTGTCGCTGCGATCTACGTAGCACCGGCTGTGATTGCACAGGTGCCGGTGGTGATTGCACCGGAGACGGTGGTTGTACTGGTTTCAGCCTAACTGGAGGTGTCAGCCCACTAGGCATCAGTGATCCCTCGGGTGGCAAAGATCTGCATGGAGGGCGTATAGCTGGTCGAGCTGTGCGCTGGTACACGCTCCCTGGGATAGGGCATCAGGGGGCTCATTGAGCCTTCCAGGCTGGTACAGGATATCATAGTTGTAGATGGAGAGTTCTATTCTCCACCGCAAAATTTTATCATTTTTGATTTTGCCCCGCTGTTGGTTGCTGAACATGAACGCAACTGAGCGCTGGTCGGTCAGCAAGGTGAACCTTTTGCCTGCGAGATAGTGCTTCCAGTGCCTAATAACTTTCACTATGGCCTGGGCTTCTTTCTGCACCGCGGTGTGCCGAATTTCAGGGCCTTGAAAGGTACGAGAAAAGAATGCTACTGGCCTGCCTGCCTGATTGAGGGTATCAGCCAGCGCGAAGTCGAAGGCAGCACACTCTACTTGGAAGGGAATGGCCTCGTCCACCGCATGCATCGTTGCTTTGGCAATGTCCCCTTTAATGCGGCTGAAGGCTGCGCGGGCCTCGGCAGAGAGGGGAAATGTGGTAGACTTGACCAGGGGGCGGGCCTTGTCTACATAATGGGGGACCCATTGGGCGTAATAGGAAAAGAAGCCCATGCACCGTCTGAGGGCTTTGAGGGTGGTGGGAAGACGGAGTTCTAACAGGGGGCGCATACGGTCGGGATCAGGGCCAATGACCCCGTTCTCCACGACATACCCAAGGATAGCGAGTCGGGTGGTTCCGAAGACTTGTCCTTATTATAAGTAAGGTTCAGGGCTTTGGCCACTTGGAAAAATCGTTGGAGGTTGGCGTTGTGATCCGTCGAGTCGTGACCACAGATGGTGATATTATCCAGATAGGGAAATGTGGCCTTCAGTTGGCACTGGTCCACCATCCGGTCCATTTCCCTCTGGAAGACAGAGACACCATTTGTGACACCGAAGGGGACGCACAGGAAGTGATAGAGCCTGCCGCCCGCCTCAAAGGCAGTGTAGGGGCGGTCCTCCGGGCAGATGGGGAGCTGGTGATAAGCGGATTTCAGATCTATTCGCGAGTACACCTTGTACTGAGCTATCTGGTTGACCATATCCATGATGCGGGGTAGGGGGTACGCGTCAAGCTGCGTGAACCTATTGATGGTCTGGCTATAGTCCATGACCATCCTATTTTTCTGTCCGGTCCGGACAACAACCACCTGGGCCCTCCAAGGACTTGTGCTTGGCTCAATGATCCCCTCCCTGAGCAGCTGCTGCACCTCTGACTGAATGAAGGCCCTGTCCCCCGCGCTGTACCTCCTGCTTTTAGTTGCCACAGGTTTACAGTCGGGGGTCAGGTTGGTGAACAGCGGTGGGGGAGGGATCTTGAGGGTGGAGAGGCTGCAAGTGGTGTCAGTAGCGCAGCTGTCGGCATGGTGCTGGGTGGGATGTGTGGGTCGGTGTGTGTATGCGGTCAGTAGCGGGGTATGTGATGAAGTCCCACAAAACTGAGGATCCCTGACAGTGAGTGGTGGGAGGAGCCCATCATATGCCATAGTCACACTTTCGAGGTGGCTCTGGAAGTCCAGCCCCAATAGCACAGGCGCGCACAGTTGAGGCATGACCAATAGCACAAAGTCCCGATATTCTGTGGCCTGCACCACCAATGTCACTACACAACCCCCCCCCCCCCCCCCCGGATGTCTGTGGAATATGACCCAGAAGCCAAGGTGACCCTCTGGCTTACCGGCCGTGTCACGAGTCCGCAGCATTGCCCCGTGTCTGGGTCAATAAAACTCTCAGTGCTGCCCGTGTCAAACAGGCAGCTAGTCCTGTGCCCCTCCACCAGGATGTCCATCATTGACCTTGCAAGCTGGTGTGGGACGCTTTGGTCGAGGGTTACGGAGGTCAGAGTTGAACCGCCGTCTTGGTGCCCATGAAGCACCGGTGAGTCGGGGGCGGGGCGAGTTGGTGCTGACAAAGATGGCCGCCCCCATCCGGGCATGCAAGATAGCGGCCCCCATGCCTCGCACGAGGCGGGCAGGCAAGATGGTGGCCCCCATGCCTCGCACGAGGCGGGTAGGCAAGATGGCAGCCCCCATGCCTCACATGCAGCGCTGCCCAACCCCACCCGTGGTTCAGACTTACAGACCTTGGTGAAATGGCCCTTCTTCCCGCAGCTGGAGCAGGTCGCTCCTCGGGCCGGGCAGCGTTTTCGGGGGTGCTTTTCGACTCCACAGAAGTAACACTGTGTGGACTTGCAACTGGCAGCAGCTGTGATCGGTTTCGGGGAGTTTGTGGACTCATGACTGGCAGCAGTGGCGGTGAATTCGCTCGCGGGTGAAGGGATCCGAGGTGTCCACGGGACCGGCGGGGGATCGCGCGGCTGGACAGCGTCAGCGTTGTGCAGAGCAGACTCCAGCGTATCGGCCATCTCGATCGCCAAGCATAAGGTAAGATCGGCATTTTCCAGCAGCCGCTGGCGCACGTACACTGACCTGATTCCCGTAACGAAGGCATCTCGTACTAGCAGCTCCGCATGTTGTTCCGCCGTCAGACCTTTGCGGTTGCAAGCTCGCACGAGTGTCTGCAGGACTCGGAGAAACTCGGCGCTCGACTCGTCGGGTCGCTGCCGCCGCATTGCTAAGCGATGTCTTGCGTAGACGGTGTTCACCGGCCGCAGGTATTGTCTTTTGAGGGCGTCCAGTGCCCCTTCGTAGGCCGGCAGGTCCCTGATAAGTGAGTAAACTTTCGGGATGACTCTCGAGAGGAGAATTCTGTGCATAATAGTGGGCTCAGTCGCACGAACCTCCTCCAAGTATGATTGGAAGCGTCCAAGCCAGAGTTCAAAGGCAAGAGCTGCTTCTAATTTTTGGGGCTCCAAGTCTAATTTTTCCAGATGTAAAATACTTTCCATGTTTTAAAACTTCCAGTCAATAAAATTGATGCACCATCAATAACTCTCCGAGACGTGAGACCAGATATTGGCTTTTATTGACTAGAAGAAAGAACAAGCAGCAATTGACCACCATGCTACATCCTGGAGACTGAGAGGCAGGGCTCAGGCCTCAATCGCCTTTATACCGGGGTCAGTGGGAGGAGCCACAGTAGCAGTCAGCGGGGGGTGGGGGGGCAGGTCCAGACAGGACCTGTTCACCACACTGGGTCATACTTGGGCCTTGTAAACTGCTACCACCAGCTTTTCCCCAAACATTACTACAGTGCTGCGTCCATTGAACACATTGTTATAGACAGAATCAAATTGGGAATGGTCAGAAAGATGTGAAAGACCATTCAGGAAACAAAGAGATTAATATAATCCAATGAACTGCTCACCCATTATGACCCATCCCTGTCCATCTGGCTGGTGTATGATGCGACCCTTATGGCACTTTGTAACCCATTATGACAGATGGATCTGAACGCCTGATTGTGTTTGCTTCATGATCACTGATGAACACTAAACGCAACTATGCGCAGATTGACCAAGGGGCCCTGGTCTAGTTTGGGGAATAAAGAAGTTCTACCACTACCACAATGGACAGAAGTTTATGCTAGTGACAAATCATTAGCCCTTTGTGTCTATTTTCAATCTCAGGAAGGGAATTCCAGTGATGACTGCTACCCAGTTACAACATTGGGCACTGTTCCTAGGAGCCCACTCATATGACATAAAGTTCAAGGGCACCAATCAACACATCAATGGTGATGGCTTGTCACATCATCCACTACTGACAACTGAACAAGACAAGTCTTCATACTGTGACCCAGCAGAAGTGTTCCACACACAATTGGAGGGCTCGTCGCCAGTAACAAGTTCTGAAATACAGAGGGAAACAATAAATGGCCCAACGTTGTCAAAGGTCTATGAAATCACCATATAAGGATGGCCAGCTCATGGTAACCCTATGTATCTAGAGTGCTCAGCGAGGTGAGACCAACTGTCAATACGTCAGATCTCATGTTGTGGTTCCCTCTAAACTGTCCACCAGGGCGTTGAAAGATCTGCATGAAAGATCTGCATCCGGGTACAGCTAAGTCGAAGAGTCTTAACTGGAGCTATGTGTAGTGGCCGGGAATAAATAAACAGATTGAAGACTAGGCTAAAACCTGCTCTGGATGCCAAAAAGTTCAAAACGCACTCCCACAGGTACCATTACACCAGTGACTGCGGCTGTCATCTCCATGGCAAAGAGCACACATTGATTTTCCTGGGCCATTCGTTGGCTCCATGTTTCTGATTGCTCATTTGAAGCGGGTAGAGGTTATACCAATGAAGTCAACCATCTCAGCAAAGGCTGTCTTCAAGGACGATCTTCACCAGAAACAGCTTATCAGGACAAATTGTGAGTGACAACGGACCACAATACACGTCAGAAGTTCAACTGTTCATGAAAAAAAATGGCATCTGACACCTCACCACCCAGCAACAAATGGGTTGGAAGGTTTATCCAAACCTTTAAGAAGTACATTAAAGCAATGGAAAAGGAGGACATTTCTCTACTGCACAAGGTGACAACTTCCTTTTTTGTGAATCGGAACTCTGTTCATGTGACGACAAATCAAACACCTGCAATACTGTTCGTGAACAGGAATTTGAGATCTCACATAGACCTCCTGAAACCAGATCTATGGAGGGAAGTGCAGAATAAACAGTTCAGCTAGTTGCCCAGTGAAGATGCAAGGAACTTCGAGATTGGACAAGAAGTCTTAGCACGTGATTACCAAGAAGACGAGTGGACACCTGGTAGGATAGCTACAAGAAGTGGAGCACTGATGTGCACAGTGGATGTTGGAGATCAGACATGGAGACGTCATGTGGACCAGATACTGAATGCTCAACCAAAGAACACACCTGAGTCAATTACATCCAACAAGACATTACAGTTACCAGAGCAAACATGAGGAAATCTGCAATAGTAAGAGATTTGAGATTTGAAAGAGATTTCAAATCTCTTACTGTCTTTCCTTTCGGTTAGTCCTGACGAAGGGTCACGGCCCAAAACGTCAACAGCGCTTCTTCCTATAGATGCTGCCTGGCCTGCTGTGTTCTACCAGCATTTTGTGTGTGTTACAGTTACCAGACTTTACAGTGACGATCATGTCACTGACAGCAACATGACACAGGAAACCAAGAACATAGTTTTAGCAAGACAGCTACCAAACCTGATGCCTTTCCCAGGGTCCAGAGGCACAACGAGAATTTTATCATTGACAAGGCACCTGGCAAACTTGATGCCACTCAACAGGTTCAGTGGCGCTATCCCGACAGAAACAGAACGCTACCCAAAAGACTGAACCTTTGGAAATGTGAAGTTAGTTATGGACTGTTAGTATGGAAGCATGTTTATTTGGAATATGGGTTTATGAAAGGGAAATGTAATGTTTTGTACATATACAGTTTTATGTTGTATTAATCTACATTTCCAGGCTGCCTCCAACATAATGCAAAGCTATTCAGGATGCAGCGTCCAGTTTCTCACTACCAACTGAAAAATACATTGCAAAACACTAAAAGAAGTATTAATCCAAATAACGCACATGAAATGCTGGAGGAACTCAGCAGGTCAGGCAGCAAAGAAAAAGAATAAAGAATCCTGATGAAATCCTGCTGTCCGTTCACTCTTTTCCATGGATGCTGCCTGACCTGCTGAGTTCCTCCAGAATTTTGAATGTTCTTTGGATTTCCAGCACCTGCAGATTTTCTCATGCTTATTAATCCAAATATTCTTTTGAGCCACTTGGTAAGGACCGCACAATGAGTGTCAACAATCAAAAGAAAATTAACTGTATATTATAATGTACCAAACTTCTTTTCAGGAAGAGGCAGTATTTCTTATTTTTGGCTGCAAAGAAATAGACTTCTGAAATAGTAAACTCAATTGCACAAACAATTCACAAATATCCTTTTTGGTGTAGCACCTACCTCCATAGGAAATGCTTTAAAATTAACCGTATGCTCAGAACCACGCTGGTTCTCTTTACCCCAGTGAAATCGAACTTCATGCAATTCATATTCATGATTTCCAAGCAATGGACCGCCAGTCAAAACTGCAATAGAAAAGTAATTTAAAATAAAATGCAGCTTTAATTTGCAGTTAAGTTGTTTGGACACATTTGGTGAGAAATGCAGTTGCATCATTCTCCATTTTTGCTCATCTTATTCATGAGGTCTCTGTGGGTTTGAAAACCCCAGCTGGAAAGTTGACATCTATTTTTGTATTACACGAGAAAGAACAGCTTTATTAGGTGCATTGCCTCAGAGGCACCCATGAGGTAATTTTATCCAAATTACAGGTGCTAACCTCAAATGAGTGAATATCTATAGTACACCCAAAAGGTTATTTTGCAGGTAGAGTCGGTGGTGAGGAAAGTAAATGCAATGATAGCATTCATTTCAAGAGGTCTAGAATACAAGAGCAGGGATGTGATGCTGAGGCTTTATAAGGCACTGGTGAGGCCTCACCTTGAGTTTTGTGTAGAGTTTTGGGCCCCTCATCTTTGAAAAAATGTGCTGGCATTGGAGAGGGTTCAGAGGAGGTTCACAAGGATGATTCTGGGAACAAAAGGGTTATCATATGAGGAAAGTTTGATAGCTCTGGGTCTGTACTTGCTCGAATTCAGAAGGATGAAGAGGGATCTCATTGAAACCTTTTGAATGTTGAAAGGCCTAGACAGAGTAAATGTGGAAAGGAAGTTTCCCATGGTGATGGAGTTTAGGACAAGAGGGCACAGCCTCAGGATAGAGGGGCAACCATTTAAAATAAAGATATGGAGAAATTTCTTTAGTCAGAGGATGGTGAATTTGTGGAATTATTATGTCAGGCAGCTGTGGAGGCCAGGTCATTCTGTGTATTTAAGGCAGAGTTTGATAGTTCTTGATTGGACAAGGCATCAGAGGTTATGGGGAGAAGGCTTGGGAGTGGGGCTGAGGAAAGGAAAAAAGAATCAGCCACGATTAAATGGTGGTGCAGACTCGATGGGCCAAATAGCCTAATTCTGCTCCTATGAGCAGAATTCTCCTCTTATAGTATTGTACCAGAAGTTTGCTCCAGAGTTTGCATATAAATTACAGACCCACCATCATATAAAACACCATATAAACTTATTTTGATGTCATTAATGGAAAATACTAATGCTTATATGGCTTCTGTGGGTTTGCAAACTAGAAAGTTGAGGCCTGCTTCTGCATTGAGAGACCACAACCTTATCTGATGTATTGCCAATGAGGCATTCGTTATTTTCCCCAAGTATATCTCCATTAAATTGTTTTCTTAACGTTAACTCTACCCTTTTATTCCAATTTCTTCCCCCACTTCAAAGTTTACAACCCAAACCTCCTCTCTCCCAAATTCCAATTATTCCTCCAATTCAGTACAGCCAATCCCTATCACAGACTCAGGTATTTTTTCCCCAAAGAACTCACTTTCTGGTTTATCATCCTTAATGACCAACCACCAATCTATTCTTCAATTCCATTCCATTTCTCCATATAGTCTAAATCTCTCCCCACTCCACACCCAATCCCTGTCAAACCCTCGCCCAAGGTTATGGATGCATCAAGTTCATCCTTGATTTCTGAAACAGCAGAACTATAAGAGAATATAACATTGTTTGCAATCAGTGCAAGATCTTTTCTTAAGCCTTGAGTGCAATAGCAATTTCTCTAAACAAAGCTTTGCACAAAATAGATGTACAACTCGAAAAACACGCTTAAGACTCATTTTTAGGACAACTTAGAATTTCTAAGTGACTAACTTTTACATATTTATCCCAAGTTTATTTACACTACGCCCACTAATAGTAAAATATTTATAAAGAATTTTAAATTTGAACGGAATACACTAAAAGCTGCTCACAGAAACAAAACTTCAGTTTTCTTTTTCAGGCCATAAAGTGACCTAGAAACAAAGCTTTGAATCTATCATTGAAAAGTTAAGTCTCTACATTCATCAGTAATAGAGTTAAAAATAGTGTGTTAATTGAGTGCATTAAAACCCAAATATGACAAAAGACCATGCAATTAATTATAGATTTTAAAATTTAAATTACACAGCACTTTCCTCGTTAAGTATACAAAAATTTATAAAAGCCTGAACAAATTATCTTCTAGGTTGACATGTCCTACTTGAATCGATGTGGTTCTTTTTTTGTGACACATCATAACGAGAATTCTTATGGGATAACTCAATATGGATCATAAACTAGGTGAATTATTTTTGTTCAACTTGGAGCATACTGAAATGATTCCTTATCTGACCTTGTCACAATTAATCATCAGCTAATTACAAGTGGTGGGTGAAGCTACCCTGGACCTATTACACTTGATCCTCCTTCGGGGCACCATATTTTCGGAACCATTTGTTTCCCAAAGATGTATCAAATTAAAGCACTTTGTGTTGCTAAAGAAATCATTTATTTTTTGATAGGGAAACAAGAGTTCTGGCCAATAGTTATCCAATAATTAACAGCAAGTAGCATAAATGATGTTATCACAATGTAGATTTTAGGGATTATGCACAAATTGGTTGCCATTTTTGTCAAAGTAATATCAATCACTCTTCATGCTTCGGTACATCTTGGCAAAGTATAACTGAGAAGCTGAATGAATAAAACTGAATCCCAGGTAGATTTTGGTTTGATGAGAAACTACTCTATTCTCACAAGACTGCTGTTATTAATGGCAGTAATTCTGCAAAGGAACAACTGGAAAATTCCCGAAGGTATAGAATAAGGCTATTGCTTCTCAAAGTCTTCACTAAAATTAAGAAATACAGAACATGTTAGAACATTAAAAAAGACAATTAAATGATGGAATGACTCAGGCAGAATAGGGAAAACTGCTTCAGACTTGTCATAGTGACATTACTTACAAAAGTTATCAAGACGTGTATATACTATTCAAGGTTGAGTGCTCCAGGCTCATGACCAGAAGCGCATGTATCACGGAGTGTCACAGAATAATACCAAGAATGTATTTGGATAAATTAGCACTCCAATCCAAATGTTGGCATTTTGGATTGCATTGAAAGATTGTGCTGCTTTGCAAAAATACTAGATAATTAATCTAGATCTGTACAATTATGTGAAGATGCACATTTTTTAATAAGAGTTGACAAGTATATTTGTAAATATTGATTTCATAAGAGGGTGGGCTATAGTACAGGCAACTACAATATTACAATGGTGGAGGGGGGATTTGCACAAACTGTTCAAATTGCGTTTTCAGTAACGTGAAGCTGGACAATCAGCACATGCTTCAAGAAACACAAGCTGAAATTAATTTTGTGCTTATATATTTTCTTCCTTGGACGAACTCAAAGTTCAAATTTTATTCCAGTGTGTATCTCAAGTTTACTCAAATAGCCCTAGCACAAGCATTTGCTGTATGAGAAGGTCAAAGTCCTATAACTCATTCATTCTTAATTAGCCAAAATCAGGATAGACAACAATGGAAGAATTAACAACAGAAATTGCTGAATATCTTTAAAAGGTCAAGCAACATCTTTCACCCTTACCTGAAAGAAATAAAATTATTTTAATATTGTTTCGCTCTCCACAGATGTTAATTGACCTATTATCTGCACTTTGTTTGAAAATCTATTTGTAGATTTTGTATAGTTTGATTTTGTGAATGATAATTTTGCTTTTGATAGCCAGAGTAGATTTTTTTGTACATTACAGTTATTATCTTTGAAGCCTCATGGATGAAAATAATTCCTTTTTCCTATACTTCACCACCCACTAAATACTTTTCATTGTAAAATTGGCAATTATGCAAAGCAGGACATTCCTCTATCATTCACTATACCTAGCATACTATTTTATTTACAATATATACATTATGTCAATATGTCATTACTTCTTCCATGAGCATAATGACAGTCCAAATATTTATATAGGGTCTAGAACTCCTTTGTGCTTTAGCAGCAAGATACTGGATAATCTTTAGTGGCTACAACAAGCTTGAGCATGTCCTTCTGCATGTTGGAGTATACCAGTCTCTAGCATTGGTCAAAAACAAGTCCTTTTACTCAAAGACCACCAAGGTTTGGACAGAATATAGCGCATCTCCCAGCCAGAATCAATGGTTTCCTCAGTACATATCCAACAGAGCTCCATATTCAGCAGCATCTCAGGATAAACCTCAACATCCTTCTCTAGATGTCGTTAAAAAGCACACTTTAGAAGGGAGGTGGACAATGGTGCAATCCACTCTGCAGCAATGTTGAGGACAACATGCACTAAGATGGGGAATCAGCTTGTAGATGAAGAATCTGATGGAGAACACCAAGCACTGGTCAAGTGATCTATGCTTATTTGAAAGTTTTGGTGATAAGGCATTCTGCTTTAATAGTCTGATCAAGGAACCACCTTTTCTCAGATGGCATTAAGAACATTCCATGTTGACGTAGCATTACAATGAAGGCATGACAGTGCCTCTACTTTCTTAAAGGTTTGCACAGATTTGGCATGACATCTAAACTTCTTTAGATGCACAGTGCAGAATATCCTGACTGATTGCATCACAACCTGGTATGGAAACACCAATGCCCAAGAACAGAACAGACAGTAAAAAGTGGTGGATGTCCAACACAGGAAAAGCTTTCCCCACCACAGCACAACCACAAAGAGCACTGCCTCAGGAGAGCTGTAGGATCCTGTACCTCCACCATGTTCAGTAACAGTTCTTCCATCAAACTCCTGAACCAGCATTGATAATTTAGACTTTAAGATATAGGAGCAAAACTGAGCTATTCAATGAATCGAATCTACTCTGCCATGCAATCATGCTTTATTTATTATTCCTCCAACCCCCATTCTCCTGCCCTATCCCCATAACCTTTGATGCCCTTACTAATCAAGAACCTAATAACCTCCACTTTAAATATGCCCAATGACTTGGCTCCGACTGTGGCAATCAGTTCCACAGATTCATTATCCTCTGACTAAAGAAATTCATCCTCATCTCTGTTCTAAAGAGATCTTCCTCTATTCTGAGGTTGAACCTTCTGGTCTTAGACTCCCCCAATAAAGGAATCATCCTCTCCACATCCACTCTATCTAGGCCTTTCAATTTTGATAGCTTTTCAAGAGATCACTTCTCATTCTTCTAAGCTCCAGTGAGTGCAGGCCCTGAGCCATCAAACACTCCTCTGATGTTAATCCTTTCATTTCTGGGATCATTCTTGTGAACTTCTTTATACCTTCTCCAATACCAGCTCATCCTTTCTTAGATAAGGGGTACAAAATCCCTCACAATACTCCAAGTGCAATCTGACTAATGCCCTAAAGCCTCAGCAATACATCTTCGCTTTTATATTCTAGTCCTCACCTAACATTGCATTTGCTTTTCTCACCACCAACCTAACCTGCAAGTTAACCTTTAGGGAATCCTGCACGAGGATTCCCACGTCCCTTTGTGTCTCAGATTTCTAAATTTTCTCCCCATTTAGAAAATAATCTACACCTTTATTCCTTCTACCAAAGCGCATGACCACACACTCACATGCGATATACTCCTGCCGTCACTTGTTTGTCCATTTTCCTAAACTACGTCCATCTGCAGGCTCTCTACTTCCTCAACATTACCTACTCCTCCACCAACCTTCGTTCATCTGCAAACTTGGTTGTAAAGCTCTCAACTTCATCATCCAAATCATTGACATATAATGTGAAAAGAAGCCATCATTACACCGATCTCTGTGGAACATCACCATTAGCTAACAGCCAACCAGAAAACTCCACTCTCTGCCTCCTGCCAGTCAGCCAGTCTTTGATCCATGCTAGTATCTTTCCTGTAATACCATCAGGCTTTATCTAGCTTAGAAGACTCATGTGCAGCACTTTGTCAAAGGCCTTCTGAAAATTCAAATAAACAACATCTATTTCACTCACCTCAACAATGAAATGACTCCATAAGCTATGGACTCTCAGGGACTCTACAAACCATTTTCTCAGTATGATTTATTTATTATTAGTAGTCCCTTTTTGTATTTGCACAGTTTGTGGTCTTTTGCACATTGGCTGGTTGTCAGTCTTTGTGTGGAACTTTTCATTGATTCTATTGTATTTCTTTGTTCTGCTGTGAATGCCTGCAAGAAAATGAATCTTGGAGTAGTATATGGTGACATATATGTACTTTGATAATAAACTTACTTCGTGCTCTGACTTTTGTTGTCAAATATTTTCCTGTTCAGGTTGATCTCTATGAGGCTCAAGTGGAATGCACAGTGTATATAAATGGAATATTTCATGGCACCTTAGCCAGCTCCATCCTTCTCAACACTGGACAAGTTGCATTGTATGAGGTACGATGCTTATAAAAACAGCATCTACACGCAGCCACACATATAGATGGCATGAGAAAGAGGGTTCCTCCTTCCCTGGAAATACATGCATCAGATCCCTGTGGATATGATCCACTTTGGATCCAAAGGTAAAGTTGAATTCAACTCAAGTGCCTGCTGCAACACAGGAGTAGGATATGAAGCAAACCAATGCCATTTATAGCAACAGCTAGAATACCATGCACAAGGCAACCAGATTCCTTCTTAACATTCAAAAGGGAATGACATTCCTACATCACCGATGTTTAATCCAGCAATCACCAACCTTTTCTGCACCACGGACCAGTTTAATATTGACAATATTCTTGCGGACCGGCCGACTTGGGGTGGAGGGGGGGGAGGTTGTTAATCACAACCAGAATACAGGTGATGTCAATTATAAGTCATCTATAAATGGCTAACACACTCAATTTTGTTTATAAAAGGGTTTATCTAATAAATTTAATATTAAACACACAGAGCATATTTTCCTTACATGAATGTAGTGATAATTCACTTATAAGTCAATAGCATCATAACATTTTAAGTAACGTTTGAATATTAAACACACAGCACATATTTTCCTTGTATGAACACATAAAATCATTACAAAACACCAATATCGCTGAATCAGTGGGAGCCCTGGGCTTGTTTCCCTGTAACAAGATGGTCCCATCGAGGGGTGATGAGAGACGGCAATACTCGAAGGAGGTTCCTTATGTCCAGTCTATTCCGCAATTTAGTTTTCATTGCATTCATTGCAGAAAACCCCGCTTCACTGAGATATGATGTTGGAAATGGATGCAATGTTTTCAGTTCTTTCTTGGCTATCTCAGGATATTCAGCCTCAACTTTGATCCAGAATGCCGGCAGAGATGTTATGTCAAACATACTTTTCAGCCCACCGTCATTTGCAAGCTCGAGGAGTTGATCTTCCCGCGCTGACATGGATGATTCACCGGGGACATTCACAAGTGGGTCATGGACCCGTTCCTTTGCACGTCTTGAGTCATTTGCGGTTGGGAAGTAACACTCGAATTCTGTCAACAGCGAAGATAGGTGATTGTGCACCAGCTGTGAGAAGGACGGTGCAGCCTCAGTCTCTCCCAAAATCCCAGCTAATGTTGGGAACATGTCAAATACACCCCTGTCCACTCGCCGTCCCCACAGTTCCAGTTTGGCTTTGAAAGCAGACACTTTATCTACCAACTTGAAGACAGTTGTCATTCTCCCCTGAAGTGACAAATGAAGTTCATTAAGCAGGTTGAAGATGTAACACAGTTAAGCGAGTTTTGCTATCCACTCCTCGTCATTGAAGTGTGCTGCCAGTGGTGACTTTTTTCCTGAAAGAAATCTCTGTAGCTGCTCTCTTAATTCAAAAACCCAGGCCAGGGCTCTCCTCCTTGATGGCCACCTGACGTCAGTGTGTAAGTGAAGACGTTTGTGCTCTGCATCCATTTCCTCGCAAAGCTGCTCAAACAGACGTGAGTTAAGGGCTTTTGCTTTGATGTGATTGATAAATTCAACAACATCACTCAATACACTGTTAAGATCAGGTGACATTTTCCAGCTAGCCAGCATTTCCCTGTGTATGACTCACTATGTAGACTGGCATTCAGGAGCAACCTCTTTGACTCAGGTAGTGAAACCAGACAGCCGTCCAGTCATAGCTGCAGCCTCGCCTGTGCATATTCCAACACAGAATGACCAGTCCAGTTTGCCTGACGTGTAGTCATTCAAAGACTTGAACAGTTCTACCCCAGTTGTGTTAGTTGGCAGCGGCAGTGCACACAACATATCCTCGTGCACATCGTCTTGAAATATATATCACACATAAACCAGCAGTATTGTCTTGTTGTCCACATTGGTGGACTCGTCGACCTGGATGGCATACTATGGTGACTCGTTAAGCCGTTCCAACAGCTGTGCTTCGATGTCCCCCGCTATGTCATCGATTCTCCTTGAAACTGTGGTGGCTGAAAGAGAAACCTGTGCCATCTTGTTAGCTGCAGCTTCTCCAAACAGTTCATGGCACATGTCCTTGGCAACAGGCAGAATCAATTCTTCACCAACAGTGAAAGGCTTCTTAGCCTTAGCAATACGGCTAGCCACTGAGTACGACGCTCTCAGAGCAGCAGCATTTGTGGAGGTGGTGGCTCTCAGCACTTGCTTCTGTCCCGCTTGCTCACGTTTTTGCCGCTCAAGAAACTCAACGGGATTGTCTTTAAGTGCAGGGTGCTTGGACTCAAGGTGTCGGAGCAGTTTTGAGGTCTTCATTCTCTCATTAGACAGCTTGTCTCCACATATCACTCACAGCGGGATTGGAGCGTGCGAGTCACCTGTCGCATTAAAGCCATTTTTATGTACGACTCGTCGTATTTTCTGTTGAAGGATGCTTTCTTTTGTTTTGCAGTCTTGGCCTAAACTTTCTCCATGTTATCATCATCATTAGGCCTTTTATGCCCCCACCACCTCTTCCAAAGAAACTCTCAAGCAACGTCTGTTTTTGACTCATCGAATAGTTGTAGGTTAATGACCGACTGATGACCCCACATGGGTAATGACCTCATGTGCGTTCAAGTTCAACAGTGGATGTGACAGGGAATGAGGAAAGGTGCAGCTGACTCATATCATTTCATATCGCCAAATCATATCATTTTCTCTCGGCCCGGTAGCACATCCCCGGTGGTTGGGGGCACTGGTTTAATCAACACTCAACACAGTTCTTGCAGCATACCCTGATTCCTCCAAACCGCATTCCTTACATCTTCAGGTAATCAATGTGAGTAGTGAAGGGAACAAAGGATTAGACACACCAGCTACAAAAGGACACGATCTCTCATTTGGTGCGACTGACTCTGATTGATAAGGCCTGTTCAAATTGGTTGCAGATGTTCATCAGTCTGCAGACCCATAGTGGGTCTGAGCAAAAGACAGCTATGTCATCCTTCTACAGAGAGACTCACAATGCTCAGAGAGAACACCTCTACTGCTCCTGTCCCTTTTGATGGATTCTGCAAAAGGCTCAATACTATACACAAACAAGCCGGAGGAGAGGGGCAGTCTTGCTCAACAATAGAGTTTTCCAGAAAATTCCATTTCTACCTGCTACCTTAAAATCTGTTACTGTTGTCCATTAATAGCAGTTACATCCAATTCAATGATTTCCATTCCCAAATTCCATGTGCAACTGTGTGTTGGACTTCCTGACCAACAAACCTCAGACAGTCAAGGAGCACAACCACTCCTCTCTTCCCATCATCCTAGTCTCAGGTGCCCCATGGGACTGTGTACTGAGCATCTGGCTGTGTACCCTGCTCAAACGTGACTGCCAAACACCCAAATAATCACAATCTCACAGCCTCAAGTGGGGCTCATCAACAACAACCAGAAGACAAAGATTCCAGGCAAATAATCTCTTCCTCAATGTCAACAAGACAAAGGAGATAGTTATCAACTTCAGGAGAACTCGCAACACCCACATCCTTCTTTAGATCGACAACACAGCAGTGGAAACTATGAGCAGTTTTAAACTCTTGAGAGTGCACACCTTCAACAATTTCTCATGGTCTCTGAACTGATTCTACACAGTCAGGAAAGCTCACCAACACCTCTACTTTCTGAGGAGGCTGAAGAGAACTGGACTTCACACATCTATACTCATTTCATTCTACAGATGTGCATTAAAGAGCATCCTAACAAGCTTCTTCACTGCATGGTTCAGAAACTGCACTGCAGGGAATGGGAAGGCTCCACAATGGGTCATCAAAGCTGCCGAAAATATCACCAGCACTAGCCTACTCACCATGAAGGACATTTATGCAGAATGGAGCTCGAAAAGGGCATGATGACATATACCGTCACCCTGCTGATGAACAGCTTGTCCCACTTCCATCAGGGAGAAAGCTACGTAGCATCCACACCAGGACCAGCAGACACAAAAACAGTTACTTTCTCCAAGTAGTAAAGCTACTAACCCACCCCTCCACGTCGTTAACCAAAACTACTTTATCATTCCCTGACAGTCACCTCAAGTGCCTTGGTCACTTTATGGACATGAAATCAATGTTACCGTATGTATTTACAGTCTCTGTCTTCTGGCATTATTATTGTGTTCTTTATCTTACTGCATTTTTTGTAGTGTATTCGATCCAGTGTGTAAAAAATATTTTGTCTCCTTTACGCACATACTGGAAATGACAGTAAACAACCTTGAAATTTGAGTCCTGAAGCTACTTGTGGAATTTACAATCAAAAGCCAAGTCCAAGCCAATTATGCAAGAATATATGACAACTAGAGAGCAATGCATTATATATTTGAGATGAGATGCATTCTATAATGAGTTGGAGTTTATTGCTCTGGGGAATGAAGTATATTGAATATTCTGGTAATATTTGAGTAATGTTGTAAATATATTGTTTGATTAAGCATTCTTTGTTAACATAATTCATTGTGAGTTATATGTAAGTAGTATATGAATGGTATATGTCATCATGCCATCATGTCACATGTGAACACCTCGCTAAAAAAAAGTTTTTAAAAATACTATGTAGACAAGTATCCCACCTCCTGTGTTTTTCTTTCAATTAGTTTCTGGAGTTACAAAATGTAACAAAAATCCTGTCAAAGTTTCAACCTCAGGAAGATAAAATTAAACAAAGGAAAAAAGAAATGCACAAATTAGTTCAAGGCATCTTTGCTTTAAAAATCAAAGTTATGGTCAAGGATGAGTCAAGCAAACATGCGGCAAGGTTTCAGTCTTATTTTTCAGTCATTGTTGCTAAGGTAGAACACTGGGGAATAGATCACAAGGCACAGGATAGATATACCCTACAGAAGAAGATGTTCTCAAATGCCATGGATAGGCAACTGTGGCTGACAAGGGGACTTAAAGACTGTATAAAAGCCAAGGAGAGGGCAGGCAAGGTAACAAAAGTGAGTGGAAAGTTGGATGATTGGGAAGCTTTTAAAGTCCAACAAAATGTAACTAAAAAAGCTTTAAGAAGGGAAGATATTAAATATGAGGGCAAACTAGCCAATAATATAAAGCAGGATATTAGAGGGTTTTTTTAACCATATATAGAGAGTAAAAGGGAGGTGAAAATTGATATTGGGCTGCTGGAAAATAATGCTGGTGAGGTAGTAATGGGGGACAAAGAAATGGCAGATGAACTCACTGGGTACTTTGCACTAGGCTTCACTATGGAAGACGCTAACAGGTCCGTGAGTTTAGTGGAACAGGAGTGAGTGCCATTGCTATTACAAAGGAAAAAGTGCTAGGCAGACTGAAAGGTCTTAAGGTGGAAACGTCATCTGGGGCAGATGGACTGCATCTCAAAGTCCTGAGAGGTTTCTGAAGAGACAATGGATGCATTGTTCATGATCATTCAAGAATCACTTGATCCTGGCATGGTCCTAGAGGACTAGAAGATTACAAATGCCACTCCTCTCTTTAAGAAGGGAGGAAGGTAATAGAAAGGAAAACATAGGCCAGTTAGCCCAACCTCAGTGGTTGGAAAATTGTTGGAGTCAATTATTAAGGATGAGGCTTCGGGTTAATGGGAGACTAATGAGTCAAAGTCAGCATGGTTTCTGTAAAGGGAAATCATGCCTGACAAATCTGTTTTGTCAACTTTCTCTGAGTAAGTAACCAGCAGGATGGACAAAGGAAAGGTACTGGGTGCCACTTGAATTTATAAGCATCTGATAAGTTGCCACACATGAGGCTGCTTAGTAAGATAAAATCCTATGGTGTTACAGGAAGAATACTGGCATGGATCAAGGAATGGCTGACAGGCGGGTGGTAGTAAGTGGGAATAAAAGAGGCCTTTTCTGGTTGGCTGGGACTAGTGGTGTTCCTCAGGGGTCAGTATTGGGACAGCTGCTTTTCACATTGTTTGTCAGTGACTTAGGTAATGGAAATGAAGGCTTTGTGGCAAAGTTTTCAGATGATACGAAGATAGGTAGGTAGTGCTGAGGAAGCAATGCGCTTGCAGCAGGGCTTAGAAGAAGTAGAAGAATGGGCAAAAAAGTGGCAGATGGAATACAGCGTTGAGAAATGTATGATAATGCACTTAGGTAAAAGGAACAATAGTGCAGACTATTATCCAAATGGGGAGAAAATTCAAACATCAGAGGTGCAGAGGGACTCAGGAGATCTCATGCAAAACTCCCACAAGGTTAATTTACAGGTTGAGTCTGTGGTAAAGAAGGCAAATGCAATGTTGGCATTTATTTCAAGGGGAATAGAATATAAAAGCAAAGAGATAATGCTGAGACTTTGTAAGACACTAGTCAGGCTGCAGTTGGAGCATTGTCAACAGTTTTAGGCCCCAGTTTTAGCTCGGAAAGGATGTGTTGTCATTGGAGAGAGTCCAGAGGAGGTTCTCGAGGATGATTTTGGGAATGAAGGGGTTAACATATGAGGAGTATTTGGCAGCTTTGGGCCTGTACTCACTGGAATTTAGAAGAATCTGGGGGAGGGGATCTAATTGAAACCTAGCAGATGTTTAAAGGACCAGATAGAGTATATGTGGAGAGGGTGTTTCCAATGGTGAGAGTATCCACAACTAGGAGGAACACCCTCAAAGTTGAGTGGTGACCTTTTATTATAGAGGCAAGGAGGAAATTTTCTAGCTAGAGAGAGTGAATCTGTGGAATACTCTGGCACAAGCTGCAGATAGAGGCCAAGTCCATGGGTATATTTAAAGCATAAGTTGATAGTTTCCTGATTGGTCAGGGCATCAAAGGATATGGCAAGAAGACAGGTGTATGGGGTTGATTGGGATCTGGGATCAGCCATGATTAAATGGTACAGCAGAGTCTATGGGCTGAATGGCGTAAATCCATACCAACTCATTATTGCAACACAGAGAAAGAGCTGCACTGTCAGAAGTGCTAACTTACAGCAAACCCACACTGTGACTGGGCAACTATAAATGATTCCACAACACCATTTTGAAAAGAAACAAGGAGATTATCCCTACTATCCAAATTCTCAATCAAGATTTACCAAAACAAATCAGAACTTCTTTTAAGCTTGTTGTGCAGATTGTTGTAGGGTGGTAGCCAATCAATAACTTCTATACTGCAATGTGGCACTTCTGACAAATGCTTTTAAGTTTACTTAAACGATGCAGAGCACAGTGCATATAAGATGTTTTCCTGATAATTCCAGTTCTTGAGATTTCTTATACTCTATATGGATCGATAGTACTGGACAGATATTAGAAAACCACGCAATACACAGCAAGAACTATTAGGTCTGAAGGTTGTGAAAACTCACCATGTTGGCAGATGAGCCTTGAAATTTGATATTTGGCAATGAAAATGCTAATGAATTATAGGTGCTGCATCAGGGACACTTGCAACATGACATTTTTATAATGAAATTCGAACTTTGTCCACTGACACCAACTTTACAATAAGCTATTCCAAGTATAGCTAAATTTAGCACCTGCTCTGAGGCATAATTATTTTTGTGCAAAAGTCAATTTTCTGTGGATTTGGGGGGGAGAAATGGATTTGCAAATATCTCTTTGTGCTTCATTTCTGGCAAAGTAACACTGTAGATGTTTTCATAACCTCACT
This sequence comes from Hypanus sabinus, assembly GCF_030144855.1. Taxonomy (NCBI): domain Eukaryota; kingdom Metazoa; phylum Chordata; class Chondrichthyes; order Myliobatiformes; family Dasyatidae; genus Hypanus; species Hypanus sabinus. The sequence goes on from NC_082706.1 coordinate 173,739,279, forward strand.
ACAAATAGCAAAAAAAGTCTACTGAAAACCACTTCTGAGCTTCGATTCAACCTACATTATAATCTGCGAATAACAGTTCTAAGAGTAAAATATATATTAGGAATATGAGTTAGTGCAAAAAAGAATCGTTCCATAATCTAACACAAAAATTAAAATATATGAAATTTTGCATACCTGATTTGGATTTCAGTAATATCCGAATGGTGTGACCATCATTAATTACTTCAGAATCACGACAGACCACATAATTTGAGGATAAACGTACGTCCAGTAGCGAAGGGTCATACTTTGCCTCCCTGGAGTTCAAATTTATCGGAGATTGATACACTCCATTAGCTGCAGGGAACAACAATCCCCATTCCACTCCTAAAATAGAATTGACGTAGATCCTTTCAAATATAATAAAATTAAAAGCCGTTGCAATAACCATATACGCACAGTTTTGCAGACTAAATGCAAGGCAAATTTGCTGTAATACTCAGAGACGGTTTATCTCTACACGTTACTATACCAATAATAATTGGACCTCGCAGACAGTTTTGCACAGCACTGACAATTAAGAAATCTCCTGAAATATAATTCATTGAATCAACATAAAGGTAAATTAATTATTACATGTGGGGAGAAACAGACTCTCCGCAAAGGAAACAAATCCGGAACAAGAACTATCTTTCAGGTTTATGGAGGGTATAATCAGCAGGCGGTTTCGTGTAATGTCAACTACCACGCTGCCACCGTTTTAAATGTTTTAAAAAGTTTTCAGTAGCTCACCTTCTTCATACCCCCAATCCAACCCTTCCTTGTTCCTGTCAGGCTCGGCTTCCTCGATAAAAGTGCAATCAGCCATCTGGAACGCTGCCCGGCTCCAGCTGCGAGGAGACCCGACCGCGTGCACGAGCACCTCCGCTGATGGTCGGGCGCGCGCAGGAAGCGACCGGCTCTCTACCTGACTCCCAGGCTCCGCTCTGTGTCCCAGCTGAAATATTACCTGGATTTACAGACGGACCTTGAAACTTCAACAACAACAACAAAAGCACAATAAGCCGCTTACCTAATATCGGAATCTAGGTGTAGAACAAGCAGTGATACATGTTATGTCACCTTGAAATATAACGCTTCCACTTTGTAAACTATTTGTACTGGTTCGAGTGTAGAGGTGTTTAAATGGAAAGCACATTAATGTAAAATTCAGGTTTATATTTTGAAACTATGAGATCTGGGTACTGCTCGTCTCATTAACTTTTTGCTATCCCACACCACCACCACCCCTACTGCCGAGACATGTCATGTGTTAACTCTTCCACTATGTCTGAGGGTTAAATCTTAAATGCTCCCTGGGCAGGCAAAAAAGGATGCGAATAAATGTTATTTTCTGCCTGTTTCAGGATCTTTAATTGGTTGATTTATAATCGTTCGCAGAATGGACCCAGTTAATTGACACCGTCAGGTTGCAACTGCAGATTTGCTCTTAGATTTCTGTTCATGGGCTTAGATTTCTGCAGCTATATAAACAAAGATTTAATACCATTCTCTCGTAAGTATAAATGCTGCCCCGAGCACTGAAACTTTAGTTACGGAACAAATACTATTTTATAGTTATTCTTTTAAGATTACTTTCGAATTACAGAGAATAGTGCAATTTTATAACAATTGCAGAAGCATTTCGCTTCTCCCTTACCTTGCGGCGACTTCCTCGATCGTGCCAGACCTTCGGTGAATAGTTTCAATCTCGCAGAAGGAAGTCAGATAACCGCACTAGCGACCCGAAAAGCAGAGAGCTCAGTTCTTTCTACAAAGTTATACTTACTCTCAAGAACAGGAGATCCCAGCATATGTGTGACAGGTACCTTGAAATGTATTCAAATCCTCTTACTTAACAGCTCAAATCCAACTGCTTAGACTGTGGGAGGTGTTACATTGTACCTCTGCATGATGAACCCAAACCTCAAAAGGCAGGAAAGAATACATCAGTACTTCAAACCAAACGGGAGGACCCTGCTGTACTTCCTTTGTGGTATGTAAATGGCTGACCATTAATTGGTCCTGCTATTAGCAACTCAGATAATGTAGAAACAAATTTTATGGCATCAGCTGTGCTTTACTATTTCACAGATAAACACATAAAATTTATCTTAGTTTTATCTGGTAAAATTGTTGTTTGACTTCTCCTGCCTCCACTACGCTCAACTCCGATGGCACGTATGGAAAGCCCATGGACACCATTGTCATTCAGTTTGTGACAATCTAATCTGCTGTCTATCACTCCATTTGTTGCCACAAGCCACCAGGCCAAACATCTAATGGTCAGTCAGACTTTACATCCTTCTCCTCTCTCCCTGGCATCGTGGTTAGCACAATGCTTTACAATACCAGTGACCCTGGTTCAATTCCCACAGCTGCCTGTACGGAGTTTGTGTGTTCTCCCCATGACTGCGTGAGTTTCCTCCCACAGTCCAACAACGTGCTGGTTTGTTGGTTAATTGGCCATTGTACATTTCCTCATAATTAGGTGAGGGTTAAATCGGAGGTTGCTGGATGTCATGGCGCGAAGGTCTAGGAGGGCCTTTTCCAGGCTATGTATTAATAAATAAACTAAAATGAATTCATAAACCTTTGAGGCTTATATCTTGCTCCATCAACCTGATAAACAGACAAACATTTAATTTTGCTTCCAGGCTGTCACATTGACTGCTATTTCTAACAGCTCTCATCTCATGTACTGATCCCCTATCAGTGAAATCCAATAACAATATGCCCTCTCCAAAAGAAAACACTTGACCTTTCCATCATTGCAGACTACCACTGTACTTCCACCTTCCATTTCCAAACCAAGGTCTTTAGACACCAGAATCCTTCATCCTTCACCGTGTGCTGATGACACCCAGCTCTGTCTCACCTACAAAAGCACAAGAGATTCCGCTGAGCAAACACCCGTAAAATGCCGAGGGAGCTCAGCAGGTCAGACAGCATCTACGGAGAGGAATAAAGAGCCGACACTTTGGGCTGAGACCCTTCCTCAGCATGCCAGAAGAAGTGTTATCTCACCAACACTTCTTTTGACTACCACCTGCTCACCACTACTAGGGATCATCATGCTATTTGTCATCATCCAGGTGTAGATGAGGTAAAGAAACTGGAAAAGATAAAGGTATTGCATTTGAAATGAAAATAGGACAGATGAAGTGTCTTCGGCCTGAAATATTAACACTCTGCTTCTCTTTCCGTAGATGCTGCATTGCTGATTGCAGGTTTCCTGCTTTCTGTTTTCAGGTTTCCCATTTTTTAATTCTTGCTTTTTATTTTCAGACTTCCAGTATCTACATTTTGTTTTATTGTCATCTCTTTGGTTCTCTTCAGAAACTCTATTTCCCTGTCACCAACTAGTAAATGTCTGCAACTGTACTCACCTACTCACAACCTTGGTGTTACATTTGACCACGAGTTGAGTTTAGAGCTCATATCAGTACCATCTATAAGATAGGCTTATTCCACCTACATAAAATAACCCAATTCCTTCCCTTCACATGTTCTCTGCACCCGAGACCTTATCAAACACTAGATATCTTCAAACTTAATAAATTAAATTTCTGTTTTCCTTCATTCTACCCTTGGGACTATGCTGCCTATCTCCTAGCCTAGCATCACCATGCACATTGACTTGCAATAGTTCCAGCTAATCAAGATATCAATATTGACATTTTCATTCATGTTTTCATCTTCACGCCTCAGTTTTGCACTTCATCTCTCCAATCCTACAATCAACACATCTATATTCCTCCAGTTCTAGCCTTTTGCACATCCTCAAAACCCACAAGAACAAGAAGAAAATATGAACAGGAGTAGTGGACTTGGGCCTCAAAGCCTGTCTGCCATTCATCATGACCATTGATGATCTATTCAAGGCCTCAACTCTTTGCCATTTCCCTGTAGCCCCGAATTCCTCAGTTTTTTCACCAATTCATCTAGAATTCCCTGCCAACAGTTTTCTGACTCTCTCTCCTCCTTTTAACTTTTATTTTAAATCCTTGCTCTTTGATCAAGTCCTCCACACAAATCTTGCTGGGACTTGAAGTCCTGCGTTACATGGAAATGTTGAGTAGGTTGAATAGACTTTATTCCCTGTAGTGCAGGAGAATGAGGTGTAACCTTAGAGGTATACAAAGTATGAGGATGAATGCATGCAGGCTTTTCCTCTCAGATTGGGTGAGATTAGAACTAGAGGCCATAGGTTTAGGGTGAAAGGTAAAATATTTAAGAGGAATCCGAGGAGGAAGTGCTTCACTAAAGGGGTGGAGGGAGCTGCAAGTGGAAGTGGTAGATACGGGTTCAATTGTAACATTTAAGAGTAGTTTAAATAGGTATATAGATGACAGAGGTATGGAGGGATATGGTCTGGGAGTGGGTAGATGGGACTAGACAGAAAACTAGGCCAGCTTGGACTAGATGTGTTGAAAGACATGTTTCTATGCTCTATGAAAGGTCATAAGGGCCTACTCCATAAATAAACATCTCTGTCTGTCCTACTATCTCTTTCTGAGGCATTGCATCTAATCTATTTGCTTGATGATTCTCTGAAAGCACTGGTGGATTGCTCTGATATGCCAAAGCAACTTTGAAATGAAAAATGTTTGTTATAACTATGTAAAATACCTTTTAGCTGAGGGAATGAAAATATTAAATGGAACTTTGCAACTTCGATAATACTTTGGATCTGAATTCTATAATTGTCCAGTATATGAGAGACATAAGTAAGTAGCTTTATTGCCTTTTTTGAATACAGTAATTTATTTAATTTTTATTCCTTGATGTTTTAAAAGCTGTTTGCACAATTGTAAAATGCATTCACAATTGTTGATAAGGGAATGGAGCAACTGCTACTTTATTGCCTGGAAAATGTATCTGGACTTTATATGGGCTGGCGAATGGCCCTGGGCATTACTGAACTGTTGAATGGAATCTGAAATGTGGCAATAAGACTGCTGAGGAATGGTGAATTATTTGATCTGTTTTCCTTACAAGAATATCGGGAAGGGGTTGGTTGGGGATAGGTGTGGTCTGCGATTTGGAGAATTGTGGGTATCCAACCTGGACAACTCGGACAGAAAGATGAGGACTGGCTTTGGATTCTTGATGCCTGTTGACTGAGAAGGAACATGAAAGGCTTGAGCTTGACAGGAGTGAGAAAGTGACAGCAATGGATTGTGGTTGTTTAAAGGGTCTGGATTAACATTGAATTTGAGCCTTGAAATTTTAATGAAACCTTATTTAAAAGTTGCTACCTTGCACATCTAGTAGTGTGATCACTCAACTCTAGTAAGTTGCTCTCCTAAAGAGTTGGTCTTCAGATGGCTGTAGAGGCATCCACAGGTTCTGGTGCAGTGTGGACACAAGTAAATGGTAGCTATGGTTAGAACTTGTGCCTTTTGGTTGCTTATTTGCTCTTTTCACCGCTGCTGCTTATATCCTCGGCACAGTGGAGGTTGCTCTCATGTAGTGCAGCACCCTGTTGAATAGATTTCCTCCAGGTGCATCTATTAAGTGCAATGACTTCCCAGTTTTTAGATGTAATGTTGAATTTCTTCAGGCTAAGTTTGATAAAACCTTCAAAGCATTTTCTTTGCCCTCCAGGGTCTTGTTGACCTTCCTTCTACTGGGAGTAAAGGATCTGTTTGGAAAGACATGAGTTCGGCATCCAAATGGCGTGACATATCCATCGGAGTTGGTGTTACTTTATCATAGAGGAAATGTTGTTCATGTTGGCCTTCCCCTGTACACTGTTGTGACTCACCTTTCAGCTAATCCTCAACATCTTTTGCAAGGTTTTTTGGTGGCATTGTGCCAGGGCCTTCAGGTGTCTGCTGTCGGTGGTTCAGCTCCATACAGTAATGTAGGAAGGACAACTGCTCTAGAGACCAAATGTTTTGTTTGGACCTGTAGTTCATGGTCTTCAGAGACACTTTTCCTTAATCTTGCATAGGCTGCACTAGCACTACTCAGCCGATGGTTGATCTCTGAGTCTTGGTCTGCTTTTGAGGAAAGAATGTTGTCAAGGCAGGGTAAGTAGCCTACATTTTCAAGAGGGATATCATCAATCTATATGGAGGGCTGGATAAATGGCTGGTTAGGCGGTGGAAGATGAGGAATCTGGGGTTTTTTTAATGTTGAGGTAAGACCCAGGGCACTATATGCCTCAGCAAAGACATTCAGGATGCAGTGGAGGTGTTCTTCAGAGTCTGCTGTGATGGTATTGTCATCTGCACACTGAAGCTCCATGATGGTGGTGGCACTGACATTGTTCTTGACCTTGAACTGGTTGAGGTTCAAGCCGGTTGTCCATTTTATACATGATTGGGGTTCCTTGTGGCAGGTCTTGGCCACTCAGGTGAAGGATGGCAGCAATAAAGATGACCAACAGGGTGGCTGCAATGGTGCAGTCCTGTTCAATTTCTGCCTTGACGGTGAAGGGGGTCTAATTCAGCACCTCTATTGCTGTGTAACATGGCTGACATGCAGTAACATGCAGTAGCCTTAGTACTGGTAAGGACAGCCATATATTGATAGTATATGCCAGAGAGCTTGGCAGTCTACTGTATCAAATGCCTTTGTCAAATCTATGAAAAACAATTAGAAAGGTTGCCTTTGTTTGTAGCATTTTTCCTGTCATTGACATGCTGTGAAGATCATGTCTGTGCTACCTCTAGATGGACAGAAACCACACTGTGATTCAACGAGATCTTCCTCAGATAGCAGAAGGAGTTGGCTGACAAGCAAACATGCAAAGCACTCTGCCTGGAGATGCCTTCAGCAGCAAGACGTGTCTCTGGTGCAGGAGGGCTGGTCCACCTTCCTTAAAGATCTCTGCTGGGATCCTGTCAGGACCAGTAGCTTTATTGACTTTCAGGCTCCTGATGGCATCAAGAACCTATTTCATACTGGGAGGTTCCCCTATGTCTTCTCTCACAGCCCTCTGGAGGATTTGGTTAGTAAACTCTGGTTCAGCTGTGATGTTGTGGTTAAGAAGCTTTTGAAAGTGCTCTCTCCGTCAATCCTTCATATCCTTCCGATCCTTTAGCAAGTTCTTTCCACCCTTTGAGTGCAGGGGGTTTAATCCAAATTAACTTGGATCATAGTAAGCTTTGCTGGCACTGAAGAAGCCTCATATGACACCAGAGTCTGCCAATGTCTGGAATATTAGGGTTTTCTCAATCCACAAAGAATTCTTTAGCTGTCTCACCCTGTGCAGGACACTTAGCTTGGCTCTGTAGCAAGCTTCCCCTTTGGACTTGCTGCCAATATCACTCTACCAGGCTTCCTTTTTCTTGAAGTTGAGTTGTTCTATCTCCATGTCATTAACATCAAACCAATCCTGATGTTTCCTGGATGTGTACCCAAGGATGTTTTTGCAGGTATCAGGGAGGTTAGATTTAAGCAGATCCCAGAGTTCTTCAATAACCTCAGGATATTCCTGTTTTCCCCAAAAGAGGCTGTTGAGTGGGATCCAGACAAGAGCTGGCGGAATATGATGATGCATCCCAACATCAGTGAAGGCGGAGAAGCAGCAACCATGACTGAGCAGCCAGATTTAGGACTCACCCCGCTCAGCCCACTCGGAGAAGGGACAGGAAAAGGTGACCTAAAAATAGCCCGCCTCAAACCTTCCTGACTGGATTATCACATCAGAGATAAAGAAACAGGACCTTTGGAGGCCAGAATGTATGCACTCTCATTGGTAGTGCAACCCGTGATTGACCAGAGAGAAAAACTGCAATTATCTCCAGAAAACTGTGGAGATGTCAGATTGGCCTGGTTGCTTTTTCTGAAACCCATCTAGCAGACAAAGAGTAACTAATGGCAAGGGAATTAATGGAAAGGGAAGACAACCGCTGGTCACAAACAAGAGAATATCTGCAGATGCTGGAAATTTGTCCTGCCGAAGGGTTTCAGCCTGAAACTTCAAATGTACTCTTTTCCCTGATGCTGCCTGGCCTGCTGAGTTCCTCCAGCATTTTGTTTGTGTTGCCAGGATTCATAGTGTTGGGTTTTCAGTCCTGTGGGGAGCAGTGAACATCTCTTGATTATCGATTTGGTACTTGCAAGATGTCAACTGTTGTGAGTGCTTACGCACCGTATCTGCACTTGCCTAGATGCAACACTGTTGTGCATCCTCAAGGAGGTTAAGATAATTCTCTTAGGGAACTTCAGTGCCAGGGTCGGTTGGGACTTCAACCTTTGGAAGACATTGGCAACACCAACTCAAATGGATTACTACTCACCATATATGCTGAGCACAATCTTATCATCATGAACAGTCTCCTTTGCAAGAAGAACAAATTCAAGGCATCTCAACAGCAACCCTGAGCAGCGGCATCTCATTGACTATGTCATTGTCCGAGCTAGGGACCGCCGTAACATGAATATCACAAGGGCCACAATTGGCAGAGATAACTGCTGGACAGATTATCACCTGATCTGTTTCACCAAGTCCATCAGACTCATGAAAAAGAAGAGGGTTTATCAGAAGTAAGCCAGCCAAGACACTGCTTGTTCATGTACCTTGAAAGTGTGCTTTCTACGAATGTGCAATTGCTCCAGCATTACTTCATATCCTGATTCAGCCTCACTGGTCTGTGAAGTCTACATGAAGGCTTGTTTTGATGTTATGTAGTGGTTAAAATATAGTGCATTGATAGGCTGTAAATTCCACAGAAACGAGAAAATGATTACGAGAATGTTCACAAACAGAAGAAAATCTGCAGATGCTGGAGATCCAAAGCAACACACACAAAATGTTGGAGGAACTCAGCAGGCCAGGCAGAATCTATGGAAAAGAGTAAACAGTCAATATTTGGGCTGAGACTCTTCTTCAGGGAAGAGAATATTCACTTCATTGTCACAGACCTTTTAGGTGGTCAGGGAAGTGTTAGTCCTTTGGATTCATGTTCAGCTTCACATGGAAAATGCAAAGCACATCTTGAATGAAACTTGTCACTCCATGCATTCAAGAAGCTCATAATACTGGAAAATGTACTCTAGGTGCCTAACGGTCTTCTTCAAAGAGAAGGAGATAAGATCTCCATTCATGATTAGCTAGTGCCAGTAACGTTTCTAATACTAAAATGAGCTGCAAGCTGTGGTAAACGGTGGAAATCAGAGAATGCATGGAATGATACAAATGTTAATATGTGTCAGTGATCTTCACTTCTATAGACATGAGTTTGTGGTCAGAACTCTGCCTGCAGGAGGTTGCAGTTATTTCTCACCATTAATTTTGCAAGACATATCCTCGCAGATGCATTGTGTTTGGGAGATCTACAGCTGCAAATGTGGCCTCCCTCTATACTTTTAGGATTAAAATCTGTTGACGTGCTATGTCTATGTTGTCTGCAGCCTTTCTCTTGCGACTCCTGCTTGAGAACTGTGCCCAACAATACAGCCATGATTATGCAAATTACTGGAGAAATTAGCTTAGTCTACAACAAAAGTTGCTTATCCAGAGTTCTGCCATGCAATCTCAGACTGCTGTCAACACAACTCTGTTTACCAATGTTCAAAGAAGTTTAGAGAGTGGCAGCAATCTTCCAACAGATTATTAACATTTCTGAGGCACTGTATCAGGAGACTGGTATCAGTTCCATGGAGCACAAGCCTCGTTAAGGATAGCATCATTTAGTGACAAGATTTCTAATAGAAATTACAAAGAACAAAGAGTTCTAGGAACTAATGTCATCCTACATTTGCACACAATCTCACATCTTTGAGGTACATGAATGTTAACCTGGTGTTGGGTGCCACAATAGTGTAGCAGTTGGCACAATGCTTTACATTTCAGAGTCTGGAGCTCATTTCCAGTACCATTCTGTAAGGAGTCTCTGTATGTCCTCCCCATGGAAAGTGTGGGTTTTCTCGGACAGCTCTGGTTTCACCCACAGACCAAAGACATATCGGTAGGTTAACTGGATATTGTAAATTGTCCCATTGTTAGGTTAAGCTTACTCAAAGTTGCGGGGTTGCTGGGGATGCATGACACAAAGGGCCAGAAGAGTGATGTATCACTAAGTAAAATAAATAATGAAATAAAAGTGAAACAAGTGGATGCAAGAAGGCATATCAATGTATTCTAGTAAGACCGAGGATTGGGGGATCATAATGAACAGCACACCAGTCTCCCTGTAATGTCTGAACCTGACTACAAAATACTGTTTCTCACTAGTCAACAATAAACACCATACCACAGCACAGATGATACAAGGTTACAAAAGAGGAGGGCAATGGTGGGAGGGCAATGGAGGGCAACCACTCACAACCACTGTTCTCAGAACAACCACCAAGAAGTCTTGCTTCATAGAAGCAGTATTAGAGATAGCAGAGGATGCACCACAAACCCTGAAAAATGGGAGTATCTCAGCTCAGCAAAAATGACCCAGGAGAATGACAACTCGACTTGCTTAGACACAAACACCTGGAAGGCACAAAGACTGGTCTAATGCTTTCAACAGGAAGAAGCACTGTCGACGTTTCAGGCCAAGACCCTTCGTCAGGACTCATTTTTAAGGCGGTGGGGGCCAGGGAACTTAAAATCATTGAAAAAATTCAAAGTGTGAGAAGTGTCACAAACATAGGTGGGAAGGGATTGAACAAGGGGTGATAAAACAATGTCAAGGTATGCAGAAATGAGTTCAGTGGGGCAGGAGCAAGCTGAGACAATGGGTCTACCTGGACAGGCAGGTTTGTGGATCTTGGGTAGGAGGTAGAAACGGGAAGTGCGGGGTGTGGGAACTATGAGGTTGGTGGCAGTGGATGGGAGAACCCCAGAGCTGATAAGGCTGGTGATGGTGTGGGTGACAGTGGCCTGGTGCTCCTTAGTGGGGTCATGATCAAGGGGTAAATAAGAGGAGGTATCAGAGAGTTGTCGCTGTCCCTCGGCCAGGTAGAGGTCAGTACGCCAGACAACAACAGCTCCCCCCTTATCAGCAGGTTTTATAGTGAGGTTGGGATTGGTGCGGAGGGAGCGGAGAGCAGAGCGTTCGGAAGGAGTGAGGTTGGAATTGGAACAGGGTGTGGTGAAGTCGAGACGGTTGATGTCCCGTCGGCAATTAGCAATAAAGAGATCCAGAGCAGGCAGAAGACCAGAGCGGGGTGTCCATGAAGAGGAGGAGAGTTGAAGATGGGCAAAGGGGTCATCAGTGGGGGTGGGAGAGTCCTTGCCGAAGAAGTAGGCTCAAAGACGGAGCCGACGGAAGAAGAATTCAGCGTCATGGCGTACGTGGAACTCCAGCATCTGCAGATTTCCTCATGTTTGTTTCTTTCTCATTGATTTTATTTCAGTACATATTTGAAAAGGGGTGTAACATTACCAAATATAGTATTGAATAAGAATAATCATTAGACTAATGGCTGTACCCCTTTCTTACTGTATTATGTGACAAACTATTCTCCTTTTAATGTTGCAACTTTTCTGGTAAAGAATGGTTAAGAGACTGACCACATGTGTGAAAGAAAGCCACAGTAAGAAATCCTGTCCTGACAGCAGAACCTTTTAATGTAATTTGTTGTTGTTGATATTAACAGACTATTTTCCATTATCTTTGTTAGAGATACTGAAGCATGGTCCCAAAATGTTGGTTAATGAAATTACAAAGACCTTAAGACATAGGAGCAGAATTGAGCCATATGGCCCATCGAATCAGCACCACCATTCCATCATGGCTGATTTATTATCCCTCTCAACCCCATTCTCCTGCCTTCACTCCATAACCTTTGATGCCCTTACTAATCAAGAACCCATCAACTCCCAATTTAAATATACGCAATGTCCTGGCCTCCATGCTGTGGTTAAAGAGATCCCTCCTCATCTCTGTTCTAAAGGGACTTCTTTCTTTCTGAGGCTGTGCTCTCTGGTACTAGACTGCCCCACTAAAAGAAGCATCCTCTCCACATCCACTCCGTCTAGGCTTATAAATATTCAATAGGTTTCAATGAGACTCCCCCCTCCCTCCCGGTTCTTCTAAAGTCCAAAGAGTACAGGCCCAGAGCCATCAAACACTCATATATTACCCCTTTCATTCCCAGGATCACTATTTTAAAACACCTCTGGACTCTCTTCAATGCCAGCACATACTTACTCAAAAAAGAGACCCAAAATGGTTGTGTAATGAACCAGATTTGATTCGGGATCTTAAGGCAAGGGAACACTTAGGAGATAGCGATCATACTGTAATATGATAGAATTCACCTTGCAGTTTGAGAGGAAGAGGATAAAGTCAGATGTATCAGTATTACAGTGGAGTAAAGGGAATTATAGAAGCATGAGAGATGTGTCGGCCAAAATTGATTGGAAGGGGATGATGGCAAACAGCAAAGGTTGGAGTTTCTGTGGGCTATTTGGAAGGCGCAGGATAGATACATTTCAAAAGTGAAAATTATCCTAGGGGGAGGATGAGGCAACCATGGCTGACAATGGAAGTCAAAAACAGCATAAAATCAAAATAGAGAGCATATAATATAGCAACAATTACTGAGAAGTTAGAGAATTGGGAGGCTTTTAAAAACCATCAGAAGGCAACTAAAAACCCATACGGAGAGAAAACATGAAGTATGAAGGAAAGCTAGGCAATTATCTCCTCAAACCCAATCTCAGAAGGAGTATGCAGGATAAACAGCTAAGACAAATGGAGGGCTCTTCAGACAAGGAGATTTACTGCTTCACTCCTGGACAAGCAGTCCTGGTGAGGGACTACAGGGGTGATCAAATGTGGGTACTTGGAAAGTTTAATGACAGAAATTGAACCATTCTATGCAGTGATAACATCTGCAGATTACACATCAATCAGTTGTGGAGAACAGAGTCAATTGTTAGAGAAGAAAGGTGACCAGAGCTGTCAAAACTATTTCCTGGAGTTGCAGAGTCAACTGCTACAACCACGAAGGGGGAGGCCCCAGAACCTCACAGCCACAAGTCTCACCTACCAAATAGTTTGAAAAAAACACAACAGCATCTCTTTCACCTCAGATGTTTGAAGAAGTTCAGCATAAGGCCCTAAATCCTAAGAACTTTCTACAGGGGCACAATTGACAGCATCCTGACTGACTGCATCACTGCCTGATACAGGAACTGGAATTCCCTTAATTGCAGGACTCTGCAGAGAGTGGTGCAGACAGCCCAGCGCATCTGCAGATGTGAACTTCCCACTATTCAGGACATTTACAGAGACAGGTGTGTAAAAAGGACCCAAAGGATCATTGGGGTCATGAGTCATCCCAACCACAAACTGTTCCAGCTGCTACAATCTAAGAAACAGTACCACAGCATAAAAGTCAGGACCAACAGGCTCCGGGATAGCTTCTTCCACCAGGCCATCAGACTGATTAATTCATGCTGATATAATTGTATTTCTATGTTACATTGACTGTCCTGTTGTATATACTATTGTTTACAAATTACTTTAAATTGCACATTGCATGTTTAGACAGAGATGTAACGTAAAGATTTTTGCTCTTCGTGTTTGTGAAGGATGGAAGAAATAAAGTCAATTCAATTCAATTCAAAAATATTATAAATATATTCTGATGAGCCCTGATGGACTTTCAGCTGAAACGTCGACTGTACTCTCTTTCATAGATGCTTTCTCCAGCACTCTGTGTGCGTTACCTTGATTTCCAGCATCTGCAGATTTTCTTTTGTTCGTAAATATGTTGTTTGATTAAGCATTCTTTGTTTGTGTGGTGAACTATGTGCCTGTCTGGACACGCCCCCTGCTGACTGCTCCTGTGGCTCCTCCCACAGGCCCCTGTATAAAGGCGATCTGAGGCCTATGCTCGGCCTCAGTCTCCAGGACATAGTATGATGGACACTCACTCCTGGTTCCTTCTTCCAGTCAATAAAAGCCGATATCTCGCCTTACGTCTCAGTGTGAATTATTGATGGTGCATCAGTTTGTTTGCATAATTCATTACGGGAAATATGTAAGAAGTAGATGAATAGTGTACGTCATTATGCCACCATGACAATTTCATGACATATACTGGTGATATTAATCTGATTCTGACCATGTCATATGTGACAGCCTCACTAAAGAAAAACCAAGTTGACAAAATTTGTCCTGAGCTCCCGTGTTTTCCTTTCAATTAGTTTTTGGAGTTACAAAACATAACAGCCGCCACATTAAGTGGAGAAAATCTTGCCCTTTAGATCCTCTTCAAATCTTGCACCTCTCAGTTTAAGCCTATGGCCTGTAGTTTTAGACTTTCCAATCTGGGGACCATCCACTTTATCTATATCCTTTGTGATGTTATTAACATCTATAATGGCATCCCCTAGCCTCTTTAGTCGCAGATTTTTCTCTTGATAACTCAAGCCCTACAATCCAAGCAACATTCTTATGAATCTTTTCTACGCCCTCTCTAGCTTAATCACATCCTTTCTATAGTATGGAGACCAATGCTACATACATTATTGCAAGTGCAGTCTTATCAATGTCCTACCTAACTGTGCTATTGCACTCCAGTTCTTGTACTTTACTCCCATCTGATGAAGGCAAGCACTTTCTTCACCACCTATGCACACAGTCTCTCTGTTCTGCAACATTCCCAGGGTCCTAGCATTCACTGTGCATGTCTTACCCTGGTTTAACTTCCCAAAATGCAACACTTCATACTTGACTTAAGTAAATTTGATCTGCCAATCTTTTATCCATATTTTCAGTCCCTTCAGATGCCGGTGCACCCTTAGCTACCCCTTTTCTCTTTTCACTACATTACCAATTTTGGTGTCATCCACAAAGCACAGATCTTAATGATATACTACCGATTGCAGGCCTTCAATCTGCTAACTAATTCTCCACTGAAAAATAATCCCTGATTCCTTCCACTAAGTGAACTTATTATTCAATTGGCTAGCTCACTCTGGACCCAATGCGATTTCATCTGCCAAATCAGTCAGCCCTGTGAAACCTTGCCAAAGGCCTTGCTAAAGTTCACGTAGACAATATATACTACCCTGCTCTCATTTCTCTTCAAAAAACTCAGTTAGGTTGCATGAGAAATAACTTCCCTTGCAAAAAACCATGCTGCCTATCCCTAATCATTCCGGGTCTTTCCAAATGCAAATAATCCTATCTCTCAGAATCACCTCCAGTAACTTTCCCACCATTGATGCTAAGCTAATCAGTCTGAATTTCCTTGCTAGTCCTTGCAGCTCTTTTTAAATTAAGGGAAAATGTTAGCCATATTCCAGTCTTCCGGTATCTCACTGGATACAAAGATCTCTGCCAGGATCCCAGAATTTTATTCCCTTGCTTCCTATCTTAGGATATACTTGATCAGACCTGGGGATTTATCCACCATTAAGTCCCTGGGCCTAAACAGGTATATCAAGCAATAGACTGGCCATCAGGCTTCCAGCATTAAAATGTAAGTGATTTAGTCTAACTGTTGTCTACATTATTGTGTAATCTGGATACTCTGTAAGCTCAATGTGTAGAAGGCGGCCACATTAGGCCATGTTATTCTTATACGTTATAAACCATCCTTACAGTATTTTCCATTATTTTAGCTAGAGGATGGTGAGATGGAAAACATAAGTAGAATCAACCAATTTATTTATCTGAGAAAACAATTGTTAAAAATAACAAAATGAATCTGGGATCAGAGATGCTTAATTCTCTTTGTGTTTTCTGTCTCAGTAATTCAAAAACACCGCACAGAAGGAACAAAAAACAGCCAATGGTCACTATTCTTCACATGGCTTCAAAAGGTTGTAGTCCAAAGAAAACTAGTTCAGGCAGCAGCATATTATGATAGTCTGAAACACCAAAAGAAACAGTGGGAAAAGAGAGAATGCTATGAAGCAGATGCCATCTTGACCACAGGGAAGTTCTCTGAAATCTGAATGGTGCACACAGAAGATTACTCATGGATTTTGTTGACCATACAAGTGTCAACAAAGACAAAAATATTGTGATCAATATAACCAAACGATCCTTAAGTATCAAAGCCAGCTTTGATATCGAAGAGCAGCTGTAATAAGAGCGGAGTTCTTTGCAAGTTTTAAGATTAATCTATTGCATCGATGTGACTTATCAGCTCTCTGTGAACTACATGTACGGACGTGGTCTCCAAACGAGATGCAAGTCAGCAATCCATTTAAGATCACATCTCAACAAATAGTTTCCAACTTGCTAATGATCAAACTCTTGAAGCAGAAGATGAAAATTAACCATAAGAGCACATCTCAAGACCAAATAGTGGTGTAATGGTCACAACATGCAAGTAAATAGTGGTTTAAAGCTCACACACACAAGAAGGTCTGCAGATGTTGGAAATACAAGCAACACACAAAATGCTGCTGGTACTCAGCAGGCCAGGCAGCATCTATAAAAAAGAGTGCAGTTGACATTTCAGGCCGAGACCCTTCATCAGCCCCAAACGTCGACTATTTACTCTTTTCCATAGATGCTGCTGGGTTCCTCCAGTGTTTTTTTGTGTATTACTGAGTGCAAGTCAGCACCAAGGAAAACACCACATTGCCAGTCTTCTTGCAAGCTGTTGGCTATCTGCAGTCTCTGTGGTTTCTGCTATTTTGCTAACACTTTATGCAAATAGGCAGAGCTAGAGATATAAGCAGAATATCTTTTAATCAGGACAACATGTCTAAACCAAGGTCAGAATCTGAAAGCAACTGTTAGTCAGTCATAACAATTGATATTACTTGTTATTAAAAGTATCCTATACATAACATCACTTTCCCCAAAAGCAAATATGCAGTGATTTAAAGTATTGCTCATATAACATTATACATTAAATTAACAATTTAAATTATACACTTGTCAATTGAAGCTGTTAAGAATTCACTTGGTATCTTGGTCTTTTAATCCAATGAACTCTTCTCTACAAGTTGTCCTAGACATCTCTGAAGTCATGAAGTCATAGAATTGTACAGAAATGAAACAACCGTCCACATTAACCTGTGACTAATGGAATCTCTTCTGTGTTAAGCCCATCTCCCAGCACTTGATCCACAATACTCCCAAATGATTCAGAGATGCACCTAGACACTCCTTAAACATTGTCAGTACTCTGTCACACAGTGCATCCTAGCAGCTTTCCCATCTGTGGGTGAAGAAGGGCCCATTCTAAATTGTTTCCCTCTTACTCTGAACTTAGATCCTTCAGTATTATCTATCTCTAATATGGGGAACTGTTTTCTGCAAACTACCCTATCGATATCCGTTTTAACTGTATACACATCAACCATATCCTTTTTAATCCCCTCTGTTTCAGAGAGAACAGACCTAGCTTCTCTTCGTATACTGTCTGGTCCATCACAGGCAACTTCCCAGTGAATCTCCTCTGCACCTTCTCCAGCACTATCACAATCTTCCTATAGTTTGGTTACCAGAACTGTATCTGACCAGGGATTTTTATAAAATTGAAGCAGAACCTCCCTACTTCTGTAGTCTGTATCCCAATTAAAGAAGGCCATTATCATGTATGCCTTCAGAACCAAGTTGTCTACCACTGTTGCATCAACCTATCATCAATCCTAGTGGATACTGCTTGGCACAAGCATTCAGTTGCATTACTTGTCTACCAGCAGCTTCTCTCTCCTATTGCCAAGCCAGTTTTGGATCTACTTTGTCAGCTTGTCCTGAATCCAATGGACTCTAAAATTTTGAACCAGTCTCTCATATGGAATCTTGTCAAAGACCATACTAATGTCCATGCAATTCACATCTACTTCCCTGCCTTCCTTCATTGATACATATTCTTACCTTTTCAAAGAGTTCAATCAAATTGCTCAGACTGTGTCTCTCTTAGACCAACCCATGTTAGCTGCGTCTGTTTACTCCCTGTTTCCAAGTGATCATTAATCCTTTGTGAATATTGATGGGATATATTCACGTTGTAACTCTTCCACACCTTCTTGCTCTTCTTACAGTTTACCTACGTTGTCACTAATTGACCCTACCTTTTCCCTGGTTATTCTTTTTTCCTTAATGTACATACATATAGAGCACCTTTGGATTTACTTTAATTTGTCTGCCATTTGTTTTTCATAACCCCGCTTAGCCTTCCTAATCTATTTTTAATTGCCTTCATATACTTCTTATTTTATTGACAGGCATCTCTATTCCCGTTATATGCTCCCTTTTCCTTCTTTATTCAATCCTCAACATCTTTCTACATTCAAGTTTCCCAGTATTTGTAACCATGGCTTTTATGCTTTCTGCATTTAATTGGCCTTGAACTCTTGCTTTTTCTCCTTTGATTACTTCTCACTTCCTTAGAGCTAGACTTACCTGTAAGTAGAGGCTTTCGATCTACCTTTGCCAGGACACCCCTTATGTTAGGTTTTAGCCTTTAATACTGGTTATGGTTACGGTTTAATACTGGTTATGCTTATTATCTCTAAAATTATTCTCATTTACGCTCTCTCCACTTGAGCAGCTACATTCTCCAATAGGCATAAGGTCTAGTAATGCTCTTTCCCTTGTTGTTCTACCTACATACTGTGTGAAAAAGCTGTTCTGCAAAGATCTCTAAAAACTCCTCCACCTCTGAGCCTACAGCAATCCCAATTAATATTTGGGAAG
The DNA here is from genome assembly GCF_030144855.1 of Hypanus sabinus. NCBI lineage: Eukaryota > Metazoa > Chordata > Chondrichthyes > Myliobatiformes > Dasyatidae > Hypanus > Hypanus sabinus. The sequence goes on from NC_082706.1 coordinate 173,757,869, forward strand.
TTCTTCACTAGGCCATTGCTCATCTGCTCTCTCAAGTATCCAGTCCCAGAGAATGCTACCCCAGTGGTTAGAGCACGATTTGTTGTCCTTCACTGATGCAGAAAATAGATTGCCTTGGCTGACCTTGTGCAGCTGTGAGCTTAGAAGATCTGGATGCAGACAGCACCATCTCACCAAGGACAGAGCAGTTCAGGCTGAATGCCAGACAGATAACAACAAGGGAACTTACAGTATGATAGCTGTAATAGTGCAGACACTGCCTTCCTGGGAGAAGGCAGTTTTCCCTATGGGTCTACTGCCACTTCCCTGAGACAGCTCTTCAGCGATCTATTGGAACAAAGTTTACTAAACTTTGTGGGCACAAGCAAGATACTAGAGCAACTGAAGTTCAAAAAGAAATCCTCTTTTAACAGACAAACTCGACAACCCTATTCCATTCTCTTTCCATGTTTGAGTTATTTCACTGCTTTGTTGACATATTTGCTCCCTGAGAAAATAACACAAGAATTCAACAACATAAAATCCTGTGAGAATGGTTCAAAGATTGCTCAGTCTTGCCAATAAACGGGTAAAGACATTTTGCAATGACATCGAAGGAACTACACAATATACCACTATACAAATTCATGAGCGGGTATAGATGTAGTGAATGTGTAACAGGCTTTTTGCCCTCAGAATGGGTGAGGCAAGAACTCAACGTCATAGGTTTAGGGTGAAAGGTGAAATATTTAAGGGCAATCTGAGGGGGGATCTTCTTCACTCGGAAGGTGGAGTGACTGTGGGAATGAGCTGCTGGTGGAGTGGTAGATGCAGGTTTGTTTGTAACATCTAAGAGAAGTTTGGATAGGTACATAGATGAGAGAGGTATGGAGGCTATAGACTAGGTGTAGGTGGATGATTCTAAGCAGAAAGCCACATTGGCTTTCTAAGTGAGCCAAAGGACCTGTCGCTTTCCTGTAGTACTCTATGACTCCATGACTCTTGCCACCCTGGTCTGGAACATATATTAAATTTTAGGCATATGAGAGAGAGAACATGAGGGGTGAAACTTTGTTCTGCCTCACAATTCCACCACGACTCTGATTCATTTTCCTGACTCAAATGAAGGACACAAAAGATGAAAAAAAGCTATCAGCCATGTTCTTTTGTGGATAGGAGAGAAAGGATAAGTGTTCAGGACAATCCTTTTCATGGTCACCTTTGCAAAAGTCAGTATTTTTTAAATTCCAGGTTAATTTAACAATTTAAGACAGCATGATCAAATACCCCTCCCACCCTGTACAGCTGATGTTTCAGGCCAACACCACTCAGCAGGACTCCAGGATGGGTTTCTGCCCAAAACGTCGCCAGTACCTTTCTCCATAGATGCTGTGTGGCCTGCTGAGTTTCTCCGGCATTTTGAATGTGTTGCTTGAATTTCCAGCATCTGCAGATTTTCTCTTGTTTGTGATTTGCTTACTACTTACAGTTCCTGAATATAACCATATAACCCTTTGGAAGATTTTCACGTAATACTTTTGCATGTGGATTTGCCCTGGGTGCTGTTGAGATTTTTAAGAGTTTTGAAGGTAGGTTCATCCGGTCAAGTGAAGAGTATTCTATTACATCCCATCGTTGCAATGATGGTAGGGAAACACCGAGCCACTGCAGCAGAATGCCCAATTTGATCTATTCTCGTAGCCACAAGAAAAGGGTTTCTGGTTAATCATGTCTCCGGGATTGTTGATGGTGAATGCAAAGTAAATGTCAAGAAGCATTTTAAACTTCCTGTTCTTGGAAATGGTCAACTGTTGCACTAAAGTTTCATGGAAGTTCCTTACACTTGATAATCCATGCCTGGATGTGGTCAGTGTGTAGAAGCTTACAGACACATTATCTGTTACATCGCAGTTATGTTATCGGAAGAGAATTGTGCAATCATTATCAAACCTCCCAGCTTCTGACACTTAGATGGTAGGCTGATAATGCAGAAAGAGATGTTGAATGGGCCAAGGAATGGCTTGAGGAATTTCTGCAGTAAGATCTTGGAGGTGAGGTGAATCGTCTTCAAAGTTCATGGCCACCTCCCTTTGTTCTTTTAGAAAGTAATTCCATGATGACCATTAAGTCAGATTATATACATCATTTGCTATTGATTAGATGCTTTGCATCCAGCTCCTCAGCATTACACCTGCCAAAAGAGCATAAGTGCAAGAAAATGCTTATCTTATTTTTCTTTATTTTCTCTTCATTATTTTACTTAACTTGCAGAACTTACAGGTGTTTCTGTTAAATGTATTGATTTTTAAATTATTTAAGCCTGATTATCAGAAGCATTTAAAAATAGTTTTAAAAAATTGCCAGTGTAACCCTTAGGTTTGGCCAGCTGCGTTAGTCTAGGGCAGGGGTCAGCAACCTTTACCACTGAAAGAGCCACTTGGACCCGTTTCCCACAGAAAAGAAAACACTGGGAGCCACAAAACCCGTTTGACATTTAAAATGAAATAACACTGCATACAACTTTTTTTTTTGCCTTTATGCTATGTATAAACAAACTATAATGTGTTGCATTTATGAAATTGATGAACTCCTGCAGAGAAAACGAAATTACATTTCTGCATGCAACAAAAACATTTTGAACTCCGAAAAAAAGACGTTGGGTTGAAGGTTACTTTTAAGTAAAATACTCAACGTCTATTTGAGTCCTTCTTGTATTTATGAAAAACGCCAAACTTAAATTTGCCGCCAGCAGCAAACCAAAAATAACATCAGCCAGCTGTAAGCCTGAAAAATAAAAGGACTATTTCACTGAACAATGAAAAAATATGAATATACATAAAATAATAGGCAATTAAAATATTTATCATACTTGGTTAATGGGATTTCTGCTCCTGGACCTCAGCGCACAGCGTCTGCACATCAGGGCTGTATGACGTCACCTTCATCTTTACACAGGATCGCAAGCTGTCATCTGTGAGGCGTGCGCGATGTTTGTTTTTAATAAAGTTCATGTTGGAGAACACCTGCTCACATACATATGTGGATCCAAAGATCGACAGGACTCCAAGCGCATACTTTTTCATGTTTACATAAATGTCGGGCATAGCATTCCATGTTTCGAACACAAGTTTGTCCGGTTTTGGAAGGTTTTCAATATCACTCCATTTGTGATTCTGAGCAAGAACGGCCTTCTGACAGGCAACATCTTCAAGGTCTGCTGTCAAGCGTCTAAACTTGGACACCCATATGTCTTTGTCGGCTATGTCGGCCAGTTCCATCTCAAGATCAGGTTGACTCACACCTGCCAATGCAGTCGTATTCAGTAGGGAAGGATCGATGCTTAAGGGAGTGACCGGGAAGGATAATGTGTTTTTTTCCTCTCTGAACTCACAGAAGCGTTTCCCAAACGATGTTTGCATTGCGATGATTGCAGAATGTAAATACTCCGAAATTATCATGTCGTGACCTTGTTTGAACTCTCTCAAATTGGGGAAGTGAGACAAAGTGCCTTTCTGTAAATCTCTGGCAAGCACTGTCAACTTGCGCTCGAATGCCAAAACATCCTCCAACATGTGCAGGGCTGTGCGTCCTTTCCCCTGAAGAGCTGTGTTCAGGTGCGCTGTCATGTCTACCATGAAGTGTAGCTTTTCCAGCCACTCTGGCTGTTCCAGCTCAGGAAAGGTGAGCCCTTTGCTGCCCAGGAAAGTTTTCACTTCTTCCAGACGCGCGACAAAGCGTTTCAGCACCTCCCCTTTGGACAGCCACCGGACTTTGTTGTGCAGCAGGAGATCAGAATATGCGCTTTCCATCTCGTCCAGTAACAAACGGAATTGACGGTGATTTAAACTTTTTGCCATTATTTTATTGACAATCTGAATGACAACATCCATTACTTCTGGGCATTCCGGAGGAAATGTTTGAGCGCACAGTGCCTCTTGGTGCAAGATGCAGTGAAAAGTCAGCAGCTTTCTGTCCAGCGACTTCTGCAGTAAAGCCACAAATCCCTTGTGCGTTCCCGTCATATTCGGAGCCCCATCAGTAGCTACTGACATCAGATGGGTGGTCTTTATTCCTTTGGCTCTGAAACAATTCAAGACAGCCTCACAGATGTCCTACCCCCGTGTTTGGTCTTTTAGAGGTATCAACTCAATCAGTTCTTCCTGTGGCCCGGCAGAGTTTACATACCGGCAGAACAACGCTATTTGTTCAATATCACCTTTGTCTTTAGACTCGTCACAGGCAATCGAGTAGGCCACAGCTGAATTGATGTCTTTAATTTGCTGTCTTGTGATGTCTTCTGCCATTTTTATGGTTCTGTCTTTGACAGTCTTTGCAGAGAGGGGCATATCCCTGATTTTCTGCACAATTTCACTCTTGTTTTTAAAGTCCGTGAATAGATGTTCTGAAATCTTAATGAAAGATTCTTTTATATATTCACCATCTGTAAACTGCTTCCCGTGCCTGACTATTTCCTGAGCGGCAATATAACTGGCGTATGTCGTTGATTTTCCAGACTTCATCCATTTCTGGAAATGATTTTTGCTCAGATCAACCTTCCGCATCAGTTCCGAAACGGCTTTTTTTCTCTCATCTCCATCCGGATATTTTTGAGCAAAGGCTGCGTGTTTACTCTGGAAATGCCTTGCGACATTTGACTTTTTGTTGTTTGCTAGTTTCTCATTGCATATTAAGCATACCGGTAAACCAGTCTCGTCAACAGTGAAAGCAAATGAATCTGTCCACGTATCATTAAACGTTCTGTTTTCTTCAGTCACTTTTCTTTTTTTAGAATTCTCCATAGTTGGCTTACCTTGGATCGAAAAATTAAAGAAATCGCGCACTGGCGGGTGTCAGGTATCGGCAGTGGTGACGTATAGTAATAGCGATAAAAACACGTTGTAGCGGTGTGCTCACGCAGTCAGTAAACTGCAGTCGAATAACTTTATTCGAACTAAACAGCCTTGCTTTTAAGCCTCCCTCAACCCAGCCCCCATGGACGCAGATGCTGCAAAAGACGCGTACTCACAAACCCCCGTAGGCTATCTCCCTTAGCCGGAATGCTGGCTAATTGTGAGCCGTTTCGGATGTGCCAGGAAATGTGTCGCCACACTTAGATTGTACAAGATCACCATAATCTTCAAATTTAGAATTACATTTCAAAAGCTAACAAACTAACATAAAATACATTTTAATTAAATACTGACCAATTATTTCCCAAAGCCACAGGGAGCCGCAGCACAGAGGTGAAAGAGCCACAAATGGCTCGGGAGCCGCAGGTTGCCGACCCCCGGTCTAGGGGAAGACAGTTTCTGCCCCCACCAAACTGGTGAAATCTCATTTGTGTGAATGCTGCATGTGTTCCCCTGTTACAACTCAGTACCATGAAATATCAGACAGTACACCATACACAATTAAACAATTGAGCTTTACATTTCCTAATTTGACTATAGAGTTCGTAAAGAAAACAAAAAGAAATGGGGCCCGTTTTAATGAAAGTCTAATATGCATGTTGGAGCTCACGATTTTCAATCCTTTAGATCCCCATTGATTTGCTCCAAGTGTCATCGGCTCCCAGACTCTCACTCCAAGTCCACTCCGTCCTGCGGTCTACTAGCCCACTCATCTCACATCTTCTCTCCTCATCTCTCACTGACAAAAGACCACGATTACCTCCTCTTAGACACACAAGAAAGAAACAACACTCCCCCCATTGGATGGTGTTCATTCCAAAGCCCCCGTTATCTCTCGTCATAACCCAAACACTGCTGCTACAGAGAAACCATTACATTAGCAGTGAAACCTTACAGAGCTTTACACCAGTAATGAGTTTTCACAAGATTGTCAGGTTACTCATGGAGAGAACCTGAGCATCCTCTGCCTGACATCTTGTTACCACTCATGGTCCACTCCTCTTCTTAGAATGTCACACGGGTACAAAGGGTAAGGAAGCTATTGGAGAAGATTCTCAGAAATATGGTTTGCACACATTTAGAAATGCGTGACCTTATTAGGATAATTGTGCAATGCAGGTGCCAGATTGCTTCACTCCATCGATACTGCCTGACTTGCTGAATTCCTCTAGTGTCCACAGAATCTCATTTGCCTCATTCATTAGAGCTGATAGCTCTGTGAGATTAAAAACCTTGCTTGTCATAAATTTTAGATTCGCACTACTTTAATGTCAATTCAAAAAGTTTTACATCATGTGGTGAACTACATATACCTGTCTGGACACGCCCCTCTGCTGACTGCTCCTGTGGCTCCTCCCACAGACCCCTGTATAAAGGCGATTGGAGGCACTGCTCCTCCCTCAGTCTCCAGGATGTTGTGTGGTGGTCACTTGCTACTAATCGTGGTCTCTTGCAGCTAATAAAAGCCTATCGTTCGCCTCCCGTCTCCGAGAGTTATTGATGATGCATCAATTTTATTAGCTGCAATTTTAAAACATGGAAAGCATTTTACGACCAGATAAATTGGACATTGATCCTCAAGCTCTGGAAGCAGCCATTGCATTTGAACTCTGGCTTGCATGCTTCCAATCGTACCTGGAAGAGATTCCCGTGACTGAGCCTGCTATCATGCACAGAGTTCTGCTCTCCAGAGTCAGTCCGAGCGTATACTCCCTAATCAGGGACCTGCCAACCTACCAAGGGGCACTGGATGCCCTCAAAAGACAGTACCTGTGGCCGGTGAACACTGTCTAGGCAAGATATCGCTTAGCGATGCCGCGGCACCGGACCGGCAAGTCGAGCGTGGAGTTTGTCCGGGCCCTACAGACACTCGTGCGGGCCTGCGACTGCAGGGGACTGATGGCGGAACAGCATGCGGAGCTCCTGGTATGAGACACCTTCGTTATGGGGATCAGGTCAGTGTACGTGCACCAGCGGCTGCTGGAAAATGCCGATCTTACCTTACAGTCAGTGATCGAGCTGGCCGACACGCTGGAGGCTGGTCTGCACAACGCTAACACTGTCCAGCCACGCGATCCCCTGCTGGTCCCATGGACACTGCAGACCCCGCCACCCACCGGCGAATTGACCACAGCTGCTGCCACTCGCGAGTCTGTGAACTCCCCGCAACCTGCCGGCGAATCGACCTCAGCTGCTGCCAGTCACAAGTCCATGCAGTGTTACTTCTGCGGATTCGAAAAGCACCCCCGAAATCGCTGTCCGGCCTGAAAAACTACCTGCTCCAGCTGCAGAAAGAAGGGCCACTTCGCCAAGGCCTGTAAGTCCAAACCATGAGCAGGGTCGAGCAGCACCGTGTGCGAGGCATGGGGGTCGCCATCTTGGTCACCGCCATCTTGCCTGCCTGCCTCGTGCGAGGCATGGGGCGGCCATCTTTGTTGGCGCCACCTCACCCCGCCCCCGACCCACCGGTGCTTACTGGGCACCAAGACGGCGATTCAACTCTGGCCTCCGTAATCCTTGACCAAAGCGCTCCACACCAGCTTGCAAGGTCAATGATGGACATCCTGGTGGAGGGGCACAGGACTAGCTGCCTGTTTGACACGGGCAGCACTGAGAGTTTTATTGACCCGGATACGGTGCAACGCTGTGGACTCGTGACACGGCTGGTAAGCCAGAGGGTCACCATGGCTTCTGGATCGCATTCCACAGACATCCGGGGGGGTTGTGTAGCGACATTGGTGGTGCAGGGCACATAATATCGGAACTTTGAGCTGCTGGTCATGCCTCAACTGTGTGCCCCTGTGCTATTGGGGCTGGACTACCAGAGCCACCTGAAAAGTGTGACAACGGAGTATGACGGGCCCCTCCCACCAATCACTGTCAGGAATCCTCAGTTTGGTGGGGCTTCGTCATATACCCCGCTACTGACCACACACACACACACCGACCCACACATCCCACCCAGCACCACGCCAACAGCTGTGCTACTGACACCACTTGCAGCCTCTCCACCCTCAAGATCCCTCCCCCACCGCTGTTCGCCAACCTGACCCCCGACTGTAAACCTGTGGCAACTAAAAGCAGGAGGTACAGCGCGGGGGACAGGGCCTTCATTAAGTCGGAGGTGCAGCGGCTGCTCAGGGAGGGGATCATTGAGCCAAGCACGAGTCCTTGGAGGGCCCAGGTAGTCATTGTTCGGAATGGGCAGAAAAATAGGATGGCCGTGGACTATAGCCAGACCATCAATAGGTTCACGCAGCTTGATGCGTACCCCCTACCCCGCATCACGGATATGGTCAACCAGATAGCTCAGTACAAGGTGTACTCGGCCATAGACCTCAAATCCGCTTACCATCAGCTCCCCATCTGCTCGGAGGACCACCCCTACACCGCCTTCGAGGCGGGCAGCAGGCTCTATTACTTCCTGCGCATCCCCTTCTGTGTCACAAATGGTGTCTCTGTCTTCCAGAGGGAAATGGACTGGATGGTGGACCAGTGCCAACTGAAGGCCACATTCCCATATCTGGATAACATCACCATCTGTGGTCACGACTGGTCGGATCAGAATGCCAACCTCCAATGATTTTTCCAAGCGGCCAAAGTCCTGAACCTTACTTATAACAGGGACAAGTGTGTGTTTGGAACCACCCGACTTACTATTCTTGGGTATGTTGTGGAGAACGGGGTCATTGGCCCTGACCCCAACCGTATGCACCCCCTGTTAGATCTCCCTCTTCCCACCACCCTCAGAGCCCTCAGACGGTGCCTGGGCTTCTTTTCCTATTACGCCCAATGGGTCCCTCACTATGCAGACAAGGCCCGCCCCCTGGTCAAGTCCACCGCATTCCCCCTCTCAGCCGAGGCCCGCGCGGCCTTCAGCCACATTAAAGGGGACATTGCCAAAGCAACGATGCATGCGGTGGACAAAACCATTCCCTTCCAAGTAGAAAGTGATGCCTCCAACTTCGCGCTGGCTGCTACCCTCAATCAGGCAGGCAGGCCAGTAGCATTCTTTTCTCGTACCCTTCAAGGCCCTGAAATTCGCACTCCACGGTGGAGAAAGAAGCTATTAGGCACTGGAGGCGCTATCTTGCAGGCAAAAGGTTCACCTTGCTGACCGACCAGCGCTCAGTTGCGTTCATGTTTAGCAACTAACAGTGGGGCAAAATCAAAAATGATAAAATTTTGCGGTGGAGAATAGAACTCTCCATCTACAACTATGATATCCTGTACCGGCCTGGCAGACTCAATGAGCCCCCTGATGCCCTATCCCGGGGAGCATGTGCAAGCGCACAGCTTGACCAGCTATACGCCCTCCATGCAGATCTTTGCCACCCAGGGGTCACCCGATTTTACCATTTCGTGAAAGCCCGGAACCTGCCTTACTCCCTTGAGGACATCAGGACGATGACCAGGGACTGCCAAGTCTGTGCTGAGTGCAAACCGCACTTCTACTGTCCTGAAAAGGTGCAACTTATCAAGGCCACCCGCCCCTTTGAGCGACTGAGTGTTGACTTTAAGGGCCCCCTTCACTCCACCGACCGCAATGTCTACTTTCTCAACATTATCGACGAGTACTCGCGGTTCCCCTTTTCCATCCCCTGCCCCGACACCACTGCCACGTCCGTCATAAAAGCCCTGCACCAGCTCTTCACTCTGTTCGGATATCCCTGCTATATCCACAGTGATAGAGGGTCCTCCTTTATGAGTGTCGAGCTGCGCCAGTACCTGCTGGCTAGGGGCATTGCTACTAGTCAGACCACGAGTTATAATCCCCGGGGAAATGGACAGGTGGAGAGGGAGAATGCCACAGTGTGGAAGGCCACACTTTTAGCCCTTAAGTCAAAGAGATTGCTGGTCTGTCACTGGCAGGAGGTCCTCCCCGAGGCGCTCCACTCCATCCGCTCTCTATTATGCACGTCCACCAATGCCATCCCTCATGAGCGACTCTTTTCTGTTCCCAGGAAGTCTGTCACTGGGACCACCCTACCGGTTTGGCTGACGTCCCCAGGGCCAGTGCTACTCCGGAAACATGCGCGGAGCAATAAATACTCCCCGATGGTCGAGAGGGTTCACCTACTTCATGCGAACCCCCAGTATGCCTACGTGGTCTTACCTGATTGGCGGGAGGACATGGTCTCCGTCAACGACCTTGCGCCCGCAGGAGCACTCCGAACACGCCACGGTGACTATGAACCCCATACCCACCAAGGAGTATACCCATGAGACACCGTGCACACCAAGCCCTACACAGACTCCTCACAACACTCCCATAATGGGCGCCATGCACACGCATGAGGGATTACTGACGCCTAATGGGCTGACACCTCCAGTCAGGCCGGAACCAGCACAACCACCGTCTCCGGTGCAATCACCACCGGCACCTGTGCAATCACAGCCGGTGCTACGTAAATCGCAGCGACAGATTCGACCGCCTGATAGACTTAACCTGTAACTATACTTGTAAGAAACTTTGCCCCATGGGGACTCTCTTTTAAAACAAAGGGGGGGTGAATGTGCTGAACTACATATACCTGTCTGGACACGCCCCCCCCCCCCCCCCGCTGACTGCTCCTGTGGTTCCTCCCACAGACCCCTGTATAAAGGCGATTGGAGGCACTGCTCCTCCCTCAGTCTCCAGGATGTTGTGTGGTGGTCTCTTGCTACTAATCGTGGTCTCTTGCAGCTAATAAAAGTCTATCGTTTGCCTCCCATCTCCGAGAGTTATTGATGGTGCATCGCATCAGTAAAAAGTTCAAAGTGCATCCCTCCACCACTGTACTCTGACTCGTATCAACATGTAAATTTTGGATTCAGTTGGCCAGTTGTCTTCGATCCCATGTGCCTTAACCTCTGGACCAGCTCACTATGTGACTGACTAACATCCTTATAAACATCTGTTCCCTTACCGTCATCAACCCTCTTAGTTAGCTCTTTGAAGAGGCAAATTAAAATGGTATCACCTCCTTGTGCCAAACCATGCCTGCTATCCTTGATCAACCCTTGACCTTCCAAATATACATAAATCCTAAGCAACACACAAGGAACTCAGTGGGTTGGGCAGCATCTATGTGCTCTTGCCTGTTATGCCATTGGCAGTTAGGGCAGTAATGAAGGTCCCCCATCTCTGTCTGTTCTTGGCCATCTTCTCTATTATGCCCTAGGTGTGGTTCAAGGTCTTCATTTCTGCCTCTACAGTATGTCTCCAAGTTGATCTTCCTTGTGTCCTCCGTCTTTTAGGGGTCCAGTGAAGTGCTGTTTTGATGATGGAGTTGCTCTCTCTTTACTTCACATACCCAATCCATCTCCAACATTTCTTCATGAAAATTATTGTAATGTGAGTATTATTAAAAGTAAGTTAATACTGAACGGAAAGCTGTTGGTAACAAGAGATGGGATCCGGCGTTGGCGGGGTCTTTACTTCCGCTCTTTTTACTCCCAGTTTGCATTGTATATAGTGGAGGGACACACTATGCAAATGTTTGCAAATTCAAAGATACTGTCTGCCATGCTTGTAGCAAAAAGGGACATTTGGTTAAAAAGTGCAGGAGCATAAAGGGTGAGGTTAAGCCTGGGCAGGGGAAAGCTCAACAGACTCAGGCAGCCACACACCACCTAGGAGAAGCAGACGAAGAGGCAGCGTGTGCCTACAACATGTTACAACACCTGAACCATGTTATGCCACAATCACTGTCAAGGGAAAGGCCATTAAGTTTGAGGTTGATTCAGGGGCTACTGCATCGGTCATTCATGAAGAGACCTACAGGAGGACACGGGGATCCAACCTGCCTCCCATCAGACCATCTAAGCTCCAACTCAGGCCCTATATGGGGCAGCCCATACCTCATTCAGGGGTGTTATATGTGGATCGGCACCATGTACCATTGATCATCAAATGGCCAATCTGGTTCTTGTGGCATCCATTGGCTGAGCACCATGCCAGTTTGTGGATTTCATGGTCTAAGTTCATGCACCTTCCCGTTCCACTTGTACAGGTCACCCCTTCCCAGAAATGGTTCCAATGATCCAAGAGCTTGAAACCCCACCCCCTGCATCATCCCTTCAGCCACTTACTTGTCTGTGCTATCTTCCTGTTTTGACCTTCCCTAGCTAGTTGCACCAGGAGTAATCCGGAGATTAACCCCTTGGAGGTCCTGCACTTCAGCCTGCGACCTAACTCCCTAAACTTATTGAGCAGGACCTCCACATATGTCATTGGCACCAATATGTACCACGACCTCTGGCTGCTCACCCTCAAGGATATTCTGCAGCTGCTCAGAGACATCCTGGACCCTAGCAGCCGGGAGGCAACTCACCATCCTGGAGTCTCTTTTGCCGCTGCAGAATCTCCTAAATGTCCCCCTAACTATCGAGTCCCCTATGACTTTCGCTCCGCCTGACTTCATCCTACCCTTCTGAGGCTCAGAGCCGACCACAGTGCTATTGGTCTGGCTGCTGTTGCCTTGCCCGGAGAGGTCACCCCCCTCATCAGTATCCAAAAGGGTGTACCGGTTGCTGAGGGGAATGGCCACAGGGAGACCCTGCACTGACTTCCTTCTCCCTTTACCTCTCTCGGTGTTCACCCATTTGAATGACCAGAACTGTCATTCAAACCCATCACGGGGATTGTTCTGTCATCTGTGCTAATTAATGCACACATCAGTGAAACCAGGCGTTAGCTCTAACAGCAAATTAAATTTACCTATTCTCTTTTTCTATATCATTTAACCCCTTATCAGGCACATCCTTGGGGTCTTTGCCAAGATATTCATACAACAGAAAGCCATGTTTAGTGTGAAATGAGTTGATGAAAACTGATGAGTTTATCATAGGTTTTCTCATTGTTGATTGAAGCTCACAGGCTTTAGGAGAAACAGACTGGGTAATAGAAACTAATTGTGTTAATTGTTGAGCCTTTGGCTAGGAGGGCCGAAATTCAGAGCCAAAATTTTCAGGGCAAAGTCAGGAATAACTTCCATGTGCAGAGTGCTGGAACTTCGCAAATCTTATACAAATTGAAACTTAAAGCTAATGTAAACTCAGTAAATATATGTTAATCAAAAATTTACAGGGAAATGGGGAAAAGGTCATTCTGTGGAATTAGGTCACAAATCAGCCATAATCTCATATAATTGTGGAATGGGCTTGAGAGGTTAAGTGGCAAACATACATTCCTACTTTGTGATATTGGTGTATTGAATATCATCTATCATTATGTAATAATCTTTAACAATATTCATTTCTTCCCCTATGAGTTTACACACTGCCTACAACTAGTTAACATGTTTCTACATTGATCACAATATCTACTTTTCAAAAATACTTTGACTACAGAATTCTTGGAGTTAATATTCGTCTGTCCTGGGAAGGATTTGCACACTGAAGGACAGTAAATAAGAATGGGCAAAGGCCATTCAGTCCAATGAGCCCAGTCAGAATGAATTGTCTGGTCATCCAAGTGATGTTGTTTTCTCCCCGTATACATCACCTCTTTGAGCATCTGCCTCCTTCGTAAATATATTTAATAATTTAGCTTAAACTGCCTTCTGTGGGAGAGAAATGGTGGACTAGCTGGCAAGTCCTATTTGATGTGTTTTCGGAACAATCTATTCTCTGAGAGGCACATCTTCCCCCACCTTTCTCACAGGACTTTTAGTAGAACTTATTGCTTTAATGGCAGTCATCGTTATTGATCTGTGTTCAGTTTTACACGACCACGAGGCAAAGCCATTTCCATCCCCCACATCTTCTTTGTCCTTGAATGGCTAAGTAGGTCAGTACTCGAGGTACAGGGAGGAGGGGGTGGAACACAGCTTAGATTGTTTTGTTCCTGACTGTTAGAAGTTGATTCCTATGTGCAGGTTTTGCTGGGTTGCTAGGGAAGAATAATTTTCCCAAGGTTCTGCTTTGTATTTTAGTACTTCTCTACAATAATAAGTGGATGTTGAAGTAGTGATGTCGCTGTTGTCTGTGTGTAGCAGTGTAGATTCTTATTCCTGTGACCATCATTTCATTTACTAACATCAGCTGTTCACTAACTTTCCAGAAATAGTACCCAATATGTTTTATTCAGTGCTTTTTCAAAGGCAACAAATTGTCTGGGTTTCTATAATCCCATATTTAAAAGAGACAAAATCTTCTTGCTCTCATTTAGCATTAGAAGCTGCTATTGACTTTTAACCATATTGAGACATATGTAAATATTTCTTGCATCTTGCATTACACTACTGCCATCTAGTGGTAGTGATGTGTAGCACACACAAAATACTGGTCGGAAGTATACCGAAATAGATGACATTTCGGGCAGTGACCCTTCTTCTAGGTTGGAAAGGAAGGGGAAGATGCCATGTTAAAAAGGGGGGGGGGAGGACAACCAGCTAGAAGATGGTAGGTGAAGCCATGTGGATGGGAAAGGCAAAGGGCTAGAGAAGAAGGAATATGATAGGACAGGACAGTGGAACACAGGAAAAAGTGAAGTAAAAGGGGCACCAGAGGGAAGGTGATGGGCAGGTGAGGAGGACAGGCAAGAGACCAGGAAGGGGAATAGAAGAGGGAAGGGTGAAGGAAACAAGTTACCAGAAGGAGAAATCAATGTTCATGTCATCAAGTTGGAGGCTACTCATACGGAATATGAAGAGTAGGTCCTTCATCCTGAGAATGGCCTCATCTCAAAAGAGGAGACCATGGACCAACATATCAAAACAGGAATGAGGATAGAAATTAAAATGGTTGGCCAGCGGGAAATCCCACCCTTGGTGAATGGAGTGAAGGTGCTTAACAAAGTGGTCCCTGATTTACATCGGGCTTTGACCAATGTATCAGAGACCTACCTCATTGGGAGCATCAGACACATAGATGACTTCAACAGATTCACAGGTGAAGTGTTGCCAAAACTAGAAGGACTATGAGGGGTCCTGAATGGAGGTAAGGGAGGAAGGTGTAGAATTTCAGTTGGTTGCAGAAGTATGTGCCAGGAAGGAGATTAATGGGGAGGGATAAGGGAATCATGGAGAGGGTGAGTGGAAAGCAGAGACCGGAGGAAGGCAAAGATGTGCATGATTGTAGGATCCCATTGAAGATAGTGGAAGTTGTGGAAGATGATACATTCAATGTGGAGGTTTGTGGTAGGTGAAGACAAGAGGAATTCTGTCCTTGTTAAGGGGGCAGGAAGATGGGGTGAAGAGATGCAAGTGAAGCCAGCACCAATGGTGGAGGAGGGAAGCCCTGGTCTTTGAAGAAGGAGGAGATCTCTTTTGTTCTGGAAAGGAAAGCCTCATCCTGGGAACAGATATGGTCATGATGAAGGAACCAAAAAAGGGAATAGTATTTTTACAGGAGACAGGGTGGGAAATGGTATAGTCAGTACAGCCAGTTTATAAAAAATGTCAGTAGTTGGTTTGCCTCCAAAGATGGAGACAAGGAAATTCAGAAAGGGGAGGGAGGTATCAGAAATGGACAAAGTGAATTTAAGGGCAGTGTGGAAGGTGGAGGCAAATTTGATAAAACTGATGAGCTCAGCAAGGGTGCATGAAGCAGCACCAATGCAGTTGCAAATATAGTTCAGGAAGAGTTGGGGTGCATTACCAGGGAAGGCTTTGAACATGGACTGTTCTATGCAGCCAACAAAAAGGCAAGCCATAGCTGCAGTCAATGTGGGTGCCCATGGCTACATTTTGAATTTTAAAATGCCTTCCATGCATGATAAGGTCAATATATGCATGATTCCATGCATTGCAGCTCAAATTCTTCAGCATTGGTGCCGCCTCATGAGGAGCCCAAAGAGTCCTTCCAGCTGAGGTAACACTTCACCTGCAAATCTACAGTACCGAGTGCTCCCAGTGTGGCCTCCTTCACAACGGTGAAACTGGATATAAATTGTGGGACCACTTTGTCGAGCACATCTGCTCCACCCACCGAGAATGGCCAACAGTTTTAATTCCTATCTCCGTTGCTTTTCTGACATGTTGTTCCACAGCTTCCTCTTTTGCAACATGAGCCCACCTTCATGATGGAAGAGCAACACCTTATATTCCATCTGGGTAACCTTCAAACTGATGCCATGAATATCGATTTCTCCTTCTGGTAAAAAAAAATTCTGTCCTCCTTCCCACTTCTTCTATTTCCAACTTGAGTTACCATTACTAGAGGGAAGGTTCTTGGAAAACTGAAAGGTGCAAAGGTAGATAAGTCTCTGGACTGGATGGTCTACACCCCAGAGCTCTGAAAGAGTGTGGCTGAAGAGATTGGTGAGGCATTAGTTACGACTATTCAGGAATCACTAGATTCTGAATGGTTCTGGAAGACTGGAAAATTGCAAATCTCAATTTACTTTTCAAGAAGGAGAAAAGCAGAAGGAAGGAAACTTAAAGCCAGCTGGTCTGATGTCAGTGGTTGGGAAGTTGTTGGAGCCGATTATTAAGGATGAGGTCTCAGGGTATTTGGAGGTACATTATATAATAGGTCATAGACAGCATGGTTTCCTCAAGGGAAAATCTTGCCTGACATATCTATTGGCAATCTTTCAAGAACTAACAGGCAGGATAGGGAAAGGAGAATCAGTAGATGTTGTGCACTTGGATTTTCAGAAGGCCTTTGACAAGGTACCACATGAGGTTGCTTAATAAGCTGAGTCCATGGTTTTACAGGAAAGATTCTAGCATGGATAAAACAGTGGCTGATTGGCAGGAGGCAAAGTGTAGGAATAAAGGGAGCTTTTCATGGTTGGTTGCTGGTTACTAGTAGTGTTCCACTGTGATCTGGTTTGGCACAGATTCTTTTTACATTATATGTTAATGAATTGGATGATGGAATTGATGGCTTTGTTGCAAAGTTTGCAGATGATATGAAGATAGTTGGAGGGGCAGGTGGCTTTGAGGAAGTAGGGAGGTCACAGAAGGACTTAGACAATCTAGGAGAATGGGCAAAGAAGTATCAGGTGGAATGTAGTGTTGGGAAGCACATGTTCATGCACTTTGGTAGAAGAAATGAAAGGGTTAACTATTTTCTAAATGGAGGCAAAATACAAAAACAGAGGTGCAAAGGGACTTGGGAGTCCTTAGGCAGGATTCCCTAAAGGTTACCTTACAGGTTGAGTCTGTGGTGAGGAAGGCAAATGTGATGTTAGCATTCATTTCAAGAGAACTAGAATGTAAAAGCAAGGATATAAATGCTAAGACTTTATAAAGCACTGATGAGGCCTCTCTTAGAGTACTGTGTGCAGTTTTGGGCCCCTTATCTTAGAAAGGATGTGCTGAAACTGAAACAGGCTCAAAGGAGGTTCATGAAAATGTTTCCAGAATTGTATGGCACATCATATGAAGAGTGCTTGATGGCTCTGGGCCTGTAGTCACTATAATTCAGAAGAATGAGGGTGACCTCATTGAAACCTGGTGAAAGGCCTTGATAGAGTGGATGTGGAGAGGATGTTTCCTATGATGTAGGAGTCTAAGACCAGAGGACACACCCTCAGAATAGAGAGCTGTCCGTTTAGAATGGAGATGAGGAGGAATTTCTTTAAAACCATAAGATTTAGAAGCGGAAGTAGGCTATTCAGCCCATCAAGTCTGCTCTGCCATTCAATCGTGGGCTGATCCAATTCTTTCAGTCATCCCCACTCCCCTGCTTTCATTCCATACCCTTTAATGCCCAGGCTAATCAAGAACCTACCTATCTCTGCCTTAAATGCACCCAATGACTTGGCATCCACAGCCACTCGTAGCAACAAATTCCACAGATTTACCACCCTCTGATGAAAGTAATTTCACTGCATCTCAGTTCTAAAAGGACGTCCTTCAATCCTGAAGTTGTACCCTCTTGTTCTAGAATCCTCTACCATGGGAAATAACTTTGCCATATCTAACCTATTCAGGCCTTTTAACATTTGAAATGTTTCTGTGAGATCCACTCTTATTCTCCTGAACTCCAGGGAATACAGCCCAAGAGCTGCCAGAGTTTCCTCATACGGTAACCCTTTCATTCCTGGAATCAATCCCATGAATGTTCTCTGAACCCTCTCCAGTGTCAGTATATCCTTTCTAAAATAAGGAGCCCAAAACTGCACACAATACTCCGTGTGGTCTCATGAGTGCCTTATAGAGCCTCAACATCACATCCCCACTTTTATATTCTAAAACTCTAGAAATGAATGCCAACATTGCATTCACCTTCTTCACAACCGACTCAACTTGGAGGTTAACCTTTGGGGTATCTTGCACAAGGACTCCCAAATCCCTTTGCATCTCTGAATTTTGAATTCTCTCCCCATCTAAATAATAGTCTGTCTGTTTATTTCTTCCACCAAAGTGCATGACCGTACACCTTCCAACATTGTTTTTCATTTGCCTCTTCTTTGCCCATTCCCCTAAACTATCTAAGTCTCACTTTCGACTCTGTTTCCTCAGCACTAACCATTCCTCCACCTATCTTTGTATCATCAGCAAATTTAGCCACAAATCCATTAATACCATAGTCCATTTCATTGACATACATCATAAAAAGCAATGGTTCCAACACCAACCCCTGTGGAGTTCCATTGGTGACTGGCAGCCAGAATAGGATCCCTTTATTCCCATTCTCTGTTTTTTGCTGACCAGCCAATGCTCCACCCATGCTAGTAACTCCACTGTAATTCCATGGGCTCTTATCTTGCTAAGCAGCCTCATGTGTGGCACCTTGTCAAAGGCCTTCTGAAAATCCAAGTACATCACATCTACTGCATCTCCTTTGTCTACCCTGCTTGTAATTTCCTAAAGAATTGCAGTAGGTTAGTTTGGCAGGATTTTCCTTCCAGGGAACCATGCTGACTTTGGCCTATCTTGTCATATACCTCCAGGTACTCCATAATCTCATCCCTAACAATCGATTCCAACAACTTCCCAACCACTGGTGTCAGGCTAACAGGTCTATAGTTTCCCTTCTGCTGCCTCACACCCTTCTCAAATAGCGGCATAACATTTGCAATTTTCCAGTCATCTGTTACAATGCCAGAATCTATTGATTCTTGGAAGATCATCGTTAATGTCTCCGCAATCTCTCCAGCTATTTCCTTCAGAACCTAAGGGTGCATTCCTTCAGATCCAGGAGATTTATCCACCCTGAGACCATTAGGTTTCCTGAACACCTTCTCAGTCATAACTTTCACTGCACAAACTTCACTTCCTTGACACTCTTGAATGTCCGGTATACTGCAGATGTCTTCCACAGAGAAGAATGATGCAAAATATGTATTCAGTTCCTCTGCCATCTCTGCATCTCTCATTACAATATTTCCAGCGTCATTTTGTATTCGTCCTATATCTGCCCTTGACTGTCTTTTAACCTTTATATACTTAAAGAAACTTTTATTATCTTCTTTGATATTAGTCGCCAGCTTTCTCTCATAAATCATCTTTTCCTTCCTAATGACCTTCTTAGTTTCCTTCTGAAAGTTTTTAAAAACTCCCCAATCCTCGATCTTCCCACTTACTGTGGCTTCCTGGTATACCCTCTCTTTTGTTTTTACTTTGGCTCTGATTTCACTTGTCAGTGACAGTAGTGTCCTTCTTCCCTTTTAAAATTTCTTCTTATTTGGAATATATCTGTCTTACACTTCCATCATTTTCTGCAGAAACTCCAGCCATTGCTGCTCTGCTTTTGTCCTTTTCCAGTCAACTTCAGCCAGTTTCCCTCTCATGCCATTGTAATTTCCTTTATTCCACTGAAATACCGACACATTGGATTTTATTTTTTCCTTCTCAGATTTCCATGGGAACTTGATCATATTGCGATCACTGTTCCCTAAGGGCTCCTTAACCTTAAGCTCTCTTATCACCTCCGGATTTTTGCACAACACCCAATCCAGCACAGCCGATCCCCTAGTGGGCTCAACACAAGCTGTTCTAAAAAGCCATCCCTTTGACATTCTACAAATTCTCTCTCTTGAGATCCAGTACTGACCTGGTTTTCCCAATCCACTTTCATGTTAAAATTATACTTGCCAATCTGTAGCTGAATTTCAAGATCATCCATTGTATTTCTTATGCTGCATGCATTCGTATATAACACTTTCAGTCCAGTATTTGTTGCTTTCTGTTTTAACTGCACCACACCTCTATTACCCTGTAACTCATCCCACTGGCTGTGATTATGCCTCATCTCCTGCCTGTCCTTTCTATCATCTCTGTAGCACACTATTTTTTATTTATTTCTGTTTTCCCACTCCTCAGCCATATCACTCTGGTTCCCATCCCCATGCCGAATTACAAACGTTTGTAGTTTAAATCCTCCTAACAGCTCTTTTAAATGTGCCCACTAGGGTACTGGACCCTTTTAGGTTCAGGTGTAACCCATCCTTTTTGTACAGGTCATACCTTTCCCCCAGAAGAGGCCCCATTGATCCAGGAATCTGAAGCCCTGTCCCTACACCAGTCTCTCAGCCTCACATTAATACACCTGATCATGCTATTCTTGCACTCACTAGCACGTGGCACAGACAGCAATCCTGAGATTACTACCCTGGAGGTCCTGCCTTTCAGCTTCCTGCCTAACTCCCTGAATTCTCTCTTCAGGACCTCCTCCCTTTTTCTACTATGTCATTGGTACCAACGTGTACCAAGACTTCTGGCTGTACGCCCTCTCTCTTCAGGATGCCATGCACCCGATCCGAGACATCCCATACCCTGGCACCTGGGAGGCAACATACCATGTGGGTATCTCTATCAGGCTGACAGAATCTCCTGTCTGTTCGCCTCACTATGGAATCCCCTATGACTACTGCATTCCTCATCTTCCTCCTTCCCTTCTGTACCACGGAACTAGACTCAACGTTAGAGACCCGATCATCGTTGTCGTCCTCTGTCAGGTCATCTCTCTCAACCACATCCAAAATGAGGTAATGATTACGGAGGGGAATGGTCACAGGGGTGTGCTTTACCATCTGAGCTCTTTCCCTCACTTCCCTGACTGTCACCCACTTATCTGACTTCTACAGCCTCAGCCTTGCTGAGTTCCTCCAGCTTGTTTGTATGTGTTGATTAGTCTGTAGTTCCTGGATGTATCCTTACATGCCTTTTTTGAACAAGGGTATAAGAATTTTCAATATTCCAGCCTGTTTACACCATTGAATCTATAGTATGTTTGGAAAACTATTACAAAGGCATCTGCTGTTTAATCCCTCACTTACCTCAGCAACCAAGATGCATCCAATTTGAAACTGGTGGTTAAAACACTTTTAATGCACCTTGACTATCTGATGCCTCCATCACTTCCATCTATAATCTCAACATCTTTAGCAAAATACAAACTACTAGAGGAACACAGAGGGTCAGGCAAATGACTTCCCCCAGTGGTTCAATTTTTGCTCCTGTTTTCAGCATCTGTAGTCTTTTGTGTCTCAACTACATCATTGCTTGCTGCAACTCCAATCGTATCTTCTTCCTCGGCGAAGACCAATGTAAAGCCCTTACTCAGCACCTCGGCCATGCCCTCACACGTCAGGTGTAATTGTTCTCTTTGGTCTTAGCAGCTCCATCAATTTTCTCATTTCCTGTTCATATGCCTGTAGAATATTTGTAAACCCCACTTTAAGCTTGGCACCACTTTGCCTCCACTATTTTTCACTAACCTTCTAAACTTTCTGTAATCCGTCTGGTTCTCACTTTAGTTAACAGCATAGTATCAGTCATAATTCTCATTGTGCTATCATGCGTTACTTGCTAGTTTTTTTATTATTATTGTTTTCCCTACACTTCTCGCTCATAGAAATGTACCTAGATTGAATCTAAGAGCTTTCTGATTCCAATTTAACCAAGCCAAAACTTATCTTCCTTATTGAAATTGTCCCTGGTCCAATTGACCATTTTTGTTTTGCCATTGTCTGTGCTGTTTTCCACGGCTCAGTCTAGTTGATGTAGTTAATATGTACTTTCAAAAAGCATTGGATGAGATACCAAACAATAGCTATTTTAAAACTTACAGTATTATGATTCCCCCACTGGCACTTACTCCTTTTGAGCTGGATCATCTCCTAAATATAAATCCAATCACACCTTTCCCATTGATCCAGAACATACTGATTGATGAAGTTTCTTTGAACACACATTGAAACCTCCTCCTCCCCTCAGACCCTTATGTCATCCCTTGCTAACCAAATCTATATTTGGATGGCTGAGCACCCACCCCACTGTCACTGCTTTGCAGCTCTTCTTCCAAAAATGCATTGTAAACCCATCTCTCTAGCTCTGTCTAAAAAATTGAAATGTTTTGGGAACATCCCTCATTCTTTAACCCCTTAATTTCTAGCATCACTCTCCTGAACAATGTTCCCTCTACTTTGTCTTACAGCTGTGTGTACCAATCATTGCCCACTAATGGCCATTGGTGTTCCTCCCCTTTCACTTTCTTTCATGGCCTTCTGTTTTCTCCTGTCAGATTCCACCCCCCCCCCCCCACTTCCCCAGCCCTTTATCTCTTTCACCAATCGTCTTCCCAGCAATTTACTTCACCCCTTCTCCTTCTCCCAGTTTGACCTATCATCTACTACCATGTATTTCCTCCCCTCCCCCACCTTCTTACTCTGATTTATCATCTATTTTCTCCAGTCCTGATGAAGGGTCTCAGACCGAAACGCTGACTGTTTACTCTTTTCCATAGATGCTGCCTGGCCTGCTGAGTTCCTCTAGCGTTTTACTTGGATCAGCACTTTTTCTCACTTCATACATAAAATATTGAACAGTACTGCACAGGAACAGGCCCTTCAACTCATGATGTTGTGACAAGCTATTAAAATGAGTAATTAAATTCCTAACTAAACTAAACCCTTCTGCCTACATAAAGTCCATATCCCTCCATTCTCTGTACATTCATGTGCCTACCTAAAGACTTCTTAAAAGCCTCAATCATATATTATTTGCCTCTACCATCACCCCCGGCAACACATTCCAGGTACCCATCATTCTCTGTGTGGAAGAACTTGTCCCTCACAATTCCTTTGAACTCATCTTAAATGCATGTCCTCAAGTCTTATAAATTCCAAACCTCTATTTCTATAAATTCTGCTTTTTAATATCTTAGTGCCAGCTCATTCCTGTGAACCACCCAAGCTGTTGGTGATGAATCAGACAACTCAGGCTGGAGATGCTGACTGTGAGCAGGGCAAAAGATAACAGAATAGATTTAGGAAGATAAAACTATGGACGGGCAATGGAAGTAAGAGAGAAAAGTGAAAAGTAACAGCACAGACCACAGACTGCTTAAAAGCAGTTTAAAGTGCAGATGCAAATCCAGCAGATAAACGTGAAGGGAATAGGAAGAGGACAGGGTGTGGTAACAATGGCATAATAGAAATTTCACTCCAGGGAGTGGAGGAAATGATGAGTCAGTTCTGTTTCTGAATGCTAAAACTATTAGGAATAATGTCAGAAATCTAGGGTCCTATGTTTGTGGAAGAGGACAGCATCAAGGACGTAGATTTCCTTAATGTTATGGACAAAAGTTAGGAAAATAAGTGGTAATATTAATTATTTTGAAGACCAGGAAAGAATAAACTGAGAGAAAATGTCATTTTCAAAGTGGAGGAGATTTATAAATTATTTTAACACACTTTGATTTATGCAAATAGGGTGAAAAGTTAATCAAAACTGAAGTGAGCACTTGTTCAGATTGCCACATTGTCAGCAGTGGAGACACTTTGACTGCTTCTATATCATTGAATTCTTTCTATATTCAATGATATCCAAAGCCTAATGTACAATATTTTGTGTGACATATATTAGACTTAGGCTGTTAATTTTGTTCTATTTTATTTACTTTTCAGATGCAGGCTTTGCTGACAAGGTCTAAGATTGCCCAACCTTAACTGTCCTTAAGAAAGTGGGCATAAGCCCTCTTTTTAAAAGCTGCAGCCCTGCTGATGCAGATCAGACAGTGCTCTTGGTTAGAGAGTTCCACGATGTGGACCCAACAACAATGAAACAACAATTTCATGAGCAAGTGATGTCCATAGAAAGGAGAACCGGATGAGATTAAATTAGACAACCAACTTGTTCCTTTTGTTGGCAGTGCAAGCAACATTTTATTTGTTGGCAATTTCAGTGATGGCCAAAAATAATCTGAAGAATGGCTTCTCTTCCCACAGCTGTGCCACCATTCCTGTTGTTTGCAAGGAATTATCCTTAGTTGCCATTTATTTCCCCTCAACAGCTTCATCCAGAAATGCAGCACCAGTTTCCTCAAGGATGCAGGCAAGACCTAACCCTCCACCAAATTCAGAGGGCAGAGTTTAGTTATGCTGGTGCTAAACAGCAACTCCTTTGCTTGCATCTTCAGAAACAGCTCCATTTCCATCTTTGATATCTCTTTTTTCCCCTTTCAAGATTCTTTTGACCTGGAATTAAATTCTGACTTTGGTTTTTTGTGGGAAAGGGTCGCGCTATGAGGGCCTCACGACTGGCTCCTTTTTGATATCCCAAGGACACCTTCAGGGTTCCAGATTTTCATGGCTCTGGAGACTGGCTGATTAAAGGCTGGTGCTGCTGCCTGATGCGTCGCCGGAGAACATGGAAGATCGGAAGCAATGGGCTCACTGCTGGATACGTGACCAGGGACCCGAGTTCTTTGGGCACAGAGCTCGGAAAAAGTGATGCAACAGACTTCTAACACCATAAATCAGTGAGTTGTTTTGTTATGTCTCCCCTCTTGCTGTGAAATGGGGACACCTCTTTTTCCCTTATTAGGGAGAGAGGGAGCATGTCGAAAATCAGGTGAACAAGTAGTCTTTGGAGCACTGGAAGTCTGTGTCTTTATTGATGCTTTGCTGCTTGCCTGAGTACTCGGTGGGGAGCGCCAAGGTTTTTTTTGCTGATGGGGGGTAATTGCCTTGCTGCTGCTTATGTGAGGGGGGCTTTGGGTTCTCATGTTTAACTGTCATTCATACTTTGGGGCACTCCTCTGTTCTTGTGGATGTTTCTTAAGAAAAAGAATTTCAGGATGTATTTCTCTGACATCAAATGTACCTATTGAAACCTATTGAAATTTGCCATCTCTCCTAGTCTCACGGTATTTTGTGTTATGGTCCGGATCGGTTCCCCTTTAAATGTAGTTAGGTTGCGATCCGGACCATTGACGCCTTGTTCTCTTTTAATTTCATTTCACGTGTCCCTTGAGCTTGGCAAACAAGGTAACCTACTCTCAACCCGAACCGGCGGTTTATAAGCCTCTGGTTTCAGCCATTTGGGGCGAGAGTGTTAAGAAGCCTTCGCAAGTCGCCGCCACTACGACAAGCCAGAGTGATCCAGCCTGCATTGGGGTGCCAGCAATTTGCCTTCCGTCGCCAGAGTGGGTCCGGGGAAGGGCAATCTACCAGGGATGAGTTGAAGGCGGAGTCCTGACTCAATGTCTATGCCCCTTGTCTATGGCTAACCCAAAGAAGAAGTCCTGGCTCGGTGCCTGAGTGGAAGGCGGAGTCCGGACTCGACGTTCCTGCCCGTTGCCTCTGTCGGGTGGGTCCGGCTGGACTGCCGCTGCCCAGTGGGGTTCTGCCCCTTCCTACCCATTGCCTCTGTCGGGCAGGTCTGACCGGACTGCCACTGCCCGGCCGGGTTCTCCCCTTTCTACCCATTGCTCCCCAAGGGCCGTGGTAGTCCCAGTTCCCAGGGTCTAAGTCCAAGGTCCGCGGCTGTCCATGCTCCCCCCCCCCCATCCGAGTCCAAGGTCCGCGGCTGTCCATGCTCCCCCCCCCATCCGAGTCCAAGGTCCGCGGCTGTCCATGCTCCCCCCCCCCCCCGTCCAAGGTCCGCGGCTGTCCATGCTCCCCCCCCATCCGAGTCCAAGGTCCGCGGCTGTCCATGCTCCCCCCCCCATCCGAGTCCAAGGTCCGCGGCTGTCCATGCTCCCCCCCCCATCCGAGTCCAAGGTCCGCGGCTGTCCATGCTCCCCCCCCCCCCCGTCCAAGGTCCGCGGCTGTCCATGCTCCCCCCCCCATCCGAGTCCAAGGTCCGCGGCTGTCCATGCTCCCCCCATCCGAGTCCAAGGTCCGCGGCTGTCCATGCTCCCCCCCATCCGAGTCCAAGGTCCGCGGCTGTCCATGCTTCCCCCCCCCCCCCCCCCCCCCCCCCCGTCCAAGGTCCGCGGCTGTCCATGCTCCCCCCCCATCCGAGTCCAAGGTCCACGGCTGTCCATGCTCCCCCCCCATCCGAGTCCAAGGTCCGCGGCTGTCCATGCTCCCCCCCCCCCATCCGAGTCCAAGGTCCGCGGCTGTCCATGCTCCCCCCCCCCATCCGAGTCCAAGGTCCGCGGCTGTCCATGCTCTCCCCCCCCCCCCCCGTCCGAGTCCAAGGTCCGCGGCTGTCCATGCTCCCCCCCCCCCGTCCGAGTCCAAGGTCCGCGGCTGTCCATGCTCTCCCCCCCCCCCGTCCGAGTCCAAGGTCCGCGGCTGTCCATGCTCCCCCCCCCATCCGAGTCCAAGGTCCGCGGCTGTCCATGCTCCCCCCCCCATCCGAGTCCAAGGTCCGCGGCTGTCCATGCTCCCCCCCCCATCCGAGTCCAAGGTCCGCGGCTGTCCATGCTCCCCCCCCCCCGTCCAAGGTCCGCGGCTGTCCATGCTCCCCCCCCCCATCCGAGTCCAAGGTCCGCGGCTGTCCATGCTCCCCCCATCCGAGTCCAAGGTCCGCGGCTGTCCATGCTCTCCCCCCCCCCGTCCGAGTCCAAGGTCCGCGGCTGTCCATGCTCCCCCCTGTCCGAGTCCAAGGTCCGCGGCTGTCCATGCTCCCCCCCCCCCATCCGAGTCCAAGGTCCGCGGCTGTCCATGCTCCCCCCCCCCATCCGAGTCCAAGGTCCGCGGCTGTCCATGCTCTCCCCCCCCATCCGAGTCCAAGGTCCGCGGCTGTCCATGCTCCCCCCCCCCATCCGAGTCCAAGGTCCGCGGCTGTCCATGCTCCCCCCCCCATCCGAGTCCAAGGTCCGCGGCTGTCCATGCTCCCCTCCCCCCATCCGAGTCCAAGGTCCGCGGCTGTCCATGCTCCCCCCCCCCGTCCGAGTCCAAGGTCCGCGGCTGTCCATGCTCCCCCCCCCATCCGAGTCCAAGGTCCGCGGCTGTCCATGCTCCCCCCCCCATCCGAGTCCAAGGTCCGCGGCTGTCCCAGTTTCCTGTTTCCCAGTCCCAGGTCCGTGGCGATCCAAGTCCCTAGTCCCCTAGTCCGAGGTTCGTGTTCCTCTTTGTCCTCGATTTCCCGATCTTCTGTGTAGCAAGTAATAAACGCTATTTTATTGTACCTGAGAAAGACGTGTTTGTGTCCTACTTGTGGGTTCTCTCCCAGCACCTTTGTCCACACCTCGTGACTGAACACTCTCACCAAACAAGGACCAGCAGACACAAATACTGTTTTTTGTCCCGAACTCTCGCTAGCTAGAGTTCCGCACAGTTTTTAACTTAGAAATTCATGAAAGAGACTCAGAGTCTCAGTTACCCTTTTAGTAGGATTTAGGTCAAGGTTTTATCGTTCTGTTTTTGACCACCAGCCCAAGCCCCCACCCACCTGAGTGATTGATAATACGGGCGAACATGTTGGCCACCTGGAGGCGACCATTGGGGAGGGGGTACTGTCATGGTCCGGATCGGTTCCCCTTTAAATTTAGTTAGGTTGCGTTATGATCCGGACCATTGACTCTTTGTTCCCTTCTAATTTTGTTTCACGCGTCCCTTGAGCTTGGCAATCAAGGTAGCTTATAAGCCCTTGGCTTTAGCCATTTGGGGCGAGAGTGTTAAGAAGCTTTCGCAAGTCACCGCCACTACGACAAGCCAGAGTGATCCAGCCCGCATCGGAGTACCAGCAATTCGCCTTCTGTCGCCAGAGTGGGTCCGGGCAAGGTCAATCTGCCAGGGATGAGTTGAAGGCGGAGTCCTGACTCGACGTTCCTGCCCGTCGTCCATGTCTACCCTTTGAAGAAGTCCCGGCTCGGTGCCTGAGTGGAAGGTGGAGTCCTGACTCAATGTTCCTACCTGTTGCCTCCGTCGGGGAGGTCCAGCCGGACTGCCGCTGCCCGGAGGGGGTTCTGCCCCTACCTACCCGTTGCCTCTGTCATTATTGAGTAATTACCATCATTATTATTACATATATGTATAAGACAAATTGCTGTACTTCATACAAAATTCATATATACCAGATGTCTAGTAAAGAGCATATAAGATGTCTAAATAACTACCAAACCAATTCTATATTACACAGGGTGCTGGCTCACATTTCAGCAACTTTAGCTGCATTATGGGACCAATTCATTTTCATCTTCTTAGTGAGGCCACACATGATGTTATCAGCCCTCAGTGTTAAATATGAAAGTGTGATCATCAAAATGAGCATACAATAGGTATAAGGTGTGGTGAACTACATGTACCTGTCTGGACACGCCCTCCCACCCGCTGACTGCTCCTGTGGCTCCTCCCACATAAGGGCCAAAGGTTGAGTGTTGCACAATCCAGGGCTCAGAGACTGAGTTTATCTCCAGCAACCAGCTCTATAAAATTAACCCAGGAAGAATTACAGTGAGTACCAGTTAATGTGGCTCCTTATTACGGCACTGGTCTTACTTGCAAATTTTATTAATTTAGAAATTAAGGAAAGATGGTGAAAATTTACTGCTGACAAAAAAAATCATGATTACAGCACTGATCATTGAAGTCTTTTTAAGCACAATGAGAAGGTGCCAGTTGCCACAAGAAATGAGTACATAATGTTTCTTATATATGTAATTTCACAACACTTTTACTAATATTTACAGAATAGGATGAATGTCACTGTTTAATTAATGAATAGCTAAGGATGAGTCACTAAGCAATATAAGCAAATATTATAAGCTGCAAAATGGACTTAGGTTTTACATTTCTTTACTAAATAAAATTTTAAAAACAGAACTTCCTTGAATATCCATATACTGTACAGTACATGGAAAAACCTAATTTTTAATTTTTACTCTGTGCTGGCAGAGAGTTTTACTAGTGAATAAAAAATAAATAAAGTAGACTTACACATTGCCTCCAAAGTGCTTCAAAATGTGCCGGGCGCCGACCAATTCCTTTTTTGCCGGTGGAATGTGATGTCCAATGGCTTAGCAATGTTATAAAATTTGGCAGACTAGAAACACAGTTAGAAATGGGGCAAAAAGTAAGAACAACATGCAATCATGTAAATGAAAACAAATACTTTTCTTGCTAAAGAGATTTTTTTCAGGAAAAGCAGTAGTCTGTAGGTATTACATCTTTGTTATTTTAGTGACAACCAGGAAAATGTCTGTCAGAGTGTCCCAGCAGTGCATCACATATAAAATTGAAGGATTTAGACTCAACAGTGAAGGTATTGTTCACAGAGGCTAATTAAAACAAAAAGGAAGCACAAAGAAGAGCAATGTGTCAATTATGAATTTTCTTGGGTGATGCAGTCTGAGATTGCATTTAATCAAGCAGGTAAACCTCTAGATGAGATGTTATGTGATAAGGATATTCCCAGAACTGTGCCTGACACATGCAACTTTACACCAAGTATTTGCCATAAGTTTTTGAAAACAAATTTTGACTATCACAAATATAGAGAATAATAAAAATAATAATAATATGCTTCGATGCAAGCCTTAAGATGCATGGTAATCTAGTATAGTATCCTGTTGTTATGAGCTGGCAAGGGTGATGCTCAGAGAAGTACCAGAATGGCTGATGTAGGAGTTATACACATACTTCACTTCCTCTCTTTGGCAATGTCCCTTGGTAAAGTTCCCCATAAATTCAGTATAATCCACTCGAAGAAAATAGTTGATGCATCTTAACACACATGAGCTCAGTTGACTTTTAACCTCCAGTGAAGGTCATTTCAGAGTGTGCAGATGGACACATGTAACAAACAGAGAGCAAATTGTTCATGGCTCATTGCAAGATGGCCCCTGGAACTTTCTGTAAACATCATTGCCACCCAGTGAGCAATTAGTCACATGGCACAATCATCAAAGAAGTGAAAGCTTTAAAGTGACAGTTATTGTTCACAACAAGAACCACATATAATACATGACTAAAGTTTTTTTTAATAGCAGAGGTTAATCAACTTTGTTGTATTGCATTGTTATTTGAGTTACTGTCACTTACCTGTCAGGTTGAACTAGTCTGGTCATTCTCTTCTGACCTCCCTCATTAACAAAACGTTTCCACACACAGAGCTGCCATTTGCTGGGTGTTTATTCTTTTCTGCACCATTCTCTGTAAACTCTAGAGACTCCCGTGTATGAAACTCCCAGGAGATCAGCAGTTTCTGAGATGCTCAAACCACCCCATCTGGCACCAACAATCATTCCACTGACAAAGTCATTTAGATCACATTTCTTCCCAATTCTGATGTTTGGTCTGAACAATAACTGAACCTTTTGACCATGCCCACATGCTTTTATGCATTGAGTTGTTGCAACATGATTGGCTGAGTAGATGCTTGCACATAGGAGATTTAAACAAGGCTATACAATATCTAATGATTAAACTGTAGAGAGGTATTACAAACCGAAGGAAAAACATGCTAAGTTCTAACTAGGGGAGGCAAACTCTGAATGGAACAGTCTCAGCAGTCAAAAGCTCAGGTTCTTAATCTGCTGCACAATTATGCTCCATAAAACTAATTTATCCATAAATGTTTCATTCAGAAATGCACGTTATAATTATCATTAATCAGGAAAATATGTGTCCTACAATTTGTACTGCAGAAACATCATGAAAGTTAGTATAGAAACATAAAAGGATAAGAAATGAAATAGAACTAGACCAAATGGACTCTCAAGACTGCTCTGCCATTTAATAAGCTCATAGCTGGACATCTGTCTCATCAGTTTTTTCATGCGATCTTCATATCTTCTTATTCCTTCAGTGTCCAAAAGATCTATCTGGCTCAGTCTTGAAAGGGGAGAGGGTATTGCACTGCTGATTAGGGAGATCATTATCTATGACTGCCCAATTACACCCCATGTGACTAATTAACCTACTAACCCATACGTCTCTGGAATATGGGAGGAAACTGGAGCACCTGGAGGAAACCCATGTGCTCATGGGGAGAACGTACAAACTCCTTACAGACAGCAGCAGAATTAAATCTTGGTCACTTGCGCTGTAATATTTTACTCACAAAGATTAGCTCTGATCTGAGAAGATGAAAAGCTTAAATTTGGCATATGTAACCATAAAAAGACAACAATGGTCTAACTTATGAACACCTATCCTGTCATATTATCAGGATGCTCTTCATTGACTACAGCTCAGCATTCAACATTATTATCCCCTCAAAACTAATCAATAACCTCCAAGACCTAGGCTTTAATACCTTAGTGTGCAAATAGATCCTCAGTTTCCTCACTTGCAGACCGCAGTCTGTTCAGATTGGCAACACCATCTCCTCCACAATCTCCATCAGCACAGCTGTACCACAAGGCTGTGTGCTTAGCTCCCTACTCTACTCACTTTATACTTAGGACTGTGAAGCTAAGTTTAGCCTCAGAGCCATATTTAAGTTTGCTGACAGCGCCACTGTTGTTGACCAAATCAAAAGTGATGACAATTTGACACATAGAAGGGTTATTAAAAATCTGGTTGAATGGTGTCACAATAATAACCTCTCACTCACATTCAGCAAAACCAAAGAGCTAATATTAACTACAGAGGAAGAAACTAGAGTTCCATGAGACAGTCCTCATTATGGGGATCAAAGATGGAGAGGATCAGAATATTTAAATTCTTTGGTGTTATCATATCAGAGGATCTTTCCTGAGGCCAGCATGTCAGCACCTTTACAAAGGTGGCTCAACAGTGCTGCTCCTTTCTTAGAAGTTTACACAGATTTGACATATCATCTAAAACTTTGATGAACTTCAATGGATGCACCTTGGAGAGTAACCTGACTGGTTGTATCACAACCTGGTATGGAAACACCAATGACCAAAAATGGAACAGCTAACAATACAGAGTTTTAACATCATAAGCCAGTGAGTTGTTGTTATGTCTCCCACTTGCTGTGAAAATGGGGGATACCTCCCTCTCCCTTGCCAGGGAGAGAGAGAACCTGTGGGTTGTCGAATTTCAGCTGAAATGCAAGGCCTTTGGGGTAACTTTGGTCTGTGTCTTTGCTATTGTTTAGCACACGCTTGGGCTTGAAAATAGTACTGATGCACGTTTATTTTTTGCTGGTGGGGGAAGGGGTATCGTTGCTCGCTGCCATTTACGTGCGGGAAGGAGGAGCTGGGGGGGAACTTTGGGGTTCTCACATTTAACTGTCGTTTGTTCTTTGGGGCACTCTATTTCGTAGATGTTTGTGAAGAAAAAGCATTTCAGGATGTATATTGTATACATTTCTCTGACATTAAATTTGACCTTTGAACCTTTGAAAGTGATAGATACAGCCCAGTCCATCACAGAAAAAGCCCTCCTCACCATCAAGGCCCTGTACAAGGAGTACTGCCATAAGAAAGCAGCAGCCATCATCAAAGACCCCCCCCCCCCACTATCCAGGCCATGGTCTCTTCTCACTGTTGCCACAATGAAGGAGTTACAGCAGACTTAGGCCCCACACCTCCAAGTTCAGGAATGGTTGTCCTGCAATCGTCAGGCTCCTGTATCAGTGTGGATAACTTCGGTCACCTCAACACTGTCTGATTCCACACCCCATGCATTCACATTCAAGGACTATATGGTATATGCATATGGTATTATTTATATATTCATTATTATTATTATTTGCATTTGCACAAGTTGTCTTCTTTTGCACATTGGTTGTTTGTCAGTCTTTTTATTAATTCTATTGTATTTCTTTGTTCTACTGTGAATCCCTGCCAGAAAATGTACCTCAGAGTACTACTATATGTTGACATACACATACGTCGAAGATTGTAACAAAGATTTATTTTAAAGTTTGTTCTATGTTAGGGCATTCGCATTTCCATTTGCAAAGGGGTCACTGCACATGTGTTCAAGGCCACAAAAAACACTTTATTAGGACAAGCACAAATGTAATACAGAAGGAAAAACAAATGTTTATAGTAATATCAGTACAGAAATCAAAACAATACGTATCATTCACTAAATGAGCCATTCCGCAATGTTGGAGGGCAGACACAGATCCAACAATCTTACATGCAGTCTCTTCTCTCTCTAACTCTTAGCACTAGCATTGGCCTAAGACGAAGATCTCCCCTGGACCAAGAAAGTGCCACTTTTTAAACCATTCAAGACCCCTTACACTAGTACTTTTCCAACTATTGTTGGTACCAGCTGCACCCTCTTATCTCTCAGGACCTCTAGCCCCAGACAAACATGCTTTTCACCATTTTCCATTATTATGTCTGCAGACTTGGACTTCCTTGATTTTCTCAAAACATTGATGTGGACTGGTTCCTTTGTACCTTCTCAAAACAATCTCACTCCAAGCTAACACTGTTTTGTCTTATAGACTTCCATTTCATTCGAGCTCATACCAAGGAAGGATCACATTTAACTCTTTCCTTCCACTCCACCCCTTGATTACTCATTAATACATTACACAAAAATGACAGTAAATACAAGTTCAAACATGAGGAAATCTGCAGATGCTGGAAATTCAAGCAATACACACAAAATGCTGGTGGAACGCAGCAGGTCAGGCAGCATCTATAAGAAGAAGCACTGTCAACGTTTCGGGCCGAGACCCTTCATCAGTAAATATAAGTTAATAGAATGATTATGATAGTTTGATGATTAGCATGATTATCTCACTTAAGCAGTTGGACTATAATATGAATTCTACATGTGCATTAAGCTAAAATAAACCTCACTATATAAGCAGCTAATAGCTACTATTATAACACAAGACAACAATTTTTCTCGTAAGTTTTGCTTCCTCAGAAATATTTTTTACTTATGATAGACCACTTGAAGCTGAACACAAATATAATTCAGACCACTTGTATCAAGTAGGAATTTGGAGAATTCCATGTGATTTTCTCCAGTCCCAATAGAAGCTCTTCAAATCAGCTATCATTGATGATCTGTTTGATTTGTGGACCAACAAAAATGCCTTCCTTAATCTTGGCATCAGTTATACTGACTTCAATTATAAATAGAAATAACAAATATAAGGGATTTCAAAAAAAGTAGTACGTGACAGGGAAATAACATGGAGATTTTCATGCTCAGCAGTCCAAAATACATTAGGTACACACAAAATTATCCAGGAAGCAAAATCTTGTCCAGCTGAATGTCCATTCTTTCAGTCCCCAGTTTCATAATTTATTTTGGACATACTGGAGGCTGTGGTAGAACAAAGGACCCCCCCCCCCCAGAAAATCCTGGCAATTCTGGACAATATTTCTCACCCTCTGCATGCCACCTTGGCTGAATGGAGGAACACTTTCAGTAATAGGCTAAGACAACTGTGCTGCTCCAAAGACCACTATATGAGGTCATTCTTACCTCAGCCATTAGGCTCTATATATTTCCCTGCAGCTGGGGAAGTGATGACCCCTCCTGTAGACTGTTATTAACCTCTGTTTAAGCTGTTTTGCTCTGTTTACCACATCCTTCTATCGCGTACACCCTGTGCAATACTACTATCACTTCTTATTTGGATGGTGTGAATGTGTACCCATCACTGTATAACATTATGGTAATTTTGCACTACCATCTTATCAGTGTGAAATCTTGTCATCTTTGACTTGTAAATCTTGTACATCTTATTTTTAAGGTAACTTTTTTTAATTCGTTCTTACCTCTAATATTTGTATATCTGTACACTTGTAATTTCCTTTGGGATCAATAAAGTATCTTTCTGTCTATATACCTTATGCTGTGAGAATGCTTTGGGAAATAGGGCATCCCTTACGTATCTTATATCTTATGAGACTTTCCAATTCTATACAGCATATTTGCCAATTCGACAAACTTATATACCATCAGATCAATATTATCTGTAGACTAACATTTACCAGTCTCTCTCTACTTAAAAAGCCTTCAGTGAGTTTATCCTTACAAGCACTGCATAAATTTACATTTTCCCAGGCTGTAATCCATCTTCTACCTTCTTCCTCAACCTGTGTATATCTATTTGCGTCCATCTTAGAATTCACTTTTCCACTTTATCATTGGACTTATGACCTCTGAATTAGAAATGTTAATGCACAGAAAAGGATGAACTAAATGATAGTGTGCTCTTGAGCATGCCAGTGGGCACTCTGACCGAAAATTATTATGAAAACTTAGAGGTTAAAGTGGGCAAAAAGAGTTAAACATTGGAGAACGAGAAACAGATGAAAAAGAAGGCATACTGCCAGATTGGCTCACTGGGAATTAGGTTCAGGAAGGGAATCCTCACACATGATAGGGGCTGGGATGGCTTTTCCACAGTGATGGAAGCTAGGGTTTGGACTGTACTGACTGACATTGGACAGTCAAAGAACTAGAAGGGCCTTAGAGCGCAAGACTCTCAAAAGACATGCAAGAATCATTATCAACATCATCATCATCATTATGTGCCATGTTGTATGACATAGACGATCATGGTCCCATGACCATTATTGTTCCTGGCAAATGTTTCCATGGAAATGGTTTGCTATTGCCCTCTTTTGGGCAGTGTATTTACAAGGTGGATGACCCCAGCCATTATCAATAGATTTTTGAAATTGCGACAGTGGTCACATAACCAGGACTTGTGTTATGCACCAGCTGGTCAAATGGCCATCCACCATGCCACCTAGATACAAGATTACTGCAAGAGTACCCAGTCAAATTTCCAGAGTAATATTACTTC